>NW_028324167.1:4720136-5361015 GCF_054372755.1 Phalangium opilio
CAACCCTTGCAATAATCTTACTATACTCGCATATTTAAAGACTCTCTCCTACAGAGGCAATCCCAAATGGGAAAGCCAAAACAATACCTCTCCGAGTCGAGAGGAGAGCTATACTTAAAACTTATTTGCCTAGATTTGCAATTATTGCTCTTTATTAATAAGCGATTAAAGAAGCTACAATTATCGAATTATGAAAGCATTAATAAAAGCATTGAAACAGTTTAACAAACAGACAACATTAGTAGTGAACCCACCGAAATATGGAGTGTTAATTAGGTCATTTAAGTGTGCCGCAAGCCTTCTAGCGCGCTAGACTCGCGCGTGTATACTCGCGTGAGTCTAGAATGGAGTAACACTGGTTTTTTATCCGAGGGGTTTCTCTGAGTTCGTTTATTGGTCGAGAGTGGGGGTCGCCAATTGATTAGGTCTTTGTTAATTGGTTAAGGGCGTGAACTTCTTTAGTCGTGACGTAATCGCCAGATAGAGTTTGTCTGATAAGACATTGCTCTCTTTATCTCGGTTATTCGCCTTGAAGAGAGCAGTGACTTCTAATGGATCTCTTCTTACACACTATGCGTTATATAGTGACGTATCAACGATTCAAAGGGCGCGAGGATTTCCAATATATGGTCGCGTATCTTTTACATCAATGCACTATGTATACAATATGTTTCGAACACCGAGTATCTGAAAGTGGGAAAATCGCTCGTGTTACTAAGAAATGCACGATATATGAAGATAAACCTCCCGAACATCAAGATATAGAGTACCAGAATCAGGTGGAAATTTTGAAACGATTAATATTTGATAATAGTGACATTATTTTGGAGGATTTACATGACGGACTTTTATTTACCCGATTGGGTCACGGTATAAATCAAACAAGAGTTAAAGCCCCGGAAACGTATTCGCCGGCGCCATTGTGTTCAGAAGAAAAAGCCGAATTTTACGGAAATGACTTTATAAAATGTTTACGGGAAGAATTGAGGAAATTAGGGACTCTCGATAGTATCAACGAGGAATATTTATTTTTATTTCCCGGTAGTCGTTAATGTAATCTTCTCTATAAACGCCAATTGATTAGGTCTTTGTTAATTGTTTAGGGGTTTTTTGGACGTTTCTGTACTTTTCTTTAGTCGTGACGTAATCGCCAGACTTATATAAGAGAGTGTTCGCTTATGTAACGTATGATAACTTATTTATTATCTGTTAACGTCTCGAATTTCACTCGAGACGGTTTTCTTTACGCCTATCCGTTACTCGGTCATTGCGCTAGAAAGATATTACTATCAGAAAATTGACTAAACAAGATGTCGCGAATACGTTTAATGGTATTGACAGCGCTGTGTTGAAGAGAATCCCTATTTTCATATATAAAATAACGTAAATAAAGGCCTTTTTCGGCGATAGGACAAGTTAGTTATAAAATTGTCGATAAATAATTTTATCCCTAAGCTTTACAACGAGTTGGATAAAAAATTAAGAGAAGCAGATATCATTTAAGGTTTAGAAAATGAAAGATGAAATTCAATATTATTGTATCTATACAGACTTAATGACGCAAATAAAGGCGTTCATCGGCGATAGGACAAGTTAGTTATAAATTGTCGATAACATAATTTAGCCCTATGGTTATAAATGAGTAACTGGATAAAATTAAAGAGATATGGTTGAAGACTTGGAAAAATAAAAGATGAAATTTAATATCACTGTATATGTATAGATATAATGATGAAAAATAAACGCGTTTATCGGCGATGGGAAAATTTTATAAATTGTTTATAACTAAGTTTAATCTTGACCCAAGGTTTCACTCGAACTAGTTGGATAAAACTAAAGAGAAGCAGATATGGTTGAAGGTTTAAAAATAAAAGATATACGAATGAAAATTAATAAATCCATACCACAGTAACGATAATAAGTAATATGACTCCGTTTAAATGTAACGAGCTATTCACACCCCTTACATTAAAGAATAGATCTCTTTGACTTAAAGCTAGAAAAGACAACACCCATTAAGTATAAAAGATCAGACTTAAAGGACGAGATTCATTCGTACCGAAAAAATACTTTACTAACAACTATAGAAGATGCGTTCTAACAGTTAATCACATACAGGCTCCGCTCCAACTTGGTGCTATTTAAATATCTTAACAATGGATTCATTTTTACGGTTCGAGCCTCGTAACCAGAAAAGGTTCCATTGAGGAGAAGGAAAAGGCCTGGGTTTTATTATTGGTTAGTAACGCCCATGCCTTTTCCTTTTCCCATACGGTTCTATAATCATCTCTTCGAAAACGGTTTTATCGGGGAAGATATTAATCGTAACAGTGTTCCAAGATCTAAATAGAAGGTGAGTTCTAACGGTTAAAATATATAAAAGCGCGGCATTAACGGATGAAATTCATTCGTGTCGAAATAACGATACTATCAACTAGTTTTTAAGATTGGTGAATACTAAATATTTATCATTGGATCATTAAATTTCTGGGAAAATTGGTATTCATTTGCTTTCGGAAAGAAATATAGTTAGATTTGAAGTGCTTTCCCGCTAAAAAATGTCGGACACTTCATCGTCGGACACTTCATGGTCAGACGATGAGGTTAAACCAGTCGATTTATCTACTAAATTTCGACCAGAGCTATATTATACGATAGATAAAACATCAAACCGTGTATCTAGGAAATATAGATGCGTTACAACCGAATATAACGTTAAATTCCGCAACTTAGAAGAACTTAAATTAATAAATATTCACGATCAACTTTCCCAAATTTTGAATTCTCTCATAACTCATGTTACGCGAAATGCTGAAGAATATAATTTAATAAGATTCGCCCTGAGCTCTGACGCTTTAGAGAACCCTATCAATTTAAGATTCATGGCTATAAATGAATTAACTTCTGATCGGTTACTAGCTAGTATTGAAAAGGTGGCGCAGTCTAAGCGTAATCTTATACTTCAGGGTACCCTAAAAATTGATGTTATTCTTCTAAAATGTAAAGTTCCAATGGCAGGTACCTTCCTTACCTAGTTTTTGGGCTTATATGTTAAAGATATTTAAGCCATCTCGACCCGTCCGCTACCACAAATGAAAAAACGGACCTCTAAACATCGGGTCACGTTTTCCCACCTTGTTAAAGTGAGAGTGATACCGTACGAATATCGAGTCAACTACGAGTTCATAGACGATATTAGAGAACGTTTTAAAAATGGAGAACGGGTTAGAGTATCGCCTCCGCTTAGAAACACCGATGACCATTTTACTGGCTGGCCCAAGCAGCTCGGGGAAAACAACGTGGGTAATAAATTTACTCAAATATAAAGACATTATCATGGACAAACCTCCTGATAGAATAGTCTATTGCTATAGTGTTTATCAGGACATTTTTGATGAACTGAAACTCTTTTTGCCTATTGAATTCCACGAAGGACTAATTCCTAACGATCCTGATTTTTTGGATAAGAGAATAAATAATCTTTTAATCCTAGACGATCCAGCTAACACCTGTACCAAACAGGAGTTTATAAGTAATCTTTTTTGTGTCGGGAGTCATCATTTATCTTTAAGCATCGTGCTGCTGTCTCAAAATGTCTTTAACCCAGGTAAATATTCTAGAAATATATCATTGAACTGTTCTTATATCGTTATGTTTAAAAATCCTAAGGATAATAACCAGGTTCGCTATTTAAGTCGTCAGCTTTTTCCTACAGACACCAAACGCCTAACAGAAGCGTACGAAGAGTGTACCGAAAAAGCGTATTCTTATATATTAATAGATCTAAAACAAAGTACTGATAATAGTTTAAGACTTAGGTCCAATATATTCCCCAATGAAGGACCGATGGTAATCTACGTTAGAAAATAATAATCCATAAAATATAAATCTCAATATATTTAACCTCATTTCGAGACATGCCTTTACCCGTGTCGGTTAGGAATCAATTACCCTTTTTAAATCTCTTGCGTAAAAGCGGTGTGAAACAAAGAAAACTTTTAATATCAAAGTGTACGCGACCCCAATTGGATTGTATAAGCGGTATTTGTTATAATTTGAAGAACGGAGGTATTCCATTGAATCGCCATAAAAAGAAAAGACTTCAACGTTACCAAAACGTTATAAGGTATTTATCCAAGAGAGGTTTAAGCGACAAAAAGAGGCGACAGGTGTTAATTAAACAGGTAGGAGGATTCTGGCCGGCGTTGCTTTCAATGTTAATACCGACAATAGCTTCGGTCTTTACTAGATAATGAAAAAGTGCGTTTTAGTACCAGCGGCTTTACTGACGGACAATCAAAAGGAAGTTAACAGTTTAGACAACGCCATTAAAGAGGTACTGAGAAAACCTGGTTCTGCCGAGGAAATATTGAAGGAGTACCTTTTAACTCTTCAAAAATATTTATCTTTAAAGAGTTTAGCGGAGCCACCAAGCGTTACTATCTTGCCACCTTCAACGAATTCGTCTTTTCCAGCACCCGGAGTGTCGAGTAAAATACAGCCTCTAAGTCCTTCATGCTCGTCTTGGATTCCTCCATCGTGGCCAACCCCTATCCAGAATATACCTATTAATATCTCTACCCCCTCCCAAAATGTCCCTACTAATATCGCTACCCCTCCCAAAGTATCCCTTTTAATATCTCCTCGAGTCTGACTACCCCACAGCCTATAATGAGTAGTACAACAATGGGTCAAACACCGGCGATATCGTTTACTACGCCAGCGTCACTCTCTCGAACGACCAGTATGCCAATTTTAACACCCATGGGACCCGTGGTACCGAAACAGTCCGGGACGTCTCAAACGCCGAGTATGCCAGTTTTAACACCCATGGTACCGAATCAACCCGTGGCGTCTCAAATTCAACAGGCCTTATCAACGAAGGGCGCTTCTGGTTCAAAGTTCCGGAAACTTAACCCTAACGATGAGACTTCGCCGAAAAAAAGACTCGCGAAAATTCCATCTACGAAACCAAAACCGTACCCTACACAAGCCAAAATAAAAAAGATCGCGAAGCTAGCTTGAAAGAGCTTCAAAAGCCCGAATCTAAGATCGAATGGGTAACTTATAGAAAGGCAAAAAAATAACCTTAATAATGATTATTACATTTTATATAAAGCATCTAACTCATTATATTGAAAAACACGTATCTGATTATATAAAAGCATGTATCTGCGTATATAAAAAATCATGTATCTGATTATGTATAAAAGCATGATAATTACAATTTATATAAAAAATTATAATCGAATAATAAATATTTTTATTCTCGCATTCAATACAAATGTATCTGATTATTAAACATTACAACTTTAATATTTTATTCATTACATTTTTCATATCTATGTCTTAACAAGTGCAGGCAGATATTCCATAAAGATATGGCGTCGTTAATTTCCGTTTTATTTTCATACATTTTCAGAACTCTTTGAAACGAATTTCCCAGACATCTTTGAATAAGGAAGAATATACAATGAGGTCCGCAACAAAGGGAGAACATATCTTGAATTAATTTATCGTTATAGATCCATCTGGACGCGTATTTAACCACTTTAATTTTATACCTATCCGGGCTCTGCCCGTAGCTGCAGAAAAAATTACCTTCATCGTTTTCAACGTAAATGGCTACCCAATGAAGCCCAGGATCCTCGGCTCTCTCCGTGTTCAGAACAAAACAAAATTTCTTCTTTTTAGGTTTCCTGGGTAGCATGTCTCTAGGAAAAGTACCTAGATAGTAGGGTTTTGTCCTCTGGTCGCATGATAATATTTGATTTATTTGTAACGTATTCATAACACTTTACATAGTTCGTATTCGTAAAACGTTCCTTTAATTATCTCGTTATTTTTGTCTTGAACGACGTATACTGGAGGATTACGGTATAAAACCTTATCAATAATAAAGATCTCTTTAGTAAAGTAGCCTTTATATCCCTTTGAAAAGGTTTTTTCAAATTTACTCAACCTTACTAAATCACCTTCTTTTAGCTTTGGTTTTGTCCCAGATTTAACGGTACCGAAAAGACGGTACCACACCTTATGCTCATTTTGTAGGTTAACATTGACTGGCGCGGTACCCGTTGAGCGGTGTATCGAGTGATTGTAAGCCTTAACTTTTTTTGGTAACGCACTCAGATAGCTACGAGTATCCGCGCTAGTCATGAATTTGTGTATTTTCTCTTGAACCGTTCTGTTAAATCTCTTGCAGATCGCAATTTTTTTATTCCCGTAAGCTACGTAGTGATGAATACCTTTCTCTTTAAAATATTGCTGAACTGGTTTAGCTAAAAATTCAGAGCCTGCGTCCGTATTTATATTCGTGGGTACAACATCTTTATGTATTATTTTGAAAGCTCTTATAACTTCCGGGGAAGTCTTGTTTTTAATAGGTATAACGTAGGCGTATTTACTCAAAACATCTATATTACTTAACAAATATTTCATACCCTTGTTGTATCTGGAAAGTTTATCTAAAACTATTAAATCAGCCTGATGAGTTTCATCCATAGATGTCACTGTAATTTTGTTGCGAGGAAACTTTAATCGACGATAACGATGAATAGTATAGGTGGGTTGATTTAATAGAAAACTCTCAACTTCTTTCCTCGAAGACTGAGGAACTCCTTTAATTAATCTATCCAATCTGGAAAAAGAGGAGGGATTTTCGGGGTCGTAGTACGCGTCTGAGAGAGACATTTTTTCTAAACAAGATCGAAAATGATATCTGATAATATAACGTAGTTGTAGGGTATTATATAAGAGGGAGAGATACAGTTATCTGGAATATTTTCTAAATAAGGAAAAAAATTGATATATAACGTAGGTATAGGAAACGCAACAATAAGAGTAATTTATATTTTATTCGGTTACTTAAAAATTAACAATACATTGTTTTTTAGACCGACAAAATTTCCAAAAATATATTTTAAATAGATACATCATTAAACACTGGATCATTTAGGACATTAGCTTCGGTAGTGGTTGTTCTCTGGCGAATATCTCCTGGTCCCTTGGTACCGTTTATCGAGTAATTTCGATATTAAATTCATTTTGCTCTTCTCCGAGGTAACGCATTCCAACGATTTCAAACCCTCTCGGAATATTTTCAGACGCCTTAGAGTAATCCATGACCCAATACACGCGAGATAAGAGTGATATATATTTTTTAACCGTACATTAGTTCAGTTTTTAGACCGACAAAGTTTCCGAGAATATCGTTAAATAAAATAGAGACGTCGTCTTCGTAATCTCCGTATTCCTCGACAAAGGATTCTAGAATTCTTTCGTAGCTAAGCAACGGAATAGCTCTAATTAGGTTTTTCTCCACTCTCTCGCTCCAATTAGTATCCGTGGGTAAACAAGTGATATCGTGGGCGATTTCGTTATGACAGCTGGTATTTTCGCACGAATCAGTTAAATTAAATAAAATATTGGTCAAACTGTCCAAGATAATCTTCTTCATTATTTCTCTGGCCTCTTCTTTTCGCTTTAATTCGCTACCAATGACATTTTTCAAGTTCTTTAACCTTAACCAACTGTCCTTATTTAATGAAAATCCTTTCGATGTTGAGAATAGAATATTATATCTATTATTCGATCCTCTAATATATTGACGAATATCAACTATTTTTCCTCGCTGACATACGAAGCATTCTAGTTTAACTCTCTGAGTACCGTCAACTAACCAAGTCAGAAATCGTCCCGTTATTCCGTTAAAGAAAGCGTCAATATCCGCTTCGAAAGTCCATATACTATTCCAAATACAACTGTCGAAAGACGCTTCGGTTTTAGTATCGAGTCGTTTGACATTGAAGACGGGAAGAATTCCGCTTCCAACGTAAATGTTTTGCTTCTCCGATTGTTAGTGTACTTGATTCATCTCTAACCGGTTATGAGAGAATGCTTCTTAAATCGGAGGTTATATGTTTACCGTCACCGTTAAGTTTTCGTCCAAAAAGTTACAGAATAGACTTTTTCACAAAACGGTTTTAGCCGACCGTAATCTTTACGGTTCATGAAAACTTTACGGCCAAAAACGCTTACAGAATAGGGTCCCTGGTCTGGAGGAAAAATATTCAACATATTATCACTGCCAATTAGATTAGGCCTTAGGAAACAAAGGACTTCGAGAGACAAACGAAGTATCTTATAGGGAATCGTATTATTCTTATACAACAACAGTCTGTTTTGTAAGAAAAGCCTAGCTTTAACAAGCAAATTTGTTTTCATAAATATTTGTCAATAGAACAATTGAATGTATGCAAGTGTTTGGAGAGGATGGATTTGTGTACTTTAAGGGAAAAATCCCTGACAACTTTAGTATTTACCCTGTATACGCTTGGGGGGAAAACACTTTACATTGGGTCGTCCTTTAGCGAACTTTGCTAAATGGTTTGTAAAACCCACTTATATTTTGGTGTGCCTTTATCCAACTATATACATGGCTTGAAAAAAAACCTTTAACTTATGTGTGCCTGTATCCAACTATATACATAACTTGCAAAAACACTAAGAGTAATAGTGTTTTAGCCTCTAGTTAAATTTCAATATGACTTGCCTATGTAATACAAGTGATTTTGGCTCTACTTCACTGATAGTTGATTCGAAACTGTTCAGTAAGGTGAAAATACGGAAATAGTTTCATTTCTAAAAGATATTCTACAGTATTATATCAAAAGCACGAATTCAGTTTACCTTTCTATTACCATGATCAAACGTTAATAGTGATTAGGTGTACTTAGTAGTAAAAATCAAGAAATTACTGTTTAAATTATTTCCTACTTTTTTAATGCATATGTAATTGGCACTCTCTTACTAAAATATTGGAAATATAGGTATCGGTTGAAGTATTGGGTTTTAAATTAGAAGGTCAAATATCTAATATTAAATTTTAAAGTGCAAGACAGCATTGACCAGGCTTTTTGAAACATTTGATATGTATTTCCTACCTGGGACACTATTCTGTAATCATCGGTATCGGTTCCTGATTGCACCGGTATCGATCGGTAACGGGTTAAGCCAGGTATCGGCCATCTCGAAGTAAAACAATTATTTTTAATTGATCAATGCAAAACGGTATTAATAGTCATACAAAATAGTTCTTGCAATAAAATTTAAAAAAAACTTTCTGCAGACATAACGTTTAGAGTTTTCATAACCAATCAAACAGGAGAGTAGGCGCTATTAACCCAAATGTTTTCTTCTCTATGGGCGAGTCAAAATTCTGCTACTCCATTGCATCAAATAATTTCAAGTCTATTTCTAAATTGCAAAGGGGTGGTAGATCAGAAAATAGGTTTAGCAAGGAAAACAAAATTTTTGTTCTAAATTCTGGTATCTTAATTGTCACCTCTTGGACAGCTTTTATTTAAATTTTACATTGTATAACCCATTTTCCTTGCCAATTAAGGAAACTCTTAAATTGGGATTTACAAATCAACCAAATTCCAAGGCACAAAGAAACTTTCCTGTACTTTTCCTATTGGTCACTTTAAATCGACTTAATGACGTTAAAAGTATTTACAAAAAGGAGTAAGCAAGATTGGACAACGGAACCCAGATTGCGAGGTCACGGGAAAAAAATTCTAATGACAAAAGAATCGTTAGCTTTAACGAAAAATTGGAGCGAAATAGGTACACCGTCAGGGAATTTCTACGCCTGGCAAGTCACGTAGTGGCAGAATTGGACCGTCCCACTTTGCCGATTCCAGGTGCTATACATGCGCATACTATGAAACCCTCCGCTACGGCAATGAGACGATTGTAAGGTTTAGTTTGTTGAGATTTGGTTCCCAGCCTGTACGAGCTATGAGTCGAGTCGTGGATGGTTTCCTACTTCTGATATAGTGAGATTTAAATAATCCAATGCTACGTCGTTGTAAATAAATATACGGGTCACGCAATTTGCCCCGCACCTCCACCAATTTATTTTGCGGTGTTTTAGGTGGTTTGAGAAACCTTGAACTTACTAAACTACATAAGAGTTTGAAATCAATTAAATACACGACGCTCGTAGAAATAGAACCTTTATTCTCCACGCTCAAGCCAAAACTGACTGTTTCCCCTTTCCCGTCTCTCGCACCCCGAAGACCCAGGAATGGTCTTGAGCCAATCCCTCTTTAAATCTATGTGGTCCTTCTTAAACTATCTCCAGAAATCTTGGCGACACACAATAAAGGAGATAGTCCTTTCCCATAAGAAAGGAAAGAGTCCGTGAGCCACGGAGCCACGCTACAAAACACAAGGAGTTCTTTGACCTTGATCTTTTGCAAAACTTTGCAATTACAATATTGATTTATATATTGATTATTTTGATAGTCCTCTTAAGTTAAAAGCAGCCAGGCAAAGGAATTGGAAGGGTCACGTCGAGGTTTAAGTTACTTGGCAGTGATTGGTGTAAAACATTTTTTTTTGATTGCTGGAATCTTGCAAAAGGTAAAGCCCCCCCATCTTCAAATACAACAATATAATAAGTTAGCAGTCAAAAAATATATTTTGAAACTGTAAATATCTACGGGTTAAAACTAAAATTGAATTGCAGGAAAGAAAAAACTTATTATTTTGCAATGGAAACGTGGCACTTTAAACCATGTTTAATGGTTGCGATATCAAGCTACGGAAATGTAGAGTTAGCGAAGGCCAAGTGGCTTTCTGTTCTTCGTCATATTACGAATCACCATACCGGTCATGGCAGGTTATTTCCAGAGTGTACACACGGTGAAAAAACTATACAAAAAGAATGTCTTGAAGAATGTAAGAAGATAAATCATGTATAATTACCCTTGAAAATTTAAAGCAATAATAATTGCAGTAACCGAGCCATACAATATACTAACTTATATTGTTAAGCTCGCAAGTGGTGACATCGGTCAATTATCACCAACTGTGCAAACATCAAATGTAGAAGCACACCACAGCGTTGTGTTGAATTTTGCAAGCAAGAGTGTTTATTACCCCTAAAATATAATGGAAGCTTGGTATTTCCTTTGAATGCCCATTATTGTCAAAATCAATATAATTTATGGATGATTTCCTAGATTATACTTGTCAGCCGTGCATTTTAAAGAAAATTCAAATAAAGCTCAAGTTCGCAAAGGACATGGTACTCTAAAGTAAAGCATTTGTTTTCCAAAAACAAAACAAGAGGAGTATAGCATTAAACCTGTCAAGGAGCCATCTACTTACGGTAATTTAATCAAATTTAAATGGAAAATATATTATTGATAATATATATCTTGAGCGGATTTGAGTATGAATGAAGCGAAATATATCCAGTTCCGGTGCCACGACCATTGTGTGCTCAATACTATCATTCTGAAGAAACCAAGGCGATTGGATCCTACAAGCAAAGAAACGTTTCAAACTTCATGATAATTAAGGCACATTTATGATAACCCTGATATTGATCAATATAGTGTCGAACTTTTGATATTGTTCCCTAACAATTAAATTTCTTTATTAAAAAATGTTAAAATTAAAATATATTAGATTACTGATATTTTAATTATTTTCCATGAATTTGTGGCCAATGTAGCGAAGAATTGGAAGTCATTGACCCTAGGAGGTGAACAATTCTGGTTAGGGTGCATTTTATTAAACAGTAAAAAAACTAAAATTATTCATAAGACGATTATTATTATTGACGATTTTTTTTTTTCAATTTGCCTAAACAACATCCAAATGAGATTAAATCAACTGAGCTATTATTTTTATTTTATTTAAATAACAAATAAAGAAATTAAACTACGGGATCTAGTAGAAATGTTTTATTCAAATTTGAAAATAGTAAAAAGCCAATAAAACACGAAAAATATAAATGAAGTAAGGAAGGTAGGAACGCCAGGATTTTATTTACCACTCTAGACATCCTCCGCTATAACTTCGTTAAGTCTAAATTCAAGACGAAATTATATTTCTTAATCCACAGGAAAAAAATATATTAAAAACCATTAAAAAGACAATGAATTTTAGCAAACGTTTAAAGGATATGTCTCATAAGATTGACACTTCCTATAATGCTGTAGGGAGCTAACATTTGGGTCATGGAGGAAGATAGTCGGACGTCATAAAGCTCGCACTCTGCTTGGCAAATTTGTACATGGAAAGCTGTACTTCAACCAGTGAGAGGGATGACACCCAAGTAAAAGATAGAAGGGTATGACGTTGCAAAGTTTAAACTGTTAGATCCCTATAGCTTTACTGAGAGTTAGTTCGAGAACGGTGCAAAAACAGACTACACGAAGTTTTGCAGTCCATCTCTGTATTTGGTCTGTACTTAATTTTTGACAGCGCCTCATCAGGCGTGACTTTACGAGAAGCAACGACTAACTTTCAGCTACCATCGAGCCAGTGGCAAACTGATGGAAAATGTCTTATAAACTTATGATTTCAGTTTAAACCGAATTTATTCATCAATCCTTGGGTAATGAAATCCAGCAAATTCTTGCGATGAAAATGCATTTCTTACGCTTGACAAAACGCAGCTATGAACTGAACGTCTTCGACCTCGTCCTAAGCTCTTGTATATCCATCTTGTGAATTTGCGATAGGCAATGAAGCGGTAGGACCTTAAATTACAATTTAAGATCTGTATATTAAAAAACTTATTAATTGATTTGAATAAGTGGAGTTCGTATACCTGTGAATTGTGGCATCATTTGGCATAATAAAGTTGTTGTCGCAATACCCATGAACACCAGCTTCCAAGCTATAAATATTAAGGTAAACATAATGCCAAATGAGTTAGAAAGCTGGAAGTTGTAGGACTTCCTAGGA
Organism: Phalangium opilio; assembly: GCF_054372755.1. Lineage (NCBI taxonomy): Eukaryota > Metazoa > Arthropoda > Arachnida > Opiliones > Phalangiidae > Phalangium > Phalangium opilio. The sequence continues at coordinate 4,732,908 of NW_028324167.1, forward strand.
TTAACACCGTGCCCTTGAGGTGCAAATATGAGTGGTGTACTATTCCCCAGTACCGAGTTACGAAGGGGTGAAAATGAGGCTGAAATGTTTCGGGTAAAGGATTGCTGGTAGTGCACGACAACTTAGCGGGTGCACTGCCGTGCACCCAGATAAAGCAAAACCATGGTTGCATGGGTAAGATTATAGTTTGTGGGTAATCAGCCATAATATAATCATACCGTTGCATGCTCCTGAGATACCGGCTGGACAACCACGATACTGATCCAAAATTGAAGGTGTTGATATTTTTAAGGCTGCACAAATTGTGTTGGGGTTTTCGACCTTTCTTTGACTTTTGTAGCATGTCGACTTTACGAAAACTCTGTCATTTTCACTGAATTTTTTTTATTTCTGGTCAGTTAAGTTATAATTTATAATACTGAATAATTTCCTTCACTTACAGTTCGGCTTTGCTCATTAAAGAATCGGAAACAATGCATTCTTCAATAAGAAATTTATAGCTCCTACGGTAGTGTTGAGTTGATTTGGTTTTAGACTTGTAAAATGATTTTATATCATTTTTAGTTATTACGGGTACATCTTTAATAGTCTTATGATACCCCACAATCCACCTTATTCTCAATCGCCGGAAGTTAGGCTTATCTCGGGATTCATGGAGGGGAGTAACGGGAAGAAAGTCGTCCGTCGTCTGCTACAAAGGCTGCGATTCGGGAAGTTGTTTAAAAGCGGATAAACGCGTTTGATTATCAACTTAAGAGTTTTTTTACTTGAAAATAATGGTTGGATATAGTTCAGGTAAATAAAAATTATTAATAAACCTATCAATATACTGTTGTTTATAACTGAAAAAACCGGTTTTAGTCGGCTTATTATAGTATGTCCATGACTATACCTGTATCTTGATGTTATAGGTTATTGATGTCTGTTTTAGTTTAAAAACTAGAATTACACAAGGTATGGAATGATAATAAATCTCAAAAGTATAGTGAAAAACATTATGTTGTATAAATATTTCTCTTCTTTTAGGTTTAAAGCCAGTAATGTCTATTGATTTTTCTATGCCATTTCTAATATGTCTGTAGCTTGATGTTATAGGTTGTTGATGTCTGTTTTAGTTTAAAAACTAGAATAACACAAGGTAGGGAATGATAATAAATCTCTAAAGTATATGAAAAACATTATGTTGTATAAATATTTCTCTTCTTTTAGGTTTAAAGCCAGTAATATCTTTTGATTTTTCTATGCCATTTCATGGATGGGCCCTTTTTTATTTCAAACAAGTTTATAAACTTGATATCATTAAAGTATGTAAAATATATGTAAAGTTAAAGCTTAAAAATGTTTAAGCAAACAATGTAATATGATGAATTCTTGTCTTTTGCTGCTATAGCGAGTTGATGGTAAAACTTTAGTTTAGAAAGTGTTTGCAATAGTAAAACATGGTTCGTGTGTGTGCTGTCGGTGGTTGTTAAAGCAGCAGTAAAAACTCAGATAATTTATCGTTTCACGAGTTCCCTAAAAATGAAGAGAGAAAAATTGAATGGGCGAATGCTACCCAGATTGACATTACACATATTAAGAAGCAAACCCGTACAAAAATTTACGGCTGCATTTTGCTGTTATTTAGATTTTTTAGAATCTGCAATATATTGCAAATAAACTGGAATATTCTGGAAAAATACTGGAATAAACCTGAAAAAGGTTCAACTTCAGACAAAATTAAGGTGCATTCCAGAGAGCAATGCAGAACATTTTAGACGTTTTGCAGAAAAAATATCTTCCGTTGGAAAACTCAGTACAGCAGTATACAAAATTTAGCTACTCTAGAGTCATAAAATAGCTACCTTACAGCTAGAAAACAGAAGGGAAATAGTAACTACCGTAAGAAATCAGGATGTTTGTAGGCTCATTACAGGTACTGTACCTTCCAGAGGACATTGGAGGGCCAATTATACCGCGGTGTCACGTGTCGAACGTTAAAGCGACCTTCACCATTATACACACCATGACCTGCTCAAGCTGGCAATTTTTGAAAACTCAACTTTGAGGAACTTCCGGTCTCTTTAGATATACAGGGTCTTTCAGTAGTAGAATTACAGTAGTTAGTCTCGTTTCCTAGCAAAATGCCAACCTGTTCTAACCAGGACAAATTGAATAGCACGTTTATTTTGGGTGAAGGTCGCGGTAACGTTCAACTAAAGGCAATGCTTTATGCGGAACGGTCTCCACACCGACAGCATTCGGGTGCAAGCACCTTCGTGATTTCGGTAGTGCAAGATCGTGAACGTAGAAGAGACTGTATAGTCTGTAATGAGGATAGAGACTTTGACGTCGTAGAAAGTTTTCAAGCCAATCTCATGCTAGTATAGAGCGGTGGAACAAGAAGTTGCACTAAGCCATTCTACTGTTCGTGCCAGTTTACAAGGGCATTACTAACGGCATTATCATACCCCCTACATCAAGCCTTAACGTAGTCTTACCATGCGTCATGAGTTTACTGCTTGCAAATGTATTGCAAGACATGGACAGTCGTCTGGAAGAGTGCCTCAATCACAATGGTAGGCTAGACACTTCGAATATTTACGTTGAGCTGTTTGCCAAACAGTTTAGAGGTCGAAATTTGAGGCCCAGGTTCTAACACTAATCGTAGGACTGTGCTTTAAAATATTTTGTTGCATTCGCAGGCATATTCTCCAGTATTCTTTTTGTACCTTGTCGCTCGTTGTCACTTGAATACAATAAAACATGAATTCTAAATATTTATTTACACCCTGTATAATTTAGTATGACATCACCCGTGGCATTATTGGGGGTTGTACATAAAGGAAGCTGTTGGTCTGATCTCGACAACACTGTATGTGTATACAGTGTACGAAACAAATATTTTTCTTCCATATTTCAAATACCGTCGTTTTTAGCCTCATCGTTTGATGTACATCTAACAATGGGGTATTAGTTTGGCTTGGTCTGAAGAAGAAGAAGATGAAGTATCGTTCGTATTTTTAAAGGGAGAGTGAAAAGGGGCATTTTTGATTTTCAAAGGGTGGCGATTATGATTTCTCTATAACAATGCATTACGAATGCATTATGCACATATGAATGAACGCACTTAAGAGTGAAAAGGGATAAATTGTGTTTAGGTGATATTTTTCATTCACTGGTTATTTTAAAGGTGGAAAGGCTGATGATTTATCTATAACAGTACAATGCGGATGCAGTGTGAAAATAGTTATGAACAAACAGTAATATATGTATATCTTTTATGAACACCACAATTTGTCATATTGCCTTACCGTAAATGAGAGATTTCATTCTCTCTTTAAAATTTGTCACACAATTAAGCCATGAATATTCTAAGAATCCGAACAACTTTCTATAGAATAAAAAGATCGGGGTTTACACAAAGAAAGAACTCAAGTCCCAACTTTTACCGAATTCTATCTCTTTCAAATGCTTCCGGGCATAAGTCCATGTTATAAATCTAAAAGAGTCTATGTTGTAAACTCATCGAGTGGATAATCACTATAACCAGAAGCTACAACTTTTGCTATAACTATCTGTTTTTTAGCCACATCGTTTGATGTACAAGTAGTCATTGCCAATTTTAAAAGGGATTGGGATTATTTAGTGGTTCCAAGCAATCATTTTAGCACTGTTAAAAGCAACGCGTCGAGGGGCTATTCACTAATGAAGATTTTCTTTCATTGGTGATTTTTATTGATGCTTTTAAATGTGATAGGAATTTATTGATGATTTAAAATGGATGGGGATTAAGGGTAACTAATACCTATTCCAAAGATAGAATGTCCTCGATAGATGGAGCGTTACAAACGATGGGGCTCTAATTTGGCCGGGGCCATCTTGTTAAACTTCTTTCATAAATAAAGTACAACATTATATGCTTTTGAAAATCAATGTTATGGGATATAAGTTAAATGTAATTAACTATAATTAAGTACTTCTTTAAGCAATTGGAAATAGATCAACCCCAAATGTATGACAGTAAAGCAAAAATAAAATTATTCAAATTTTAATTACATTAAGACTGAAGGGACAGATATTATAAAAAAATGTCTTGGTTTGGACCAAGGCCGAAAAAAACAAACGATATGTATGAGGTTTATCATTTCAATTAAGTTTCAGAAATTGCAATTTTTTTTTAATTATTTTTATTCGTTTAATCCTTAATCAATATTTAATTCAATCAACTGATTTTAATGTTAATCGATCCATTCCCTCTAAATTAATTTAAAAAATTAAATATCTACGCTTTTTCAAGAATAATTCCATTTTCCGAAAACATTTTATCATGAAATTAATTATTTTGAAGGGATATCGTGTCGATACTCACTAACTTGTAAGCACCTTGACGGACATAGTTTAATAAAGGCTGGCTTAACAAATTTTCAAGTTTGCACCAAAAAATTTTAAATCTGTTGTAAGTTGCTGAGAAGATTTATGTTCCAGAAAATATGATAAAGAATTTATTTTGCTCAAACTAATTTATTAACTAATGTTGTCTACTTAAGACGAAGCAACAACCTTGGTACTCTGTGGTTTCTTTTAGTAGGTAGCTCTCCTTTTATACACTGGAAAAATAGGATATCGGTATAAATATGACCAAAGGTAAGGGTAAAAATTACATAAATAGAAATACGTCTCAGTAACAATGGTTTGTTATATTCATTTTCTGTGGAAATAATATGGTTCAGCACATCGTACCTTACGAGTTGTGCGAAGTCACACTCAACTCCGACCTCCCCTCTTCCTCTATTTTCCCAATACATGAAATATATGATTCCAGTGTATGAGTCATCTGAGCCGTCGCACCGCACTTAGCCCATATTACCATATAGGTAGAAACCTTTTCACATTAGTAAACGGTACATGACTTTCCAGACCTAACCTTAATAAACTAACACTATAAAAAATACAAGTACATAAATGATTATTATTATAGCTTGACACTCGTTTGCGTCAAAGGACCGATCAGTTAGGCGGTGTATATTTATTAGTGTTTACACCATTTTGGAAATTACATACAGAGGAGATAAAACACAGGGGCGATGCTGCCATTGGGGTCGCGACAAAGAAATGTAGCATTTCGATATTCGAAGTTAAATGTATAAATTCGCGTCAAACTGTATATGCGTCTACTATTAAATATTTACATTTTACTTTCGAGTTACATCAAAGTTCGTTTGCTCTTTTTAGACACTTAGTATAATATTTCAAATATTCAATATTGAACCCTCAACACGTACTCCCTTCAAAATAATTAATTTCATGATAAAATGTTTTCGGAAAATGGAATTATTCTTGAAAAAGCGTAGATATGTAATTTTTTAAATTAATTTAGAGAGAATGGATCGATTAACAGTAAAAGCAGTTGATTGAATTAAATATTGATTAAGGATTAAAGGAATAAAAATAATAAAAAAAAATTGCAATATCTGAACTTCAGTCAAATGATAAACCTCACACATATCGTTGGTTTTTTCGGCCTTGGTCCAAACCAAGACATTTTTTTATAATACTATTACCGTTACTACAACTCTTCTCCTTTAATTCAAAAAGAATGGTGAAGTTAAAGATTCCTCGGTAGTAAAAATATTTCCGGATCCAACTCACATTTTTGATAGCTATGATACTCTCTCAAATAATGCAATGTTTGTAATATTGCCTGCTGTTCCAACAATGTTTCCTCCGAAGTTTCATTTCCAGCCTCACTTTGGCTTTTTACGCTTAGTTCTTCAATGGTTAATCCTTCGATGACTAACGTGGTCAAGCTTTTTGGTTCAAAAGCTGCTGCAGACTCTTCGTTTACATCCAAGATAGGAACAACAAAAGCAGATTGTATTGGATCTTGAGATTCTCCAGACGTTTCGGGTCTTACAGACCACCCGTACAAAAATTTACGGCTGCATTTTTGCTGTTAATTAGATTTTTTAGAATCTGCAATATATTGCAAATAAACTGGAATATTCTGGAAAAATACTGGAATAAACCTGAAAAATGTTCAATTTCAGACAAAATTAAGGTGATTCCAGAGAGCAATGCAGAACATTTTAGACGTTTTTCAGAAAAAATATCTTCCGTTGGAAAACTCAGTACAACAGTATACAAAATTTAGCAACTCTAGAGTCATAAAATAGTTCCCGTACAAAAATTTACGGCTGCATTTTGTCTGTAAAGTAGATTTTTTTCGAATCTGCAATATATTGCAATTAAACTGGAATATTCTGGAATAATACTGGAATAAACCTGAAAAAGGTTCAACTTCAGACAAAATTAAGATGCATTCCAGAGAGCAATGCAGAACATTTTAGACGTTTTGCAGAAAAAATATCTTCCGTTGGAAAACTCAGTACAGCAGTATACAAAATTTAGCTACTCTAGAGTCATAAAATAGCTACCTTACAACTAGAAAACAGAAGGGAAATAGTAACTACCGTAAGAAATCAGGATGTTTGTAGGCTCATTACAGGTACTGTACCTTCCAGATATATTGTATGCATGTTACAGTCAGAAATTGCTAAGTTTGTAGGATAATGGCAGGCGCGTTTCTGATACTTTGTAGGATAATTACAGGCGCGTTTCAGATTCTTTGCAGGATCATTGCAGGCTCTTTTCATATACTTTGTAGGATAATTGCAGGTGCGTTTCAGATACTTTGTAGGATCATTGCAGCTGCGTTTCAGATACTTTTTAGGATCATTGCAGGCGTATTTCGGATACTTTGTAGGATAATTGCAGGTGCGTTTCAGATACTTTGTAGGATCATTGCAGCCGCATTTCAGATACCTTTAAGGACCATTACAGGCGCGTTTCAGATACTTTAATTTGTACGATAATTGCAGGTGCTTTTCAGATACCTTTTAGGATAATTGCAGGCGCGTTTCAGATACTTTGTAGGATAATTGCAGGCGCGTTTCAGATACTTTGTAGGATAATTACAGGCGCGTTTCAGATACTTTGTAGGATAGTTGCAGGTGATTTTCAGATAATTTTTAGGATCATTGCAGCCGAATTTCAGATACTTTGTAGGATAATTACAGGCGCGTTTCAGATACTTTGTAGGATAATTGCAGGTACTTTTCAGATATTTTTAGGATAATTGCAGGCGCTTTTCATATACTTTGTAGGATAATTGCAGGCGCTTTTCATATACTTTATAGGAAAATTGCAGGCGCTTTTCATATACTTTTCAGGATCATTGCAGGCGCGTTTCAGATACTTTTTAGGATCATTGCAGGCGTATTTCGGATACTTTGTAGGATAATTGCAGGTGCGTTTCAGATACTCTGTAAAATAATTGCAGGCGCGTTTCAGATTCTTTGCAGGATCATTGCAGGCTCTTTTCATATACTTTGTAGGATAATTGCAGGTGCGTTTCAGATACTTTGTAGGATCATTGCAGCCGCGTTTCAGATACTTCGCAGGATCATTGCAGGAGCATTTCAGATACTTTGTAGGATAAGTGCAGGTGCGTTTCAGATACTTTGCAGGGTCATTGCAGCCGCGTTTCAGATTCTTTGTAGGATCATTGCAGGTGCGATTTAGATACTTTGTGGAATAATATCAGATGCGTTTCAGATACTTCGCAGGATCATTGCAGGTGCATTTCAGATACTTCGCAGGATCATTGCAGGTGCATTTCAGATACTTTGTAGGATAATTGCAGGTGCATTTCAGATTCTTTGCAGGATCATTGCAGGCGCGTTTCAGATGCTTTGCAGGGTTATTGCGGGTTTTCCTATCAATTATTGTGAATCAGTCGCCTTATATACCCAAAATTTCCAAAAAAGTTTAAAGAGGCTTACGCTTGAGTTCAAACGTCAACAATAGCTATGTTTAAAATTATTTTAGGAATAAAGTTCCTTAAAACGATTTAACTAGAATTAAGGTAAATTAATTACGATTAAATTAATAAATATCAATTATATTTTTTTTTAATATTTAAAAATAGCCTCTAAATTGCGTCTCCACTTGGAGAGGTTTATTTTGGATTCCCAACTTGTACTCATCCCTTACAAAAATACTAAGCTGTAATTTATCTGAATACACGCTTTTGTGACTTGCTAAATTAACATCTGAGATGTTCCAACTGTTTAGGTACATGTACAAGTTCTTACCACATCTAGCTAAAAAGGTCTTTTCGTCTATCTAACATCCACAACATACACACTCACAGAACATAATCGAAAAAGTCTTTAAAACTTGTAGCTAAAAACGGATAACAACTGAAGGGAAGGGTCCCAACAGGCTTGTTTTACGTTTATTCGCAACCAGGAAAACTGCTGTAGACTTATAAAATAGCGCTAAAGTACTTTGGTTAGCAATTTCCTTCACATTTCGAGCGCCATGGTGATAGTAGATCTTGTCTTAATCGGTGAAGTTGGACTGCAAAACCGAGTGTATTCAATTCTCGAGTCATTCTCGAACTAGCTCTCAGTAAGTCTCTAGCATTACGAAGTATAGGCAGTGTCATACTTATTGAAACATATCTGATAAACGTTTGATAACTGTATATACAATACTGGCCCTTTTAAGACCAAAAATGTTTCAATTTTCTATCTTTTATGGTGGTTTAAATATATTTAGGATCGAGACGTGACAGTATTAGATCAAAAGATCTTATTGAGATGAATGAGTAAAGCTTTTTTAAGATGCCTTTTTAGGCCTAACCAATTGTTTATTCAAAGTTTAGGAAAATAAAAGCAGTAATATTAAGGCCTAACAGAAGCAGATAAAAATTTATGAAGCGCTCGAAGTTGACTTCCCGTACAAAAATTTTAAGCTGTAATTCATCTGCATACGCGCTTTTTTATCGCTACCACGCTGTAACCATTAAGGCTACATTTCTGCAGCTCAAAAAACGGGAAAATTTCACAGCAATTCTAGAACTGCAAATTGACTGCCGTTTCTACATTTTCTGTTTGTTAACTGTTAACTGTCTAGACTGGCAGAAATATGCAGCGCAATTCTGCAAACGCTATGCAAAGGTAGAAATACCAGCTGTTAGTTTAAAACTGTAATTTGACCGTTTTTATAGATATGTTACAGGTCTGCAAAAGTGATGGAAAAGTAGAAATCCAGCTGCTAATTTAGAACTGTAATTTGACCGTTTTAATAGACATGTTACAGGTCTGCAAAAGTGATAGAAAAGTAGAAATACAGCTGCTAATTTAAAACTGCAATTTGACCACATTTATAGACATGTTACAGGTTTGCAAAAGTGATGGAAAAGTAGAAATGCAACTGCTAATTTAGAACTGTAATTTGACCATTTTTATAGACATGTTACAGGTCTGCAAAAGTGATAGAAAAGTAGAAATCCAGCTGCTAATTTAAAACTGCAATTCTACCACATTTATAGACATGTTACAGATCTGCAAAAGTGATGGAAAAGTAGAAATGCAGCTGCCAATTTAGAACTGTAATTTGACCATTTTATAGACATGTTACAGGTCTGCAAAAGTGATAGAAAAGTAGAAATCCAGCTGCTAATTTAAAACTGCAATTTGACCACATTTATAGGCATGTTACAGGTCTGAAAGAGTGATTGAAAAGTAGAAATCTAGCTGCTAATTTAAAACTGCAATTTGAATACATTTAAAGACATGTTACAGGTCTGCAAAAGTGATGGAACAGTAGAAATACAGCTGCCAATTTAAAACTTTAATTTGACCTAAATTGACCATTTTTATAGACATGTTACAGGTCTGCAAACGTGATGGAAAAGTAGAAATTCAGCTACCAACTTAAAACTGTAATTTAACCACATTTAGAGAGATATATTGCAGGTATTCAAAAGTAGGAAATTCTACTTTTGAATTCCTGCAATATGTCTACAAATGTGGAATAGTTACAGTTTTAAATAGGCAGCTGGATTTCTACTTTTCCATCACTTTTTCAGTCTTGCAACATGTCTATAAATATGGTCAAATTACAGTTTTAAATTGGCAGCTGGATTTCTACTTTTCCATCACTTTTTCAGACTTGTAACATGTCTATAAATATGGTCAAATTACAGTTTTAAATTGGCAGCTGGATTTCTACTTTTCCATCACTTTTTCAGACTTGTAACATGTCAATAAATATGGTCAAATTACAGTTTTAAATTGGCAGCTGGAATTCTACTTTTGCATCACTTTTTCAGACTTGTAACATGTCTATAAATGTAGTCAAATTACAGTTTTAAACTAGCATCTGGTATTTCTACTTTTCCATAAGTTTTGCAGACCTGTAACATGTATATAAATATGGTCAAATTACAGTTTTAAATTGGCAGCTGGATTTCTGCTTTTCCATCACTTTTGTAGACCTGTTACTTGTCTATAAATGTGGTCAAATTGCAGTTTTAAATTGGCAGCTGAATATCTACTTTTCCATAAGTTTTGCAGACCTGTAACATGTCTATAAATGAGGTAAAATTACAGTTTTAATTTGGGATCTGGATTTCTACTTTTCCATCACATTTGCAGGCCTGTAACATGTCTATAAATGTGGTCAAGTTGCAGTTTTAAACTAGCAGCTGGTATTTCTACTTTTTCATCACTTTTGCAAACCTGTAACATGTCAATAAATATAGTCAAATTGCAGTTTTAAATTGGCAGCTGGATTTCTACTTTTCCATCACTTTTGCAGATCTGTAACATGTCTATAACTGTGGTCAAATTACAGTTTTAAACTAGCAGCTGTTATTTCTACTTTTGCATCGCGTTTGCAGAATCGCGCTGCATATTTCTGCCAGTACAGACAATTAACAGATAATAAACAGAAAATGTAGAAACGGCAGACAATTTGCAGTTCTGGAATTGTTGTTAAATTTTCGCGTTTTTCGAGCTGCAGAAAATGTAGCCTTAATGTATACCTATTACAGCGTGATAGCGATAAAAAAGCGCGTATGCAGATGAATTACAGCCTAAAATGTTTGTACGGGCAGGGAAATTCGGAAGGCAATGCATCGCTTTTCAAATACCGCTTTTTGCCTTTTCTTTCCTTATAGTTATCCTCCTTGAAATGTAACGAACACATAACTGTTCCCGTACAAAAATTTTAGGCTGTAATCCATCTGCATACGCGCTTTTTTATCGCTACCACGCTGTAATAGGTATACATTAAGGCTACATTTTCTGCAGCTCGAAAAACGCGAAAATTTAACAACAATTCCAGAACTGCAAATTGTCTGCCGTTTCTACATTTTCTGTTTATTATCTGTTAATTGTCTGTACTGGCAGAAATATGCAGCGCGATTCTGCAAACGCGATGCAAAAGTAGAAATAACAGCTGCTAGTTTAAAACTGTAATTTGACCACAGTTATAGACATGTTACAGATCTGCAAAAGTGATGGAAAAGTAGAAATACCAGCTGCTAGTTTAAAACTGCATCTTGACCACAGTTATAGACATGTTACAGATCTGCAAAAGTGATGGAAAAGTAGAAATACCAGCTGCTAGTTTAAAACTGCAACTTGACCACATTTATAGACATGTTACAGGCCTGCAAATGTGATGGAAAAGTAGAAATCCAGATGTCAATTTAAAACTGTAATTTTACTTCATTTATAGACATGATACAGGTCTGCAAAACTTATGGAAAAGTAGATATTCAGCTGCCAATTTAAAACTGCAATTTGACCACATTTATAGACATGTAACAGGTCTACAAAAGTGATGGAAAAGCAGAAATCCAGCTGCCAATTTAAAATTGTAATTTGACCACATTTTTATAGACATGTAACAGGTCTACAAAAGTGATGGAAAAGCAGAAATCCAGCTGCCAATTTAAAATTGTAATTTGACCATTTTTATAGACATGTTACAGGAGTGCAAAAGTGATAGAAAAGTAGAAATACCAGATGCTAGTTTAAAACTGTAATTTGACTACATGTATAGACATGTTACAAGTCTGAAAAAGTGATGGAAAAGTAGAAATCCAACTGCCAATTTAAAACTGTAATTTGACCATATTTATAGACATGTTACAAGTCCGAAAAAGTGATGGAAAAGTAGAAATCCAGCTGCCAATTTAAAACTGTAATTTGACCATATTTATAGACATGTTACAAGTCTGAAAAAGTGATGGAAAAGTAGAAATCCAGCTGCCTATTTAAAACTGTAACTATTCCACATTTATAGACATATTGCAGGTATTCAAAAGTAGAATTTCCTACTTTTGAATACCTGCAATATCTCTCTAAATGTGGTTAAATTACAGTTTTAAGTTGGTAGCTGAATTTCTACTTTTCCATTACTTTAGCAGAGCTGTAACATGTCTATAAAAATGGTGAATTTAGGTCAAATTAAAGTTTTAAATTGGCAGCTGTATTTCTACTGTTCCATCACTTTTGGAGACCTGTAACATGTCTTTAAATGTAGTCAAATTGCAGTTTTAAATTAGCAGCTAGATTTCTACTTTTCAATCACTCTTTCAGACCTGTAACATGCCTATAAATGTGGTCAAATTGCAGTTTTAAATTAGCAGCTGGTATTTCTACTTTTGCATAGCGTTTGCAGAATTGCGCTGCATATTTTTGCCAGGCTAGACAGTTAACAGTTAACAAACAGAAAATGTAGAAACGGCAGTCAATTTGCAGTTCTAGAATTGCTGTGAAATTTTCCCGTTTTTTGAGCTGCAGAAATGTAGCCTTAATGGTTACAGCGTGGTAGCGATAAAAAAGAGCGTATGCAGATGAATTACAGCTTAAAATTTTTGTACGGGAAGTCAACTTCGAGCGCTCCATAAATTTTTATCTGCTTCTGTTAGGCATTAATATTACTGCTTTTATTTTCCTAAACTTTAAATAAACAATTGGTTAGGCCTAAAAAGGCATCTTAAAAAAGCTTTACTCATTCATCTCAATAAGATCTTTTGATCTAATACTGTCACGTCTCGATCCTAAAAATATTTAAACCACCATAAAAGATAGAAAATTGAAACATTTTTGGTCATAAAAGGGCCAGTATACAGTATAGGGTATATACAGTTATCAAAAGTTTATCAGATATATTTCAATAAGTATGACACTGCCTATACTTCGTAATGCTAGAGACTTACTGAGAGCTAGTTCGAGAATGACTCGAGAATTGAATAAACTCGGTTTTGCAGTCCAACTTCACCGATTAAGACAAGATCTACTATCACCATGGCGCTCGAAATGTGAAGGAAATTGCGAACCAAAGTACTTTAGCGCTATCATATAAGTCTACAGCAGTTTTCCTGGTTGCGAATAGACGTAAAACAAGCCTGTCGGGACCCTTCCCTTCAGTTGTTATCCGTTTTTAGCTAGAAGTTTTAAAGACTTTTTCGATTATGTTCTGTGAGTGTGTATGTTGTGGATGTTAGATAGACGAAAAGACCTTTTTAGCTAGATGTGGTAAGAACTTGTACATGTACCTAAACAGTTGGACCATCTCAGATATTACTTTAGCAAGTCACAAAAGCGTGTATTCAGATAAATTACAGCTTAATATTTTTGTAAGGGATGAGTACAAGTTGGGAATCCAAAATAAACCTCTCCAAGTCGAGACGCAATTTAGAGGCTATTTTTAAATATTAAAAAAAATATAATTGATATTTATTAATTTAATCGTCATTAATTTACCTTAATTCTAGTTAAATCGTTTTAAGGAACTTTATTCCTAAAATAATTTTAAACATAGCTATTGTTGACGTTTGAACTCAAGCGTAAGCCTCTTTAAATTTTTTTGGAAATTTAGGGTATATAAGGCGACTGATTCACAATAATTGATAGGAAAACCCGCAATGACCCTGCAAAGCATCTGAAACGCGCCTGCAATGATCCTGCAAAGAATCTGAAATGCACCTGCAATTATCCTACAAAGTATCTGAAATGCACCTGCAATGATCCTTCGAAGTATCTGAAACGCATCTGATATTATTCCAAAAAGTATCTAAATCGCACCTGCAATGATCCTACAAAGAATCTGAAACGCGGCTGCAATGACCCTGCAAAGTATCTGAAACGCACCTTCAATTATCCTACAGAGTATCTGAAATGCTCCTGCAATGATCCTGCGAAGTATCTGAAACGCGGCTGCCATGATCCTACAAAGTATCTGAAACGCACCTGCAATTATCCTACAAAGTATATGAAAAGAGCCTGCAATGATCCTGCAAAGAATCTGAAACGCGCCTGCAACTATCCTACAGAGTATCTGAAATGCACCTGCAATGATCCTGCGAAGTATCTGAAACGCGGCTGCAATGATCCTACAAAGTTTCTGAAACGCGCCTGCAATGATCCTGAAAAGTATATGAAAAGCGCCTGCAATTTTCCTACAAAGTATATGAAAAGCGCCTGCAATTATCCTACAAAGTATATGAAATGCTCCTGCAATTATCCTAAAAATATCTGAAAAGTACCTGCAATTATCCTACAAAGTATCTGAAACGCGCCTTTAACTATCCTACAAAGTATCTGAAATTCGGCTGCAATGATCCTAAAAATTATCTGAAAAGCACCTGCAATGATCCTACAAAGCATTTGAAACGCGCCAGTAATAATGATCCTGAAAAGTATCTGAAACGCGACTGCAATTTGCCTACAAAGTATATGACAAGCGCCTGCAATTATCCTAAAAAGTATCTGAAACGCGCCTGCAATTATCCTAAAAAGTATCTGAAACGCGCCTGCAATTATCCTAAAAAGTATCTGAAAGGCACCTGCAATTATCGTACAAATTAAAGTATCTGAAACGCGCCTGTAATGGTCCTTAAAAGTATCTGAAACGTGGCTGCAATGATCCTGCAAAGTATTTGAAACGCGGCTGCAATTATCCTACAAAGTATCCGAAACGCAGCAGCAATGACCCTGCAAAGTATCTGAAACGCGCCTGCAATTATCCTAAAAAGTATATGAAATGCTCCTGCAATTATCCTAAAAATATCTGAAAAGTACCTGCAATTATCCTACAAAGTATCTGAAACGCGCCTGTAATTATCCTACAAAGTATCTGAAATGCGGCTGCAATGATCATAAAAATTATCTGAAAAGCACCTGCAATGATCCTACAAAGCATCTGAAACGCGCCAATAATGATCCTGAAAAGTATCTGAAACGCGACTGCAATTTGCCTACAAAGTACATGAAAAGCGCCTGCAATTATCCTAAAAAGTACCTGAAACGCGCCTGCAATGATCCTGAAAAGTACCTGAAACACGCCTGCAATTTTCCTACAAAGTATATGAAACGCTCCTGAAATTATCCTGGAAAGTATCTGAAATGCGCCTGCAATTATCCTAAAAATTATCTGAAAATCACCTGCAATTATCCTACAAAGTATCTTAAACGCGCCTGTAATTATCCTACATAGTATATGACAAGCGCCTGCAATTATCCTAAAAAGTATCTGAAACGCGCCTGCAATTATCCTAAAAAGTATCTGAAACGCGCCTGCAATTATCCTACAAAGTATCTGAAACGCGCCTGCAATTATCCTAAAAAGTATCTGAAACGCGCCTGCAATTATCCTAAAAAGTATCTGAAACGCGCCTGCAATTATCCTATAAAGTATCTGAAACGCATCTGCAAATATCTACAAAGAATATGAAACGCACCTACAATGATCCTGCAAAGTATCTGAAACACACCTGCAATTATCCGACAAAGAATCGGAAATGCATCTGCCATTATCCTACAAAGTATCTGAAACGCGCCTGCAATGATCCAATAAAGTATCATAAACGCGCCTGCAATGATCCAAAAAGTATCTGAAACGCGCCTGCAATTTTCCTACAAAGTATATGAAAAGCGCCTGCAATTATCCTACAAAGTATATGAAATGCTCCTGCAATTATCCTAAAAATATCTGAAAAGTACCTGCAATTATCCTACAAAGTATCTGAAACGCGCCTGTAACTATCCTACAAAGTATCTGAAATTCGGCTGCAATGATCCTAAAAATTATCTGAAAAGCACCTGCAATGATCCTACAAAGCATTTGAAACGCGCCAGTAATAATGATCCTGAAAAGTATCTGAAACGCGACTGCAATTTGCCTACAAAGTATATGACAAGCGCCTGCAATTATCCTAAAAAGTATCTGAAACGCGCCTGCAATTATCCTAAAAAGTATCTGAAACGCGCCTGCAATTATCCTAAAAAGTATCTGAAAGGCACCTGCAATTATCGTACAAATTAAAGTATCTGAAACGCGCCTGTAATGGTCCTTAAAAGTATCTGAAACGTGGCTGCAATGATCCTGCAAAGTATTTGAAACGCGGCTGCAATTATCCTACAAAGTATCCGAAACGCAGCAGCAATGACCCTGCAAAGTATCTGAAACGCGCCTGCAATTATCCTAAAAAGTATATGAAATGCTCCTGCAATTATCCTAAAAATATCTGAAAAGTACCTGCAATTATCCTACAAAGTATCTGAAACGCGCCTGCAATTATCCTAAAAAGTATCTGAAACGCGCCTGCAATTATCCTATAAAGTATCTGAAACGCATCTGCAAATATCTACAAAGAATATGAAACGCACCTACAATGATCCTGCAAAGTATCTGAAACACACCTGCAATTATCCGACAAAGAATCGGAAATGCATCTGCCATTATCCTACAAAGTATCTGAAACGCGCCTGCAATGATCCAATAAAGTATCATAAACGCGCCTGCAATGATCCAAAAAGTATCTGAAACGCGCCTGCAATTTTCCTACAAAGTATATGAAAAGCGCCTGCAATTATCCTACAAAGTATATGAAATGCTCCTGCAATTATCCTAAAAATATCTGAAAAGTACCTGCAATTATCCTACAAAGTATCTGAAACGCGCCTTTAACTATCCTACAAAGTATCTGAAATTCGGCTGCAATGATCCTAAAAATTATCTGAAAAGCACCTGCAATGATCCTACAAAGCATTTGAAACGCGCCAGTAATAATGATCCTGAAAAGTATCTGAAACGCGACTGCAATTTGCCTACAAAGTATATGACAAGCGCCTGCAATTATCCTAAAAAGTATCTGAAACGCGCCTGCAATTATCCTAAAAAGTATCTGAAACGCGCCTGCAATTATCCTAAAAAGTATCTGAAAGGCACCTGCAATTATCGTACAAATTAAAGTATCTGAAACGCGCCTGTAATGGTCCTTAAAAGTATCTGAAACGTGGCTGCAATGATCCTGCAAAGTATTTGAAACGCGGCTGCAATTATCCTACAAAGTATCCGAAACGCAGCAGCAATGACCCTGCAAAGTATCTGAAACGCGCCTGCAATTATCCTAAAAAGTATATGAAATGCTCCTGCAATTATCCTAAAAATATCTGAAAAGTACCTGCAATTATCCTACAAAGTATCTGAAACGCGCCTGTAACTATCCTACAAAGTATCTGAAATGCGGCTGCAATGATCATAAAAATTATCTGAAAAGCACCTGCAATGATCCTACAAAGCATCTGAAACGCGCCAATAATGATCCTGAAAAGTATCCGAAACGCGACTGCAATTTGCCTACAAAGTACATGAAAAGCGCCTGCAATTATCCTAAAAAGTACCTGAAACGCGCCTGCAATGATCCTGAAAAGTACCTGAAACACGCCTGCAATTTTCCTACAAAGTATATGAAACGCTCCTGAAATTATCCTGGAAAGTATCTGAAATGCGCCTGCAATTATCCTAAAAATTATCTGAAAATCACCTGCAATTATCCTACAAAGTATCTTAAACGCGCCTGTAATTATCCTACATAGTATATGACAAGCGCCTGCAATTATCCTAAAAAGTATCTGAAACGCGCCTGCAATTATCCTAAAAAGTATCTGAAACGCGCCTGCAATTATCCTACAAAGTATCTGAAACGCGCCTGCAATTATCCTAAAAAGTATCTGAAACGCGCCTGCAATTATCCTAAAAAGTATCTGAAACGCGCCTGCAATTATCCTATAAAGTATCTGAAACGCATCTGCAAATATCTACAAAGAATATGAAACGCACCTACAATTATCCGACAAAGAATCGGAAATGCATCTGCCATTATCCTACAAAGTATCTGAAACGCGCCTGCAATGATCCAATAAAGTATCATAAACGCGCCTGCAATGATCCAAAAAAGTATCTGAAACGCGCCTGCAATTTTCCTACAAAGTATATGAAACGCGCCTGCAATTATCCTAAAAAGTATCCGAAACCCGCCTGCCATTATCCTACAAACTTAGCAATTTCTGACTGTAACATGCATATCTGGATAATATATCAAAAAATTCAAAGACGAAGAGGGTGTAGAACTGGATATCACTAAAGTAGAGAAAAATGAAGGTCTGAGATGCCTTAGCAAACTTATGCTCAACTCTTTATGGGCTAAATTTCATGATAAAATGTTTTCGGAAAATGTAATTGTTCTTGAAAAAGCGTAGATATGTAATTTTTTTAATTAATTTAGGGGGACTAGATCGATTAACAGTAAAATCAGTTGATTGAATTAAATATTTATTAAGAATTGAGTGGATAAAAATAATTAGAAAAAATTTTCAATATCTGAAACTTCAGTCAATTGATAAACCTCACACATATCGTTTGTTTTTTCGGCCTTGGTCCAAACCAAGACGTTTTCATATAATATTAAATCCAGACTTGGAGGTTGAAAGTTTATTAACAATTAACGAAAGCACAGAACTTGTAAAATACGAACACATTCTAGAAAACGAGCTTGTGCACAAACACATAAACGTAGTTATCGCTTGTTACACAACAGCTATGGCCCGATTACATTTACTAAATCATCTTGAAAAGGTCGGTGACCTTTGCTTTTATCATGACACTGACAGTTTAGTGTACCTTTCACCAAACGGCGCTCATTTGCTACCGACAGGCGATTATTTGGGGCAACTAAAAAATGAATTAGAACCAGTGGCGTCGCTAGGCCTTTTCCAAACTTAGCCCCCCAAAATAATTCGTAAACCCTACCAAAAAATTTCTGTTAGCAACCTAAAATTCTGTAGCAATATATAAAAAATTTTCCAAATCAAACAGTAAAATTTTGAAGAAAAAAACAGATGGAGACAAGTAAATGTTCTTTCGATGGGACTCCTAATAGTGTGGACTAAAAGCTAACCAAAACTAAAAATAAACCTAAAACGAGTGAAAATCCTTCATAATCTTTATCAATAAAAGGTTGTACATCTTTAAAATACGAATAATTTCACGTTGGCACAAATTTACGGATAGTTTTAAAGGTCTACATATTTTCCAAAGAACCCATTATGCAATTTCTAGCCACATCGTAGCATACGATAGGCTCTTAGTTTGACCCGAGCCGTAGTAGTAGTGGCCGGGGTTGTCACTTTCGTTATCGTCAGATTTTAGCTTAAATGGAACTCGATAGTACCTCAACCCCAATAGTGGTAGCTGAGCTCAGTTAGAGATTTTATTTTAATTAAAACATTTTCGCACAGCACCCGGGAATTGAACCCGGCTGGCTGGCGCAGCAGTAAGACACGCTACCACTGTGGGGTCGGACACTTCTGATTTTTTGTTTAGGGTCTTTGAATTTTTTTCATTTTATTTATGTGCTAATTAAATAGATAACGATGTGGCTACTATTAAGTCCCAGCCCTTGGGCCATCTTGTTTATATTAAGTTCTTATAATAACTTTAAAATAGTTTGCCCTGATTTAGCCCCCCAAATTTCAAACCCTAGCGACGCTACTGATTAGAACCTTATGGGCAAGACGCTTTTATCTGTGAATGGGGGAGTGCTGGACCAAAGAACTATTCTATGGACATTCTAGACCCTAAAACCGGCGCTAAAACTAACATTATCAAAGTTAAAGGATTTTATTGAAACGCCTCTACAGAAAATTATATCAATTTCGAAACAATGAAAAAACTACTGGGAGTAAACAATGAAGGTGAACCTCTAATGAACTCGGTTCAAGTCCCTATTGGCCCACAAATCAGACGTCTACTTGATCACACTCTGATCACGATCAACCAGACCAAAACCTATCAGGTCGTAGTGGATAAAGTTCGAAAAATATCTGATTATAAAACTACCCCATACGGTTATAATAAATAGGATCTTTGACATTTTAGACATAAGTTACTTGTATATATTTTAGATACCCAGTATCAGTATTTTAATTAGTATCTCAAGTATTATTTATAGTAATATTAACGTATTTCAACTATTAACCTGTAACAATATTTTAACGAATACGCAGCGTTTTTTGTAATATTTTTGCATTTAATAAGTTTTTTTTATTAATATATATAAGCACTTTAGTATGAAAATTAGTATTGAATTTATATTGTTTTGTATAAGTGTAATTTTTATTTTTTGATGATAATTATAGTAACGTTTTTTAGTAATATTTCGATATTTTTATCCGTAATCGTATATCAGTATTTTAGCGTGTATAGAAAAATATATTTTTTCGTCTATCCTGTGAACATTTTAGTTTAATAATTAGCCTAATATTTGTACCAAAATCGTATAATAACCATTGTAGCTTTTAAATCCTATTAAAAGTAGTATTGCTAAATTTTATATGAAGGTACATGGGTATATAAGTACTTAATAATCTCGCATGCAGTAATATTGCTATACTTTCGATGATGGCATATGCTTATGCAACTGTATGTGATTTATCATCCTGTACTACGATTTTTTTGAAGTAGTATTAATTTTGCATTTTAGTGAATTTGTTTGTTATCAAAATCAGTGTAATTCTTGCTTTTTGATGATGTTCTTTAGTAACGATTGCACATTTTAACTGTATATCAATATTTTAGCGCGTAGGAAAATATATATTTTTCAGTCAATCCTATGAGGATTTTTAATTTAATAACTAGTATTGTGCTTATTTGCCATGTATTCCATGTAACCCGTTTTTCTAATGTTTTTTTAATTAATATTTCGCATACCAGTAAATGTACTTATTCTCCAAATTCGTACTAAAACTAATGTGAATCAAATTTTATTTCTGATGTTTTAGCAGTACTGCTTCATTTTAACTACTTATCAAGTTTTTTGTGATTATAAATGTACTATTGTTCTAACCCTGTAACTTGATAACCAATACACAAAAGGAGTACACCTAGAACCGCATCATAGGGTTAGTTGATCATTTTTTCAATGTAAACCATATCTCACTTAAAACTAGTTCTTTTGTATATCATAAGCATACATGGAGAGACCTCAAAATCATACAAAGAACAACATTACTAGAAGGGTGGGTGTAGAAAGAGCCTACTGAACCCATAGAATTACCACTAAATCATACCATAAATGTACACACTATCCTAAAGATACACCCAAATAATAACAATACAAAACATACACCCTTACTCTAGAACTTAGTCGCTGCTTAATTTTCAATAAACTACGTTAACCTTATCTAGTTCTTTAATATAAGAATAACATAAGCTCACATGGAGATACCTTAAAATCGTACAAAGAACAACATTTCGGGAAGGGTCTACTGAACCTATAGAATTACCAATAAATCATCCACTAAATGTATACAATATCCTAATGATACACCAAAATAATACCACTATGGACACTGAGGGACGTCACCAAGTCACGTGACGTCATACCAATACACTAAAAATAAATTCAAATTTACCGCCAACAGGTGACGTCATCAATTTCACCTCCCGCAATCCCCCCTCCGGCACGACTAAAGAGAAGAACGAAAAGAGGGGAAGAAATGACCCCCCTCCTCCTCACAGTACCACCGTATACAGACAATATTGTCCGTATACGGTGGTCTATATTCTCTATAGGGTAAACAGCTGAAGCATAGACAATCGGGCCTTTACAAACACATAATGGTTATATCTCTCCAAAATTTATACACTTCATTTCCTGTTCTTTTCCCCATTGACTGATTTCCATGTGTCCAAGATTAATCCTTATTGGATGTAAAATGTCGTCTGCTTTACTGTATATTCGCAATGCTTTGAACACTGCTTCTATAATTCGTAAATTTTTACTTCAAAAAAAAAAAGAAATAATTCCATATCTAGGTAAATAAGTTTGTAGTAGTAGACCTCTTGACTCGGAGAGGTAACATTTTGGTTTTTCCAACTTGTTATTTTGATAGAGTTTGAGTAGGGAATATTGGTTCTTTATAATTTTATACAATTTATGATCTAAAAGTTATTGGTAACTAAACCAATATCTGTATTGTCGCAAAATTGCATGTGCAATGTTGGGGTACGACTACAACCTCACTGTCCATAATAAGTTGCCAATTTTGAAAAAGATCTGACATGTATAATATTTAAATGGGATCATGTTGCCGAGTGGAAAGTTAATTACAAGTCAATCGGAATTGCGAAATTGGTTCAAAATTTTACAAAATAATTCTCGTAAAAGTGAAGTTAAATAAATGCTGGTAAAGACAAAGTTACTCGATTCGGTTTTTAAAGCACAAATTAATATGGAAATTGGTGAATAATTACTTTTTAAAGCAAGATAATACTGAAGTTTATATTTCAAATATTTTGTTCAGGATTCATTTTTTGAAATCCAAATTTCGCTCCAAAAGCTCTCTCGTTTCTAGGTACATTTTACAGACAGCAGAAAGGAATTCTGACCAAACCGCGTTCGTGACTGTCCATGTTGTGAATAGCGAGAACGGAGAGGAGTTAAAAAGGACTTGGAGGAGATAAGGTTTGGTAGCAGACTGTCTACTCTGGAATAGAGCGGAATGAAGAGTATACGAGGGTAATGGTGCGAGTAGTACTAGCGTAACACTGGTATTACGCTACTGTTCCCTAGTGGCAGAAAAGGGACAGCTCCAAGAGCGTGATGAAAGAAAACCATCAATGTTATTGGGACACACGAGCTTAAGGACAAATGGTTGTATGTCACTATAAGAGAGAAACTTGAGAAGTTATTCTTTTTGACTTAAAACAGAGTGATCTAAATTTCTATACAATGTGTTTCTGATAAGTCTGACATAAATTAAGGGGGATGTTCTAATGTTAAAAATGGCAGCATGTTAACAAATTAGAATGCGCTGACGGACTAACGAGCAACACCGGGTGCCTTTGCCACAAGTTCTTCAAATAAAAATATTTATGATCAATTATCTCGCATTTACAATCCTATCTGATTGTCACCAAGTTTGCAGAACAAATAAGTGTTTGAGTTAGAATAGTTTGGCTTGAAACCTAAGTGTATTGATTACACCATAAGTTTATAAGATATGTTCTATAAGTATGTCATTACCTATACTTCGTAATGCAAGAGACTTACAGCTCGAGCTAGTTCGAGAACGGCAAGCGAGAATTGCAGACTACACTCGATTAGTTTTGCAGTCCTTTTCCTATTAAGTCTGTTCTAAGCGTTTGACAGCGCCTCATTAGACATCGCTTTACGAGAATCTATGACGTTTCATCTACGTCACTTCATGACAGTCTCTCAGTAACCAGTGAAAAACTTATGGTACATGTCTAATGAGCTTATGATTGCACAAATGGTTCTAATAGAAGGTAGTCACGAGCCTTTCATAATTTATCGTGTACGTGCTACTTGAACTGAAAGACATCTATATACGGCTCCTGTAGGACTGTCATTGAATGTCGCTTATATTTTAATGGCACATGACAATTACGGACTAAATTATTTAATCAAAGAACTGTATTAGTGCAACCAAGAATCCACATTAGATTAGCTAATGATGTTACCATTTCCAAAGTTAAAACACTTGAAATTAAGAATTGATCTGTCGCAAACTGTTGTTAGGGTTATTTATTGAAGAAATTATTGCACAATTCCTCGTGGCCTTGAAAAAAAACCTCGGTTTGATTAACTCCCTCTCATACCTAAAATTTTAAATAAGGTAACAATATGGACTTAAAGAAAAATTATTATTACAATTTACACCTTAATAGAACGTCCCTTTTGTAAATATAAATGGTAAAATATTAAAAAGGTAAATGATCTCTTATTAGAAAATTATTAGCATTTAATTAGTCTGAAAAATGAGGACTACTGCGCCATTCGCCATTGGTTTAGTGGGGTCAGTTAGCTAGAACTTACGGGATTGGTGGAATTCTCACAGGCTGAGAGAGGTAAGTGGTTTGGACTGTGAAAACAAGGTGATCAAACGCCAGATAGCCTATTCTTAACCACAGACTTTTGAAACCTGGATCTATTAATTTGCAAACGCAAATAAAAATGCGACTCAAGCTATTCAATGAACTATTCAATGTAACCTTTATTATACAATATATTTGAATTTGTATTGAATCATCTACAGATAGCATATGTTGTAATTATGTAAATATTTTAATATTTTAATTTGCAGCAATAATTAATTATAGGGACACGTAAATTGCCTATCGTGAAGTTAGCCTGATTGTGAAGTCTAGTGAGTGATTAACTTTGGTTTTATCTTATCTTTTTAAAACCATTGTGTGACGACATATAAATATATTATACAGGGTGTATCTGGATTGCCTTGAAACTGTTGAATATTTACTATTTACAGAAAATCTGCGAGAGGCAAATTTGCAGGATTGCTTTGAAAATGTTTAACATTTACTATTTACAACAGTTCTACGAGCGGCAAATTTGCGGGACTGCCTTGAAACTGTTGAACATCTACTATTTACAGCAGTTTTACGAGGAGCAAATTTGCAAGATTGCCTTGAAACTGTTGAACATTTACTATTTACAGCACATTTTTGGGGGCAAATTTGCAGGATTGCCTTGAAACTGCTGAACATTTACTACTTATGTTAAGTTTCCTAATAAAACTTCAAACGTTCTGAAGACAGCGTGATTAGTCAATCAGCAAACGGATTTCACAAATATCCTGACTGACGGTTAATGAGCGCCTAGCTCAAACCGCCTTGCCAAAGAGACTGAAATTTTGCTGGAACGTTACTCCTAAGCAGCAAGCAGATATTTTTTTCAATCCGCCGCCATTTCAAAAAATGTTGGCCAGAAATGTAAAAAATCTTCAACGAATAACGTTAGCCCATTTCAAGCGATGTCTCTCCTATTTAGAAAACTGGGTCCTTCTATCCTATAGACGGACTTTTATGGCTTTTTCGGTTCGATTTAACGCCATATTTAAAATAATAATAATAATAATCTAAGCTTAGTCTATGAAGGGATTTCCACACCAAGGCTGTGGCTTGTTTACAGGTGGGTCCCTTTACATTGCATAGAGGGGTGGTGGCTAGCCCCTATGCCACAAATAACCTACAGCGCCCTATACTAACTATTAACCGTTAACCTCTGCAAGTTTTGATGGAAAGGAGAAACCAGGTTAGACCGCGGAGGAAAACTTCTTTTACCTAGCGGGGAGAGAACTTGCAATCTCTACGCAGAAGTATTTGTTCCCAGATTTTCACCCGGTACCACAGTCCGGGATCGAACCCGAGATCCTCTTGCTGCGAGGTAAAAGCGCTAACCGCTACGCCACCCCACTAAATGGCGACCAGGAATGAAAAAAAACCCGCGCATTTCGAACGATTTCATTAAAGTTTAGTATACTGATTCGTCATGTCCCACAGACGGACATTGTAGCCCTTGGGGTTCAGTTTTCAACAATTTTTTCCAATGTCCAGTTGAAAAATGTCCCGATGGGCAACGCCGGGTCCTTTTGGCGTTAGTAAATATAATAGATTTTAACCTTCTGCTGATTTTCTCCAATATGCCACCAATTTCAGTTTACAAACAAAGAATTATATTAACGCAATCATTTATGTAGGTTTCTATCACCACAGTAATAGACCATTCCTGTACTGCCAAAGAAAAAGTAAACAGAACAGGGGTCGGGCTGCCTTATTAAGCTATAGTTCCCTCGCGCCAAGAAGGAACGCAAGCGGCAGTTTGAGACGACTAGCCTCCAGCGTGTAGCGAAAGCGAGCTCCACCTGGTGTTGCCTCTTGGTGCGAGGGAACTCTCATCATATGGCGGCCCTTCCCTGTGCGTTGTATAATGGAATGGTCTATTGATCCCTATGTGTTCCTTAATAATACTTTTTGTTGATCGTCAACATTTCTCCGATGAATACGAAGGTTGAAATAGAAAGACCCATTAGCCACAAGAAGAGAGATCCACTGACAACTTCGATTTACAACGGTGATATTTCCTCCGGAGGTCGCCTCCATTTCGACATCTCATAAATGATTTTCTTTGGTATTGATTTATAGTGGATAAAGTTACGCTCCATAATATTCATGACCCTGCGAGTGTTAAAATTAAATACTGTTTCACGATTTTAAAACGGAGTCTGTAACTTTAGGCCAGGACTAAAAAGTAGGCCTGTGCGAGTACTCGATAGGACTCGAAAGCTCGATCGAGCCTCGAGCCGAGTACTCGGCTCGAGGCTCGATAAGCAACTTTTGAAAGGCTCGACAAGTTTTCGAGCCTCGGAAAAAAAATCGATAAAGCTCGAGATCAAGGCTTAAGGTTATCGAGGTTCAGTCAGTGGTCTGTGAGATTCTAGATTAGGTAAAAGGTCAAGAATTACCATCTAACACAATCTACTGAATGTTGAGACGCTGCAGTGACGCGCGAAATTGGAAATTATTCTGGTTGGTGCCTTTTTTGTAAGCCCACATTTGATTGGCGTAAATTTTACTTCCACTTTTGGGCAAAGAAAAATATGAAAAATCATTCTTGAAGTTTTAGTTTTACTTTTATGTATAGAAAAATACGCTTGATTTGATTTATCAATGCGATTGTCAGTTCACGTGCACGTAAGTAATTTTGATTAGTGATAATAGGATTCAAGTTTAATTATAGTAAAATAAAAGTTTATCTGTTATATTTACGAATTAATTAGGTTTTTTCTTTACTAAGGCCAGTAATTGAAAGTGTAAAGGAATATCATTCCAAATTGTGAGCTAAAATTGAAAGTCGTTAAGGCTCGTCATTGAAATTTTAGGCTCGATAAAAGCTCGAAACCAGATTTTGAACATGCAGCTTAAGGCTCAAAGCTCGATAAGAAACTCGAGGCTCGGCTCGGCTCGAAGCTCGATAACCGAAAAAAGCAAGGCTCGAGGCTCGGCTCGAACCCAAAAAATCAAGACTCGCACAGCCCTACTAAAAAGGGCTTGACCTAGATCATTTGAACATAAAGATTAAAATTGGTACACGTGTTCTTTTTGACCCAACGAAAATTATATTAAAAGTCCCCTGCTGTAGAGCGCCAGCTTTCGCCGCCATCTTGGAAATTGTATTCCACATTCTTCTTCTAAAATTATGAAAATTTATGCATATTATGATTGTAACCACCTGAACATCATAGTAAAATTTTACAGCTCTGTGCTTGATAGTTTAGTCACCATATTGGAAAATGGCCGCCGTGAATGCTGGGTGCACTTTATTTCGCCACGTTGTTGGAAAATTATGAAAATATATTGATATTATAATCAGAGCTGTGTGAACGTCACTGTAAAATATTGAAGCCATTCGTAGGATAGTTTGGCCGCCATGTTGGAAAATGGTCGCCGGGAATGTCATTTAGATACAGTATAAAACATGAAAATTGTAAATATATTGTTGAAGACCGTCTTAACATCATACTTGAATACGGAAGACGTGCTGCTGATAGTTTGGGCACCATCTTGGAAAATGACTGTGGCAATTGCCAAATATATTACGGATACATAAATTTTTTCGATATTTCTTTATTGAGTAGATAATTTTCATGAACGTATTAAACACCGTAAAAAAACTATTCCCAAGTCTTAGTTATCAACCCCATCTTTAAAAATGAACGCTGAAAGATTACTATCCTAAATTTTGAAACACAGAAAAGCAAAGCTATATTACTGAGATGTAGATTAGGGAATATCGCTTAGTATGGGGTTTATACATTCTAGTATCGTTAAGGATTAGATTTAAGGCACGTTTTGAACATTTCGTTCATATTTATCGTCAAGCTGAAGATCTTTTTTAATTTAACTAATACCTTGTCAATGATCGCACATTGCCGAGAAATCCAATCCTGATCGTCTACGTTCACAGTTCTTTACACAAGATGTTCTGCAAACTGCAGGTACAAGTAGTAAGTGAAGCAGGAAGGAGAAAGGTGTGAATGGGTCTTCGACTTTCGCGATCGCGAACCCATTTCAACTGTTCGGGATTAAATTGTTTCCTAGCTCTTGTTGACTTTATATTGTCATTAAAAACACTCAACGTATTTGTAAGATGTTTATTATCAGTAATTACTTCAAACCCCGCCTGATCAAAACCACATCCAGTTACAGCATGTAAATGAAAGAAGTGTTCTCGATACCTTTTTTTCTCAAATGTCTCGATTTGAGATTCTCTTCTTGGTGTGGTTTTGGTTTCAGGTATAATAATAATAATATTTTTATTTCTTCTTTGTTGTTTTACATTTTTTAATTGTCAGCTAAGCCGTTATCGGCTTTTATGCCAGCGTTTGCTTAGAATGCAGTACCCAATAATTTAAATGGTACAAACTCAACGAATTTAGTATGAATATTTATATAATACAAGTTGGGGAAACCAAAATATTACCTCTCCGAGTCAAGAGGTCTACTACTACAAAGTTATTTACCTAGACATAAAATTATTTCTCTATTTGAAGTTAAAATTTATGAATTATTGAAGCTGTATTCCAAGCATTGCGAATATACAGTAAAACAGACGACATTTTACATCCAATAAATATAAATCTTGGACACACGGAAATCAGTCAATGGGGAAAAGAACAGGAAATGAAGTATATAATTTTTCGAGAGATATAACCTTTATGTGTTTGTAAAGGCGGAATTGTCTACGCTTTAGCAGTTTACCCTATATTCTCATAGCTACATTCACAACTGGCTTGCAGTATAAATACTACTGTCTAGTTTCACCTCAACGATATTCTTAGTTTGCCAACATGAGTGTTAACGTTAAAAATCACCAATACTTAGTTGTGGTAAGACGCATTGAAAGTCAATGCTCACCATCACAACAATGAAAATTTCGAAGCTATAACCCGATAACAATTAGACCTTTTACTGACCTAATTGCAACCATGATGCTTTCTTCTATTATCTATTATAAAATCTAAACCTGATTACTTAAGCGTGTAATTAACTTTCGGCTCACTCTGAACCGTTAATGTCCCTTCATTTCAGACACGAAAATCAAAACCCAAAGTTTACTTCACCTCTGGTCTCAATTATTTACTCTTTATTTCACTAAGCCTATCACTAAGAGATTCACCCGACACAGTGCAGGCCTTGCTTTCTTTATTAAATCACTAAACCAAGGATTATTCTATATACAGATATAGTATAGCTTAAGTAATATATAAACAGCCATTTCAAGTAATAATATTAAAAAATATCCATGGAATATCAAAATGAAACAGAGCTTTAAAGCTACAAAAGTACTAAATGCATCGTAATTACGAAAAATATTTCCACATATTCACTTTATATAATGGAAAAAGTGAATATTAAGGTTCTGTAGGATTTTTTAGACATCAAAACGAAAATAACTGCTAACGAAGCGCACTAGTGTAACAACGGACGGACACACACAGACAAAAACATACACTGCTTTTGAACTCTTTCCGTATTAATTTTGATTTGAGAAACAAGATTATCTTAAATAATAATATAAATATAATTCATATTAAATATTTTCTTCGTTAGTTATTCGCCCTATTGAACGTTACATCGTTTTAAAAAAGAACAATTAAACATTCTTGAGAGACTTGACTAATATTGACGTTTGAATTGAAGGATACGACTGTTTTTTCGCCTTATTCAAATAGGTAGTATATAAGGGTTTCGAATCGCAGCTATGGATAAGAACAGCGCAATTGCGTGAACCTTTGGTGGAAGCCCCACCTTAGGGAGGCCATACGTTCCTCGTAACCCTGGCCGATCGCCGCGTATGTCTTAACCTCAAGGATGATGATGGAGTAGAAGCCAGGTGTACAGACTGGTGTCCATGTGGGATGGACAAAGATCAGATGAAGGTGGTGTGACTGGTGTCCATGTGGGATGGACAAAAACCAGAAGATGGTGGTGTGACTGGTGTCCATGTGAAATGGACAAAGAGCATAATTGGTGGTGTGTTGAAGCCAGTGTGTACAGACTGGTGTCCAAGTGGGATGGACAAATGGCCTGAGGATAGTGGTGGTAGATAGGCAATAGATAATAGCCATTGTAAGTGGAATACAATTTTCCAAATTTCCGGGAACTGTAAATGCGTTCCGGAATTTGGGAAAACGTTTGCTCCGATTTGAAAACCGCGAACGCGGTCCCCTGGGGTGTAAGTCAATAACAACAGACTGACACACACACAGACACACAGACAGACAGACACACAGACAGACAGACACACAGACAGACAGACGTCGAAATTAGAACCTCTCCGTGACATACGTCACTCGGAGAGGTAAAAAGATAGAGCAGAAATTAATGGTGTTACAGTGTAATAAGTTAATTATTCAGTATTGAGGCTGCTTTCGCTAAGGTTTTAAAGCGTGCTAGGCTAATAGAATTTGGGGGGTTTAGCATTTCATATAAGTTGGTACCTTTGCAGAAGATGGAGTACAGTTTTATGGATTTACGGGCTTGAGGTACTTGTTGTATGTAATTGTTCCTTGTAAAGTACCGGGAGGGTTTGCTTTGTTCAAAGGGGTTGTAAATTAGTATCCCCAGAGATCTAAAGATGTATACTAGCATACAATAATCATAGGTGTGAAAGATTGTGAGAATATTGAGGTTTTTGAATATTGGCGACGTATGGGCTAAGTATTCAGCATTTGTTATTGTTCTTATGGCTCTTTTCTGGATTAGTTGTAGTCTATTTAAGTTGCTTTTTGAGGTGTTGCCCCAGACTGTCACGCAGTAGCTTAGGTGAGAGTGTATTAGTGCTGAGTATAGTTGTTTTTACCTCTCCCAGTGACGTATGTCACGGAGAGGTTATAATTTCGACGTATCTGTGTGTGTGTCTGTCTGTCTGTCTGTCTGTTGTTATTGACTTACACCCCAGGGGACCGTGTTCGCAGTTTCCGAATTGAAGCAAATGTGTTCGCTATTTCCGGACCGTATTCACAGTTCCCGGAAATTTCAAAACTTGAATCTATCCACAAATCAACTGGCCACTATTACTTCATCTGACTAGTCAATTGTCTATTCTACATGAATACCAATCTGTACTTATTGGCTTCAAACACCACCATTTTGTGGTCTTTGTCCATTCCACATAGACACCAGTCTGCACTTACTGGCTTCTATCACCATCATTTTCCGGTCTTTGTTTTGTCCATCCCACATGGACACCAGTTTGTACACCTGGCATCTAACACCACCATCTTCTGGTCTTTGTTTTTGTCCATCCCACATGGACACCAGTCTGTACACCTGGCTTCTAACACCACCATCTTCTGGTCTTTGTTTTTGTCCATCCCACATGGAGACCAGTCTGCACACCTGGCTTCTAACACCACCATCTTCTGGTCTTTGTTTTTGTCCATCCCACATGGACACCAGTCTGTACACCTGGCTTCTACTCCTTAAGGTTAAGACATACGCGGCGATCGGCCAGGGTTACGAGAAACGTCCGGCCTCCCAATGGTGGGGCTTCCACCAAAGGTTCACGCAATTGCGCTGTTCTTATCCATAGCTGCGATTCGACACCCTTATATACTACCTATTTGATGAAGGCGAAGCAACCGGCGTATGCTTCATTTCAAACGCCAATATTAGTCAAGTCTCTCAAGAATGTTTAATTGTTCTTTTTCAAAACGATTTAACGTTCAATAAGGCGAATAACTAACGAAGAAAATATTAAATATTAATTATATTTATTTTTATATTTAAGATAATCTTGTTTCTCAATTCAAAATGAATACGGAAAGAGTTAAAAGCAGTCTATGTTTTTGTCTGTATGTGTCCGTCCGTTGTTACAGTAGTGCGCTGCGTTAGAAGTTCGTTTTGTTTTGATGTGTAAAGAAATCCAACACAACCATAATATTCCCTTTATCCTTAATATAAAGTGAATATGTGGAAATATTTTTCGTAATTATGATGCATTTAGTGCTTTTGTAGCTTTAAAGCTCTACTTCATTTTGATATTCCAAAGATTTTTTTAATATTATTATTTAAAATGGATGTTTATATATTACTTAAGCTATACTACATCTGTTTATAGCATAATCCTTTCTAAAATCACAGTGAATACAAGCACAATGCTGCTATGTTGGTCAAATGACCTCTTATTTGTCAATAGGCCTAGTGAACCAAAAAGTAAACGTTTGGGTTTGGTTTTCGTTTCTGTATGCAGAGACATTAACGGTTCAGAGTGAGCCGAAAGTTAAATACACTTTTAAATAATTAGGCTTAAATTTTATTATCATGGTGGAAATCTGGGCCGCGTTCAGCAGAGCCCAGCGTTGCTGAACGCGGCCCAGGGATTTTCTTTTTGAATTTTGACGTTACGGTGCTTAGCGCTGAGCTAGCGCGGTCTTCAAAGAAAATAGTCGGCTTTTTGGATAACGTGACGTAAAACGCGTAGTTCTCAGCTTGGCGAAAAAACTATGGAGGAATTAATACAAATAGCTCTATGGGACTATAGCTATTTAATTGGCGTGAAACCAGTTGATCGCGCGAGAATTTTAAGAGATATGTTAGTTTCTAATTTTAATTATAAAAGTTGTTATCTATCTCTATAAATATGTTATCCTACAATTTTTGTTAAGCCTTGGTACCTTGCACGCTTTATTAGGCTAGCGTCATTTATAAAACGCCGATGACCCGTTTTTCCCCCATCGGATGATTTTAATGTGTACAAGTATATCATTATTGGATGTAAAATGTCATCTGATTTACAGTAAATTTGCTATGCTTTGTATACTGCTTTAATATTTCATAAATTTTAACTAAAGAAACATTTCCATATCTGGGTAAATAAGTTTGTAAGTAGTCGTCTTGACTCGGAGAGGTAAAATTTTGGTTTCCCCAACTTGTTTATCTTTGGGTTCAGAATTTTCCTGTTTCTATGAATTAAGTGTGAACCGTATGTTATCTTTTTCGCTATGCTATCTATATGAATAGTTTATTTTAGGTGGATGTCGAACCACAGCCCTAGGTACTTATACGTATTAACTTCCTTTATTAATATGTTTAGAAAGCGCGACGGTTATAAGACAGCCGGGGTTTATTGGGATTAGAAAAGGTCATGTATACCGTATTGTCCCCGTTAAGGTCCAGTAAGTTGTCTGTGAGCCAGTGTTTTATTTTGTCCTGGTATAGGCTAGTCGTTTTTATTATATCCTCTAGGTTAGGTCCTCCGACCAATAGAAAGGTGTCGTCGGCTTAGAGTGTTAGGACATCGACGCCAGTAGATTGTGGCAAATTTACAAATCATTTACAAAGAGGTTAAAAAGAAGGGGGGAGAGAACGGATCCCTGGGGAACTCTTCTGTATACTAATTGCGTTTGTGAGAGGGTATCGTTCAGCTTAGTTTTTCTCCTAATTCCCAGGATGTCTAACTTGTGAAGTAGGCGTTCATGGTTGACCGTGTCAAATGCCTTACATAGGTCTAGAAAGACACCTATAGCATAGTTGCTTGTGTCAATATAAACTAGAATTTTTTTATATACGCAGTTGGAATTTTCCCTGAAGCCAAATTGTTTTGGTGATATCAATTTGTATTTTTGACAGAAAGAGGAGAGTCTCGTGAAATAGCATCTGTCGAATATTTTGGCTAAGGTAGAGAGTACTGAGATGGGTCGATAACTATTGGGATTATTTTTGTCGGCTTTTTTAAAAATTGGAGTTATTACAGCTTGCTTCAATGCGTCAGGATATGTACCGATATTAAAAGACATATTTATAAGGGTGGTTAGTGGCGGGATAAGCCATATCGCACACTCTTTAATTATCTTACGGAATGAGCCGTCATACCCTGCAGCTGTGTCAAGTTTTAGCTGGTTAAGAATGGACATGATTTCCCTTTCGTCTACTGCCAGAAGGGCCATTGAGTTTGGTAGCCTTTTAATGAGGTGTAGGTTCGTATCCTTAGGCGAGGCAATATGGTTGAATGTATTTATGGGAGAAAAAACCTATTGAAATCCTCTACTGACGTAGTAGTGGAAATAGAATTATCCTTCCTTTTGTTTTTCCCGATTTCATTTAAGAATGAAGACGTTCCAATTCGGGTGTGATAGCAAAAGAACCAAGATATTCCGCTACTACTATGGCAGGGAAGCGATTTAAACCCCGAAGAAGGGGATGGGTTCGCGATCCCGAATCCTAAGACCCATTCACACCACTCAAGACCAACTTTTCATACTCATTATCTTTAAGTGCGGAACTGTGAATGTAGACGATCCGAATTCGTTTCCTCAGCAATGCGTAGACATTGTGCCGGTACTAGCTGTGATGGAGCAGAGAAAAAGGGCTTGTCGTGGCTGAGGGGGCCCGGGTTCGGGAGTTGCTTGGGTTCGCCCTTGGTTCAGACCGTTCCATGCCCCGTTACCTAAAGGTTTTGCTCGGCCGCTTCGCCCCCGCCCAGGTGTTGCCTTTGGCTCTCCCCGCTATAGGTATTCCTCTAAGGGTCGTGGATACATTGTTTGGGCCGTATGGCACTGCTGTGTTTGGAGGGAAATCCCCAGTCCCGTCGAGCCTTCTGCTGTCGTAATCCTTCCCTGTCACCGACCACCTTCTGGCTGGGCTCGCTGCTGATGGTGTCCAGCTTCTTCCACCGGCTCAAGGGACGTTTATCGTACCCGCTGGCCGATCCCGTGTACTTATACGGCTGTCCCTCAGGTTCAATTTGGAATTTGATGAGCGACAATGGGGGGGCTGTTAACGCCCCCAGCTGGGTTCAGCGACTAATCAAGTTCTCTGACTTGTAATTATTGTGAAAAAATCTTCAGGCTGACGATCAATATGAACGAAATGTTAGAGATTTGTCTTAAATCTAATCTTTAACAACACTAGAATATATAAACCCCATATTAAATTGTATGCGCATATGTAGAGAATTACAGCTTTGAATAACTTAAAGAAGGGGTCGACAATTTGGTTCACGGGTAGTTGAGCGGTTTTCAAAAGAGCGTTTTGGAATAAAGCGGTTCCCAAAACAGCGATTTGCAAAACCGCGGTTGCTGTTTCCGCCCAAACTGTGATTGATAGGGAGGGAAATCTCTATTATATTAGGTATATAGAACAGAGAACAATATTATGCAAAAAGGAGTAATGTTATATCGGAAGTAAATATAAAATATAATTTTTTCGAAAAGGCATATTATTTTGGGGAGTCAATGAAGATACACAACAATATTTTGGAAATGGCGTACGAAACAACACTCAAGATATAAACGCTGTAATCAAACACTAAAACGAGAAATGGCTATAATGGCAAACGCGTTTATGAAAAAGCCGTTTTGGACAATGCTGCTTTGATAACACGCCCAATCGATAGCATACCGACAATTTCGACTTGGGGATGGCAATTTTATGTGTTTATTACGTTAATGAAAATAATCTACTCATCATATAATTTCGAATAGATGTATGTATTTGAAATTTATTTAGCTTTTCCAGCACTAACTTACCAAGATTGCGCCCAAACTATCAACAGCATGTCTTCAATATTCAATAGTGATGTTTAGACGGTCTTCAACATAATTATTACCAATGTTCTTAATTTTTGAATAATATGCTGCTTCTAAATGACATTCCTGGCGGCCATTTTTCCAACATGGCGGCCAAACGATCTCAATATTTTACTAAGAGTTTCACACAGCTCTGATTATAATATCAATATATTTTCTTATTTTTCCAACAACATGGTGAAATACACTGCACCCAGCATTCACGGCGGCCATTTTCCAATATGGCGACCAAACTATCGAACACAGAGCTGGAAATTTTTATATGATGTTCATGTTGTTCCGATCATAATGTGTACCTATTTTCATAATTTTTGAAGCTTGCATACCAGGCGGCCATTTTCCAAGATGGCGGAGAAAGCTCGCGTTCTAAGCAGGGGACTTTTAGTATATTTTTTGTTGGGCCAAAAATAACAAATGTACCAATTTTCATCCTTACGTTCAAATGTTCTAGGTCAAACCCTAAAAGTCCTGGGCTACTTAAGAGAAGCGGTTAACGAGCCAGTTTTAGAAATACTCATCGCTTCTAATGTTAACTTCGGTGGGGCTTATAAGTTTCTTATGAAAATTAATCTGTCTGAAAAGCACTTACGATCTTAGGACCAATTCCTTGATATCTTGCCTGACACAGAAGGACTTGATGTAAATGAAAAAATATTCTCTCCGGTAACTGTGTTCTCCAATGTAAATCTCCAACTTGTTTTTTCTCTTGCATTTGTATACTTTCAGCATTATATCATGCAGTTCATCCTGGGTAGTTAAACCGAACCACGCCTTATTCTTGGTGAGACCATCGTATTTGCAGCCGAAAACGTGAATTGAGTCAACCGCCAATTGGCTCATCCTGCAGATTCTCATTTCAGGATCTAAATATTTGTACGCGTCCGAGGGCTGCATGGAACGGTAAATCGTAAATCACATTTTAAATTATCTTGGTTGTTTCTTTTTGTCTCACTATTAATTCCACGTTGCAAAAAAATCTTGACTCAGAGTAGTAATCATGATTGTTTAGGAATACCCGTTTAGTCGTCATGTTTAAAACATCATTTAAACTGTCAAATACCAAATATTCTTTAATTGCGAATTTGGTTTTCATGTGCCCGGACATTTCGAAGGTCAAAAGAAGGGTTCCGAGTAGCCATGAACCGCACAAAATCATCCAAATTAGGTTCGTAGAAAGTCTGCTGAAAGCTAGAAATCAATATTGTCATATTAAGCAGTATCAAAACTAAAAAAGTAACATAAATTATTCAATTAATATTAATTTTTACATTTTGAAAAAAATGTGGAAAGAATTTCCAATAGCAACAGAATCATTTCGAAAATGGGAAATGTTCTTCTCTCTTTACAAACAACCTTATCCTTGGTTTTCCACAGCAGGAAACAAAAGAGAAAAATTCCGGATAGCAGAAGAATACCAGCCTGTTTCAAGTAAACTTGATATAATGTAATACTTTTTCATAGAAAATACAAAATTTGCTAGGAAAACGTGGTGAAGGAAACCTTCTCACGACGAATTCGTGAGTCCCCAACTATCAAAACTTTGTTACGTAAATTCTGTTTTTGGAAAGCTCCAAATTCCAAATGTATCATTTTTATTCCATATGAGCTAATTATTAAATAGTTTTATAGAAATGTCATTCCTTTCATATAATATTCCAATTGAAAGCTCTCAGTTGGGGGAAGAGCTAAAATTCGTCAGATAATTTTATAGCCATGGGAGGGTTGAATACATAAGGAAAGCTGGAGTTCGCAAATTATGACTGCCAAAAGTACGGCAAGATTTAAGAGCCAATTTAAAGATCATTATATACGTTTCAAATTTCATTATTAAAATATGTCGATATTTTTTGGGACACATCGAAAGAAGACAATTCAAATCTGGGAGAGCCGTTCAATCTTGGATATGTATAAATACTGACGTATTATGGATTTCCATCTGTCACCTTCCACTAGGCATGTCGCTTAGGCGCCCAGTCAGCAGAGAAATAACCCCAAACCTTGAGAGGATGAGAGATATTCGTATTGGGCATTGGCGACGATTCAAAACTTACGACTCAGGATTTTCGGAGTTAGTTTTAACTCCAGGTCGACCTACTCCCGACTCAATTTAGAAACACCTCCCATCCACGAACGTTAAGCATATTTGGCGGCCACCTTTTTGGCCAATTGTGAAATCCATAATCCATAGTATTTATGCTAATCTTTACCCTTACTTTTAAAGTATTACCTTCACTCGTTAAAAGAAAATAATGTTAATTTTACTAACTTTCCAGTCTATCATTAAGAACTCTAGACTTGTGGTTTCTTTTAGGACTGGATTAGTTATAGTGATGGCTTCCTCATAATCAAAGAAAATTGGCTCGCTTATTCGAGTTTTCGTAATTCTGTTATACAAAACTGTGCCAAGAGCAAGAGCTGGTTTGTGAATGTGCAAAATCTGAACCAAAATTGTATTCACTTGTAAATGAAAAACTTAGGGAAATAAAGTAGAATTTTTATTCGTTAGTTTTAATTTATTGCTTGCTTTGTACTTACTTTGTCCGACAGATTGGCATACTCCTTTACTCTTAAATCTCTGCAAGCCTCGGTCTTGTTAAGGATTAAATTATTTGCCAATTCAGACTTTTCCTAAGCAAATATTCTTGAACTAAGTATATTATCGCTTACATGAAACACGAGTTTAAACATTTTAAGGCCCGTTTTATACCAAAATTTCAACTCAAACCCCAGTGGAACCAAGCCTCCTAAAACACGTCGTATTACTAATAGTACTTACAAGGAATCTATAGACTTTTTTCTCCAAGTAGCATTTGCATAAACAAATGAAGTTCCTAATTGAAAATATTAAGTTTCGTTTAAGTGATTAATTTGTTAATAGTTTAGCACCTTTAAAGGTTCATGTTATTACCTAGCTCTTAAAAAGTCGATAATATATTCAAACTCTTCATGGTAATACTTCATCTTTAGAGAACAATTTGTAATAAGAATTCCAATGAACGTTCTGTCCACTCGTATACTGATTTAATTCGATTGCACGTAATTTAATTCAATTTAAGTAGTTGAACTACTCATAGTTGCGTAAATTTCCCATATTTCTTAATCATAGTTGGTTTCAAAGCGATGACGTTGTTTGTTGTAGTATATAGAATAATTTCAATAAGATGTACACTATTTAGAAGAAGGCACATCTAAGGTACTTCAAAATACCTTCACAACGTTTTTAGTTCCCATGAACATATTCAATCAGTTTTCTCACATTGCGGATATTAAACGATTCAGAAAAAGTTTATAGCTTCGGTGTTCTGATATTAATAACACTAACAAAGTAAAAATAACAATCTCTAATAATAATAAAGTTTTTTTCTAAGCCTGTGGCTTGTTTACTGGTGGGTCCCTTTACAGTTAATAGAAGGGTGGTGGCTAGCTCCTATGCCCCATACCGTTAACCTCTGCAAATTTTGATAGAAAGGAGTAGCCGGGCTAGACCACGAATCCATTTTATTTGCAACAAGCATTGATTGTATTCCTTTAACTGCTAGCTCAACCACTAATTTTGGCCAATTTTAATCGGCGTGTTTAGTTTTAAGCATGGTATTGTTCGAGATGTGTTTTCAGTAGGTGTCCTTTCTGGTGATCCGAAACCGAAATCACTTTCTGAATATTTAGATTCCTTAGAGGAATTATTCCATGCTTAAAACATAACGTATATAAATCACTTCGCAGTAGGATTTCATGCTTGCATCACAAAAATGTGCAGGCACGTACAAAAAATTTAAGCAGTAATTCAGCTGCATTCACGTTTTTTATCGCTACCACGCTGTAATAGGTATACATTAAGGCTACATTTTCTGCAGCTCAAAAAACGCGAACATTTTAATCCAATTCCAGAACTGCAAATTGTCTGCCATTTCTACATTTTATGTTTTTAATTTTTAATTATCTATACTGGCAGAAATATGCAGCGCTTTTCTGCAAACGCGATGCTAAAGTAGAAATGATAGCTGCTAGTTTAGAACTGTAATTTGACCACACTTATAGAAATGTTACAGATCTGCAAAAGTGATGGAAAAGTTTAAATCCACGTGCCAATTTAAAATTGCAATTTGACCATATTTATAGACATGTTACGGGTCTGCAAAAGTGATGGAAAAGTAGAAATCCATCTGCCAATTTAAAACTATAATTTGACCAAATTTATAGACATATTGCAGGTATTTAAAAGTAGATATCCGTCTGCCAGTTATTCTAAAACTGTAAGAGTACGAATAGATACTTTTAGAGCTTATAGGAAAGAATTTCATTTGCACGTCTGCAAAATCGTTGCAGAAGTAGAAAAAAATCAAATAAAAGATTAAACAGGAGTATCTCCTGTTTAATGTCTAGAAAATTTCCACAGCTATCAAACCGCTCTCATTGAATAAAAAATTTTTCTATAAGCTTTAGAAATATTAATAATGTACAATTACAGTTTTAAAATAGCTGTCAGACATATTTCTACTTTTGAATACCTGCAATATGTCTGTAAGTGTGGTTAAGGTACAGTTTTAAATTGGCAGGTGGATTTCAACTTTCCCATCACTTTTGCAGACCTGTAACATGGCTATAAATATGGGCAAATTGCAATTTTGAATTGGCAGCTTGATTTCTACTTTTAAATCACTTTTGCAGACCTGTAACATGTCTATAATGTGGTCAAATTGCAATTTTAAATTGGCAGCTGGA
Source organism: Phalangium opilio (assembly GCF_054372755.1). Lineage (NCBI taxonomy): Eukaryota > Metazoa > Arthropoda > Arachnida > Opiliones > Phalangiidae > Phalangium > Phalangium opilio. The sequence goes on from NW_028324167.1 coordinate 4,773,233, forward strand.
TTTCTACTTTTGCATCGCTTTTTTAGAATCGCGCTGCATATTTCTGCCAGTATAGTCAATTAATAGTTAACAAACAGAAAATGTTGAAACGGCAGTTAATTTGCAGTTCAGGAATTGCTGTGAGAATTTCGCGTTTATCTGCTGCAGAAAATGTAGCCTTAATGTATATCTATTACAGCCTAGTAGCTATAAAAAAGCGTGTATGCAGATGAATTACAGCTTAACATTTTTGTATGGGAAGCCTCTAATTTCAACTGATTTGTAATTTTCTAGATATTAAACAGAAGTGCAAGTTGGGAATCCTAAATAAACCTCTTCGAGTTGAGACGCAATTAAGAATATTTAAATAAATATAATTTATATTTATAAATTTGATCTTCATTAATTTACATTAATTCTAGTTAAATCGTTTTATGAAACTTTATTCCTAAAATCATTTTAAGCATAGCTATTGTTCACGTTTGAACTCAAGCGTAAGCCTATCAAAATGTTTGGAAATTTAGGGTATATAAGGCGACTGATTCTCAGTAAATGATAAGACAAGTTGGGAAAACCAAAGTATTACCTCTCCGAGTCAAGAGGTCTACTACTACAAACTTATTTACCTAGATATGGAATTATTTCTCTTTTTTTGAAGTAAAAATTTACGAAATATTGAAGCAGTATTCCAAGCATAGCGAATAATACAGTAAAGCAGACGACATTTTACATCCAATAAGGATAAATCTTGGACACATGGAAATCAGTCAATGGGGAAAAGATCAGGAAATGAAGTCTACGCTTCAGCTGTTTACCGTATATTCTGATAGCTACATTCACAACTAGTTTGCAGTGTAAACACTATCGTCTCGTCTCACCTCAACAATATTCTTAGTTTGCCAACATGAATGTTAATGTTAAATAACACCATGCTAGACGCACTAATAATCAATGCGCACCATAAAGAGAATAAAAAGTCTGTAGCTACTACCCGTTTACCATTAGCCCTTTTACTATTCTAATTGCCACCAAGATCTTTTCTTCTATTATAAAATCCTAACCTGATTATTTAATAGTGTATTTAAGTTTCGGCTCACTCTGAACCGTTGATGTCTCTTCATTTCAGACACGAAAATCAAAGCCCAAAGTTTACTTCACCTCAGGCCTCAATTATTTACTATTTGTTTCACTAAGCCTATTGCGGATGATACTCAATATACCCGCCGGAGTCTAGGTCTTAGTTTTCTTCATGAAATCACTAAACTAAGGATTATTCTATATACAGATGTAGTATAGCTTAAGTAATATATAAACAGCCATTTCAAATAACAATATTAAAAAAAATCTTTGGAATATCAAAATGAAACAGAGCTTTAAAGCTACAAAAGTACTAAATGCATCATAATTACAAAACATACTTCCACATATTCACTTTATATTATGGAAAAACTGAATATTAATGTTCTGTATGATTTCTTAACACATCAACACAAGGCTAACTGCTAACGCGACGCACTAGTGTAACAATGGACGAACACACAGAGACAACAAGTTGGGAAAACCAAAATATTACCTCTCCGTGTCGAGAAGATTATATAAACAAAATTATCCAATGAAAACACTTTTGCCCTCATCCTTTATATATATAGGAGGCAATGAATGAAATATATCACAATTCACGGGCCTTGATAGATATAGGAGGCAATGAAGGAAATATATCCCATGCACGGGCCTTGGTAGATATAGGAGGCAATGAAGGAAATATATCGCATGCACGGGCCTTGGTTGATACAGGAGGCAGTGATAATCTCTCTTTGTACGAGAGGTTTATCTTTAATATTTAAATAAATATAATCATTTTTAATTATTTTAATCTTCAATAATTAACATTAATAATAGTTAAATCGTTTAAAATAAAGTTATACCTATTATCATCTCAAACTTTGCTAATATTGACGTTTAAGTGAAGGGTACCCCTCTTGCCCGCTATCTTCAAATTTTGGGGTATATATACGATTCGATTCCATTATAATAGTAAGGAAAAAGCGCAATTGCGAAAACCTTTGGTGGCGATCCCACCTTAGGGAGGCTAGACGTTTCTCGTAACCCTAGCTGATCGCCGCGTATATCCGAAAACCAAAAAACCAAACGATGATAATGGAGTAGAAGCCAATGATAGAGATTGGTGTCTATGTGGAATAGACGGCAGACCAGTGGATGGTGGTGTTAGAAGCCAGTGTAAGTGAAGACTGGTGTCAATGTGGGATTGACAAAGAACAGAAGATGCTGGTGTTGGAAGCCAGAAAAGTACCAGACTGGTGTTCATGTGGGATGGACAAATATCAGAAGATGGTGGTGTGAGAACTCAAGTAGAGGAGCTATTTCCGTGACTGTGAAAGCAGTTCGGAAATGGCGAACACGTTTGCTCCGATACGCAAACTGCGAACGCGGTCACGTGGGTGTAACAACGGACAGACAGACACACACACACACACAGACAGACAGACAGATACGGCCGTTACAGAACCTCTCCTGGACTACGTCACACGGAGAGGTAAAAACATAGACTGCTTTTTAACTCTTTCCGTATTAATTTTGAGTTGAAAAACAAGATTATCATTAATATTTAAATAAATATAATTATTTTTAATTATTTTAATCTTCAATAATTAACATTAATAATAGTATAATCGTATAAAATAAAGTTATACCTATTATCATCTCAAACTTTGCTAATATTGACGTTTAAAGTGAAGGGTACCCCTCTTGCCCGCTTTCTTCAAATTTTGGGGTATATATACGATTCGTTTCCATTATAATAGTAAGGAAAAAGCGCAATTGCGAAAACCTTTGGTGGCGATCCCATCTTAGGGAGACTAGACCTTTCTCGTAGCCCTAGCTGATCGCCGCGTATATCCTAAAACCAAACGATGATAATGGAGTAGAAGCCAATGAGACAGATTGGTGTCTATGTGGAATAGACGGTGTTAGAAGCCAGAATGTACAGACTGGTGTCCAAGTGGGATGGACAAAGACCAGAAGATGGTGGTGATTAGAAGCCAGTATGTACAGACTGGTGTCCATGTGAGATGGACAAAGACCAGAAGATGGTGGTGTGAGAACTCAAGTAGAGGAGAAATTTCCGTGACTGTGAAAGCAGTTCGGAAATGGCGAACACGTTTGCTCCGATTTGTAAACTGCGAACGCGGTCACGTGGGGTCTGACACACACACACACACACACCCATACGGGCACACGATTGACACTTGGGGACCGGTAAGGAGTGATTGACATCTGAGGACCCAATTAACTATAATTCATTAAAAAGAGGATTTCATAATTAGTTGAGCGCCATAAAGCATATAATTAAACACTCGCTGTGCAAAAAGAACCCAAGACAATTTTATGTAGGGACCTGAAAACACACGATATTTTCACCGCATAAATGGGACCTTAATTCCAGATTAATTTCAAATTTCAGATATAGATGTCGCTAGGTGAAAGTCCCCACTTGTCAATGAAGTCACTGCGTGGATTTTGAAAGTGTATAATCAAAAAATGTCCCCAGATATAAGGTAGGAAGACGGTTTAGGTCCCCACTTGTAATACTGAAATCAGCTCAAAACTTTAGTGTTAAGCCTTTAAAAGGTCCGATTACATAAATTTCATTATAATAATCAATATTTAAACTATAAAATTAAAATATACATGAAATTAGCCCACTTGTCTGTTGAAATGACTGTGAAGGTCCCCACTTGTAAATTTATCGAGTGTGAAAAATGAAATTGAAATACCTGATGGAAAAATATAGGCTTCGACACTAGTACAAAATCTAATAATTTATACACAAATGTCCCCAGATATAAGGTTGGAAGACTGTTTAGGTCCCCACTTGTAAACCTGAAATCAGCTCAAAACTTAAGTGTTAAGCCTTTAAAAGGTCCGATTACCTAAATTTCATTATAATAATCAATATTTAAACTATAAAATTAAAATATACATGAAATTAGAAAATGTGTGTTCAAAAGACCCCACTTGTCTGTTGAAATGACGGTGAAGGTCCCCACTTGTAAATTTATCGAGTGTGAAAAATGAAATTGAAATACTTGATTGAACCATATAGGCTTTGACACTAATTCAAAACCTAATAGTTTATACACAAATGTCCCCAGATATAAGGTTGGAAGACGGTTTAGGTCCCCACTTGTAAACCTGAAATCAGCTCAAAACTTACGTGTTAAGCCTTTAAAAGGTCCGATTACATAAATTTCATTATAATAATCAATATTTAAACTATAAAATTAAAATATACATGAAATTAGAAAATGTGTGTTTAAAAGACCCCACTTGTCTGTTGAAATGACTGTGAAGGTCCCCACTTGTAAATTTATCGAGTGTGAAAAATGAAATTGAAATACCTGATGGAAAAATATAGGCTTCGACACTAGTATAAAATCTAATAATTTATACACAAATGTCCCCAGATATAAGGTTGGAAGACTGTTTAGGTCCCCACTTGTAAACCTGAAATCAGCTCAAAACTTAAGTGTTAAGCCTTTAAAAGGTCCGATTACCTAAATTTCATTATAATAATCAATATTTAAACTATAAAATTATAATATACATTAAATTTGAAAATTTGTGTTTAAAAGACCCCACTTGTCTGTTGAAATGACGGTGAAGGTCCCCACTTGTAAATTTATCGAGTGTGAAAAATGAAATTGAAATACTTGATTGAACCATATAGGCTTTGACAATAATTCAAAACCTAATAATTTATACACAAATGTCCCCAGATATAAGGTTGGGAGACTGTTTAGGTCCCCACTTGTAAACCTGAAATTAGCTCAAAACTTAAGTGTTAAGCCTTTAAAAGGTCCGATGACCTAAATTTCATTATAATAATCAATATTTAAACTATAAAATTAAAATATACATGAAATTAGAAAATGTGTGTTTAAAAGACCCCACTTGTCTGTTGAAATGACGGTGAAGGTCCCCACTTGTAAATTTATCGAGTGTGAAAAATGAAATTGAAATACTTGATTGAACCATATTAGCCCAGGACTTTTAGGGTTTGACCTAGAACATTTGAACATAAAGATGAAAGTTGGTACATGTGTTATTTTCGACCCAATAAAAAATATACTAAAAGTCCCCTGCTGTAGAGCGCGAGCTTTCGCCGCCATCTTGGAAAATGGACGCCGGGAATGCCAGCATCAATGTATTCCACATTCTTCTTCAAAAACTATGAAAATTGGTACAGATTATGACTGGGACCATATAAGCATCATTGAAAAATTTTACAGCTCTGTGTTCGATAGTTTGGTCGCCATATTGGAAAATGGCTGCCGTGAATGCTAGGTACAGTATATTTCACCAAGTTGTTGGAAAATTATGAAAATTAACCGATATTATAATCAGAGCTGTGTAAACCTCATAGTAAAATATTGAAGCCATTCATTAGATAGTTTGGCCGCCATGTTGGAAAATGATCACCGGGAATGTCATTTAGATACAGTATAATATCTATAAATTATGAAAATTGGTAATAATTATGTTGAAGAACGTCTGAACATCATAATTGAATATTGAGGACGTGCTACTTATAATTTGGGCGCCATCTTGGAAAATGGCTGCTAAATATATACATAAATATATATATATATATATATATATATATATATATATATATATACTAAATATATTTCAAACATATAAATCTTTTCGAAATTCATATATTGAGTAGATTATTTTCATTAACGAAATAAACACCAAAAATAGCCATCTCCAAGGCGATATTATCTTTAAAAATGGCCACTCGAAAATGATTACCCTAAATTCTGTAAGAAAGAAAAGTTATTCAAAGCTGTAATTCTCAACAAATTGATTTGGGTATATATTAATATGGGGGTTTATACATTCTTGTGTTGTTAAAGATTGGATTTAAGACAAATCTCTAAGATTTCTTTGATATTTATCTCGTCAGCCTGAAGATTTTTTCACAATAATTGTATGTCAGAGGCCTTGATTAGGCGCAGCACCCAGCTGGGGGCTCATCATATTCCAAATTGAACCTGCGGAAACGCCGTCAAGGCACACAGGATCGGCCAGCGGCCCCGACAAACGCCCCTTGAGCAGGTGACAGAAGCTGTACACCGTCAGCGGCGAGCCCAGCCAGAAGGTGGTCGCTGACAGGGAAGAATTATGGCAGCAGGATGCTCGAGAGGACGGAGTATCTCCCTCCAAGCACATCAGTGCCACACGACCAAAACAATGTATCCGCGACACTCAGGTTGCCAATAGCGGGGTGAACCAATTAAGGCAACACCTGGGCGGGGGTGAAGCGGCCGAGCAAAACCTTCAGGGAACGGCGCAAGGAACGGTCTGAACCAAGGGAAAACCCAAGCAACTCCCGAACCGGCACACCGAACTCGCGCCTTTTCCGCCACAAGAAGCCCTTTTGCTCTGATCCATCACTGCTAGTACAGCGACTATGTCCACGCAATGCTGAGAAAACTAGTTCGGATCGTCTACATCCACAGTTCTTTACACAAGAGGTTCCGCAGTTGCAGATAATGAGTATTAAACGTTGGTCTTGAGTGGCGTGAATGGGACTTAGAATTCGGGATCGCGAACCCATCCCCATTCTTCGTGGTTTAAATCGTTTCCTAGCCATTGTAGTTGCGGAAACTCTTGATTCTTTTGCTACACTATCACACCCAAATTGAAAAGACTTCAGCCTTAAATCTGAAACCAAAACCACACCAAGAAGAGAATCTCAAATCGAGACATTTGAGAAAAAAGGTTCAGAAAACAATTCTTTCATTTACATGCTGTATCTGGATGTGGTTATGATAACTTGGAGTTTAAAGTAATGGCAGATAATCAACATCTTACAAATACGTTGAGAGTTTTTAATGAAAATATTAAGTCGACAATAACTAGGAACATTTTTAATCCCGAACAGTGGGGATGTGTTCGATGTCGCTAAAGTTAAAGACCCATTCACATCGCTCTTGATTCCTGCATCATATATAGCTTTGCTTTTCTTTGTTTCAGATTTTAGGATAGTAATCTTTCAGTGACCATTTTTAAAGATGGGGTCGATAAGTTAGGCTTGGAAATAGTTATTTTTATGGTGTTTAATACGTTCATGAAAATCATCTACTCAGTAAAGAAATATCGAAAAAAAATTTATATCGGTAATATATTTGACATTTCACGCAGTAATTTTCCAAGATGGCGCCCAAAATATCAGCAGCACGTCTTCAATATTCAAGTATGATGTTTAAACAGTCTTCAACAATAAATTTACCAATTTTCATAATTTTTGAAAAGTCTACTGTATCTAAATGACATTCCCTGCGGCCATTTTCCAACATGAAGGCCAAACTATCTCATGAATGGCTTCAATATTTTACTATGAGGTTCACACAGCTTTCATTATAATATCTATTAATTTTCATAATTTTCCAACAACATTATGACATAAACTGTACCTAGCATTCACGGCGGCCATTTTCCAGTATGGCGACCAAACTATCAAACATAGAGCTGTGAAATTTTACTATGATATTTATTTGGTTACATTCATAATATGCACAAATTTTCGTAATTTTTGAAGAAGAACGTGGAATACATTGATGCTGGCATTCCCGGCGGCCATTTTCCAAGATGGCGGCGAAAGCTCGCGCTCTAAAGCAGGGGACTTTTAGTATATTTTTTGTTGGGTCAAAAACAACACATGTACCAATTTTCATCTTTATGTTCAAATGTTCTAGGTCAAGCCCTTTTTCAGCCTATCTGTCCTGGCCTATATAGGCTTTGACACTAATTCAAAACCTAATAATTTATACACAAATGTCCCCAGATATAAGGTTGGAAGACGGTTTAGGTCCCCACTTGTAAACCTGAAATTAGCTCAAAACTTAAGTGTTAAGCCTTAAAAAGGTCCGATGACCTAAATTTCATTATGATAATCAATATTTAAACTATAAAATTAAAATATACATGAAATTAGAAAATGTGTGTTCAAAAGACCCCACTTGTCTGTTGAAATGACGGTGAAGGTCCCCACTTGTAAATTTATCGAGTGTGAAAAATGAAATTGAAGTACTTGATGGAACCATATAGGCTTTGGCACTAATTCAAAACCTAATAATTTATACACAAATGTCCCCAGATATAAGGTTGGAAGACTGTTTAGGTCCCCACTTGTAAACCTGAAATCAGCTCAAAACTTACGTGTTAAGCCTTTAAAAGGTCCGATTACCTAAATTTCATTATAATAATCAATATTTAAACTATAAAATTAAAATATACATGAAATTAGAAAATTTGTGCTCAAAAGACCCCACTTGTCTGTTGAAATGACGGTGAAGGTCCCCACTTGTAAATTTATCGAGTGTGAAAAATGAAATTGAAGTACTTGATGGAACCATATAGGCTTTGACACTAATTCAAAACCTAATAATTTATACTCAAATGTCCCCAGATATAAGGTTGGAAGACGGTTGAGGTCCCCACTTGTAAACCTGAAATCAGCTCAAAACTTAAGTGTTAAGCCTTTAAAAGGTCCGATTATCTAAATTTCATTATAATAATCAATATTTAAACTATAAAATTAAAATATACATGAAATTAGAAAATTTGTGTTTAAAAGACCCCACTTGTCTGTTGAAATGACGGTGAAGGTCCCCACTTGTAAATTTATCGAGTGTGAAAAATGAAATTGAAGTACTTGATGGAACCATATAGGCTTTGACACTAATTCAAAACCTAATAATTTATACTCAAATGTCCCCAGATATAAGGTTGGAAGACGGTTTAGGTCCCCACTTGTAAACCTGAAATCAACTCAAAACTTACGTGTCAAGCCTTTAAAAGGTCCGATTACCTAAATTTCATTATAATAATCAATATTTTAACAATAAAATTAAAATATACATGAAATTAGAAAATGTGTGTTCAAAAGACCCCACTTGTCTGTTGAAATGACGGTGAAGGTCCCCACTTGTAAATTTATCGAGTGTGAAAAATGAAATTGAAGTACTTGATGGAACCATATAGGCTTTGGCACTAATTCAAAACCTAATAATTTATACACAAATGTCCCCAGATATAAGGTTGGAAGACGGTTTAGGTCCCCACTTGTAAACCTGAAATTAGCTCAAAACTTAAGTGTTAAGCCTTAAAAAGGTCCGATGACCTAAATTTCATTATGATAATCAATATTTAAACTATAAAATTAAAATATACATGAAATTAGAAAATGTGTGTTCAAAAGACCCCACTTGTCTGTTGAAATGACGGTGAAGGTCCCCACTTGTAAATTTATCGAGTGTGAAAAATGAAATTGAAGTACTTGATGGAACCATATAGGCTTTGGCACTAATTCAAAACCTAATAATTTATACACAAATGTCCCCAGATATAAGGTTGGAAGACTGTTTAGGTCCCCACTTGTAAACCTGAAATCAGCTCAAAACTTACGTGTTAAGCCTTTAAAAGGTCCGATTACCTAAATTTCATTATAATAATCAATATTTAAACTATAAAATTAAAATATACATGAAATTAGAAAATTTGTGCTCAAAAGACCCCACTTGTCTGTTGAAATGACGGTGAAGGTCCCCACTTGTAAATTTATCGAGTGTGAAAAATGAAATTGAAGTACTTGATGGAACCATATAGGCTTTGACACTAATTCAAAACCTAATAATTTATACTCAAATGTCCCCAGATATAAGGTTGGAAGACGGTTGAGGTCCCCACTTGTAAACCTGAAATCAGCTCAAAACTTAAGTGTTAAGCCTTTAAAAGGTCCGATTATCTAAATTTCATTATAATAATCAATATTTAAACTATAAAATTAAAATATACATGAAATTAGAAAATTTGTGTTTAAAAGACCCCACTTGTCTGTTGAAATGACGGTGAAGGTCCCCACTTGTAAATTTATCGAGTGTGAAAAATGAAATTGAAGTACTTGATGGAACCATATAGGCTTTGACACTAATTCAAAACCTAATAATTTATACTCAAATGTCCCCAGATATAAGGTTGGAAGACGGTTTAGGTCCCCACTTGTAAACCTGAAATCAACTCAAAACTTACGTGTCAAGCCTTTAAAAGGTCCGATTACCTAAATTTCATTATAATAATCAATATTTTAACAATAAAATTAAAATATACATGAAATTAGAAAATGTGTGTTCAAAAGACCCCACTTGTCTGTTGAAATGACGGTGAAGGTCCCCACTTGTAAATTTATCGAGTGTGAAAAATGAAATTGAAGTACTTGATGGAACCATATAGGCTTTGGCACTAATTCAAAACCTAATAATTTATACACAAATGTCCCCAGATATAAGGTTGGAAGACTGTTTAGGTCCCCACTTGTAAACCTGAAATCAGCTCAAAACTTACGTGTTAAGCCTTTAAAAGGTCCGATTACCTAAATTTCATTATAATAATCAATATTTAAACTATAAAATTAAAATATACATGAAATTAGAAAATTTGTGCTCAAAAGACCCCACTTGTCTGTTGAAATGACGGTGAAGGTCCCCACTTGTAAATTTATCGAGTGTGAAAAATGAAATTGAAGTACTTGATTGAACCATATGGGCTTTGACACTAATTCAAAACCTAATAGTTTATACACAAATGTCCCCAGATATAAGGTTGGAAGACTGTTTAGGTCCCCACTTGTAAACCTGAAAGCAACTCAAAACTTACGTGTCAAGCCTTTAAAAGGTCCGAATTTCATTATAATAATCAATATTTAAACTATAAAATTAAAATATACATGAAATTAGAAAGTGTGTGTTCAAAAGACCCCACTTGTCTGTTGAAATGACGGTGAAGGTCCCCACTTGTAAATTTATCGAGTGTGAAAAATGAAATTGAAGTACTTGATGGAACCATATAGGCTTTGGCACTAATTCAAAACCTAATAATTTATACACAAATGTCCCCAGATATAAGGTTGGAAGATTGTTTAGGTCCCCACTTGTAAACCTGAAATCAGCTCAAAACTTACGTGTTAAGCCTTTAAAAGGTCCGATTACCTAAATTTAATTATAATAATCAATATTTAAATTATAAAATTAAAATATACATGAAATTAGAAAATTTGTGTTCAAAAGACCCCACTTGTCTGTTGAAATGACGGTGAAGGTCCCCACTTGTAAATTTATCGAGTGTGCAAAATGAAATTGAAATACTTGATTGAACCATATAGGCTTTGACACTAATTCAAAACCTAATAGTTTATACACAAATGTCCCCAGATATAAGGTTGGAAGACTGTTTAGGTCCCCACTTGTAAACCTGAAATCAGCTCAAAACTTACGTGTCAAGCCTTTGAAAGGTCCGATTACCTAAATTTCATTATAATAATCAATATTTAAACTATAAAATTAAAATATACATGAAATTAGAAAATGTGTGTTTAAAAGGCCCCACTTGTCTGTTGAAATGACGGTGAAGGTCCCCACTTGTAAATTTATCGAGTGTGAAAAATGAAATTGAAATACTTGATTGAACCATATGGGCTTTGACACTAATTCAAAACTTAATAGTTTATACACAAATGTCCCCAGATTTAAGGTTGGAAGACTGTTTAGGTCCCCACTTGTAAACCTGAAATCAACTCAAAACTTACGTGTCAAGCCTTTAAAAGGTCCGATTACCTAAATTTCATTATAATAATCAATATTTAAACTATAAAATTAAAATATACATGAAATTAGAAAATGTGTGTTCAAAAGACCCCACTTGTCTGTTGAAATGACGGTGAAGGTCCCCACTTGTAAATTTATCGAGTGTGCAAAATGAAATTGAAATACTTGATTGAACCATATAGGCTTTGACACTAATTCATAACCTAATAGTTTATACACAAATGTCCCCAGATATAAGGTTGGAAGACTGTTTAGGTCCCCACTTGTAAACCTGAAATCAACTCAAAACTTACGTGTCAAGCCTTTAAAAGGTCCGATTACCTAAATTTCATTATAATAATCAATATTTAAACTATAAAATTAAAATATACATGAAATTAGAAAGTGTGTGTTCAAAAGACCCCACTTGTCTGTTGAAATGACGGTGAAGGTCCCCACTTGTAAATTTATCGAGTGTGAAAAGTGAAATTGAAGTACTTGATTGAACCATATGGGCTTTGACACTAATTCAAAACCTAATAGTTTATACACAAATGTCCCCAGATATAAGGTTGGAAGACTGTTTAGGTCCCCACTTGTAAACCTGAAATCAGCTCAAAACTTACGTGTTAAGCCTTTAAAAGGTCCGATTACCTTAATTTCATTATAATAATCAATATTTAAATTATAAAATTAAAATATACATGAAATTAGAAAATTTGTGTTCAAAAGACCCCACTTGTCTGTTGAAATGACGGTGAAGGTCCCCACTTGTAAATTTATCGAGTGTGCAAAATGAAATTGAAATACTTGATTGAACCATATAGGCTTTGACACTAATTCATAACCTAATAGTTTATACACAAATGTCCCCAGATATAAGGTTGGAAGACTGTTTAGGTCCCCACTTGTAAACCTGAAATCAGCTCAAAACTAACGTGTCAAGCCTTTAAAAGGTCCGATTACCTAAATTTCATTATAATAATCAATATTTAAAATATAAAATTAAAATATACATGAAATTAGAAAATTTGTGTTCAAAAGACCCCACTTGTCTGTTGAAATGACGGTGAAGGTCCCCACTTGTAAATTTATCGAGTGTGCAAAATGAAATTGAAATACTTGATTGAACCATATAGGCTTTGACACTAATTCAAAACCTAATAGTTTATACACAAATGTCCCCAGATATAAGGTTGGAAGACTGTTTAGGACCCCACTTGTAAACCTGAAATCAGCTCAAAACTTACGTGTCAAGCCTTTAAAAGGTCCGATTACCTAAATTTCATTATAATAATCAATATTTAAAATATAAAATTAAAATATACATGAAATTAGAAAATGTGTGTTTAAAAGACCCCACTTGTCTGTTGAAATGACGGTGAAGGTCCCCACTTGTAAATTTATCGAGTGTGAAAAATGAAATTGAAATACTTGATTGAACCATATGGGCTTTGACACTAATTCAAAACTTAATAGTTTATACACAAATGTCCCCAGATATAAGGTTGGAAGACTGTTTAGGTCCCCACTTGTAAACCTGAAATCAACTCAAAACTTACGTGTCAAGCCTTTAAAAGGTCCGATTACCTAAATTTCATTATAATAATCAATATTTAAACTATAAAATTAAAATATACATGAAATTAGAAAATGTGTGTTCAAAAGACCCCACTTGTCTGTTGAAATGACGGTGAAGGTCCCCACTTGTAAATTTATCGAGTGTGAAAAATGAAATTGAAGTACTTGATGGAACCATATAGGCTTTGGCACTAATTCAAAACCTAATAATTTATACACAAATGTCCCCAGATATAAGGTTGGAAGACTGTTTAGGTCCCCACTTGTAAACCTGAAATCAGCTCAAAACTTACGTGTTAAGCCTTTAAAAGGTCCGATTACCTAAATTTCATTATAATAATCAATATTTAAATTATAAAATTAAAATATACATGAAATTAGAAAATTTGTGTTCAAAAGACCCCACTTGTCTTTTGAAATGACGGTGAAGGTCCCCACTTGTAAATTTATCGAGTGTGAAAAATGAAATTGAAATACTTGCTTGAACCATATAGGCTTTGACACTAATTCAAAACCTAATAGTTTATACACAAATGTCCCCAGATATAAGGTTGGAAGACTGTTTAGGTCCACACTTGTAAACCTGAAATCAACTCAAAACTTACGTGTCAAGCCTTTAAAAGGTCCGATTACCTAAATTTCATTATAATAATCAATATTTAAATTATAAAATTAAAATATACATGAAATTAGAAAATTTGTGTTCAAAAGACCCCACTTGGCTGTTGAAATGACGGTGAAGGTCCCCACTTGTAAATTTATCGAGTGTGCAAAATGAAATTGAAATACTTGATTGAACCATATAGGCTTTGACACTAATTCAAAACCTAATAGTTTATACACAAATGTCCCCAGATATAAGGTTGGAAGACTGTTTAGGACCCCACTTGTAAACCTGAAATCAGCTCAAAACTTACGTGTCAAGCCTTTAAAAGGTCCGATTACCTAAATTTCATTATAATAATCAATATTTAAAATATAAAATTAAAATATACATGAAATTAGAAAATGTGTGTTTAAAAGACCCCACTTGTCTGTTGAAATGACGGTGAAGGTCCCCACTTGTAAATTTATCGAGTGTGAAAAATGAAATTGAAATACTTGATTGAACCATATGGGCTTTGACACTAATTCAAAACTTAATAGTTTATACACAAATGTCCCCAGATATAAGGTTGGAAGACTGTTTAGGTCCCCACTTGTAAACCTGAAATCAACTCAAAACTTACGTGTCAAGCCTTTAAAAGGTCCGATTACCTAAATTTCATTATAATAATCAATATTTAAACTATAAAATTAAAATATACATGAAATTAGAAAATGTGTGTTCAAAAGACCCCACTTGTCTGTTGAAATGACGGTGAAGGTCCCCACTTGTAAATTTATCGAGTGTGAAAAATGAAATTGAAGTACTTGATGGAACCATATAGGCTTTGGCACTAATTCAAAACCTAATAATTTATACACAAATGTCCCCAGATATAAGGTTGGAAGACTGTTTAGGTCCCCACTTGTAAACCTGAAATCAGCTCAAAACTTACGTGTTAAGCCTTTAAAAGGTCCGATTACCTAAATTTCATTATAATAATCAATATTTAAATTATAAAATTAAAATATACATGAAATTAGAAAATTTGTGTTCAAAAGACCCCACTTGTCTGTTGAAATGACGGTGAAGGTCCCCACTTGTAAATTTATCGAGTGTGCAAAATGAAATTGAAATACTTGATTGAACCATATAGGCTTTGACACTAATTCAAAACCTAATAGTTTATACACAAATGTCCCCAGATATAAGGTTGGAAGACTGTTTAGGACCCCACTTGTAAACCTGAAATCAGCTCAAAACTTACGTGTCAAGCCTTTAAAAGGTCCGATTACCTAAATTTCATTATAATAATCAATATTTAAAATATAAAATTAAAATATACATGAAATTAGAAAATGTGTGTTTAAAAGACCCCACTTGTCTGTTGAAATGACGGTGAAGGTCCCCACTTGTAAATTTATCGAGTGTGAAAAATGAAATTGAAATACTTGATTGAACCATATGGGCTTTGACACTAATTCAAAACTTAATAGTTTATACACAAATGTCCCCAGATATAAGGTTGGAAGACTGTTTAGGTCCCCACTTGTAAACCTGAAATCAACTCAAAACTTACGTGTCAAGCCTTTAAAAGGTCCGATTACCTAAATTTCATTATAATAATCAATATTTAAACTATAAAATTAAAATATACATGAAATTAGAAAATGTGTGTTCAAAAGACCCCACTTGTCTGTTGAAATGACGGTGAAGGTCCCCACTTGTAAATTTATCGAGTGTGAAAAATGAAATTGAAGTACTTGATGGAACCATATAGGCTTTGGCACTAATTCAAAACCTAATAATTTATACACAAATGTCCCCAGATATAAGGTTGGAAGACTGTTTAGGTCCCCACTTGTAAACCTGAAATCAGCTCAAAACTTACGTGTTAAGCCTTTAAAAGGTCCGATTACCTAAATTTCATTATAATAATCAATATTTAAATTATAAAATTAAAATATACATGAAATTAGAAAATTTGTGTTCAAAAGACCCCACTTGTCTTTTGAAATGACGGTGAAGGTCCCCACTTGTAAATTTATCGAGTGTGAAAAATGAAATTGAAATACTTGCTTGAACCATATAGGCTTTGACACTAATTCAAAACCTAATAGTTTATACACAAATGTCCCCAGATATAAGGTTGGAAGACTGTTTAGGTCCACACTTGTAAACCTGAAATCAACTCAAAACTTACGTGTCAAGCCTTTAAAAGGTCCGATTACCTAAATTTCATTATAATAATCAATATTTAAATTATAAAATTAAAATATACATGAAATTAGAAAATTTGTGTTCAAAAGACCCCACTTGGCTGTTGAAATGACGGTGAAGGTCCCCACTTGTAAATTTATCGAGTGTGCAAAATGAAATTGAAATACTTGATTGAACCATATAGGCTTTGACACTAATTCATAATCTAATAGTTTATACACAAATGTCCCCAGATATAAGGTTGGAAGACTGTTTAGGTCCCCACTTGTAAACCTGAAATCAGCTCAAAACTTACGTGTCAAGCCTTTAAAAGGTCCGATTACCTAAATTTCATTATAATAATCAATATTTAAAATATAAAATTAAAATATACATGAAATTAGAAAATTTGTGTTCAAAAGACCCCACTTGTCTGTTGAAATGACGGTGAAGGTCCCCACTTGTAAATTTATCGAGTGTGCAAAATGAAATTGAAATACTTGATTGAACCATATAGGCTTTGACACTAATTCAAAACCTAATAGTTTATACACAAATGACCCCAGATATAAGGTTGGAAGACTGTTTAGGTCCCCACTTGTAAACCTGAAATCAGCTCAAAACTTACGTGTCAAGCCTTTAAAAGGTCCGATTACCTAAATTTCATTATAATAATCAATATTTAAAATATAAAATTAAAATATACATGAAATTAGAAAATGTGTGTTTAAAAGACCCCACTTGTCTGTTGAAATGACGGTGAAGGTCCCCACTTGTAAATTTATCGAGTGTGAAAAATGAAATTGAAGTACTTGATGGAACCATATAGGCTTTGACACTAATTCAAAACCTAATAATTTATACACAAATGTCCCCAGATATAAGGTTGGAAGACTGTTTAGGTCCCCACTTGTAAACCTGAAATCAACTCAAAACTTACGTGTCAAGCCTTTAAAAGGTCCGATTACCTAAATTTCATTATAATAATCAATATTTAAAATATAAAATTAAAATATACATGAAATTAGAAAATGTGTGTTTAAAAGACCCCACTTGTCTGTTGAAATGACGGTGAAGGTCCCCACTTGTAAATTTATCGAGTGTGAAAAATGAAATTGAAATACTTGATTGAACCATATGGGCTTTGACACTAATTCAAAACTTAATAGTTTATACACAAATGTCCCCAGATATAAGGTTGGAAGACTGTTTAGGTCCCCACTTGTAAACCTGAAATCAACTCAAAACTTACGTGTCAAGCCTTTAAAAGGTCCGATTACCTAAATTTCATTATAATAATCAATATTTAAACTATAAAATTAAAATATACATGAAATTAGAAAATGTGTGTTCAAAAGACCCCACTTGTCTGTTGAAATGACGGTGAAGGTCCCCACTTGTAAATTTATCGAGTGTGAAAAATGAAATTGAAGTACTTGATGGAACCATATAGGCTTTGGCACTAATTCAAAACCTAATAATTTATACACAAATGTCCCCAGATATAAGGTTGGAAGACTGTTTAGGTCCCCACTTGTAAACCTGAAATCAGCTCAAAACTTACGTGTTAAGCCTTTAAAAGGTCCGATTACCTAAATTTCATTATAATAATCAATATTTAAATTATAAAATTAAAATATACATGAAATTAGAAAATTTGTGTTCAAAAGACCCCACTTGTCTGTTGAAATGACGGTGAAGGTCCCCACTTGTAAATTTATCGAGTGTGCAAAATGAAATTGAAATACTTGATTGAACCATATAGGCTTTGACACTAATTCAAAACCTAATAGTTTATACACAAATGTCCCCAGATATAAGGTTGGAAGACTGTTTAGGACCCCACTTGTAAACCTGAAATCAGCTCAAAACTTACGTGTCAAGCCTTTAAAAGGTCCGATTACCTAAATTTCATTATAATAATCAATATTTAAAATATAAAATTAAAATATACATGAAATTAGAAAATGTGTGTTTAAAAGACCCCACTTGTCTGTTGAAATGACGGTGAAGGTCCCCACTTGTAAATTTATCGAGTGTGAAAAATGAAATTGAAATACTTGATTGAACCATATGGGCTTTGACACTAATTCAAAACTTAATAGTTTATACACAAATGTCCCCAGATATAAGGTTGGAAGACTGTTTAGGTCCCCACTTGTAAACCTGAAATCAACTCAAAACTTACGTGTCAAGCCTTTAAAAGGTCCGATTACCTAAATTTCATTATAATAATCAATATTTAAACTATAAAATTAAAATATACATGAAATTAGAAAATGTGTGTTCAAAAGACCCCACTTGTCTGTTGAAATGACGGTGAAGGTCCCCACTTGTAAATTTATCGAGTGTGAAAAATGAAATTGAAGTACTTGATGGAACCATATAGGCTTTGGCACTAATTCAAAACCTAATAATTTATACACAAATGTCCCCAGATATAAGGTTGGAAGACTGTTTAGGTCCCCACTTGTAAACCTGAAATCAGCTCAAAACTTACGTGTTAAGCCTTTAAAAGGTCCGATTACCTAAATTTCATTATAATAATCAATATTTAAATTATAAAATTAAAATATACATGAAATTAGAAAATTTGTGTTCAAAAGACCCCACTTGTCTTTTGAAATGACGGTGAAGGTCCCCACTTGTAAATTTATCGAGTGTGAAAAATGAAATTGAAATACTTGCTTGAACCATATAGGCTTTGACACTAATTCAAAACCTAATAGTTTATACACAAATGTCCCCAGATATAAGGTTGGAAGACTGTTTAGGTCCACACTTGTAAACCTGAAATCAACTCAAAACTTACGTGTCAAGCCTTTAAAAGGTCCGATTACCTAAATTTCATTATAATAATCAATATTTAAATTATAAAATTAAAATATACATGAAATTAGAAAATTTGTGTTCAAAAGACCCCACTTGGCTGTTGAAATGACGGTGAAGGTCCCCACTTGTAAATTTATCGAGTGTGCAAAATGAAATTGAAATACTTGATTGAACCATATAGGCTTTGACACTAATTCATAATCTAATAGTTTATACACAAATGTCCCCAGATATAAGGTTGGAAGACTGTTTAGGTCCCCACTTGTAAACCTGAAATCAGCTCAAAACTTACGTGTCAAGCCTTTAAAAGGTCCGATTACCTAAATTTCATTATAATAATCAATATTTAAAATATAAAATTAAAATATACATGAAATTAGAAAATTTGTGTTCAAAAGACCCCACTTGTCTGTTGAAATGACGGTGAAGGTCCCCACTTGTAAATTTATCGAGTGTGCAAAATGAAATTGAAATACTTGATTGAACCATATAGGCTTTGACACTAATTCAAAACCTAATAGTTTATACACAAATGTCCCCAGATATAAGGTTGGAAGACTGTTTAGGTCCCCACTTGTAAACCTGAAATCAGCTCAAAACTTACGTGTCAAGCCTTTAAAAGGTCCGATTACCTAAATTTCATTATAATAATCAATATTTAAAATATAAAATTAAAATATACATGAAATTAGAAAATGTGTGTTTAAAAGACCCCACTTGTCTGTTGAAATGACGGTGAAGGTCCCCACTTGTAAATTTATCGAGTGTGAAAAATGAAATTGAAGTACTTGATGGAACCATATAGGCTTTGACACTAATTCAAAACCTAATAATTTATACACAAATGTCCCCAGATATAAGGTTGGAAGACTGTTTAGGTCCCCACTTGTAAACCTGAAATCAACTCAAAACTTACGTGTCAAGCCTTTAAAAGGTCCGATTACCTAAATTTCATTATAATAATCAATATTTAAACTATAAAATTAAAATATACATGAAATTAGAAAATGTGTGTTCAAAAGACCCCACTTGTCTGTTGAAATGACGGTGAAGGTCCCCACTTGTAAATTTATCGAGTGTGAAAAATGAAATTGAAGTACTTGATGGAACCATATAGGCTTTGGCACTAATTCAAAACCTAATAATTTATACACAAATGTCCCCAGATATAAGGTTGGAAGACTGTTTAGGTCCCCACTTGTAAACCTGAAATCAGCTCAAAACTTACGTGTTAAGCCTTTAAAAGGTCCGATTACTTAAATTTCATTATAATAATCAATATTTAAATTATAAAATTAAAATATACATGAAATTAGAAAATTTGTGTTCAAAAGACCCCACTTGTCTTTTGAAATGACGGTGAAGGTCCCCACTTGTAAATTTATCGAGTGTGAAAAATGAAATTGAAATACTTGCTTGAACCATATAGGCTTTGACACTAATTCAAAACCTAATAGTTTATACACAAATGTCCCCAGATATAAGGTTGGAAGACTGTTTAGGTCCACACTTGTAAACCTGAAATCAACTCAAAACTTACGTGTCAAGCCTTTAAAAGGTCCGATTACCTAAATTTCATTATAATAATCAATATTTAAATTATAAAATTAAAATATACATGAAATTAGAAAATTTGTGTTCAAAAGACCCCACTTGGCTGTTGAAATGACGGTGAAGGTCCCCACTTGTAAATTTATCGAGTGTGCAAAATGAAATTGAAATACTTGATTGAACCATATAGGCTTTGACACTAATTCATAATCTAATAGTTTATACACAAATGTCCCCAGATATAAGGTTGGAAGACTGTTTAGGTCCCCACTTGTAAACCTGAAATCAGCTCAAAACTTACGTGTCAAGCCTTTAAAAGGTCCGATTACCTAAATTTCATTATAATAATCAATATTTAAAATATAAAATTAAAATATACATGAAATTAGAAAATTTGTGTTCAAAAGACCCCACTTGTCTGTTGAAATGACGGTGAAGGTCCCCACTTGTAAATTTATCGAGTGTGCAAAATGAAATTGAAATACTTGATTGAACCATATAGGCTTTGACACTAATTCAAAACCTAATAGTTTATACACAAATGTCCCCAGATATAAGGTTGGAAGACTGTTTAGGTCCCCACTTGTAAACCTGAAATCAGCTCAAAACTTACGTGTCAAGCCTTTAAAAGGTCCGATTACCTAAATTTCATTATAATAATCAATATTTAAAATATAAAATTAAAATATACATGAAATTAGAAAATGTGTGTTTAAAAGACCCCACTTGTCTGTTGAAATGACGGTGAAGGTCCCCACTTGTAAATTTATCGAGTGTGAAAAATGAAATTGAAGTACTTGATGGAACCATATAGGCTTTGACACTAATTCAAAACCTAATAATTTATACTCAAATGTCCCCAGATATAAGGTTGGAAGACGGTTTAGGTCCCCACTTGTAAACCTGAAATCAGCTCAAAACTTAAGTGTTAAGCCTTTAAAAGGTCCGATTATCTAAATTTCATTATAATAATCAATATTTAAACTATAAAATTAAAATATACATGAAATCAGAAAATGTGTGTTTAAAAGACCCCACTTGTCTGTTGAAATGACGGTGAAGGTCCCCACTTGTAAATTTATCGAGTGTGAAAAATGAAATTGAAGTACTTGATGGAACCATATAGGCTTTGACACTAATTCAAAACCTAATAATTTATACTCAAATGTCCCCAGATATAAGGTTGGAAGACGGTTTAGGTCCCCACTTGTAAACCTGAAATCAACTCAAAACTTACGTGTCAAGCCTTTAAAAGGTCCGATTACCTAAATTTCATTATAATAATCAATATTTAAACTATAAAATTAAAATATACATGAAATTAGAAAATGTGTGTTCAAAAGACCCCACTTGTCTGTTGAAATGACGGTGAAGGTCCCCACTTGTAAATTTATCGAGTGTGCAAAATGAAATTGAAATACTTGATTGAACCATATAGGCTTTGACACTAATTCATAACCTAATAGTTTATACACAAATGTCCCCAGATATAAGGCTGGAAGACTGTTTAGGTCCCCACTTGTAAACCTGAAATCAGCTCAAAACTTACGTGTCAAGCCTTTAAAAGGTCCGATTACCTAAATTTCATTATAATAATCAATATTTAAAATATAAAATTAAAATATACATGAAATTAGAAAATTGGTGTTCAAAAGACCCCACTTGTCTGTTGAAATGACGGTGAAGGTCCCCACTTGTAAATTTATCGAGTGTGCAAAATGAAATTGAAATACTTGATTGAACCATATAGGCTTTGACACTAATTCAAAACCTAATAGTTTATACACAAATGTCCCCAGATATAAGGTTGGAAGACTGTTTAGGTCCCCACTTGTAAACCTGAAATCAGCTCAAAACTTACGTGTCAAGCCTTTAAAAGGGCCGATTACCTAAATTTCATTATAATAATCAATATTTAAACTATAAAATTAAAATATACATGAAATTAGAAAATGTGTGTTTAAAAGGCCCCACTTGTCTGTTGAAATGACGGTGAAGGTCCCCACTTGTAAATTTATCGAGTTTGAAAAATGAAATTGAAGTACTTGATGGAACCATATAGGCTTTGGCACTAATTCAAAACCTAATAATTTATACACAAATGTCCCCAGATATAAGGTTGGAAGACTGTTTAGGTCCCCACTTGTAAACCTGAAATCAGCTCAAAACTTACGTGTTAAGCCTTTAAAAGGTCCGATTACCTTAATTTCATTATAATAATCAATATTTAAATTATAAAATTAAAATATACATGAAATTAGAAAATTTGTGTTCAAAAGACCCCACTTGTCTGTTGAAATGACGGTGAAGGTCCCCACTTGTAAATTTATCGAGTGTGCAAAATGAAATTGAAATACATGATTGAACCATATAGGCTTTGACACTAATTCATAACCTAATAGTTTATACACAAATGTCCCCAGATATAAGGTTGGAAGACTGTTTAGGTCCCCACTTGTAAACCTGAAATCAGCTCAAAACTAACGTGTCAAGCCTTTAAAAGGTCCGATTACCTAAATTTCATTACAATAATCAATATTTAAAATATAAAATTAAAATATACATGAAATTAGAAAATTTGTGTTCAAAAGACCCCACTTGTCTGTTGAAATGACGGTGAAGGTCCCCACTTGTAAATTTATCGAGTGTGCAAAATGAAATTGAAATACTTGATTGAACCATATAGGCTTTGACACTAATTCAAAACCTAATAGTTTATACACAAATGTCCCCAGATATAAGGTTGGAAGACTGTTTAGGTCCCCACTTGTAAACCTGAAATCAGCTCAAAACTTACGTGTCAAGCCTTTAAAAGGTCCGATTACCTAAATTTCATTATAATAATCAATATTTAAAATATAAAATTAAAATATACATGAAATTAGAAAATGTGTGTTTAAAAGACCCCACTTGTCTGTTGAAATGACGGTGAAGGTCCCCACTTGTAAATTTATCGAGTGTGAAAAATGAAATTGAAGTACTTGATTGAACCATATGGGCTTTGACACTAATTCAAAACCTAATAGTTTATACACAAATGTCCCCAGATATAAGGTTGGAAGACTGTTTAGGTCCCCACTTGTAAACCTGAAATCAACTCAAAACTTACGTGTTAAGCCTTTAAAAGGTCCGATTACCTAAATTTCATTATAATAATCAATATTTAAACTATAAAATTAAAATATACATGAAATTAGAAAATGTGTGTTCAAAAGACCCCACTTGTCTGTTGAAATGACGGTGAAGGTCCCCACTTGTAAATTTATCGAGTGTGAAAAATGAAATTGAAGTACTTGATGGAACCATATAGGCTTTGGCACTAATTCAAAACCTAATAATTTATACACAAATGTCCCCAGATATAAGGTTGGAAGACTGTTTAGGTCCCCACTTGTAAACCTGAAATCAGCTCAAAACTTACGTGTCAAGCCTTTAAAAGGTCCGATTACCTAAATTTCATTATAATAATCAATATTTAAAATATAAAATTAAAATATACATGAAATTAGAAAATGTGTGTTTAAAAGACCCCACTTGTCTGTTGAAATGACGGTGAAGGTCCCCACTTGTAAATTTATCGAGTGTGAAAAATGAAATTGAAATACTTGATTGAACCATATAGGCTTTGACACTAATTCAAAACCTAATAGTTTATACACAAATGTCCCCAGATATAAGGTTGGAAGACTGTTTAGGTCCCCACTTGTAAACCTGAAATCAGCTCAAAACTTACGTGTCAAGCCTTTAAAAGGTCCGATTACCTAAATTTCATTATAATAATCAATATTTAAAATATAAAATTAAAATATACATGAAATTAGAAAATGTGTGTTTAAAAGACCCCACTTGTCTGTTGAAATGACGGTGAAGGTCCCCACTTGTAAATTTATCGAGTAAGAAAAATGAAATTGAAATACTTGATTGAACCATATAGGCTTTGACACTAATTCAAAACCTAATAGTTTATACACAAATGTCCCCAGATATAAGGTTGGAAGACTGTTTAGGTCCCCACTTGTAAACCTGAAATCAACTCAAAACTTACGTGTCAAGCCTTTAAAAGGTCCGATTACCTAAATTTCATTATAATAATCAATATTTAAACTATAAAATTAAAATATACATGAAATTAGAAAATGTGTGTTCAAAAGACCCCACTTGTCTGTTGAAATGACGGTGAAGGTCCCCACTTGTAAATTTATCGAGTGTGAAAAATGAAATTGAAGTACTTGATGGAACCATATAGGCTTTGGCACTAATTCAAAACCTAATAATTTATACACAAATGTCCCCAGATATAAGGTTGGAAGACTGTTTAGGTCCCCACTTGTAAACCTGAAATCAGCTCAAAACTTACGTGTTAAGCCTTTAAAAGGTCCGATTACCTAAATTTCATTATAATAATCAATATTTAAACTATAAAATTAAAATATACATGAAATTAGAAAATTTGTGTTCAAAAGACCCCTTTTGTCTGTTGAAATGACGGTGAAGGTCCCCACTTGTAAATTTATCGAGTGTGAAAAATGAAATTGAAGTACTTGATGGAACCATATAGGCTTTGGCACTAATTCAAAACCTAATAATTTATACACAAATGTCCCCAGATATAAGGTTGGAAGACTGTTTAGGTCCCCACTTGTAAACCTGAAATCAGCTCAAAACTTACGTGTTAAGCCTTTAAAAGGTCCGATTACCTAAATTTCATTATAATAATCAATATTTAAACTATAAAATTAAAATATACATGAAATTAGAAAATTTGTGTTCAAAAGACCCCACTTGTCTGTTGAAATGACGGTGAAGGTCCCCACTTGTAAATTTATCGAGTGTGCAAAATGAAATTGAAATACTTGATTGAACCATATAGGCTTTGACACTAATTCAAAACCTAATAGTTTATACACAAATGTCCCCAGATATAAGGTTGGAAGACTGTTTAGGTCCACACTTGTAAACCTGAAATCAACTCAAAACTTACGTGTCAAGCCTTTAAAAGGTCCGATTACCTAAATTTCATTATAATAATCAATATTTAAATTATAAAATTAAAATATACATGAAATTAGAAAATTTGTGTTCAAAAGACCCCACTTGGCTGTTGAAATGACGGTGAAGGTCCCCACTTGTAAATTTATCGAGTGTGCAAAATGAAATTGAAATACTTGATTGAACCATATAGGCTTTGACACTAATTCATAATCTAATAGTTTATACACAAATGTCCCCAGATATAAGGTTGGAAGACTGTTTAGGTCCCCACTTGTAAACCTGAAATCAGCTCAAAACTTACGTGTCAAGCCTTTAAAAGGTCCGATTACCTAAATTTCATTATAATAATCAATATTTAAAATATAAAATTAAAATATACATGAAATTAGAAAATTTGTGTTCAAAAGACCCCACTTGTCTGTTGAAATGACGGTGAAGGTCCCCACTTGTAAATTTATCGAGTGTGCAAAATGAAATTGAAATACTTGATTGAACCATATAGGCTTTGACACTAATTCAAAACCTAATAGTTTATACACAAATGTCCCCAGATATAAGGTTGGAAGACTGTTTAGGTCCCCACTTGTAAACCTGAAATCAGCTCAAAACTTACGTGTCAAGCCTTTAAAAGGTCCGATTACCTAAATTTCATTATAATAATCAATATTTAAAATATAAAATTAAAATATACATGAAATTAGAAAATGTGTGTTTAAAAGACCCCACTTGTCTGTTGAAATGACGGTGAAGGTCCCCACTTGTAAATTTATCGAGTGTGAAAAATGAAATTGAAGTACTTGATGGAACCATATAGGCTTTGACACTAATTCAAAACCTAATAATTTATACTCAAATGTCCCCAGATATAAGGTTGGAAGACGGTTTAGGTCCCCACTTGTAAACCTGAAATCAGCTCAAAACTTAAGTGTTAAGCCTTTAAAAGGTCCGATTATCTAAATTTCATTATAATAATCAATATTTAAACTATAAAATTAAAATATACATGAAATCAGAAAATGTGTGTTTAAAAGACCCCACTTGTCTGTTGAAATGACGGTGAAGGTCCCCACTTGTAAATTTATCGAGTGTGAAAAATGAAATTGAAGTACTTGATGGAACCATATAGGCTTTGACACTAATTCAAAACCTAATAATTTATACTCAAATGTCCCCAGATATAAGGTTGGAAGACGGTTTAGGTCCCCACTTGTAAACCTGAAATCAACTCAAAACTTACGTGTCAAGCCTTTAAAAGGTCCGATTACCTAAATTTCATTATAATAATCAATATTTAAACTATAAAATTAAAATATACATGAAATTAGAAAATGTGTGTTCAAAAGACCCCACTTGTCTGTTGAAATGACGGTGAAGGTCCCCACTTGTAAATTTATCGAGTGTGCAAAATGAAATTGAAATACTTGATTGAACCATATAGGCTTTGACACTAATTCATAACCTAATAGTTTATACACAAATGTCCCCAGATATAAGGCTGGAAGACTGTTTAGGTCCCCACTTGTAAACCTGAAATCAGCTCAAAACTTACGTGTCAAGCCTTTAAAAGGTCCGATTACCTAAATTTCATTATAATAATCAATATTTAAAATATAAAATTAAAATATACATGAAATTAGAAAATTGGTGTTCAAAAGACCCCACTTGTCTGTTGAAATGACGGTGAAGGTCCCCACTTGTAAATTTATCGAGTGTGCAAAATGAAATTGAAATACTTGATTGAACCATATAGGCTTTGACACTAATTCAAAACCTAATAGTTTATACACAAATGTCCCCAGATATAAGGTTGGAAGACTGTTTAGGTCCCCACTTGTAAACCTGAAATCAGCTCAAAACTTACGTGTCAAGCCTTTAAAAGGGCCGATTACCTAAATTTCATTATAATAATCAATATTTAAACTATAAAATTAAAATATACATGAAATTAGAAAATGTGTGTTTAAAAGGCCCCACTTGTCTGTTGAAATGACGGTGAAGGTCCCCACTTGTAAATTTATCGAGTTTGAAAAATGAAATTGAAGTACTTGATGGAACCATATAGGCTTTGGCACTAATTCAAAACCTAATAATTTATACACAAATGTCCCCAGATATAAGGTTGGAAGACTGTTTAGGTCCCCACTTGTAAACCTGAAATCAGCTCAAAACTTACGTGTTAAGCCTTTAAAAGGTCCGATTACCTTAATTTCATTATAATAATCAATATTTAAATTATAAAATTAAAATATACATGAAATTAGAAAATTTGTGTTCAAAAGACCCCACTTGTCTGTTGAAATGACGGTGAAGGTCCCCACTTGTAAATTTATCGAGTGTGCAAAATGAAATTGAAATACATGATTGAACCATATAGGCTTTGACACTAATTCATAACCTAATAGTTTATACACAAATGTCCCCAGATATAAGGTTGGAAGACTGTTTAGGTCCCCACTTGTAAACCTGAAATCAGCTCAAAACTAACGTGTCAAGCCTTTAAAAGGTCCGATTACCTAAATTTCATTACAATAATCAATATTTAAAATATAAAATTAAAATATACATGAAATTAGAAAATTTGTGTTCAAAAGACCCCACTTGTCTGTTGAAATGACGGTGAAGGTCCCCACTTGTAAATTTATCGAGTGTGCAAAATGAAATTGAAATACTTGATTGAACCATATAGGCTTTGACACTAATTCAAAACCTAATAGTTTATACACAAATGTCCCCAGATATAAGGTTGGAAGACTGTTTAGGTCCCCACTTGTAAACCTGAAATCAGCTCAAAACTTACGTGTCAAGCCTTTAAAAGGTCCGATTACCTAAATTTCATTATAATAATCAATATTTAAAATATAAAATTAAAATATACATGAAATTAGAAAATGTGTGTTTAAAAGACCCCACTTGTCTGTTGAAATGACGGTGAAGGTCCCCACTTGTAAATTTATCGAGTGTGAAAAATGAAATTGAAGTACTTGATTGATCCATATGGGCTTTGACACTAATTCAAAACCTAATAGTTTATACACAAATGTCCCCAGATATAAGGTTGGAAGACTGTTTAGGTCCCCACTTGTAAACCTGAAATCAACTCAAAACTTACGTGTTAAGCCTTTAAAAGGTCCGATTACCTAAATTTCATTATAATAATCAATATTTAAACTATAAAATTAAAATATACATGAAATTAGAAAATGTGTGTTCAAAAGACCCCACTTGTCTGTTGAAATGACGGTGAAGGTCCCCACTTGTAAATTTATCGAGTGTGAAAAATGAAATTGAAGTACTTGATGGAACCATATAGGCTTTGGCACTAATTCAAAACCTAATAATTTATACACAAATGTCCCCAGATATAAGGTTGGAAGACTGTTTAGGTCCCCACTTGTAAACCTGAAATCAGCTCAAAACTTACGTGTCAAGCCTTTAAAAGGTCCGATTACCTAAATTTCATTATAATAATCAATATTTAAAATATAAAATTAAAATATACATGAAATTAGAAAATGTGTGTTTAAAAGACCCCACTTGTCTGTTGAAATGACGGTGAAGGTCCCCACTTGTAAATTTATCGAGTGTGAAAAATGAAATTGAAATACTTGATTGAACCATATAGGCTTTGACACTAATTCAAAACCTAATAGTTTATACACAAATGTCCCCAGATATAAGGTTGGAAGACTGTTTAGGTCCCCACTTGTAAACCTGAAATCAGCTCAAAACTTACGTGTCAAGCCTTTAAAAGGTCCGATTACCTAAATTTCATTATAATAATCAATATTTAAAATATAAAATTAAAATATACATGAAATTAGAAAATGTGTGTTTAAAAGACCCCACTTGTCTGTTGAAATGACGGTGAAGGTCCCCACTTGTAAATTTATCGAGTGTGAAAAATGAAATTGAAATACTTGATTGAACCATATAGGCTTTGACACTAATTCAAAACCTAATAGTTTATACACAAATGTCCCCAGATATAAGGTTGGAAGACTGTTTAGGTCCCCACTTGTAAACCTGAAATCAACTCAAAACTTACGTGTCAAGCCTTTAAAAGGTCCGATTACCTAAATTTCATTATAATAATCAATATTTAAACTATAAAATTAAAATATACATGAAATTAGAAAATGTGTGTTCAAAAGACCCCACTTGTCTGTTGAAATGACGGTGAAGGTCCCCACTTGTAAATTTATCGAGTGTGAAAAATGAAATTGAAGTACTTGATGGAACCATATAGGCTTTGGCACTAATTCAAAACCTAATAATTTATACACAAATGTCCCCAGATATAAGGTTGGAAGACTGTTTAGGTCCCCACTTGTAAACCTGAAATCAGCTCAAAACTTACGTGTTAAGCCTTTAAAAGGTCCGATTACCTAAATTTCATTATAATAATCAATATTTAAACTATAAAATTAAAATATACATGAAATTAGAAAATTTGTGTTCAAAAGACCCCTTTTGTCTGTTGAAATGACGGTGAAGGTCCCCACTTGTAAATTTATCGAGTGTGAAAAATGAAATTGAAGTACTTGATGGAACCATATAGGCTTTGGCACTAATTCAAAACCTAATAATTTATACACAAATGTCCCCAGATATAAGGTTGGAAGACTGTTTAGGTCCCCACTTGTAAACCTGAAATCAGCTCAAAACTTACGTGTTAAGCCTTTAAAAGGTCCGATTACCTAAATTTCATTATAATAATCAATATTTAAACTATAAAATTAAAATATACATGAAATTAGAAAATTTGTGTTCAAAAGACCCCACTTGTCTGTTGAAATGACGGTGAAGGTCCCCACTTGTAAATTTATCGAGTGTGCAAAATGAAATTGAAATACTTGATTGAACCATATAGGCTTTGACACTAATTCAAAACCTAATAGTTTATACACAAATGTCCCCAGATATAAGGTTGGAAGACTGTTTAGGTCCACACTTGTAAACCTGAAATCAGCTCAAAACTTATGTGTCAAGCCTTTAAAAGGTCCGATTACCTAAATTTCATTATAATAATCAATATTTAAACTATAAAATTAAAATATACATGAAATTAGAAAATGTGTGTTCAAAAGACCCCACTTGTCTGTTGAAATGACGGTGAAGGTCCTCACTTGTAAATTTATCGAGTGTGAAAAATGAAATTGAAGTACTTGATGGAACCATATAGGCTTTGGCACTAATTCAAAACCTAATAATTTATACACAAATGTCCCCAGATATAAGGTTGGAAGACTGTTTAGGTCCCCACTTGTAAACCTGAAATCAGCTCAAAACTTACGTGTCAAGCCTTTAAAAGGTCCGATTACCTAAATTTCATTATAATAATCAATATTTAAACTATAAAATTAAAATATACATGAAATTAGAAAATGTGTGTTCAAAAGACCCCACTTGTCTGTTGAAATGACTGTGAAGGTCCTCACTTGTAAATTTATCGAGTGTGAAAAATGAAATTGAAGTACTTGATGGAACCATATAGGCTTTGGCACTAATTCAAAACCTAATAATTTATACACAAATGTCCCCAGATATAAGGTTGGAAGACTGTTTAGGTCCCCACTTGTAAACCTGAAATCAGCTCAAAACTTACGTGTCAAGCCTTTAAAAGGTCTGATTACCTAAATTTCATTATAATAATCAATATTTAAACTATAAAATTAAAATATACATGAAATTAGAAAATGTGTGTTCAAAAGACCCCACTTGTCTGTTGAAATGACGGTGAAGGTCCCCACTTGTAAATTTATCGAGTGTGAAAAATGAAATTGAAGTACTTGATGGAACCATATAGGCTTTGGCACTAATTCAAAACCTAATAATTTATACACAAATGTCCCCAGATATAAGGTTGGAAGACTGTTTAGGTCCCCACTTGTAAACCTGAAATCAGCTCAAAACTTACGTGTTAAGCCTTTAAAAGGTCCGATTACCTAAATTTCATTATAATAATCAATATTTAAACTATAAAATTAAAATATACATGAAATTAGAAAATGTGTGTTCAAAAGACCCCACTTGTCTGTTGAAATGACGGTGAAGGTCCCCACTTGTAAATTTATCGAGTGTGCAAAATGAAATTGAAATACTTGATTGAACCATATAGGCTTTGACACTAATTCAAAACCTAATAGTTTATACACAAATGTCCCCAGATATAAGGTTGGAAGACTGTTTAGGTCCACACTTGTAAACCTGAAATCAGCTCAAAACTTATGTGTCAAGCCTTTAAAAGGTCCGATTACCTAAATTTCATTATAATAATCAATATTTAAAATATAAAATTAAAATATACATGAAATTAGATAATGTGTGTTTAAAAGACCCCACTTGTCTGTTGAAATGACGGTGAAGGTCCCCACTTGTAAATTTATCGAGTGTGAAAAATGAAATTGAAGTACTTGATGGAACCATATAGGCTTTGACACTAATTCAAAACCTAATAATTTATACACAAATGTCCCCAGATATAAGGTTGGAAGACTGTTTAGGTCCCCACTTGTAAACCTGAAATCAGCTCAAAACTTACGTGTTAAGCCTTTAAAAGGTCCGATTACCTAAATTTCATTATAATATCAATATTTAAACTATAAAATTAAAATATACATGAAATTAGAAAATTTGTGTTCAAAAGACCCCACTTGTCTGTTGAAATGACGGTGAAGGTCCCCACTTGTAAATTTATCGAGTGTGCAAAATGAAATTGAAATACTTGATTGAACCATATAGGCTTTGACACTAATTCAAAACCTAATAGTTTATACACAAATGTCCCCAGATATAAGGTTGGAAGACTGTTTAGGTCCACACTTGTAAACCTGAAATCAGCTCAAAACTTATGTGTCAAGCCTTTAAAAGGTCCGATTACCTAAATTTCATTATAATAATCAATATTTAAACTATAAAATTAAAATATACATGAAATTAGAAAATGTGTGTTCAAAAGACCCCACTTGTCTGTTGAAATGACGGTGAAGGTCCCCACTTGTAAATTTATCGAGTGTGCAAAATGAAATTGAAATACTTGATTGAACCATATAGGCTTTGACACTAATTCAAAACCTAATAGTTTATACACAAATGTCCCCAGATATAAGGTTGGAAGACTGTTTAGGTCCACACTTGTAAACCTGAAATCAGCTCAAAACTTATGTGTCAAGCCTTTAAAAGGTCCGATTACCTAAATTTCATTATAATAATCAATATTTAAACTATAAAATTAAAATATACATGAAATTAGAAAATGTGTGTTCAAAAGACCCCACTTGTCTGTTGAAATGACGGTGAAGGTCCTCACTTGTAAATTTATCGAGTGTGAAAAATGAAATTGAAGTACTTGATGGAACCATATAGGCTTTGGCACTAATTCAAAACCTAATAATTTATACACAAATGTCCCCAGATATAAGGTTGGAAGACTGTTTAGGTCCCCACTTGTAAACCTGAAATCAGCTCAAAACTTACGTGTCAAGCCTTTAAAAGGTCCGATTACCTAAATTTCATTATAATAATCAATATTTAAACTATAAAATTAAAATATACATGAAATTAGAAAATGTGTGTTCAAAAGACCCCACTTGTCTGTTGAAATGACGGTGAAGGTCCCCACTTGTAAATTTATCGAGTGTGAAAAATGAAATTGAAGTACTTGATGGAACCATATAGGCTTTGGCACTAATTCAAAACCTAATAATTTATACACAAATGTCCCCAGATATAAGGTTGGAAGACTGTTTAGGTCCCCACTTGTAAACCTGAAATCAGCTCAAAACTTACGTGTTAAGCCTTTAAAAGGTCCGATTACCTAAATTTCATTATAATAATCAATATTTAAACTATAAAATTAAAATATACATGAAATTAGAAAATGTGTGTTCAAAAGACCCCACTTGTCTGTTGAAATGACGGTGAAGGTCCCCACTTGTAAATTTATCGAGTGTGAAAAATGAAATTGAAGTACTTGATGGAACCATATAGGCTTTGGCACTAATTCAAAACCTAATAATTTATACACAAATGTCCCCAGATATAAGGTTGGAAGACTGTTTAGGTCCCCACTTGTAAACCTGAAATCAGCTCAAAACTTACGTGTTAAGCCTTTAAAAGGTCCGATTACCTAAATTTCATTATAATAATCAATATTTAAACTATAAAATTAAAATATACATGAAATTAGAAAATTTGTGTTCAAAAGACCCCTTTTGTCTGTTGAAATGACGGTGAAGGTCCCCACTTGTAAATTTATCGAGTGTGAAAAATGAAATTGAAGTACTTGATGGAACCATATAGGCTTTGGCACTATTTCAAAACCTAATAATTTATACACAAATGTCCCCAGATATAAGGTTGGAAGACTGTTTAGGTCCCCACTTGTAAACCTGAAATCAGCTCAAAACTTACGTGTTAAGCCTTTAAAAGGTCCGATTACCTAAATTTCATTATAATAATCAATATTTAAACTATAAAATTAAAATATACATGAAATTAGAAAATTTGTGTTCAAAAGACCCCACTTGTCTGTTGAAATGACGGTGAAGGTCCCCACTTGTAAATTTATCGAGTGTGCAAAATGAAATTGAAATACTTGATTGAACCATATAGGCTTTGACACTAATTCAAAACCTAATAGTTTATACACAAATGTCCCCAGATATAAGGTTGGAAGACTGTTTAGGTCCACACTTGTAAACCTGAAATCAGCTCAAAACTTATGTGTCAAGCCTTTAAAAGGTCCGATTACCTAAATTTCATTATAATAATCAATATTTAAAATATAAAATTAAAATATACATGAAATTAGATAATGTGTGTTTAAAAGACCCCACTTGTCTGTTGAAATGACGGTGAAGGTCCCCACTTGTAAATTTATCGAGTGTGAAAAATGAAATTGAAGTACTTGATGGAACCATATAGGCTTTGACACTAATTCAAAACCTAATAATTTATACACAAATGTCCCCAGATATAAGGTTGGAAGACGGTTTAGGTCCCCACTTGTAAACCTGAAATCAGCTCAAAACTTAAGTGTTAAGCCTTTAAAAGGTCCGATAACCTAAACTTCATTATAATAATCAATATTTAAACTATAAAATTAAAATATACATGAAATTAGAAAATGTGTGTTCAAAAGACCCCACTTGTCTGTTGAAATGACGGTGAAGGTCCCCACTTGTAAATTTATTGAGTGTGAAAAATGAAATTGAAGTACTTGATGGAACCATATAGGCTTTGACACTAATTCAAAACCTAATAATTTATACTCAAATGTCCCCAGATATAAGGTTGGAAGACGGTTTAGGTCCCCACTTGTAAACCTGAAATCAGCTCAAAACTTAAGTGTTAAGCCTTTAAAAGGTCCGATTACCTAAATTTCATTATAATAATCAATATTTAAACTATAAAATTAAAATATACATGAAATTAGAAAATGTGTGTTTAAAAGACCCCACTTGTCTGTTGAAATGACGGTGAAGGTCCCCACTTGTAAATTTATCGAGTGTGAAAAATGAAATTGAAGTACTTGATTGAACCATATGGGCTTTGACACTAATTCAAAACCTAATAATTTATACACAAATGTCCCCAGATATAAGGTTGGAAGACTGTTTAGGTCCCCACTTGTAAACCTGAAATCAACTCAAAACTTACGTGTCAAGCCTTTAAAAGGTCCGATTACCTAAATTTCATTATAATAATCAATATTTAAACTATAAAATTAAAATATACATGAAATTAGAAAATGTGTGTTCAAAAGACCCCACTTGTCTGTTGAAATGACGGTGAAGGTCCCCACTTGTAAATTTATCGAGTGTGAAAAATGAAATTGAAGTACTTGATGGAACCATATAGGCTTTGGCACTAATTCAAAACCTAATAATTTATACACAAATGTCCCCAGATATAAGGTTGGAAGACTGTTTAGGTCCCCACTTGTAAACCTGAAATCAGCTCAAAACTTACGTGTTAAGCCTTTAAAAGGTCCGATTACCTAAATTTCATTATAATAATCAATATTTAAACTATAAAATTAAAATATACATGAAATTAGAAAATGTGTGTTCAAAAGACCCCACTTGTCTGTTGAAATGACGGTGAAGGTCCTCACTTGTAAATTTATCGAGTGTGAAAAATGAAATTGAAGTACTTGATGGAACCATATAGGCTTTGGCACTAATTCAAAACCTAATAATTTATACACAAATGTCCCCAGATATAAGGTTGGAAGACTGTTTAGGTCCCCACTTGTAAACCTGAAATCAGCTCAAAACTTACGTGTCAAGCCTTTAAAAGGTCCGATTACCTAAATTTCATTATAATAATCAATATTTAAACTATAAAATTAAAATATACATGAAATTAGAAAATTTGTGTTCAAAAGACCCCTTTTGTCTGTTGAAATGACGGTGAAGGTCCCCACTTGTAAATTTATCGAGTGTGAAAAATGAAATTGAAGTACTTGATGGAACCATATAGGCTTTGGCACTATTTCAAAACCTAATAATTTATACACAAATGTCCCCAGATATAAGGTTGGAAGACTGTTTAGGTCCCCACTTGTAAACCTGAAATCAGCTCAAAACTTACGTGTTAAGCCTTTAAAAGGTCCGATTACCTAAATTTCATTATAATAATCAATATTTAAACTATAAAATTAAAATATACATGAAATTAGAAAATTTGTGTTCAAAAGACCCCACTTGTCTGTTGAAATGACGGTGAAGGTCCCCACTTGTAAATTTATCGAGTGTGCAAAATGAAATTGAAATACTTGATTGAACCATATAGGCTTTGACACTAATTCAAAACCTAATAGTTTATACACAAATGTCCCCAGATATAAGGTTGGAAGACTGTTTAGGTCCACACTTGTAAACCTGAAATCAGCTCAAAACTTATGTGTCAAGCCTTTAAAAGGTCCGATTACCTAAATTTCATTATAATAATCAATATTTAAAATATAAAATTAAAATATACATGAAATTAGATAATGTGTGTTTAAAAGACCCCACTTGTCTGTTGAAATGACGGTGAAGGTCCCCACTTGTAAATTTATCGAGTGTGAAAAATGAAATTGAAGTACTTGATGGAACCATATAGGCTTTGACACTAATTCAAAACCTAATAATTTATACACAAATGTCCCCAGATATAAGGTTGGAAGACGGTTTAGGTCCCCACTTGTAAACCTGAAATCAGCTCAAAACTTAAGTGTTAAGCCTTTAAAAGGTCCGATAACCTAAACTTCATTATAATAATCAATATTTAAACTATAAAATTAAAATATACATGAAATTAGAAAATGTGTGTTCAAAAGACCCCACTTGTCTGTTGAAATGACGGTGAAGGTCCCCACTTGTAAATTTATTGAGTGTGAAAAATGAAATTGAAGTACTTGATGGAACCATATAGGCTTTGACACTAATTCAAAACCTAATAATTTATACTCAAATGTCCCCAGATATAAGGTTGGAAGACGGTTTAGGTCCCCACTTGTAAACCTGAAATCAGCTCAAAACTTAAGTGTTAAGCCTTTAAAAGGTCCGATTACCTAAATTTCATTATAATAATCAATATTTAAACTATAAAATTAAAATATACATGAAATTAGAAAATGTGTGTTTAAAAGACCCCACTTGTCTGTTGAAATGACGGTGAAGGTCCCCACTTGTAAATTTATCGAGTGTGAAAAATGAAATTGAAGTACTTGATTGAACCATATGGGCTTTGACACTAATTCAAAACCTAATAATTTATACACAAATGTCCCCAGATATAAGGTTGGAAGACTGTTTAGGTCCCCACTTGTAAACCTGAAATCAACTCAAAACTTACGTGTCAAGCCTTTAAAAGGTCCGATTACCTAAATTTCATTATAATAATCAATATTTAAACTATAAAATTAAAATATACATGAAATTAGAAAATGTGTGTTCAAAAGACCCCACTTGTCTGTTGAAATGACGGTGAAGGTCCCCACTTGTAAATTTATCGAGTGTGAAAAATGAAATTGAAGTACTTGATGGAACCATATAGGCTTTGGCACTAATTCAAAACCTAATAATTTATACACAAATGTCCCCAGATATAAGGTTGGAAGACTGTTTAGGTCCCCACTTGTAAACCTGAAATCAGCTCAAAACTTACGTGTTAAGCCTTTAAAAGGTCCGATTACCTAAATTTCATTATAATAATCAATATTTAAACTATAAAATTAAAATATACATGAAATTAGAAAATGTGTGTTCAAAAGACCCCACTTGTCTGTTGAAATGACGGTGAAGGTCCTCACTTGTAAATTTATCGAGTGTGAAAAATGAAATTGAAGTACTTGATGGAACCATATAGGCTTTGGCACTAATTCAAAACCTAATAATTTATACACAAATGTCCCCAGATATAAGGTTGGAAGACTGTTTAGGTCCCCACTTGTAAACCTGAAATCAGCTCAAAACTTACGTGTCAAGCCTTTAAAAGGTCCGATTACCTAAATTTCATTATAATAATCAATATTTAAACTATAAAATTAAAATATACATGAAATTAGAAAATGTGTGTTCAAAAGACCCCACTTGTCTGTTGAAATGACGGTGAAGGTCCCCACTTGTAAATTTATCGAGTGTGAAAAATGAAATTGAAGTACTTGATGGAACCATATAGGCTTTGGCACTAATTCAAAACCTAATAATTTATACACAAATGTCCCCAGATATAAGGTTGGAAGACTGTTTAGGTCCCCACTTGTAAACCTGAAATCAGCTCAAAACTTACGTGTTAAGCCTTTAAAAGGTCCGATTACCTAAATTTCATTATAATAATCAATATTTAAACTATAAAATTAAAATATACATGAAATTAGAAAATTTGTGTTCAAAAGACCCCTTTTGTCTGTTGAAATGACGGTGAAGGTCCCCACTTGTAAATTTATCGAGTGTGAAAAATGAAATTGAAGTACTTGATGGAACCATATAGGCTTTGGCACTAATTCAAAACCTAATAATTTATACACAAATGTCCCCAGATATAAGGTTGGAAGACTGTTTAGGTCCCCACTTGTAAACCTGAAATCAGCTCAAAACTTACGTGTTAAGCCTTTAAAAGGTCCGATTACCTAAATTTCATTATAATAATCAATATTTAAACTATAAAATTAAAATATACATGAAATTAGAAAATTTGTGTTCAAAAGACCCCACTTGTCTGTTGAAATGACGGTGAAGGTCCCCACTTGTAAATTTATCGAGTGTGCAAAATGAAATTGAAATACTTGATTGAACCATAAAGGCTTTGACACTAATTCAAAACCTAATAGTTTATACACAAATGTCCCCAGATATAAGGTTGGAAGACTGTTTAGGTCCACACTTGTAAACCTGAAATCAGCTCAAAACTTATGTGTCAAGCCTTTAAAAGGTCCGATTACCTAAATTTCATTATAATAATCAATATTTAAAATATAAAATTAAAATATACATGAAATTAGATAATGTGTGTTTAAAAGACCCCACTTGTCTGTTGAAATGACGGTGAAGGTCCCCACTTGTAAATTTATCGAGTGTGAAAAATGAAATTGAAGTACTTGATGGAACCATATAGGCTTTGACACTAATTCAAAACCTAATAATTTATACACAAATGTCCCCAGATATAAGGTTGGAAGACGGTTTAGGTCCCCACTTGTAAACCTGAAATCAGCTCAAAACTTAAGTGTTAAGCCTTTAAAAGGTCCGATAACCTAAACTTCATTATAATAATCAATATTTAAACTATAAAATTAAAATATACATGAAATTAGAAAATGTGTGTTCAAAAGACCCCACTTGTCTGTTGAAATGACGGTGAAGGTCCCCACTTGTAAATTTATTGAGTGTGAAAAATGAAATTGAAGTACTTGATGGAACCATATAGGCTTTGACACTAATTCAAAACCTAATAATTTATACTCAAATGTCCCCAGATATAAGGTTGGAAGACGGTTTAGGTCCCCACTTGTAAACCTGAAATCAGCTCAAAACTTAAGTGTTAAGCCTTTAAAAGGTCCGATTACCTAAATTTCATTATAATAATCAATATTTAAACTATAAAATTAAAATATACATGAAATTAGAAAATGTGTGTTTAAAAGACCCCACTTGTCTGTTGAAATGACGGTGAAGGTCCCCACTTGTAAATTTATCGAGTGTGAAAAATGAAATTGAAGTACTTGATTGAACCATATGGGCTTTGACACTAATTCAAAACCTAATAATTTATACACAAATGTCCCCAGATATAAGGTTGGAAGACTGTTTAGGTCCCCACTTGTAAACCTGAAATCAACTCAAAACTTACGTGTCAAGCCTTTAAAAGGTCCGATTACCTAAATTTCATTATAATAATCAATATTTAAACTATAAAATTAAAATATACATGAAATTAGAAAATGTGTGTTCAAAAGACCCCACTTGTCTGTTGAAATGACGGTGAAGGTCCCCACTTGTAAATTTATCGAGTGTGAAAAATGAAATTGAAGTACTTGATGGAACCATATAGGCTTTGGCACTAATTCAAAACCTAATAATTTATACACAAATGTCCCCAGATATAAGGTTGGAAGACTGTTTAGGTCCCCACTTGTAAACCTGAAATCAGCTCAAAACTTACGTGTTAAGCCTTTAAAAGGTCCGATTACCTAAATTTCATTATAATAATCAATATTTAAACTATAAAATTAAAATATACATGAAATTAGAAAATTTGTGTTCAAAAGACCCCACTTGTCTGTTGAAATGACGGTGAAGGTCCCCACTTGTAAATTTATCGAGTGTGAAAAATGAAATTGAAGTACTTGATGGAACCATATAGGCTTTGGCACTAATTCAAAACCTAATAATTTATACACAAATGTCCCCAGATATAAGGTTGGAAGACTGTTTAGGTCCCCACTTGTAAACCTGAAATCAGCTCAAAACTTACGTGTTAAGCCTTTAAAAGGTCCGATTACCTAAATTTCATTATAATAATCAATATTTAAACTATAAAATTAAAATATACATGAAATTAGAAAATGTGTGTTTAAAAGACCCCACTTGTCTGTTGAAATGACGGTGAAGGTCCCCACTTGTAAATTTATCGAGTGTGAAAAATGAAATTGAAGTACTTGATTGAACCATATGGGCTTTGACACTAATTCAAAACCTAATAATTTATACACAAATGTCCCCAGATATAAGGTTGGAAGACGGTTTAGGTCCCCACTTGTAAACCTGAAATCAGCTCAAAACTTAAGTGTTAAGCCTTTAAAAGGTCCGATAACCTAAACTTCATTATAATAATCAATATTTAAACTATAAAATTAAAATATACATGAAATTAGAAAATGTGTGTTCAAAAGACCCCACTTGTCTGTTGAAATGACGGTGAAGGTCCCCACTTGTAAATTTATTGAGTGTGAAAAATGAAATTGAAGTACTTGATGGAACCATATAGGCTTTGACACTAATTCAAAACCTAATAATTTATACTCAAATGTCCCCAGATATAAGGTTGGAAGACGGTTTAGGTCCCCACTTGTAAACCTGAAATCAGCTCAAAACTTAAGTGTTAAGCCTTTAAAAGGTCCGATTACCTAAATTTCATTATAATAATCAATATTTAAACTATAAAATTAAAATATACATGAAATTAGAAAATGTGTGTTTAAAAGACCCCACTTGTCTGTTGAAATGACGGTGAAGGTCCCCACTTGTAAATTTATCGAGTGTGAAAAATGAAATTGAAGTACTTGATTGAACCATATGGGCTTTGACACTAATTCAAAACCTAATAATTTATACACAAATGTCCCCAGATATAAGGTTGGAAGACGGTTTAGGTCCCCACTTGTAAACCTGAAATCAGCTCAAAACTTAAGTGTTAAGCCTTTAAAAGGTCCGATAACCTAAACTTCATTATAATAATCAATATTTAAACTATAAAATTAAAATATACATGAAATTAGAAAATGTGTGTTCAAAAGACCCCACTTGTCTGTTGAAATGACGGTGAAGGTCCCCACTTGTAAATTTATCGAGTGTGAAAAATGAAATTGAAGTACTTGATGGAACCATATAGGCTTTGACACTAAATCAAAACCTAATAATTTATACTCAAATGTCCCCAGATATAAGGTTGGAAGACGGTTTAGGTCCCCACTTGTAAACCTGAAATCAGCTCAAAACTTAAGTGTTAAGCCTTTAAAAGGTCCGATTACCTAAATTTCATTATAATAATCAATATTTAAACTATAAAATTAAAATATACATGAAACTAGAAAATGTGTGTTCAAAAGACCCCACTTGTCTGTTGAAATGACGGTGAAGGTCCCCACTTGTAAATTTATTGAGTGTGAAAAATGAAATTGAAGTACTTGATGGAACCATATAGGCTTTGACACTAATTCAAAACCTAATAATTTATACTCAAATGTCCCCAGATATAAGGTTGGAAGACGGTTTAGGTCCCCACTTGTAAACCTGAAATCAGCTCAAAACTTAAGTGTTAAGCCTTTAAAAGGTCCGATTACCTAAATTTCATTATAATAATCAATATTTAAACTATAAAATTAAAATATACATGAAATTAGAAAATGTGTGTTTAAAAGACCCCACTTGTCTGTTGAAATGACGGTGAAGGTCCCCACTTGTAAATTTATCGAGTGTGAAAAATGAAATTGAAGTACTTGATTGAACCATATGGGCTTTGACACTAAATCAAAACCTAATAATTTATACTCAAATGTCCCCAGATATAAGGTTGGAAGACGGTTTAGGTCCCCACTTGTAAACCTGAAATCAGCTCAAAACTTAAGTGTTAAGCCTTTAAAAGGTCCGATTACCTAAATTTCATTATAATAATCAATATTTAAACTATAAAATTAAAATATACATGAAACTAGAAAATGTGTGTTCAAAAGACCCCACTTGTCTGTTGAAATGACGGTGAAGGTCCCCACTTGTAAATTTATTGAGTGTGAAAAATGAAATTGAAGTACTTGATGGAACCATATAGGCTTTGACACTAATTCAAAACCTAATAATTTATACTCAAATGTCCCCAGATATAAGGTTGGAAGACGGTTTAGGTCCCCACTTGTAAACCTGAAATCAGCTCAAAACTTAAGTGTTAAGCCTTTAAAAGGTCCGATTACCTAAATTTCATTATAATAATCAATATTTAAACTATAAAATTAAAATATACATGAAATTAGAAAATGTGTGTTTAAAAGACCCCACTTGTCTGTTGAAATGACGGTGAAGGTCCCCACTTGTAAATTTATCGAGTGTGAAAAATGAAATTGAAGTACTTGATTGAACCATATGGGCTTTGACACTAATTCAAAACCTAATAATTTATACACAAATGTCCCCAGATATAAGGTTGGAAGACGGTTTAGGTCCCCACTTGTAAACCTGAAATCAGCTCAAAACTTAAGTGTTAAGCCTTTAAAAGGTCCGATAACCTAAACTTCATTATAATAATCAATATTTAAACTATAAAATTAAAATATACATGAAATTAGAAAATGTGTGTTCAAAAGACCCCACTTGTCTGTTGAAATGACGGTGAAGGTCCCCACTTGTAAATTTATTGAGTGTGAAAAATGAAATTGAAGTACTTGATGGAACCATATAGGCTTTGACACTAATTCAAAACCTAATAATTTATACTCAAATGTCCCCAGATATAAGGTTGGAAGACGGTTTAGGTCCCCACTTGTAAACCTGAAATCAGCTCAAAACTTAAGTGTTAAGCCTTTAAAAGGTCCGATTACCTAAATTTCATTATAATAATCAATATTTAAACTATAAAATTAAAATATACATGAAATTAGA
The DNA here is from genome assembly GCF_054372755.1 of Phalangium opilio. NCBI lineage: Eukaryota > Metazoa > Arthropoda > Arachnida > Opiliones > Phalangiidae > Phalangium > Phalangium opilio. The sequence continues at coordinate 4,816,483 of NW_028324167.1, forward strand.
AAATGTGTGTTTAAAAGACCCCACTTGTCTGTTGAAATGACGGTGAAGGTCCCCACTTGTAAATTTATCGAGTGTGAAAAATGAAATTGAAGTACTTGATTGAACCATATGGGCTTTGACACTAATTCAAAACCTAATAATTTATACACAAATGTCCCCAGATATAAGGTTGGAAGACGGTTTAGGTCCCCACTTGTAAACCTGAAATCAGCTCAAAACTTAAGTGTTAAGCCTTTAAAAGGTCCGATAACCTAAACTTCATTATAATAATCAATATTTAAACTATAAAATTAAAATATACATGAAATTAGAAAATGTGTGTTCAAAAGACCCCACTTGTCTGTTGAAATGACGGTGAAGGTCCCCACTTGTAAATTTATCGAGTGTGAAAAATGAAATTGAAGTACTTGATGGAACCATATAGGCTTTGACACTAAATCAAAACCTAATAATTTATACTCAAATGTCCCCAGATATAAGGTTGGAAGACGGTTTAGGTCCCCACTTGTAAACCTGAAATCAGCTCAAAACTTAAGTGTTAAGCCTTTAAAAGGTCCGATTACCTAAATTTCATTATAATAATCAATATTTAAACTATAAAATTAAAATATACATGAAACTAGAAAATGTGTGTTCAAAAGACCCCACTTGTCTGTTGAAATGACGGTGAAGGTCCCCACTTGTAAATTTATTGAGTGTGAAAAATGAAATTGAAGTACTTGATGGAACCATATAGGCTTTGACACTAATTCAAAACCTAATAATTTATACTCAAATGTCCCCAGATATAAGGTTGGAAGACGGTTTAGGTCCCCACTTGTAAACCTGAAATCAGCTCAAAACTTAAGTGTTAAGCCTTTAAAAGGTCCGATTACCTAAATTTCATTATAATAATCAATATTTAAACTATAAAATTAAAATATACATGAAATTAGAAAATGTGTGTTTAAAAGACCCCACTTGTCTGTTGAAATGACGGTGAAGGTCCCCACTTGTAAATTTATCGAGTGTGAAAAATGAAATTGAAGTACTTGATTGAACCATATGGGCTTTGACACTAATTCAAAACCTAATAATTTATACACAAATGTCCCCAGATATAAGGTTGGAAGACGGTTTAGGTCCCCACTTGTAAACCTGAAATCAGCTCAAAACTTAAGTGTTAAGCCTTTAAAAGGTCCGATAACCTAAACTTCATTATAATAATCAATATTTAAACTATAAAATTAAAATATACATGAAATTAGAAAATGTGTGTTCAAAAGACCCCACTTGTCTGTTGAAATGACGGTGAAGGTCCCCACTTGTAAATTTATTGAGTGTGAAAAATGAAATTGAAGTACTTGATGGAACCATATAGGCTTTGACACTAATTCAAAACCTAATAATTTATACTCAAATGTCCCCAGATATAAGGTTGGAAGACGGTTAAGGTCCCCACTTGTAAACCTGAAATCAGCTCAAAACTTAAGTGTTAAGCCTTTAAAAGGTCTGATTACCTAAATTTCATTATAATAATCAATATTTAAACTATAAAATTAAAATATACATGAAATTAGAAAATTTGTGTTTAAAAGACCCCACTTGTCTGTTGAAATGACGGTGAAGGTCCCCACTTGTAAATTTATCGAGTGTGAAAAATGAAATTGAAGTACTTGATGGAACCATATAGGCTTGACACTAATTCAAAACCTAATAATTTATACTCAAATGTCCCCAGATATAAGGTTGGAAGACGGTTTAGGTCCCCACTTGTAAACCTGAAATCAGCTCAAAACTTAAGTGTTAAGCCTTTAAAAGGTCCGATTACCTAAATTTCATTATAATAATCAATATTTAAACTATAAAATTAAAATATACATGAAACTAGAAAATGTGTGTTCAAAAGACCCCACTTGTCTGTTGAAATGACGGTGAAGGTCCCCACTTGTAAATTTATTGAGTGTGAAAAATGAAATTGAAGTACTTGATGGAACCATATAGGCTTTGACACTAATTCAAAACCTAATAATTTATACTCAAATGTCCCCAGATATAAGGTTGGAAGACGGTTTAGGTCCCCACTTGTAAACCTGAAATCAGCTCAAAACTTAAGTGTTAAGCCTTTAAAAGGTCCGATTACCTAAATTTCATTATAATAATCAATATTTAAACTATAAAATTAAAATATACATGAAATTAGAAAATGTGTGTTTAAAAGACCCCACTTGTCTGTTGAAATGACGGTGAAGGTCCCCACTTGTAAATTTATCGAGTGTGAAAAATGAAATTGAAGTACTTGATTGAACCATATGGGCTTTGACACTAATTCAAAACCTAATAATTTATACACAAATGTCCCCAGATATAAGGTTGGAAGACGGTTTAGGTCCCCACTTGTAAACCTGAAATCAGCTCAAAACTTAAGTGTTAAGCCTTTAAAAGGTCCGATAACCTAAACTTCATTATAATAATCAATATTTAAACTATAAAATTAAAATATACATGAAATTAGAAAATTTGTGTTCAAAAGACCCCACTTGTCTGTTGAAATGACGGTGAAGGTCCCCACTTGTAAATTTATCGAGTGTGAAAAATGAAATTGAAGTACTTGATGGAACCATATAGGCTTTGACACTAATTCAAAACCTAATAATTTATACACAAATGTCCCCAGATATAAGGTTGGAAGACGGTTTAGGTCCCCACTTGTAAACCTGAAATCAGCTCAAAACTTAAGTGTTAAGCCTTTAAAAGGTCCGATTACCTAAATTTCATTATAATAATCAATATTTAAACTATAAAATTAAAATATACATGAAATTAGAAAATGTGTGTTTAAAAGACCCCACTTGTCTGTTGAAATGACGGTGAAGGTCCCCACTTGTAAATTTATCGAGTGTGAAAAATGAAATTGAAGTACTTGATTGAACCATATGGGCTTTGACACTAATTCAAAACCTAATAATTTATACACAAATGTCCCCAGATATAAGGTTGGAAGACGGTTTAGGTCCCCACTTGTAAACCTGAAATCAGCTCAAAACTTAAGTGTTAAGCCTTTAAAAGGTCCGATAACCTAAACTTCATTATAATAATCAATATTTAAACTATAAAATTAAAATATACATGAAATTAGAAAATGTGTGTTCAAGAGACCCCACTTGTCTGTTGAAATGACGGTGAAGGTCCCCACTTGTAAATTTATTGAGTGTGAAAAATGAAATTGAAGTACTTGATGGAACCATATAGGCTTTGACACTAATTCAAAACCTAATAATTTATACTCAAATGTCCCCAGATATAAGGTTGGAAGACGGTTAAGGTCCCCACTTGTAAACCTGAAATCAGCTCAAAACTTAAGTGTTAAGCCTTTAAAAGGTCTGATTACCTAAATTTCATTATAATAATCAATATTTAAACTATAAAATTAAAATATACATGAAATTAGAAAATTTGTGTTTAAAAGACCCCACTTGTCTGTTGAAATGACGGTGAAGGTCCCCACTTGTAAATTTATCGAGTGTGAAAAATGAAATTGAAGTACTTGATGGAACCATATAGGCTTTGACACTAATTCAAAACCTAATAATTTATACTCAAATGTCCCCAGATATAAGGTTGGAAGACGGTTTAGGTCCCCACTTGTAAACCTGAAATCAGCTCAAAACTTAAGTGTTAAGCCTTTAAAAGGTCCGATTACCTAAATTTCATTATAATAATCAATATTTAAACTATAAAATTAAAATATACATGAAACTAGAAAATGTGTGTTCAAAAGACCCCACTTGTCTGTTGAAATGACGGTGAAGGTCCCCACTTGTAAATTTATTGAGTGTGAAAAATGAAATTGAAGTACTTGATGGAACCATATAGGCTTTGACACTAATTCAAAACCTAATAATTTATACTCAAATGTCCCCAGATATAAGGTTGGAAGACGGTTTAGGTCCCCACTTGTAAACCTGAAATCAGCTCAAAACTTAAGTGTTAAGCCTTTAAAAGGTCCGATTACCTAAATTTCATTATAATAATCAATATTTAAACTATAAAATTAAAATATACATGAAATTAGAAAATGTGTGTTTAAAAGACCCCACTTGTCTGTTGAAATGACGGTGAAGGTCCCCACTTGTAAATTTATCGAGTGTGAAAAATGAAATTGAAGTACTTGATTGAACCATATGGGCTTTGACACTAATTCAAAACCTAATAATTTATACACAAATGTCCCCAGATATAAGGTTGGAAGACGGTTTAGGTCCCCACTTGTAAACCTGAAATCAGCTCAAAACTTAAGTGTTAAGCCTTTAAAAGGTCCGATAACCTAAACTTCATTATAATAATCAATATTTAAACTATAAAATTAAAATATACATGAAATTAGAAAATGTGTGTTCAAAAGACCCCACTTGTCTGTTGAAATGACGGTGAAGGTCCCCACTTGTAAATTTATTGAGTGTGAAAAATGAAATTGAAGTACTTGATGGAACCATATAGGCTTTGACACTAATTCAAAACCTAATAATTTATACTCAAATGTCCCCAGATATAAGGTTGGAAGACGGTTTAGGTCCCCACTTGTAAACCTGAAATCAGCTCAAAACTTAAGTGTTAAGCCTTTAAAAGGTCCGATTACCTAAATTTCATTATAATAATCAATATTTAAACTATAAAATTAAAATATACATGAAATTAGAAAATGTGTGTTTAAAAGACTCCACTTGTCTGTTGAAATGACGGTGAAGGTCCCCACTTGTAAATTTATCGAGTGTGAAAAATGAAATTGAAGTACTTGATTGAACCATATGGGCTTTGACACTAATTCAAAACCTAATAATTTATACACAAATGTCCCCAGATATAAGGTTGGAAGACGGTTTAGGTCCCCACTTGTAAACCTGAAATCAGCTCAAAACTTAAGTGTTAAGCCTTTAAAAGGTCCGATAACCTAAACTTCATTATAATAATCAATATTTAAACTATAAAATTAAAATATACATGAAATTAGAAAATGTGTGTTCAAAAGACCCCACTTGTCTGTTGAAATGACGGTGAAGGTCCCCACTTGTAAATTTATTGAGTGTGAAAAATGAAATTGAAGTACTTGATGGAACCATATAGGCTTTGACACTAATTCAAAACCTAATAATTTATACTCAAATGTCCCCAGATATAAGGTTGGAAGACGGTTAAGGTCCCCACTTGTAAACCTGAAATCAGCTCAAAACTTAAGTGTTAAGCCTTTAAAAGGTCTGATTACCTAAATTTCATTATAATAATCAATATTTAAACTATAAAATTAAAATATACATGAAATTAGAAAATTTGTGTTTAAAAGACCCCACTTGTCTGTTGAAATGACGGTGAAGGTCCCCACTTGTAAATTTATCGAGTGTGAAAAATGAAATTGAAGTACTTGATGGAACCATATAGGCTTTGACACTAATTCAAAACCTAATAATTTATACTCAAATGTCCCCAGATATAAGGTTGGAAGACGGTTTAGGTCCCCACTTGTAAACCTGAAATCAGCTCAAAACTTAAGTGTTAAGCCTTTAAAAGGTCCGATTACCTAAATTTCATTATAATAATCAATATTTAAACTATAAAATTAAAATATACATGAAACTAGAAAATGTGTGTTCAAAAGACCCCACTTGTCTGTTGAAATGACGGTGAAGGTCCCCACTTGTAAATTTATTGAGTGTGAAAAATGAAATTGAAGTACTTGATGGAACCATATAGGCTTTGACACTAATTCAAAACCTAATAATTTATACTCAAATGTCCCCAGATATAAGGTTGGAAGACGGTTTAGGTCCCCACTTGTAAACCTGAAATCAGCTCAAAACTTAAGTGTTAAGCCTTTAAAAGGTCCGATTACCTAAATTTCATTATAATAATCAATATTTAAACTATAAAATTAAAATATACATGAAATTAGAAAATGTGTGTTTAAAAGACCCCACTTGTCTGTTGAAATGACGGTGAAGGTCCCCACTTGTAAATTTATCGAGTGTGAAAAATGAAATTGAAGTACTTGATTGAACCATATGGGCTTTGACACTAATTCAAAACCTAATAATTTATACACAAATGTCCCCAGATATAAGGTTGGAAGACGGTTTAGGTCCCCACTTGTAAACCTGAAATCAGCTCAAAACTTAAGTGTTAAGCCTTTAAAAGGTCCGATAACCTAAACTTCATTATAATAATCAATATTTAAACTATAAAATTAAAATATACATGAAATTAGAAAATGTGTGTTCAAAAGACCCCACTTGTCTGTTGAAATGACGGTGAAGGTCCCCACTTGTAAATTTATTGAGTGTGAAAAATGAAATTGAAGTACTTGATGGAACCATATAGGCTTTGACACTAATTCAAAACCTAATAATTTATACTCAAATGTCCCCAGATATAAGGTTGGAAGACGGTTTAGGTCCCCACTTGTAAACCTGAAATCAGCTCAAAACTTAAGTGTTAAGCCTTTAAAAGGTCCGATTACCTAAATTTCATTATAATAATCAATATTTAAACTATAAAATTAAAATATACATGAAATTAGAAAATGTGTGTTTAAAAGACCCCACTTGTCTGTTGAAATGACGGTGAAGGTCCCCACTTGTAAATTTATCGAGTGTGAAAAATGAAATTGAAGTACTTGATTGAACCATATGGGCTTTGACACTAATTCAAAACCTAATAATTTATACACAAATGTCCCCAGATATAAGGTTGGAAGACGGTTTAGGTCCCCACTTGTAAACCTGAAATCAGCTCAAAACTTAAGTGTTAAGCCTTTAAAAGGTCCGATAACCTAAACTTCATTATAATAATCAATATTTAAACTATAAAATTAAAATATACATGAAATTAGAAAATGTGTGTTCAAAAGACCCCACTTGTCTGTTGAAATGACGGTGAAGGTCCCCACTTGTAAATTTATTGAGTGTGAAAAATGAAATTGAAGTACTTGATGGAACCATATAGGCTTTGACACTAATTCAAAACCTAATAATTTATACTCAAATGTCCCCAGATATAAGGTTGGAAGACGGTTTAGGTCCCCACTTGTAAACCTGAAATCAGCTCAAAACTTAAGTGTTAAGCCTTTAAAAGGTCCGATTACCTAAATTTCATTATAATAATCAATATTTAAACTATAAAATTAAAATATACATGAAATTAGAAAATGTGTGTTTAAAAGACTCCACTTGTCTGTTGAAATGACGGTGAAGGTCCCCACTTGTAAATTTATCGAGTGTGAAAAATGAAATTGAAGTACTTGATTGAACCATATGGGCTTTGACACTAATTCAAAACCTAATAATTTATACACAAATGTCCCCAGATATAAGGTTGGAAGACGGTTTAGGTCCCCACTTGTAAACCTGAAATCAGCTCAAAACTTAAGTGTTAAGCCTTTAAAAGGTCCGATAACCTAAACTTCATTATAATAATCAATATTTAAACTATAAAATTAAAATATACATGAAATTAGAAAATGTGTGTTCAAAAGACCCCACTTGTCTGTTGAAATGACGTGAAGGTCCCCACTTGTAAATTTATTGAGTGTGAAAAATGAAATTGAAGTACTTGATGGAACCATATAGGCTTTGACACTAATTCAAAACCTAATAATTTATACTCAAATGTCCCCAGATATAAGGTTGGAAGACGGTTTAGGTCCCCACTTGTAAACCTGAAATCAGCTCAAAACTTAAGTGTTAAGCCTTTAAAAGGTCCGATTACCTAAATTTCATTATAATAATCAATATTTAAACTATAAAATTAAAATATACATGAAACTAGAAAATGTGTGTTCAAAAGACCCCACTTGTCTGTTGAAATGACGGTGAAGGTCCCCACTTGTAAATTTATTGAGTGTGAAAAATGAAATTGAAGTACTTGATGGAACCATATAGGCTTTGACACTAATTCAAAACCTAATAATTTATACTCAAATGTCCCCAGATATAAGGTTGGAAGACGGTTTAGGTCCCCACTTGTAAACCTGAAATCAGCTCAAAACTTAAGTGTTAAGCCTTTAAAAGGTCCGATTACCTAAATTTCATTATAATAATCAATATTTAAACTATAAAATTAAAATATACATGAAATTAGAAAATGTGTGTTTAAAAGACCCCACTTGTCTGTTGAAATGACGGTGAAGGTCCCCACTTGTAAATTTATCGAGTGTGAAAAATGAAATTGAAGTACTTGATTGAACCATATGGGCTTTGACACTAATTCAAAACCTAATAATTTATACACAAATGTCCCCAGATATAAGGTTGGAAGACGGTTTAGGTCCCCACTTGTAAACCTGAAATCAGCTCAAAACTTAAGTGTTAAGCCTTTAAAAGGTCCGATAACCTAAACTTCATTATAATAATCAATATTTAAACTATAAAATTAAAATATACATGAAATTAGAAAATGTGTGTTCAAAAGACCCCACTTGTCTGTTGAAATGACGGTGAAGGTCCCCACTTGTAAATTTATTGAGTGTGAAAAATGAAATTGAAGTACTTGATGGAACCATATAGGCTTTGACACTAATTCAAAACCTAATAATTTATACTCAAATGTCCCCAGATATAAGGTTGGAAGACGGTTTAGGTCCCCACTTGTAAACCTGAAATCAGCTCAAAACTTAAGTGTTAAGCCTTTAAAAGGTCCGATTACCTAAATTTCATTATAATAATCAATATTTAAACTATAAAATTAAAATATACATGAAATTAGAAAATGTGTGTTTAAAAGACCCCACTTGTCTGTTGAAATGACGGTGAAGGTCCCCACTTGTAAATTTATCGAGTGTGAAAAATGAAATTGAAGTACTTGATTGAACCATATGGGCTTTGACACTAATTCAAAACCTAATAATTTATACACAAATGTCCCCAGATATAAGGTTGGAAGACGGTTTAGGTCCCCACTTGTAAACCTGAAATCAGCTCAAAACTTAAGTGTTAAGCCTTTAAAAGGTCCGATAACCTAAACTTCATTATAATAATCAATATTTAAACTATAAAATTAAAATATACATGAAATTAGAAAATGTGTGTTCAAAAGACCCCACTTGTCTGTTGAAATGACGGTGAAGGTCCCCACTTGTAAATTTATTGAGTGTGAAAAATGAAATTGAAGTACTTGATGGAACCATATAGGCTTTGACACTAATTCATAACCTAATAATTTATACTCAAATGTCCCCAGATATAAGGTTGGAAGACGGTTAAGGTCCCCACTTGTAAACCTGAAATCAGCTCAAAACTTAAGTGTTAAGCCTTTAAAAGGTCTGATTACCTAAATTTCATTATAATAATCAATATTTAAACTATAAAATTAAAATATACATGAAATTAGAAAATTTGTGTTTAAAAGACCCCACTTGTCTGTTGAAATGACGGTGAAGGTCCCCACTTGTAAATTTATCGAGTGTGAAAAATGAAATTGAAGTACTTGATGGAACCATATAGGCTTTGACACTAATTCAAAACCTAATAATTTATACTCAAATGTCCCCAGATATAAGGTTGGAAGACGGTTTAGGTCCCCACTTGTAAACCTGAAATCAGCTCAAAACTTAAGTGTTAAGCCTTTAAAAGGTCCGATTACCTAAATTTCATTATAATAATCAATATTTAAACTATAAAATTAAAATATACATGAAACTAGAAAATGTGTGTTCAAAAGACCCCACTTGTCTGTTGAAATGACGGTGAAGGTCCCCACTTGTAAATTTATTGAGTGTGAAAAATGAAATTGAAGTACTTGATGGAACCATATAGGCTTTGACACTAATTCAAAACCTAATAATTTATACTCAAATGTCCCCAGATATAAGGTTGGAAGACGGTTTAGGTCCCCACTTGTAAACCTGAAATCAGCTCAAAACTTAAGTGTTAAGCCTTTAAAAGGTCCGATTACCTAAATTTCATTATAATAATCAATATTTAAACTATAAAATTAAAATATACATGAAATTAGAAAATGTGTGTTTAAAAGACCCCACTTGTCTGTTGAAATGACGGTGAAGGTCCCCACTTGTAAATTTATCGAGTGTGAAAAATGAAATTGAAGTACTTGATTGAACCATATGGGCTTTGACACTAATTCAAAACCTAATAATTTATACACAAATGTCCCCAGATATAAGGTTGGAAGACGGTTTAGGTCCCCACTTGTAAACCTGAAATCAGCTCAAAACTTAAGTGTTAAGCCTTTAAAAGGTCCGATAACCTAAACTTCATTATAATAATCAATATTTAAACTATAAAATTAAAATATACATGAAATTAGAAAATGTGTGTTCAAAAGACCCCACTTGTCTGTTGAAATGACGGTGAAGGTCCCCACTTGTAAATTTATTGAGTGTGAAAAATGAAATTGAAGTACTTGATGGAACCATATAGGCTTTGACACTAATTCAAAACCTAATAATTTATACTCAAATGTCCCCAGATATAAGGTTGGAAGACGGTTTAGGTCCCCACTTGTAAACCTGAAATCAGCTCAAAACTTAAGTGTTAAGCCTTTAAAAGGTCCGATTACCTAAATTTCATTATAATAATCAATATTTAAACTATAAAATTAAAATATACATGAAATTAGAAAATGTGTGTTTAAAAGACCCCACTTGTCTGTTGAAATGACGGTGAAGGTCCCCACTTGTAAATTTATCGAGTGTGAAAAATGAAATTGAAGTACTTGATTGAACCATATGGGCTTTGACACTAATTCAAAACCTAATAATTTATACACAAATGTCCCCAGATATAAGGTTGGAAGACGGTTTAGGTCCCCACTTGTAAACCTGAAATCAGCTCAAAACTTAAGTGTTAAGCCTTTAAAAGGTCCGATAACCTAAACTTCATTATAATAATCAATATTTAAACTATAAAATTAAAATATACATGAAATTAGAAAATGTGTGTTCAAAAGACCCCACTTGTCTGTTGAAATGACGGTGAAGGTCCCCACTTGTAAATTTATTGAGTGTGAAAAATGAAATTGAAGTACTTGATGGAACCATATAGGCTTTGACACTAATTCATAACCTAATAATTTATACTCAAATGTCCCCAGATATAAGGTTGGAAGACGGTTAAGGTCCCCACTTGTAAACCTGAAATCAGCTCAAAACTTAAGTGTTAAGCCTTTAAAAGGTCTGATTACCTAAATTTCATTATAATAATCAATATTTAAACTATAAAATTAAAATATACATGAAATTAGAAAATTTGTGTTTAAAAGACCCCACTTGTCTGTTGAAATGACGGTGAAGGTCCCCACTTGTAAATTTATCGAGTGTGAAAAATGAAATTGAAGTACTTGATGGAACCATATAGGCTTTGACACTAATTCAAAACCTAATAATTTATACTCAAATGTCCCCAGATATAAGGTTGGAAGACGGTTTAGGTCCCCACTTGTAAACCTGAAATCAGCTCAAAACTTAAGTGTTAAGCCTTTAAAAGGTCCGATTACCTAAATTTCATTATAATAATCAATATTTAAACTATAAAATTAAAATATACATGAAACTAGAAAATGTGTGTTCAAAAGACCCCACTTGTCTGTTGAAATGACGGTGAAGGTCCCCACTTGTAAATTTATTGAGTGTGAAAAATGAAATTGAAGTACTTGATGGAACCATATAGGCTTTGACACTAATTCAAAACCTAATAATTTATACTCAAATGTCCCCAGATATAAGGTTGGAAGACGGTTTAGGTCCCCACTTGTAAACCTGAAATCAGCTCAAAACTTAAGTGTTAAGCCTTTAAAAGGTCCGATTACCTAAATTTCATTATAATAATCAATATTTAAACTATAAAATTAAAATATACATGAAATTAGAAAATGTGTGTTTAAAAGACCCCACTTGTCTGTTGAAATGACGGTGAAGGTCCCCACTTGTAAATTTATCGAGTGTGAAAAATGAAATTGAAGTACTTGATTGAACCATATGGGCTTTGACACTAATTCAAAACCTAATAATTTATACACAAATGTCCCCAGATATAAGGTTGGAAGACGGTTTAGGTCCCCACTTGTAAACCTGAAATCAGCTCAAAACTTAAGTGTTAAGCCTTTAAAAGGTCCGATAACCTAAACTTCATTATAATAATCAATATTTAAACTATAAAATTAAAATATACATGAAATTAGAAAATGTGTGTTCAAAAGACCCCACTTGTCTGTTGAAATGACGGTGAAGGTCCCCACTTGTAAATTTATTGAGTGTGAAAAATGAAATTGAAGTACTTGATGGAACCATATAGGCTTTGACACTAATTCAAAACCTAATAATTTATACTCAAATGTCCCCAGATATAAGGTTGGAAGACGGTTTAGGTCCCCACTTGTAAACCTGAAATCAGCTCAAAACTTAAGTGTTAAGCCTTTAAAAGGTCCGATTACCTAAATTTCATTATAATAATCAATATTTAAACTATAAAATTAAAATATACATGAAATTAGAAAATGTGTGTTTAAAAGACCCCACTTGTCTGTTGAAATGACGGTGAAGGTCCCCACTTGTAAATTTATCGAGTGTGAAAAATGAAATTGAAGTACTTGATTGAACCATATGGGCTTTGACACTAATTCAAAACCTAATAATTTATACACATGTCCCCAGATATAAGGTTGGAAGACGGTTTAGGTCCCCACTTGTAAACCTGAAATCAGCTCAAAACTTAAGTGTTAAGCCTTTAAAAGGTCCGATAACCTAAACTTCATTATAATAGTCAATATTTAAACTATAAAATTAAAATATACATGAAATTAGAAAATGTGTGTTCAAAAGACCCCACTTGTCTGTTGAAATGACGGTGAAGGTCCCCACTTGTAAATTTATTGAGTGTGAAAAATGAAATTGAAGTACTTGATGGAACCATATAGGCTTTGACACTAATTCAAAACCTAATAATTTATACTCAAATGTCCCCAGATATAAGGTTGGAAGACGGTTAAGGTCCTTACTTGTAAACCTGAAATCAGCTCAAAACTTAAGTGTTAAGCCTTTAAAAGGTCCGATTACCTAAATTTCATTATAATAATCAATATTTAAACTATAAAATTAAAATATACATGAAATTAGAAAATGTGTGTTTAAAAGACCCCACTTGTCTGTTGAAATGACGGTGAAGGTCCCCACTTGTAAATTTATCGAGTGTGAAAAATGAAATTGAAGTACTTGATGGAACCATATAGGCTTTGACACTAATTCAAAACCTAATAATGTATACTCAAATGTCCCCAGATATAAGGTTGGAAGACGGTTTAGGTCCCCACTTGTAAACCTGAAATCAGCTCAAAACTTAAGTGTTAAGCCTTTAAAAGGTCCGATTACCTAAATTTCATTATAATAATCAATATTTAAACTATAAAATTAAAATATACATGAAATTAGAAAATGTGTGTTTAAAAGACCCCACTTGTCTGTTGAAATGACGGTGAAGGTCCCCACTTGTAAATTTATTGAGTGTGAAAAATGAAAGTGAAGTACTTGATGGAACCATATAGGCTTTGACACTAATTCAAAACCTAATAATTTATACTCAAATGTCCCCAGATATAAGGTTGGAAGACGGTTTAGGTCCCCACTTGTAAACCGGAAATCAGCTCAAAACTTAAGTGTTAAGCCTTAAAAAGGTCTGATTACCTAAATTTCATTATAATAATCAATATTTAAACTAAAAATTAAAATATACATAAAATTAGAAAATTTGTGTTTAAAAGACCCCACTTGTCTGTTGAAATGACGGTGAAGGTCCCCACTTGTAAATTTATCGAGTGTGAAAAATGAAATTGAAGTACTTGATGGAACCATATAGGCTTTGACACAAATTAAAACCTAATAATTTATACTCAAATGTCCCCAGATATAAGGTTGGAAGACGGTTTAGGTCCCCACTTGTAAACCTGAAATCAGCTCAAAACTTAAGTGTTAAGCCTTTAAAAGGTCCGATTACCTAAATTTCATTATAATAATCAATATTTAAACTATAAAATTAAAATATACATGAAATTAGAAAATGTGTGTTTAAAAGACCCCACTTGTCTGTTGAAATGACGGTGAAGGTCCCCACTTGTAAATTTATCGAGTGTGAAAAATGAAATTGAAGTACTTGATTGAACCATATGGGCTTTGACACTAATTCAAAACCTAATAATTTATACACAAATGTCCCCAGATATAAGGTTGGAAGACGGTTTAGGTCCCCACTTGTAAACCTGAAATCAGCTCAAAACTTAAGTGTTAAGCCTTTAAAAGGTCCGATAACCTAAACTTCATTATAATAATCAATATTTAAACTATAAAATTAAAATATACATGAAATTAGAAAATGTGTGTTCAAAAGACCCCACTTGTCTGTTGAAATGACGGTGAAGGTCCCCACTTGTAAATTTATTGAGTGTGAAAAATGAAATTGAAGTACTTGATGGAACCATATAGGCTTTGACACTAATTCAAAACCTAATAATTTATACTCAAATGTCCCCAGATATAAGGTTGGAAGACGGTTTAGGTCCCCACTTGTAAACCTGAAATCAGCTCAAAACTTAAGTGTTAAGCCTTTAAAAGGTCCGATTACCTAAATTTCATTATAATAATCAATATTTAAACTATAAAATTAAAATATACATGAAATTAGAAAATGTGTGTTTAAAAGACCCCACTTGTCTGTTGAAATGACGGTGAAGGTCCCCACTTGTAAATTTATCGAGTGTGAAAAATGAAATTGAAGTACTTGATTGAACCATATGGGCTTTGACACTAATTCAAAACCTAATAATTTATACACATGTCCCCAGATATAAGGTTGGAAGACGGTTTAGGTCCCCACTTGTAAACCTGAAATCAGCTCAAAACTTAAGTGTTAAGCCTTTAAAAGGTCCGATAACCTAAACTTCATTATAATAGTCAATATTTAAACTATAAAATTAAAATATACATGAAATTAGAAAATGTGTGTTCAAAAGACCCCACTTGTCTGTTGAAATGACGGTGAAGGTCCCCACTTGTAAATTTATTGAGTGTGAAAAATGAAATTGAAGTACTTGATGGAACCATATAGGCTTTGACACTAATTCAAAACCTAATAATTTATACTCAAATGTCCCCAGATATAAGGTTGGAAGACGGTTAAGGTCCTTACTTGTAAACCTGAAATCAGCTCAAAACTTAAGTGTTAAGCCTTTAAAAGGTCCGATTACCTAAATTTCATTATAATAATCAATATTTAAACTATAAAATTAAAATATACATGAAATTAGAAAATGTGTGTTTAAAAGACCCCACTTGTCTGTTGAAATGACGGTGAAGGTCCCCACTTGTAAATTTATCGAGTGTGAAAAATGAAATTGAAGTACTTGATGGAACCATATAGGCTTTGACACTAATTCAAAACCTAATAATGTATACTCAAATGTCCCCAGATATAAGGTTGGAAGACGGTTTAGGTCCCCACTTGTAAACCTGAAATCAGCTCAAAACTTAAGTGTTAAGCCTTTAAAAGGTCCGATTACCTAAATTTCATTATAATAATCAATATTTAAACTATAAAATTAAAATATACATGAAATTAGAAAATGTGTGTTTAAAAGACCCCACTTGTCTGTTGAAATGACGGTGAAGGTCCCCACTTGTAAATTTATTGAGTGTGAAAAATGAAAGTGAAGTACTTGATGGAACCATATAGGCTTTGACACTAATTCAAAACCTAATAATTTATACTCAAATGTCCCCAGATATAAGGTTGGAAGACGGTTTAGGTCCCCACTTGTAAACCGGAAATCAGCTCAAAACTTAAGTGTTAAGCCTTAAAAAGGTCTGATTACCTAAATTTCATTATAATAATCAATATTTAAACTAAAAATTAAAATATACATAAAATTAGAAAATTTGTGTTTAAAAGACCCCACTTGTCTGTTGAAATGACGGTGAAGGTCCCCACTTGTAAATTTATCGAGTGTGAAAAATGAAATTGAAGTACTTGATGGAACCATATAGGCTTTGACACAAATTAAAACCTAATAATTTATACTCAAATGTCCCCAGATATAAGGTTGGAAGACGGTTTAGGTCCCCACTTGTAAACCTGAAATCAGCTCAAAACTTAAGTGTTAAGCCTTTAAAAGGTCCGATTACCTAAATTTCATTATAATAATCAATATTTAAACTATAAAATTAAAATATACATGAAATTAGAAAATGTGTGTTTAAAAGACCCCACTTGTCTGTTGAAATGACGGTGAAGGTCCCCACTTGTAAATTTATCGAGTGTGAAAAATGAAATTGATGTACTTGATGGAACCATATAGGCTTTGACACTAATTCAAAACCTAATAATTTATACTCAAATGTCCCCAGATATAAGGTTGGAAGACGGTTTAGGTCCCCACTTGTAAACCTGAAATCAGCTCAAAACTTAAGTGTTAAGCCTTTAAAAGGTCCGATTACCTAAATTTCATTATAATAATCAATATTTAAACTATAAAATTAAAATATACATGAAATTAGAAAATGTGTGTTTAAAAGACCCCACTTGTCTGTTGAAATGACGGTGAAGGTCCCCACTTGTAAATTTATCGAGTGTGAAAAATGAAATTGAAGTACTTGATGGAACCATATAGGCTTTGACACTAATTCAAAACCTAATAATGTATACTCAAATGTCCCCAGATATAAGGTTGGAAGACGGTTTAGGTCCCCACTTGTAAACCTGAAATCAGCTCAAAACTTAAGTGTTAAGCCTTTAAAAGGTCCGATAACCTAAACTTCATTATAATAATCAATATTTAAACTATAAAATTAAAATATACATGAAATTAGAAAATGTGTGTTCAAAAGACCCCACTTGTCTGTTGAAATGACGGTGAAGGTCCCCACTTGTAAATTTATTGAGTGTGAAAAATGAAATTGAAGTACTTGATGGAACCATATAGGCTTTGACACTAATTCAAAACCTAATAATTTATACTCAAATGTCCCCAGATATAAGGTTGGAAGACGGTTAAGGTCCTTACTTGTAAACCTGAAATCAGCTCAAAACTTAAGTGTTAAGCCTTTAAAAGGTCCGATTACCTAAATTTCATTATAATAATCAATATTTAAACTATAAAATTAAAATATACATGAAATTAGAAAATGTGTGTTTAAAAGACCCCACTTGTCTGTTGAAATGACGGTGAAGGTCCCCACTTGTAAATTTATCGAGTGTGAAAAATGAAATTGAAGTACTTGATGGAACCATATAGGCTTTGACACTAATTCAAAACCTAATAATGTATACTCAAATGTCCCCAGATATAAGGTTGGAAGACGGTTTAGGTCCCCACTTGTAAACCTGAAATCAGCTCAAAACTTAAGTGTTAAGCCTTTAAAAGGTCCGATTACCTAAATTTCATTATAATAATCAATATTTAAACTATAAAATTAAAATATACATGAAATTAGAAAATGTGTGTTTAAAAGACCCCACTTGTCTGTTGAAATGACGGTGAAGGTCCCCACTTGTAAATTTATTGAGTGTGAAAAATGAAAGTGAAGTACTTGATGGAACCATATAGGCTTTGACACTAATTCAAAACCTAATAATTTATACTCAAATGTCCCCAGATATAAGGTTGGAAGACGGTTTAGGTCCCCACTTGTAAACCGGAAATCAGCTCAAAACTTAAGTGTTAAGCCTTAAAAAGGTCTGATTACCTAAATTTCATTATAATAATCAATATTTAAACTAAAAAATTAAAATATACATAAAATTAGAAAATTTGTGTTTAAAAGACCCCACTTGTCTGTTGAAATGACGGTGAAGGTCCCCACTTGTAAATTTATCGAGTGTGAAAAATGAAATTGAAGTACTTGATGGAACCATATAGGCTTTGACACTAATTCAAAACCTAATAATTTATACTCAAATGTCCCCAGATATAAGGTTGGAAGACGGTTTAGGTCCCCACTTGTAAACCTGAAATCAGCTCAAAACTTAAGTGTTAAGCCTTTAAAAGGTCCGATTACCTAAATTTCATTATAATAATCAATATTTAAACTATAAAATTAAAATATACATGAAATTAGAAAATGTGTGTTTAAAAGACCCCACTTGTCTGTTGAAATGACGGTGAAGGTCCCCACTTGTAAATTTATCGAGTGTGAAAAATGAAATTGAAGTACTTGATGGAACCATATAGGCTTTGACACTAATTCAAAACCTAATAATTTATACTCAAATGTCCCCAGATATAAGGTTGGAAGACGGTTTAGGTCCCCACTTGTAAACCTGAAATCAGCTCAAAACTTAAGTGTTAAGCCTTTAAAAGGTCCGATTACCTAAATTTCATTATAATAATCAATATTTAAACTATAAAATTAAAATATACATGAAATTAGAAAATGTGTGTTTAAAAGACCCCACTTGTCTGTTGAAATGACGGTGAAGGTCCCCACTTGTAAATTTATCGAGTGTGAAAAATGAAATTGAAGTACTTGATGGAACCATATAGGCTTTGACACTAATTCAAAACCTAATAATTTATACACAAATGTCCCCAGATATAAGGTTGGAAGACGGTTTAGGTCCCCACTTGTAAACCTGAAATCAGCTCAAAACTTAAGTGTTAAGCCTTTAAAAGGTCCGATTACCTAAATTTCATTATAATAATCAATATTTAAACTATAAAATTAAAATATACATGAAATTAGAAAATGTGTGTTTAAAAGACCCCACTTGTCTGTTGAAATGACGGTGAAGGTCCCCACTTGTAAATTTATCGAGTGTGAAAAATGAAATTGAAGTACTTGATGGAACCATATAGGCTTTGACACTAATTCAAAACCTAATAATTTATACTCAAATGTCCCCAGATATAAGGTTGGAAGACGGTTTAGGTCCCCACTTGTAAACCTGAAATCAGCTCAAAACTTAAGTGTTAAGCCTTTAAAAGGTCCGATTACCTAAATTTCATTATAATAATCAATATTTAAACTATAAAATTAAAATATACATGAAATTAGAAAATGTGTGTTTAAAAGACCCCACTTGTCTGTTGAAATGACGGTGAAGGTCCCCACTTGTAAATTTATCGAGTGTGAAAAATGAAATTGAAGTACTTGATGGAACCATATAGGCTTTGACACTAATTCAAAACCTAATAATGTATACTCAAATGTCCCCAGATATAAGGTTAGAAGACGGTTTAGGTCCCCACTTGTAAACCTGAAATCAGCTCAAAACTTAAGTGTTAAGCCTTTAAAAGGTCCGATTACCTAAATTTCATTATAATAATCAATATTTAAACTATAAAATTAAAATATACATGAAATTAGAAAATGTGTGTTTAAAAGACCCCACTTGTCTGTTGAAATGACGGTGAAGGTCCCCACTTGTAAATTTATTGAGTGTGAAAAATGAAAGTGAAGTACTTGATGGAA
Source organism: Phalangium opilio (assembly GCF_054372755.1). NCBI lineage: Eukaryota > Metazoa > Arthropoda > Arachnida > Opiliones > Phalangiidae > Phalangium > Phalangium opilio. The sequence goes on from NW_028324167.1 coordinate 4,835,921, forward strand.
CCATATAGGCTTTGACACTAATTCAAAACCTAATAATTTATACTCAAATGTCCCCAGATATAAGGTTGGAAGACGGTTTAGGTCCCCACTTGTAAACCTGAAATCAGCTCAAAATTTAAGTGTTAAGCCTTTAAAAGGTCCGATTACCTAAATTTCATTATAATAATCAATATTTAAACTATAAAATTAAAATATACATGAAATTAGAAAATTTGTGTTTAAAAGACCCCACTTGTCTGTTGAAATGACGGTGAAGGTCCCCACTTGTAAATTTATCGAGTGTGAAAAATGAAATTGAAGTACTTGATGGAACCATATAGGCTTTGACACTAATTCAAAACCTAATAATTTATACTCAAATGTCCCCAGATATAAGGTTGGAAGACGGTTTAGGTCCCCACTTGTAAACCTGAAATCAGCTCAAAACTTAAGTGTTAAGCCTTTAAAAGGTCCGATTACCTAAATTTCATTATAATAATCAATATTTAAACTATAAAATTAAAATATACATGAAATTAGAAAATGTGTGTTTAAAAGACCCCACTTGTCTGTTGAAATGACGGTGAAGGTCCCCACTTGTAAATTTATCGAGTGTGAAAAATGAAATTGAAGTACTTGATGGAACCATATAGGCTTTGACACTAATTCAAAACCTAATAATTTATACACAAATGTCCCCAGATATAAGGTTGGAAGACGGTTTAGGTCCCCACTTGTAAACCTGAAATCAGCTCAAAACTTAAGTGTTAAGCCTTTAAAAGGTCCGATTACCTAAATTTCATTATAATAATCAATATTTAAACTATAAAATTAAAATATACATGAAATTAGAAAATGTGTGTTTAAAAGACCCCACTTGTCTGTTGAAATGACGGTGAAGGTCCCCACTTGTAAATTTATCGAGTGTGAAAAATGAAATTGAAGTACTTGATGGAACCATATAGGCTTTGACACTAATTCAAAACCTAATAATTTATACTCAAATGTCCCCAGATATAAGGTTGGAAGACGGTTTAGGTCCCCACTTGTAAACCTGAAATCAGCTCAAAACTTAAGTGTTAAGCCTTTAAAAGGTCCGATTACCTAAATTTCATTATAATAATCAATATTTAAACTATAAAATTAAAATATACATGAAATTAGAAAATGTGTGTTTAAAAGACCCCACTTGTCTGTTGAAATGACGGTGAAGGTCCCCACTTGTAAATTTATCGAGTGTGAAAAATGAAATTGAAGTACTTGATGGAACCATATAGGCTTTGACACTAATTCAAAACCTAATAATTTATACTCAAATGTCCCCAGATATAAGGTTGGAAGACGGTTTAGGTCCCCACTTGTAAACCTGAAATCAGCTCAAAACTTAAGTGTTAAGCCTTTAAAAGGTCCGATTACCTAAATTTCATTATAATAATCAATATTTAAACTATAAAATTAAAATATACATGAAATTAGAAAATGTGTGTTTAAAAGACCCCACTTGTCTGTTGAAATGACGGTGAAGGTCCCCACTTGTAAATTTATCGAGTGTGAAAAATGAAATTGAAGTACTTGATGGAACCATATAGGCTTTGACACTAATTCAAAACCTAATAATTTATACTCAAATGTCCCCAGATATAAGGTTGGAAGACGGTTTAGGTCCCCACTTGTAAACCTGAAATCAGCTCAAAACTTAAGTGTTAAGCCTTTAAAAGGTCCGATTACCTAAATTTCATTATAATAATCAATATTTAAACTATAAAATTAAAATATACATGAAATTAGAAAATGTGTGTTTAAAAGACCCCACTTGTCTGTTGAAATGACGGTGAAGGTCCCCACTTGTAAATTTATCGAGTGTGAAAAATGAAATTGAAGTACTTGATGGAACCATATAGGCTTTGACACTAATTCAAAACCTAATAATTTATACACAAATGTCCCCAGATATAAGGTTGGAAGACGGTTTAGGTCCCCACTTGTAAACCTGAAATCAGCTCAAAACTTAAGTGTTAAGCCTTTAAAAGGTCCGATTACCTAAATTTCATTATAATAATCAATATTTAAACTATAAAATTAAAATATACATGAAATTAGAAAATGTGTGTTTAAAAGACCCCACTTGTCTGTTGAAATGACGGTGAAGGTCCCCACTTGTAAATTTATCGAGTGTGAAAAATGAAATTGAAGTACTTGATGGAACCATATAGGCTTTGACACTAATTCAAAACCTAATAATTTATACTCAAATGTCCCCAGATATAAGGTTGGAAGACGGTTTAGGTCCCCACTTGTAAACCTGAAATCAGCTCAAAACTTAAGTGTTAAGCCTTTAAAAGGTCCGATTACCTAAATTTCATTATAATAATCAATATTTAAACTATAAAATTAAAATATACATGAAATTAGAAAATGTGTGTTTAAAAGACCCCACTTGTCTGTTGAAATGACGGTGAAGGTCCCCACTTGTAAATTTATCGAGTGTGAAAAATGAAATTGAAGTACTTGATGGAACCATATAGGCTTTGACACTAATTCAAAACCTAATAATGTATACTCAAATGTCCCCAGATATAAGGTTAGAAGACGGTTTAGGTCCCCACTTGTAAACCTGAAATCAGCTCAAAACTTAAGTGTTAAGCCTTTAAAAGGTCCGATTACCTAAATTTCATTATAATAATCAATATTTAAACTATAAAATTAAAATATACATGAAATTAGAAAATGTGTGTTTAAAAGACCCCACTTGTCTGTTGAAATGACGGTGAAGGTCCCCACTTGTAAATTTATTGAGTGTGAAAAATGAAAGTGAAGTACTTGATGGAACCATATAGGCTTTGACACTAATTCAAAACCTAATAATTTATACTCAAATGTCCCCAGATATAAGGTTGGAAGACGGTTTAGGTCCCCACTTGTAAACCTGAAATCAGCTCAAAACTTAAGTGTTAAGCCTTTAAAAGGTCCGATTACCTAAATTTCATTATAATAATCAATATTTAAACTATAAAATTAAAATATACATGAAATTAGAAAATGTGTGTTTAAAAGACCCCACTTGTCTGTTGAAATGACGGTGAAGGTCCCCACTTGTAAATTTATCGAGTGTGAAAAATGAAATTGAAGTACTTGATGGAACCATATAGGCTTTGACACTAATTCAAAACCTAATAATGTATACTCAAATGTCCCCAGATATAAGGTTAGAAGACGGTTTAGGTCCCCACTTGTAAACCTGAAATCAGCTCAAAACTTAAGTGTTAAGCCTTTAAAAGGTCCGATTACCTAAATTTCATTATAATAATCAATATTTAAACTATAAAATTAAAATATACATGAAATTAGAAAATGTGTGTTTAAAAGACCCCACTTGTCTGTTGAAATGACGGTGAAGGTCCCCACTTGTAAATTTATTGAGTGTGAAAAATGAAAGTGAAGTACTTGATGGAACCATATAGGCTTTGACACTAATTCAAAACCTAATAATTTATACTCAAATGTCCCCAGATATAAGGTTGGAAGACGGTTTAGGTCCCCACTTGTAAACCTGAAATCAGCTCAAAACTTAAGTGTTAAGCCTTTAAAAGGTCCGATTACCTAAATTTCATTATAATAATCAATATTTAAACTATAAAATTAAAATATACATGAAATTAGAAAATTTGTGTTTAAAAGACCCCACTTGTCTGTTGAAATGACGGTGAAGGTCCCCACTTGTAAATTTATCGAGTGTGAAAAATGAAATTGAAGTACTTGATGGAACCATATAGGCTTTGACACTAATTCAAAACCTAATAATTTATACTCTAATGTCCCCAGATATAAGGTTGGAAGACGGTTTAGGTCCCCACTTGTAAACCTGAAATCAGCTCAAAACTTAAGTGTTAAGCCTTTAAAAGGTCCGATTACCTAAATTTCATTATAATAATCAATATTTAAACTATAAAATTAAAATATACATGAAATTAGAAAATGTGTGTTTAAAAGACCCCACTTGTCTGTTGAAATGACGGTGAAGGTCCCCACTTGTAAATTTATCGAGTGTGAAAAATGAAATTGAAGTACTTGATGGAACCATATAGGCTTTGACACTAATTCAAAACCTAATAATTTATACACAAATGTCCCCAGATATAAGGTTGGAAGACGGTTTAGGTCCCCACTTGTAAACCTGAAATCAGCTCAAAACTTAAGTGTTAAGCCTTTAAAAGGTCCGATTACCTAAATTTCATTATAATAATCAATATTTAAACTATAAAATTAAAATATACATGAAATTAGAAAATGTGTGTTTAAAAGACCCCACTTGTCTGTTGAAATGACGGTGAAGGTCCCCACTTGTAAATTTATCGAGTGTGAAAAATGAAATTGAAGTACTTGATGGAACCATATAGGCTTTGACACTAATTCAAAACCTAATAATGTATACTCAAATGTCCCCAGATATAAGGTTGGAAGACGGTTTAGGTCCCCACTTGTAAACCTGAAATCAGCTCAAAACTTAAGTGTTAAGCCTTTAAAAGGTCCGATTACCTAAATTTCATTATAATAATCAATATTTAAACTATAAAATTAAAATATACATGAAATTAGAAAATGTGTGTTTAAAAGACCCCACTTGTCTGTTGAAATGACGGTGAAGGTCCCCACTTGTAAATTTATTGAGTGTGAAAAATGAAAGTGAAGTACTTGATGGAACCATATAGGCTTTGACACTAATTCAAAACCTAATAATTTATACTCAAATGTCCCCAGATATAAGGTTGGAAGACGGTTTAGGTCCCCACTTGTAAACCTGAAATCAGCTCAAAACTTAAGTGTTAAGCCTTTAAAAGGTCTGATTACCTAAATTTCATTATAATAATCAATATTTAAACTATAAAATTAAAATATACATGAAATTAGAAAATTTGTGTTTAAAAGACCCCACTTGTCTGTTGAAATGACGGTGAAGGTCCCCACTTGTAAATTTATCGAGTGTGAAAAATGAAATTGAAGTACTTGATGGAACCATATAGGCTTTGACACTAATTCAAAACCTAATAATTTATACTCAAATGTCCCCAGATATAAGGTTGGAAGACGGTTTAGGTCCCCACTTGTAAACCTGAAATCAGCTCAAAACTTAAGTGTTAAGCCTTTAAAAGGTCCGATTACCTAAATTTCATTATAATAATCAATATTTAAACTATAAAATTAAAATATACATGAAATTAGAAAATGTGTGTTTAAAAGACCCCACTTGTCTGTTGAAATGACGGTGAAGGTCCCCACTTGTAAATTTATCGAGTGTGAAAAATGAAATTGAAGTACTTGATGGAACCATATAGGCTTTGACACTAATTCAAAACCTAATAATTTATACTCAAATGTCTCCAGATATAAGGTTGGAAGACGGTTTAGGTCCCCACTTGTAAACCTGAAATCAGCTCAAAACTTAAGTGTTAAGCCTTTAAAAGGTCCGATTACCTAAATTTCATTATAATAATCAATATTTAAACTATAAAATTAAAATATACATGAAATTAGAAAATGTGTGTTTAAAAGACCCCACTTGTCTGTTGAAATGACGGTGAAGGTCCCCACTTGTAAATTTATCGAGTGTGAAAAATGAAATTGAAGTACTTGATGGAACCATATAGGCTTTGACACTAATTCAAAACCTAATAATTTATACACAAATGTCCCCAGATATAAGGTTGGAAGACGGTTTAGGTCCCCACTTGTAAACCTGAAATCAGCTCAAAACTTAAGTGTTAAGCCTTTAAAAGGTCCGATAACCTAAACTTCATTATAATAATAAATATTTAAACTATAAAATTAAAATATACATGAAATTAGAAAATGTGTGTTTAAAAGACCCCACTTGTCTGTTGAAATGACGGTGAAGGTCCCCACTTGTAAATTTATCGAGTGTGAAAAATGAAATTGAAGTACTTGATGGAACCATATAGGCTTTGACACTAATTCAAAACCTATAATTTATACTCAAATGTCCCCAGATATAAGGTTGGAAGACGGTTTAGGTCCCCACTTGTAAACCTGAAATCAGCTCAAAACTTAAGTGTTAAGCCTTTAAAAGGTCCGATTACCTAAATTTCATTATAATAATCAATATTTAAACTATAAAATTAAAATATACATGAAATTAGAAAATGTGTGTTTAAAAGACCCCACTTGTCTGTTGAAATGACGGTGAAGGTCCCCACTTGTAAATTTATCGAGTGTGAAAAATGAAATTGAAGTACTTGATGGAACCATATAGGCTTTGACACTAATTCAAAACCTAATAATTTATACACAAATGTCCCCAGATATAAGGTTGGAAGACGGTTTAGGTCCCCACTTGTAAACCTGAAATCAGCTCAAAACTTAAGTGTTAAGCCTTTAAAAGGTCCGATTACCTAAATTTCATTATAATAATCAATATTTAAACTATAAAATTAAAATATACATGAAATTAGAAAATGTGTGTTTAAAAGACCCCACTTGTCTGTTGAAATGACGGTGAAGGTCCCCACTTGTAAATTTATCGAGTGTGAAAAATGAAATTGAAGTACTTGATGGAACCATATAGGCTTTGACACTAATTCAAAACCTAATAATGTATACTCAAATGTCCCCAGATATAAGGTTGGAAGACGGTTTAGGTCCCCACTTGTAAACCTGAAATCAGCTCAAAACTTAAGTGTTAAGCCTTTAAAAGGTCCGATTACCTAAATTTCATTATAATAATCAATATTTAAACTATAAAATTAAAATATACATGAAATTAGAAAATGTGTGTTTAAAAGACCCCACTTGTCTGTTGAAATGACGGTGAAGGTCCCCACTTGTAAATTTATTGAGTGTGAAAAATGAAAGTGAAGTACTTGATGGAACCATATAGGCTTTGACACTAATTCAAAACCTAATAATTTATACTCAAATGTCCCCAGATATAAGGTTGGAAGACGGTTTAGGTCCCCACTTGTAAACCTGAAATCAGCTCAAAACTTAAGTGTTAAGCCTTTAAAAGGTCCGATTACCTAAATTTCATTATAATAATCAATATTTAAACTATAAAATTAAAATATACATGAAATTAGAAAATGTGTGTTTAAAAGACCCCACTTGTCTGTTGAAATGACGGTGAAGGTCCCCACTTGTAAATTTATCGAGTGTGAAAAATGAAATTGAAGTACTTGATGGAACCATATAGGCTTTGACACTAATTCAAAACCTAATAATTTATACTCAAATGTCCCCAGATATAAGGTTGGAAGACGGTTTAGGTCCCCACTTGTAAACCTGAAATCAGCTCAAAACTTAAGTGTTAAGCCTTTAAAAGGTCCGATTACCTAAATTTCATTATAATAATCAATATTTAAACTATAAAATTAAAATATACATGAAATTAGAAAATGTGTGTTTAAAAGACCCCACTTGTCTGTTGAAATGACGGTGAAGGTCCCCACTTGTAAATTTATCGAGTGTGAAAAATGAAATTGAAGTACTTGATGGAACCATATAGGCTTTGACACTAATTCAAAACCTAATAATTTATACTCAAATGTCCCCAGATATAAGGTTGGAAGACGGTTTAGGTCCCCACTTGTAAACCTGAAATCAGCTCAAAACTTAAGTGTTAAGCCTTTAAAAGGTCCGATTACCTAAATTTCATTATAATAATCAATATTTAAACTATAAAATTAAAATATACATGAAATTAGAAAATGTGTGTTTAAAAGACCCCACTTGTCTGTTGAAATGACGGTGAAGGTCCCCACTTGTAAATTTATCGAGTGTGAAAAATGAAATTGAAGTACTTGATGGAACCATATAGGCTTTGACACTAATTCAAAACCTAATAATTTATACACAAATGTCCCCAGATATAAGGTTGGAAGACGGTTTAGGTCCCCACTTGTAAACCTGAAATCAGCTCAAAACTTAAGTGTTAAGCCTTTAAAAGGTCCGATAACCTAAACTTCATTATAATAATAAATATTTAAACTATAAAATTAAAATATACATGAAATTAGAAAATGTGTGTTCAAAAGACCCCACTTGTCTGTTGAAATGACGGTGAAGTTGCCCACTTGTAAATTTATTGAGTGTGAAAAATGAAATTGAAGTACTTGATAGAACCATATAGGCTTTGACACTAATTCAAAACCTAATAATTTATACTCAAATGTCCCCAGATATAAGTTTGGAAGACGGTTTAGGTCCCCACTTGTAAACCTGAAATCAGCTCAAAACTTAAGTGTTAAGCCTTTAAAAGGTCCGATTACCTAAATTTCATTATAATAATCAATATTTAAACTATAAAATTAAAATATACATGAAATTGGAAAATGTGTGTTTAAAAGACCCCACTTGTCTGTTGAAATGACGGTGAAGGTCCCCACTTGTAAATTTATCGAGTGTGAAAAATGAAATTGAAGTACTTGATGGAACCATATAGGCTTTGACACTAATTCAAAACCTAATAATTTATACTCAAATGTCCCCAGATATAAGGTTGGAAGACGGTTTAGGTCCCCACTTGTAAACCTGAAATCAGCTCAAAACTTAAGTGTTAAGCCTTTAAAAGGTCCGATTACCTAAATTTCATTATAATAATCAATATTTAAACTATAAAATTAAAATATACATGAAATTAGAAAATGTGTGTTTAAAAGACCCCACTTGTCTGTTGAAATGACGGTGAAGGTCCCCACTTGTAAATTTATTGAGTGTGAAAAATGAAATTGAAGTACTTGATGGAACCTTATAGGCTTTGACACTAATTCAAAACCTAATAATCTATACTCAAATGTCCCCAGATATAAGGTTGGAAGACGGTTTAGGTCCCCACTTGTAAACCTGAAATCAGCTCAAAACTTAAGTGTTAAGCCTTTAAAAGGTCCGATTACCTAAATTTCATTATAATAATCAATATTTAAACTATAAAATTAAAATATACATGAAAGTAGAAAATGTGTGTTTAAAAGACCCCACTTGTCTGTTGAAATGACGGTGAAGGTCCCCACTTGTAAATTTATCGAGTGTGAAAAATGAAATTGAAGTACTTGATGGAACCATATAGGCTTTGGCACTAATTCAAAACCTAATAATTTATACACAAATGTCCCCAGATATAAGGTTGGAAGACTGTTTAGGTCCCCACTTGTAAACCTGAAATCAGCTCAAAACTTACGTGTTAAGCCTTTAAAAGGTCCGATTACCTAAATTTCATTATAATAATCAATATTTAAACTATAAAATTAAAATATACATTTTAATTAGAAAATTTGTGTTCAAAAGACCCCACTTGTCTTTTGAAATGACGGTGAAGGTCCCCACTTGTAAATTTATCGAGTGTGAAAAATGAAATTGAAATACTTGATTGAACCATATAGGCTTTGACACTAATTCAAAACCTAATAGTTTATACACAAATGTCCCCAGATATAAGGTTGGAAGACTGTTTAGGTCCCCACTTGTAAACCTGAAATTAGCTCAAAACTTAAGTGTTAAGCTAGAAATAGGACTGATTACTTAAATTTCATTCTGATAATCAATATTTAAACTATAAAATTAAAATATACATGAAATTAGAAAATGTGTGTTTAAAAGACCCCCACTTCTCTGTTGAAATGACAGTGAAGGTCCCCACTTGTAAATTTATCGAGTGTGAAAAATGAAATTGAAATACATGATGGAACCATATAGGCTTTGACACTAACTCAAAATCTTATAATTTATACACAAATGTCCCCAGATATAAGGAAGGAAGACGGTTTAGGTCCCCACTTGTAAACCTGAAATTAGCTCAAAACTTAAGTGTTAAGCCTTTAAAAGGTCCGATTACCTAGATTTCATTATAATAATCAATATTTAAACTATTAAATTAAAATATACATGAAATTAGAAAATGTGTGTTTAAAAGACCCCACATGTCTTCTGAAATGACAGTTAAGGTCCCCAGTTGTAAATTTATCGAGTGTGAAAAATGAAATTGAAATACCTGGTGGAACCATATAGGCTTCGACACTAATTCAAAATCTAGTAATTTATACACAACTGTCCCCAGATATAAGGTTGGAAGACGGTTTAGGTCCCCACTTGTAAACCTGAAATTAGCTCAAAACTTAAGTGTTAAGCTAGAAATAGGACTGATTACTTAAATTTCATTCTGATAATCAATATATTAACTATAAAATTAAAATATACATTAAATTAGAAAATGTGTGTTTAAAAGACCCCACTTCTCTGTTGAAATGACAGTGAAGGTCCCCACTTGTAAATTTATCGAGTGTAAAAAATGAAATTGAAATACCTGATGGAACCATATAGTCTTCGACACTAACTCAAAATCTAATAATTTATACACAAATGTCCCCAGACATAAGGTTGGAAGACGGTTTAGGTCCCCACTTGTAAACCTGAAATTAGCTCAAAACTTAAGTGTTAAGCTAGAAATAGGACTGATTACTTAAATTTTATTCTGATAATCAATATTTTAACTATAAAATGATAATATACATGAAATTTGAAAAAGTGTTTGAAAGACCCCACTTGTAAATTTATCGAGTGTGAAAAATGAAATTGAAATACCTGATGGAACCATATAGGCTTCGACACTAACTCAAAATCTAGTAATTTATACACAAATGTCCCCAGATATAAGGTTGGAAGACGGTTTAGGTCCCCACTTGTAAACCTGAAATTAGCTCAAAACTTAAGTGTTAAGCCTTTAAAAGGTCCGATTACCTAAATTTCATTATAATAATCAATATTTAAACTATAAAATTAAAATATACATGAAATTAGAAAATGTGTGTTTAAAAGACCCCACATGTCTTCTGAAATGACAGTTAAGGTCCCCAGTTGTAAATTTATCGAGTGTGAAAAATGAAATTGAAATACCTGATGGAACCATATAGGCTTTGACACTAACTCAAAATCTAATAATTTATACACAAATGTCCCCAGATATAAGGTAGGAAGACGGTTTAGGTCCCCACTTGTAAACCTGAAATTAGCTCAAAACTTAAGTGTTAAGCTAGAAATAGGACTGATTACTTAAATTTCATTCTGAAAATCAATATATTAACTGTAAAATTAAAATATACATGAAATTAGAAAATGTGTGTTTAAAAGACCCCACTTGTCTGTTGAAATGACTGTGAAGGTCCCCACTTGTAAATTTATCGAGTGTGAAAAATGAAATTGAAATACCTGATGGAACCATATAGGCTTTGACACTAACTCAAAATCTAATAATTTATACACAAATGTCCCCAGATATAAGGTAGGAAGACGGTTTAGGTCCCCACTTGTAAACCTGAAATTAGCTCAAAACTTAAGTGTTAAGCCTTTAAAAGGTCCGATTACCTAAATTTCATTATAATAATCATATGTAAAATATAAAATTATAATATACATGAAATTACTTGATAGGAAGTGTATTAAATATACGAATGAAACAAAGTGTTTCTACCCTTTATGTCTATTCATTTAGAGCTATAATCAAAATATTATAGAAAACAAAGGGGTATGTTCCTCAATTATTTATAATAGATAAATCGCGCCAGCATTTATAACAAATCTTTTAAATCCTACGACTCATACCGTACGAAGTTCTCTGTTTGAACTTTCCATCTCTAGGCATTGATTGGCGATTGAGTCTCGAGTAATCAATTATGGCCTTAAAAACTATTTAAACGCTTCAATTTGCCTAATTTATTTTGAATCCGAATTATTACTTATTAATATTTTCAATCCACCATAAGGGCATTAGCATGTTCCATAAGTTTGTCACTGGTAACTGAGAGCTTGTCTTGAAGTGACGCTGGTAAAACGTCATAGATTCTGTCCAAGGCTTACCACAGACTAAATAGGAAGATGGACTGCACTCAATTCTCGCGTCGTTCTCGATAGCTCTAAGTAAGTCTCTGGCATAAGTTTCATACTTATGGAACACATGATATTAACTTATGATCCACCTTATTCCCTATAGCCAGAACATAGGCTTATCTCGGGATTCGTGGAAGAGAGGTACGGGAAGAAATTCCTCTGTCGGCTGCTACTGTAGCATACGACAGACGAATTTCTTGATTTTCTTCCCGTTAATGCTCTCCACGAATCCCGAGATAGCCCCAACTTCCAACCATAGGGAAAAAGGTGGATTAGCTGGCATAACCGATAAAAATTAAATTACCCCTTGTTTTCTTATTTGAGAATGATTCGCCATCTAAAAGTAATTAATCCAACATTGATATATCACAAATGTCTGCAATAATTCCAATTAAGCTTGGAACCAGTTTCCATTTAAACGACACTTTAATTAATCAGGATTATACTAAATTTGTGCAATTAGTCCAAAATTAACATATTGTGAGGGAATTCCAAAATACATGCGAACAGACCAGAAGCCTTCCAGAAGCTATATTAAACCCATAATTCGTCCAATTAGTTGCAACAATTAATTCTCCTTTTCAATAGAGATTAACGTCGATAGCGATGAAGACACTACGTCGATAGCGATGAAGACACTTATACGCGACTCTAAAGTCACACAGAGCCGTCGAGAGATTTGCGGGCCCCGGGAATGGTTATGTGTCGGGCCCCTGGAAAAATTTACCAACTCTTTGGGAGGGAAAATATCTGTGTTCAGAGGTGCGGGTCCACCAACTTAAGCATTCCGTGCACTTGCATAAAGCACTCCAAATACTCCTTACTTAGGCACTTTTAAGCCCTGGTATCTTCGTTTTGGTTAATGGTGAAATTCTGAAATTGCACTAACTTATTGTGCCTACCTCTATCGCTAAATTTCAAATTTGAACCTAATATAGATTAATAAATAATTTAAATCAAATTTCCATTGTTTCACTCACTGGCCGTCCGATCATGAAAACTAAGGTACTTCTAGAAGACGAAGAAAAATAAAATTTGGGATTTATTTTGCATTTTATATATAAAGTAAGGAAAAATTTAAAAATACTGAATTTTCTTGATATATTTTTCTAGTTCTCACTTTAAAATTATACCTATGAAAAGAAGTGAGATCCTAACGGAAACACTAACGCGCAAATATACGCAAAGCTTTGCTTTGAAACTGCTACACCGTTAAAGTTCTGATATCAGATGTACGACCAATTTTCATATAAATATTTTAGAATTTTATACACAAAAAAAATTTTGTCTCGTCTCTACAGCACATCAAAAATGAGATAACCAAGTGAAGATATGCATGATATAAAGGAACTGAACAAAATTTTATTTAAAACTTGGCTGTGAAAGTATTTCAGAACATTTTACGTCTAACAGGTCCAGACCGAAGCTTGTCATATTTTTACGAGTTATTGTTTTTGTACGGATAATTAGTTTAGAAGTTCATGTTCTTTAGGTTTCTTTAATTTTATCTCACAAAATATCGAGTTACAATTAAGCAACCCATTTACGAGCGACTCTGAGACGCTCTCCGTACTACTTGTTGTGTTGTTAGACTACTTATTATTAGACTACTTTTCCTAAACCCATAATAATCAGCTTTAAAATTAGAAAGCTGTTGGTATATGACTTAATGGCTTATGAAATATTTAATAATATTTATGCCTGCCCGATTGTCCGCAGTAAAGAAACCACTGTAAAAATGTTGACGTTTTTCCGTGTAGGGTTTTTCTCGAGAGAAACAAAACTTGAACCTCCGTTTATATTTTACTTTAAGTGATTCATGCTTTTTGAGAAAACGGGCGAGTAATGGAATGAGAAGGATTTAAGAGAATTCTCAAGTTTTAAAACTAGCACTCTTTATTCTCTTTTTGGCCTTTCAATGTTTAAAGGGTCTGTAAAAAGGTCAGCAGACCGTTGAATTTTTATTTTTGAAAAGTCATTATTGACGTCACCCCCCCCCCGCCCCATGTTAAGGAATTTTCCTTTTTTTGTGTTATTGAGCCTTATCCGGCAGATGATACAATTGAGCCAATCCCAGCAGGGGCGTAGCAACTAGAGGGGCAGCGGGGGCGAAGGCTCTATGGGACTTTAATAATAGGCAGCCATTTTGCCCCCGCACCAGTAGAAAATCTTGGCTCATGTTGGCTCACCCTGAATCCCAGCTCCTTTTCTATTGGTACGATCGCTGCTTCTAGAAAACGCAGTGGAATTTCGGACTCTCGGAAGTGGGAATTGGAGAAACGCTGTTTGGGGCGGCTCACAACCAATCACAAAAAAATTAACCTGACGTTAGGAACCGCTTTACATTTACGAAATAATTCCTCTTTGACGCGTTTTACATCAGCTGTTGTAAATGATTTTTAGGGAGGGTGCTTATTCAAATCAAATTCAGCGGTCCGCTGACAACTTTACAGTCCCTTTAAACTCAGTTGAAAAAAAACATTTTTTATAAGTTCTATATTTATACTTTTACAACCATTATCCACTAGAATTAACAAAGGTCGAGACCCGGCAGGGCCCCCAAGAGGTGCGGGCCCCGGGAAAATGGCCGAATTGCCCCCCTCTCTCGACGGCCCTGAAGTCACATAACACAAGCCTGCAGTGTCCACGTGTTTAGTTATTCGTAAACCTTCGGTTGAGAAACCCAAAATGTACCCAAAGAGAACCGAAGAGTGAAACTTGCTTGTCCACTTTCAAAAATATATTTAGCCCAAGTCCCAAAGGCCCCACGTCAAGTGTTGCTATCTGTCTCTGTTATCGGAACTATTTTGTCCCTTTCATGATTTATCATTATATATAAATCCGCCTACAATTCATCACGCAGATTTTCTCCTCAGAAGTAAATGAACTTAAAGCTACGACTATATGTTCAATTTTTTTTCAATAAGCCCATAATATAATTTTAAACATATTTAGCATTATCAAACACAATAAGAAACTCTCCCAGATAATAATAAATACATTTCAACCATAAATTTTCTGGAAATTAGAGCCGAAATTCAAAAATAAAGTTTTCGCGCCACGGTAATCTACTTCTGTCTCCTTTTTTACCAGTCTTTGAACACCCCTCCTACCCCAAACCCGATTTCCATCTGTTTCCTTCATGTACATGTAAAGAACCAACAGTAGTTGGCAGAACAAAACAGAAGGTGTATAATTCTCCCCTACATTCTCTGCACTGTCATAATGGATGACAACCAGACAAGACTCTCTCCTCTCGTTTTGTTGGGAAATCATAAACGCGTGAGAAAAATTGTTTTCTCGCTATAGGATAGGCGACTCCGAGGGGTCGGTCATTCACGAAATCCAACTTAAGAAATCCGAAAACAATAACAAAATCACAAATCCGGCAACAATTCAAATTTATTTCGCTGATTTCGAAATCTCACAAGAAAACCGAAATCAGTAACGAAATAACGAAATCACAAAATCGGTAACGAAATAACAGAATGAAAAATTAGTAAATAAATCACAAAATCAGTAAAGA
Source organism: Phalangium opilio (assembly GCF_054372755.1). Taxonomy (NCBI): domain Eukaryota; kingdom Metazoa; phylum Arthropoda; class Arachnida; order Opiliones; family Phalangiidae; genus Phalangium; species Phalangium opilio. The sequence continues at coordinate 4,851,315 of NW_028324167.1, forward strand.
ATTCGCGAAGTCCATTACAAAATTCACGAAATCCAAGAAAAATCTCAGAATCCATGGAAATCACAGGAAATATCTCAAAAGCCGTGGAAATCACGGGGAAAATCTAGCAAAATCCGTGGGATTTTATCGAATCTTGAAATGAATCAAAATCCGACTAAATCAAACGATACCCGAAGAAATCAAATTGTATTTAAAATCCCGTACATTTTATCCAAAACGTCCGACCCCTCGCTCTACTCCTTATCTCCGACGGCAGCTGATGCGATATATACACTGTTCCAGCTTCGGTTGTCAGTACGCGCAATCCTAGGTCTCTATGTGAGGTAGGTTTTTGCGTACTGCCAACAGAAGAAAGCAATACTGATATTTAGGATTTTAAAACGCGATATTCTGTAGAGATAGTTTTTCACACATGGAGGATTCATACCATTTACACAAGGAAGACGGGCTATCTGGAGGCCAAAAGCAGACGGGTTTTTGTCCGCCGGATAGCCCGGTCTCCTGGTGTAAATGGTAGCCCGGTCTCCTGGTGTAAATGGTAGCCCGGTCTCCTGGTGTAAATGGTATGAATTCTCCATATGTGAAAACTATCTATACTGAAAAAAATATTTGTTCGTAGTTACATAGAGACCTAGTTTGGCATGTGCTGATAACCAATTCTGGAACAGAGTATATATCGAATAATCATAAAAAGTTGCCATCGAACGGTTTAAAAATTTCATTACAAAAATCCTTCCTCGTCATTCAAATCAATAAAACCACAGGAACATATGAATCTAATATATCAAACAACAAACACATCCTCCTCTCGCAAAGACTAAATAACTCATACTCTTACACAAAAAACTTCTTCTGCTATCAACAAATGTTTAGCCATTAAAACAAAAAAATAAACATATTAAGAATGGTGAAAATGGAGCTTAAAGAGAAAGTTAGGCATTGATTTAAGACGAACCTCAACTTTAACTCCATAATTTAAAATTTAAAAATTATATACAACCCAAGGTTTACTCGTTCAGCACACGCAAGGTGAATTCGTTTACATTAGGGTTCGGTGCTAATAGGTCGTGGGAATATCAGAGCAGGATTCTAGCTATGTCAATATCAGGTTAATGTCAATATTCATTATGCATGACGTCACGAGTGTCGACTTCTACACCTGCCCCCATTAATTGACGCAGAAAGACCCAGAACACGGCTGTTTAAGATTCCAAGCAGATGAAATCTATGAGTTCCTCCCAATATATTTGGGGAGAATTCTTAACAAACTCTTCGGTTTTGAATTTGTGTCAAACCCTATAAGATTGTTTTAGGTATTTCAACAGACGAGTGGGGTCTATTAAACACAATTTTTCTAATTTCATGTATATTATAATTTCATAGTTAAAATATTGATTATTATAATGAAATTTTGGTATTTGACCTATTTCTAGCTTAACACTTAAGTGTTGAGCTAATTTCAGGTTTACAAGTGGGGACCTTAACCGTCTTCCTACCTTATATCTGGGGACATTTGTGTATAAATTATTAGATTTTGAATTAGTGTCAAAGCCTATATGGTTCCATCAAGTATTTCAATTTCATTTTTCACACTCGATAAAGTTACAAGTGGGGACCTTCAATGTCATTTCAACTGACAAGTGGGGTCTTTTAAACACACATTTTCAAATTTCAAGTATATTATAATTTTATAGTTAAAATATTGATTATTTTAATGAAATTTTGGTAATCAGTCCTATTTCTAGCTTAACACTTAAGTTTTGAGCTAATTTCAGGTTTACAAGTGGGGACCTAAACCGTCATCCTACCTTATATCTGGGGACATTTGTGTATAAATGATTAGATTTTGATTTAGTGTCAAAGCCTATATGGTTCCATCAAGTATTTCAATTTCGTTTTTCACACTCTAAAAATTTACAAGTGGGGACCTTCACTGTCATTTCAACTGACGAGTGGGGACCTTCACTGTCATTTCAACTGACAAGTGGGGTCTTTTAAACACACATTTTCTAATTTCTTGTATATTTTAATTTTATAGTTTAAATATTGATTATCAGAATGAAATTTAAGTAATCAGTCCTATTTCTAGCTTAACACTTAAGTTTTGAGCTAATTTCAGGTTTACAAGTGGGAACCTAAACCGTCTTCCAACCTTATATCTGGGGACATTTGTGTATAAATTATTAGATTTTGTACTAGTGTCGAAGCCTAGATGGTTCCATCAGGTATTTCAATTTCATTTTTCACACTCGATATATTTACAAGTGGGGACCTTCACAGTCATTTCAACAGACAAGTGGGGTCTTTTAAAAACACATTTTCTAATTTCATGTATTTTTTAATTTTATAGTTTAAATATTGATTATTATAATGAAATTTACGTAATCAGACCTATTAAAGGCTTAACACTTAAGTTTTGAGCTGATTTCAGGTTTACATGTGGGGACCTAAACCGTCTTCCTACCTTATATCTGGGGCAATTTTTTGATTACACACTTTCAAGATCCACGCAGTGACTTCATTGACAAGTGGGGACTTTCACCTAGCGACATCTATAGCTGAAATTTGAAAGTAATCTGGAATTAAGGTCCCCATTTATGCGGTGAAAATATCGTGTGTTTTCAGGTCCCTACATATAAATGTCTTGGGTTCTTTTTCAACAGCGAGTGTTTAATTATATGCTTTACGGCGCTCAACTAATTATGAAATCCTCTTTTTAATGAACTATAGTTAATTGGGTCCTCAGATGTCAATCACTCCTTACCGGTCCCCAAGTGTCAATCGTGTGCCCGTAGAGGTGTGTTTGTGTGTGTCTGTTGTTACACCCACGTGACAGACCTGTAACATGTCTATAAAAAAGGTCCAATTACAGTTCTAAATTGGCAGCTGCATTTCTGCTTTTCCATCACTTTTGCAGATCTGTAACATGTCTATAAATGTGGTAGAATTGCAGTTTTAAATTATCAGCTGGATTTCTACTTTTCTATCACTTTTGCAGACCTGTAACATGTCTATTAAAACGGTCAAATTACAGTTCTAAATTAGCAGCTGGATTTCTACTTTTCCATCACTTTTGCAGACCTGTATCATATCTATAAAAACGGTCAAATTACAGTTTTAAACTAACAGCTGGTATTTCTACTTTTGCATAACGTTTGCAGAATTGCGCTGCATATTTCTGCCAGGCTAGACAGTTAACAGTTAACAAACAGAAAATGAAGAAACGGCAGTCAATTTGCAGTTCTAGAATTGCTGTGAAATTTTCCCGTTTTTTGAGCTGCAGAAATGTAGCCTTAATGTATACCTATTACAGCGTGGTAGCGATAAAAAAAGCGCGTATGCAGATGAATTACAGCTTAAAATTTTTGTACGGGAAGTCAACTTCGAGCGCACCCTAAATTTTTATCTGCTTCTGATAGGCATTAAAATTACTGCTTTTATTTTTCTAAAATTTGAATAAAGAATTGGTTAGGCCTAAAAAGGCATCTAAAAAAAACTTTACTCATTCATCTTAATAAAATCTTTCGATCTAATACTGTCACGTCTCGATCTTAAAAATATTTAAACCACCATAAAAGATAGAAAATTGAAACTTTTTTGGTCATAAATGGGCCAGTATTGTATATACAGTTATCATAAGTTTATCAGATATGTTTCAATAAGTATGACACTGCCTATACTTCGTAATGCTAGAGACTTACTGAGAGCTAGTTCGAGAATGACGCGAGAATTGAATACACTCGGTTTTGCAGTCCAACTTCCTATTTAGCCTTATTAAGCCTTTGACAATGGCTCAACAGGCGTCGCTTTACGAGAATATGACGTTTCACCTACACCACTTCATGAAGTAACCAGTGACAAACTTATGGAACACATCTTACGAACTTATGCAGTTATGTTTAAGGTGTATCCAATACTAACAACATAAGGATTCCGAGCTTTCAAAAGTGTTGGCAGTCAAGCTCTATAGATTCAAAACCTAATAAAATAAGAGTTACTTCTAATTGAGGTAAAAAGTCGTAGAAAAACAATTTTTCATCCAAAAAAAGTAAATAAAATTAATTTCAGTTTATTTTAGTGATTTTATTCCAGTTTTTGAGACCAGACCTAGCTTTCTGTGTGTGTGTGTGCATGTGTGTGTTTGTGGCCCCGGGTACACGAAAAACAAGCGTGGATAGAAACCGATTAAGACAAGATCTACTATCACCATGGCGCTCGAAATGTGAAGGAAATTGCGAGTCAAAGTACTTTAGCGCTATCATATAAGTTTACAGCAGTTTTCCTGGTTGCGGATAGACGTAAAACAAGCCTGTCGGGACCCTTCCCTTCAGTTGTAATCGGTTTTTAGCTATAAGTTTGAAAGAATTTTTCGATTACGTTCTGTGAGTGTGTATGTTGTGGATGTTAGATAGACGAAAAGACCTTCTTATCTAGATGTGGTGAGAACTTAATGTACATGTACCTAAACAGTTGGACCATCTCAGATATTACTTTAGCAAGTCAGAAAAGCGTGTATTCAGATGAATTACAGCTTAATATTTTTGTAAGAGATGAGTACAAGTTGGGAATCCAAAATAAACCTCTCCAAGTCGAGACGCAATTTAGAGGCTATTTTTAAATATTTAAATAAATATAAATGATATTTATTAATTTAATCGTCATTAATTTACCTTAATTCTAGTTAAATCGTTTTAAGAAACTTTATTCCTAAAATCATTTTAAACATAGCTATTGTTGACGTTTGAACTCAAGCGTAAGCCTCTTTAATTTTTTTTTGGAAATTTAGGGTATATAAGGCTACTGATTCACAATAATTGATAGGAAAACCCGCAATGACTCTGCAAAGCATATGAAACGCGCCTGCAATGATCCTGCAAAGAATCTGAAATGCACCTGCAATTATCCTACAAAGTATCTGAAACGCACCTGCAATGACCCTACAAAGAATCTGAAATCCACCTGCAATGATCCTGCGATGTATCTGAAATGCACCTGCAATGATCCTGCGAAGTATCTGAAACGCGTCTGCAATTATTCCACAAAGTATCTATATCGCGCCTGCAATTATCCTTCAAAGTATCTGAAACGCGCCTGCAATGATCCTACAAAGAATCTGAAACGCGGCTGCAATGGCCCTGCAAAGTATCTGAAACGCACCTGCAATTATCCTACAAAGTATATGAAAAGAGCCTTCAATTAATCTAAAAAGTATCTGAAACGCGCCTGCAATTATCCTACAAAGTATCCGAAATACGCCTGCAATGACCCTAAAAAGTATCTGAAACGCGCCTGCAATGATCCAAAAAAGTATATGAAAAGCGCCTGCAATATTCCTACAAAATATATGAAAAGCGCCTGCAATTATCCTACAAAGTATATGAAAAGCGCCTGCAATTATCCTACGAAGTATCTGAAATGCTCCTGCAATTATCCTAAAAATTTCTGAAAAGTACCTGCAATTATCCTACAAAGTATCTGAAACGCGCCTGTAATTATCCTACGAAGTATCTGAAGTGCGGCTGCAATGAACCTAAAAATTATCTGAAAAGCACCTGCCATTATCCTTAAAAAGTATCTGAAACGCGCCTGCAATTTTCCTACAAAATATATGAAACGCTCCTGAAATTATCCTTAAAGTGTCTGAAATGCGCCTGCAATTATCCTACAGAGTATATGAAATGCGCCTGCAATTATCCTACAAAGTATCTGAAACGCGCCTGTAATTATCCTACAAAGTATATGAAAAGCAACTGCAATTATCCTACAAAGTATATGAAAAGAGCCTGCAATTATCCTAAAAAGTATCTGAAACGCGCCTGCAATTATCCTAAAAAGCATCTGAAAAGCACCTGCAATTATCGTACAAATTAAAGTATCTGAAACGCGCCTGAAATGGTCCGTAAAAGTATCTGAAACGCGCCAGTAATGATCCTGAAAAGTATCTGAAACGCGCCTGCTATTTTCCTACAAAGTATATGAAAAGCGCCTGCATTTTTCCTACAAAGTATCTGACATGCGCCTGCAACTATCCTAAAAATTATCTGACTTGCGCCTGCAACTATCCTAAAAATTATCTGAAACACGGCTGCAATTATCCTGCAAAGTATTTGAAACGCGGCTGCAATTATCCTACAAAGTATCTGAAACGCGGCTGCAATGACCCTGCAAAGTATCTGAAATGCGCCTGCAATTATCCTGAAAAGTATCTGACAAGCACCTGCAATCATCCTACAAAGTATCTGAAACGCGCCTGTAATTATCCAACAAAGTATATGAAAAGCGCCTGCAATTATCCTACAAAGTATATGAAAAGAGCCTGTAATTATCCTAAAAAGTATCTGAAACGCGCCTACAATTATCCTAAAAATTATCTGAAAAGCACCTGCCATTATCCTAAAAAGTATCTGAAAAGCACCTGTAATTATCGTATCTGAAACGCGCCTGTAATGGTCCTTAAACGTATCTGAAACGCGCCTGTAATGGTCCTTAAAAGTATCTGAAACGCGCCAGTAATGATCCTGAAAAGTATCTGAAACGCGCCTGCAATTTTCCTACGAAGTATATGAAAAGCGCCTGCATTTATCCTGCAAAGAATCTGACATGCGCTTGAAACTATCCTAAAAATTATCTGACATGCGCCTGCATTTATCCTGCAAAGAATCTGACATGCGCCTGAAACTATCCTAAAAATTATCTGACATGCGCCTGCAACTATCCTAAAAATTATCTGAAACGCGGCTGCAATGATCCTGCAAATCATCTGAAACGCGGCTGCAATTATCCTACAAAGTATCTGAAACGCGCCTGCAATGATCCAAAAAAGTATCTAAAACGCGCCTGCAATTTTCCTACAAAGTATATGAAACGCGCCGGCAATGATCCTGAAAAGTATATGAAACGCGCCGGCAATGGTCCTGAATATTATATGAAACGCTCCTGCAATTTTCCTACAAAGCATCTGAAACGCGCCTGTAATGATCCTGAAAAGTATCTGAAACGCGCCTGTGATGATCCTGAAAAGTATCTGAAACGCGCCTGTGATGATCCTGAAAAGTATCTGAAACGCGCCTGTGATGATCCTGAAAAGTATCTGAAAAGCACCTGCCATTATCCTAAAAAGTATCTGAAAAGCACCTGTAATTATCGTATCTGAAACGCGCCTGTAATGGTCCTTAAACGTATCTGAAACGCGCCTGTAATGGTCCTTAAAAGTATCTGAAACGCGCCAGTAATGATCCTGAAAAGTATCTGAAACGCGCCTGCAATTTTCCTACGAAGTATATGAAAAGCGCCTGCATTTATCCTGCAAAGAATCTGACATGCGCTTGAAACTATCCTAAAAATTATCTGACATGCGCCTGCATTTATCCTGCAAAGAATCTGACATGCGCCTGAAACTATCCTAAAAATTATCTGACATGCGCCTGCAACTATCCTAAAAATTATCTGAAACGCGGCTGCAATGATCCTGCAAATCATCTGAAACGCGGCTGCAATTATCCTACAAAGTATCTGAAACGCGCCTGCAATGATCCAAAAAAGTATCTAAAACGCGCCTGCAATTTTCCTACAAAGTATATGAAACGCGCCGGCAATGATCCTGAAAAGTATATGAAACGCGCCGGCAATGGTCCTGAATATTATATGAAACGCTCCTGCAATTTTCCTACAAAGCATCTGAAACGCGCCTGTAATGATCCTGAAAAGTATCTGAAACGCGCCTGTGATGATCCTGAAAAGTATCTGAAACGCGCCTGTGATGATCCTGAAAAGTATCTGAAACGCGCCTGTGATGATCCTGAAAAGTATCTGAAACGCGTCTGTGATGATCCTGAAAAGTATCTGAAACGCGCCTGTGATGATCCTGAAAAGTATCTGAAACGCGTCTGTGATGATCCTGAAAAGTATCTGAAACGCGCCTGTGATGATCCTGAAAAGTATCTGAAACGCGTCTGTGATGATCCTGAAAAGTATCTGAAACGCGCCTGTGATGATCCTGAAAAGTATCTGAAACGCGCCTGTGATGATCCTGAAAAGTATCTGAAACGCGTCTGTGATGATCCTGAAAAGTATCTGAAACGCGCCTGTGATGATCCTGAAAAGTATCTGAAACGCGCCTGTGATGATCCTGAAAAGTATCTGAAACGCGTCTGTGATGATCCTGAAAAGTATCTGAAACGCGTCTGTGATGATCCTGAAAAGTATCTGAAACGCGCCTGTGATGATCCTGAAAAGTATCTGAAACGCGTCTGCAATTATCGTAAAAAGTATCCGAAACCCGCCTGCAATTATCCTACAAACTTAGCAATCTGACTGTAACATGCATACAATATATCTGGAAGGTACAGTACCTGTAATGAGCCTACAAACATCCTGATTTCTTACGGGAGTTACTATTTCCCCTCTGTTTTCTAGCTGGGGACTGGGGGGGAGTCCGTCTGGTTCACGGACGGCTCCAAGACGGACTCTGGAGTTGGTGCCGGGGTCTACTGCTTGACCAAGAAGTTTGGTTTTTACGAGAGCCTTGGCAACTATGCCAGCGTTTTCCAGGCGGAAATCATGGCCATTTGTTTATGCGCGGATTTCTGCAACAAAAAAAAACTATTGCGGACGGACGATTCAGATCTATTCGGATAGTTAGGCCGCCCTCAAGGCGCTAAATCAGTGCCTTGTCGATTCCAGACTGGTGCTCAGCTGTCTGGATCTGCTGGGTTCTTTGGCTGCCCGCAACAAGGTTCAATTGCTGTGGGTGCCAGGGCACTGCGGATACCTGGGCAATGAGAGGGCTGATATGCATGCCAAAAGGGGGGCTGAGGCGAAGTTCTTCGGACCAGAGCCTGCGGTTCCCATCCCCCATGGCATCATTCGCCATAGGATTCACTGCCGGATGTCTGCACTTCAACTGCAGCTCTGGCTTGACATGGATGGACAGAGACAGGCCAAGGAGTTTGTCCCGGGTCCTTCTATCACTAGGGCAAAGGAACTGCTTGCCCTCACTAAAAACAAAATTAGGCTGGTCACCAGTCTCCTCACTGGACACTGCCGGCTGAATAGACACCTGCACTTATTGGGCATCGTTGATGACCCACTCTGTAGGTTCTGCCGGGAGGTAGAGGAAACCTCCTCCCATATCCTCTGTAGCTGCGACTACCTCGCGGCCATGAGGTTCGAGCATTTCGACATGCATACTATGGAACCTCACCAGTTCTCTACTGTCTCGGCCAACCGGATTCTCCGATTCATCGAGGCGACAGGACTCTTCGTAGTCTAACAAGCTCGGGGCGCACAATATACCCTTGGTATCGGTGCTCGGCGCGGCGACGCGCCACCCCCTTCAACAATAACAATAATACACACATGGTCCGTCGGTCTAGGGGTATGATACTCGCTTAGCATGCGTGTGGCCCCGGGTTCAAATCCCGGACGGACCCGTGTTTTTGCAGAAGTAATTTAGTTACTATTTAAATGCAACTAACTACAGGGTAGGTCTATGAGTTGAGCATTTTTAGTTACACACATGGTCCGTTGGTCTAGGGGTATGATACTCGCTTAGGGAGTGAGTGGTCCCGAGATAAAATCCCGGACGGACCCGAGTTTTTGCCGAAGTAATTTAGTGACTATTTAAAAGCAACTAACTACAGGGTAGACCTATGAGTTGAGCATTTTTAGTTACACACATGGTCCGTTGGTCTAGGGGTATGATACTCGCTTATTGTGCGAGTGGTCCCGGGTTCAAATCCCGGACGGATCCGAGTTTTGGGCGAAGTAATTTAGTGACTATTTAAAAGCAACTAAATACAGGGTAGACCTATGAGTTGAGCATTTTTAGTTACACACAAGGTCCGTTGGTCTAGGGGTATGATACTCGCTATGGGTGCGAGTGGTCCCGGGTTCAAATCCCGGACGGGCCCGAGTTTTTGCAGAAGTAATTAAGTGGCTGTTTAAATGCAACTAACAACAGGGTAGACCTATGAGTTGAGCATTTTTGGTTACACACATAGTCCGTTGGTCTAGGGGTATGATACTCGCTTTGGGTGCGAGTGGCCCCGGGTTCAAATCCCGGACGGACCCGTGTTTTTGCAGAAGTAATTTAGTTACTATTTAAATGCCACTAACTACAGGGTAGGTCTATGAGTTGAGCATTTTTAGTTACACACATGGTCCGTTGGTCTAGGGGTATGATACTCGCTTAGGGAGTGAGTGGTCCGGAGATAAAATCCCGGACGGACCCGAGTTTTTGCCGAAGTAATTTAGTGACTATTTAAAAGCAACTAACTACAGGGTAGACCTATGAGTTGAGCATTTTTAGTTACACACATGGTCCGTTGGTCTAGGGGTATGATACTCGCTTAGGGTGCGAGTGGTCCCGGGTTCAAATCCCGGACGGACCCGAGTTTTGGGCGAAGTAATTTAGTGACTATTTAAAAGCAACTAAATACAGAGTAGACCAATGAGTTGAGCATTTTTAGTTACACACACGGTCCGTTGGTCTAGGGGTATGATACTCGCTTAGGGTGCGAGTGGTCTCGGGTTCAAATCCCGGACGGATCCGAGTTTTGGGCGAAGTAATTTAGTCACTATTTAAAAGCAACTAAATACAGGATAGACCTATGAGTTGAGCATTTTTAGTTACACACAAGGTCCGTTGGTCTAGGGGTATGATACTCGCTTTGGGTGGGAGTGGTCCCGGGTTCAAATCCCGGGCGGGCCCGAGTTTTTGCAGAAGTAATTAAGTGGCTGTTTAAATGCAACTAACAACAGGGTAGGCCTATGAGTTGAGCATGTTTCAGTATCATTCATGGTCCGTTGGTCTAGGGGTATTATACTAGCTTAGGGTGCGAGTGGTCCCGGGTTCAAATCCCGGACGGACCCGAGGTTTTGCCGAAGTAATTTAGTGACTATTTAAAAGCAACTAACTACAGGGTAGACCTATGAGTTGAGCATTTTTAGTAACACACATGGTTCGTTGGTCTAGGGGTATGATACTCGCTTTGGGTGCGAGTGGTCCCGGGTTCAAATCCCGGACGGACCCGAGTTTTTGCAGAAGTAATTTAGTGGCTATTTAAATGCAACTAACAACAAGGTAGGCAAACAAAAGAATGTGCAAACTTGAACATGAAACTGTTCTAAACAGTTGTCCCAGATTTGGCACAGTATTTATTTCCATGCTGAACAGAAGAAAAACTGTGCTAAGAAGAACAGCCAGTTGCTGTTCTAAGACAGAACTGACGCGTGCTAGGAACAGAACTGCCGCGTGCTAGGCCAGAACTGCCACCCGTTCCGCTCTAGAACACTCACCCGTTCCGCTCTAGAACTGTCACCCGTTCCGCTCTAGAACTGCCACCCGTTCCGCTCTAGAACTGCCACCCGTTCCGCTCTAGAACTGTCACCCGTTCCGCTCTAGAACTGTCACCCGTTCCGCTCTAGAACTGCCACCCGTTCCGCTCTAGAACTGCCACCCGTTCCGCTCTAGAACTGCCACTCGTTCCGCTCTAGAACTGCCACCCGTTCCGCTCTAGAACTGCCACCCGTTCCGCTCTACAACTGCCACCCGTTCCGCTCTACAACTGCCACCCGTTCCGCTCTACAACTGCCACCCGTTCCGCTCTACAACTGCCACCCGTTCCGCTCTACAACTGCCACCCGTTCCGCTCTACAACTGCCACCCGTTCCGCTCTACAACTGTCACCCGTTCCGCTCTAGAACTGTCACCCGTTCCGCTCTAGAACTGTCACCCGTTCCGCTCTAGAACTGCCACCCGTTCCGCTCTAGAACTGCCACCCGTTCCGCTCTAGAACTGTCACCCGTTCCGCTCTAGAACTGCCACCCGTTCCGCTCTAGAACTGCCACCCGTTCCGCTCTAGAACTGTCACCCGTTCCGCTCTAGAACTGTCACCCGTTCCGCTCTAGAACTGCCACCCGTTCCGCTCTAGAACTGCCACCCGTTCCGCTCTAGAACTGTCACCCGTTCCGCTCTAGAACTGCCACCCGTTCCGCTCTAGAACTGCCATCCGTTCCGCTCTAGAACTGCCACCCGTTCCGCTCTAGAACTGCCACCCGTTCCGCTCTAGAACTGCCACCCGTTCCGCTCTACAACTGCCACCCGTTCCGCTCTACAACTGCCACCCGTTCCGCTCTACAACTGCCACCCGTTCCGCTCTACAACTGCCACCCGTTCCGCTCTACAACTGCCACCCGTTCCGCTCTACAACTGCCACCCGTTCCGCTCTAGAACTGTCACCCGTTCCGCTCTAGAACTGCCACCCGTTCCGCTCTACAACTGCCACCCGTTCCGCTCTACAACTGCCACCCGTTCCGCTCTACAACTGCCACCCGTTCCGCTCTACAACTGCCACCCGTTCCGCTCTACAACTGCCACCCGTTCCGCTCTACAACTGCCACCCGTTCCGCTCTACAACTGCCACCCGTTCCGCTCTACAACTGCCACCCGTTCCGCTCTACAACTGCCACCCGTTCCGCTCTACAACTGCCACCCGTTCCGCTCTACAACTGTCACCCGTTCCGCTCTAGAACTGTCACCCGTTCCGCTCTACAACTGCCACCCGTTCCGCTCTACAACTGCCACCCGTTCCGCTCTACAACTGCCACCCGTTCCGCTCTACAACTGCCACCCGTTCCGCTCTACAACTGCCACCCGTTCCGCTCTACAACTGCCACCCGTTCCGCTCTACAACTGCCACCCGTTCCGCTCTACAACTGTCACCCGTTCCGCTCTACAACTGTCACCCTTTCCGCTCTACAACTGTCACCCGTTCCGCTCTACAACTGTCACCCTTTCCGCTCTACAACTGTCACCCTTTCCGCTCTACAACTGTCACCCGTTCCGCTCTACAACTGTCACCCGTTCCGCTCTACAACTGTCACCCGTTCCGCTCTACAACTGTCACCCGTTTCGCTCTACAACTGCCACCCGTTCCGCGATAGAACTGTCAACTGTACTACGTCGGAACAGCTTCCCGTGTCATGTTAGAACTGTTACGCGGGCTAAGTCGGAACTGCCACCCGTGCTAAGTCGGAAGTAAGTAAAAGTGACTTAACTATAGGTACAACAATACTAGTAAAATTCACAATGCAGTTATTTATTGTAATCATTTAGTTGCTATTCATATTTATGACAATTGTTTTACCACGTTAGTTACAGAAACAGATAATTTTTGTGAATTAAGCCTTTAACATGGTCTGTCACTTTTCAATGTAGTAGGTTTTCTACTGCTAGGTCAAGGAAGCTTGTACTTGCACGAATGGCTAAATGTGCGCTTTTTTAATAGGGGGAATAGAGAATGATACCGATACGCCGTCGCACGCGCGCCGATTGGATGGTTGCCCCTACGAGGGCTACGACACGTGCCATGAATCTGACAGACAGACAAAAAACCAATTTTTAAAAAATTAAAAAAATAATACAGTTTATTACTGAAATATGTTTTGAACTTGTTAGTGATTTTTTTTTAAATATTTTGACATATTGGATTAATAAATAGTGTTCTCAAGTTAGCAGGGTATTAGGTTTTAATAGCTTTATATTTAAAAATGGATTAAATCCTTTTTTTCTGGCAAGGCTTACAAATAAATCTTTAGTTAACTCCTTGTTTTGAACAGAGAAATAATTTTGAAGCGGAGAAGTTTTCGTATTAAGGTATATACTGATTTTAAACCTTTATTAGGCTTTGAAATTAAAATATTTGAAATGTTCTACTGGATGTCTAAAAAAAGCAAGCGAACTTTGGCATAACTCGAATGGAAAATGTAAATATTTGATCGTGGATGCCAAACAAGGGTGTTGCGCGAATTTATACATTTAATTTCGTATATCGAAATGCTACATTTCTATTGTCGCCTCTTTGATGGTAAAGTTGCACTGGAACTTCCTTTTCCGTACTTAAGAATTTCTCGGTCATAACTCAGTCTATGGTAATATTGGCTGAGTGTGTTGCGACGGCTCAGATGACCCATACACTGAAACCACTGGTGATTATAAAATGCCATATATTTTGAAAATAGAGGAAGGGAGGGGGTGTCGGAGTTAAATGTGACCTTCTTGGCATAACTAGTAATGAATGATGTGTTTAACCATATTATTTCCGCGGGAAATGAATATAACAAGTCTGAGAAGTATTTCTGTTTATGTGATCTTTACCCTTTACCACACAGGATAAAACTTTGTTGCTTTGTCTTAAGTAGACGACATTCACTCTAAACGACAGTCTTATCAACAACTTAAAACAGATTTAAACTTCTTTTGGTGCAAACTTGAAAATTTGTCAAGCCAGCAACAATTAAAACTATGTCGGTCAAGATGCTCACAAGTTAGTGAGCATCGACACGAAATCCCTTCAAAATAATTAATTTCATGATAAAATGTTTTCGGAAAATGTAATTGTTCTTGAAAAAGCGTAGATATGTAATTTTTTCAATTAATTTAGAGGGACTAGGTCGATTAACAGTAAAATCAGTTGATTGAATTAAATATTGATTAAGGATTGAGTGTATAAAAATAAGTAGAAAAAATTTCAATATCTGATACTTCAGTCAATTGATAAACCTCACACATATCGTTTGTTTTTTCGGCCTTGGTCCAAACCAAGACGTTTATATATAATATCTGTCGCTTCAACCTTAATGTAATTAAATTTTGAGTAATTATGTTTTCTTTACCGCTTATTATTATGTCCAATTACGATAGTCAAAACATGCATCTAGCAGGGCCCGAACGTTGCACCTTCCGCGTGTTAGGCGGACGAGATAACCACTACACTACACATACCTGGTAATACTGAGATTTCTAAGAGATCTAGCTTATTATTATGTCCAATCACGATGGTCAAAACATGTATCTACCAGGGCTCGAACCCGGGACCTTCCGCATGTAAAGCGGACGTGATAACCACTACACAATGAATACTTGGTTATTCTGAGTTTTCGAAGAGATCTAGCTTATTATTGTGTCCAATAACGATAGTCAAGTCATGTATCTACCAGGACTCGAACCTGGGACCTTCCGAGTGTAAAGCGGACGTGATATCCACTACACCATAGATACTTGGTTATTTTGAGTTTTCGAAGAGCTCTAGCATTATTATTATGTCCAATCACGATGGTCGAAACAAGTACTTCTGTAATTAACTAAAATTAACATACTTTGACTTAATTGTTTCTGATTAGACTAGCCGATCGCACACCCTGAATACTTAATTGTTAAATTAAGAGTATTCCGAAAAGTAACTTCGCTCTAGTTTTTCAGTTAGAGGTGGTTAAATATCACGAAAAACCCCATGTTAATCTCCATAGGAAAATTGGTAAAAGCATGTGAATTTTGCTTTAACGTTACAAAAGAGTATCAAGTCATATCTACAAGGGCCTACCGGCCCTGTAGAATTATTTCTCTGTTACGCCAGCAGCAATATTTCCTGCGAAAATATTCCTAACTGATATCGAAATACGAAGAGGGCCGAGTTGTTCTTCATGTCTATAATGTGTATTGAAAGCCAAAAGCGTTAATCCCTTTGTTTTTTTTAATGATTGTAATTAAAAGTAAGGAAGCTCAGATATCGGTTACTTGTTTGTTCAGATGTACTAGTAACTGACCAGTCTTTTATTCTTTTTTACAATTAGACACATTACTTTTACAATAATTCGAATGAACCCCTTAAATTTTACAATAATTCGAATGAACCCCATAACTTTTACAATAATTTGAGTCGAACCCATTACATTTACAATAATTCGAATCGAACCCCATTACTTTTACAATAATTCGAATCGAACCCCATTACTTTTACAATAATTCGAATGAAACCCAATTACATTAAAATTGTTCAAAATGGGCACCATCAACGTTTAAGGAAACTTGCGCGCGTCGTTTGAAAGATTCACGAACACGTTCGAAGATTCCTGGCGTGTTTTGGATGCTATCACATCCATCAATTATCCTTTGTCGTAAGTCTTCGACATCGCGAACTTCACTTCGGTATACCAAGTCCTTGAGATGACCTCAAAGAAAAAAATCGCATGGGTTGAGATCGGGAGATCTTGCTGGCCACGCAACAGTTCCGCCTCGACGTATCCACCTCCGTTAAAAACATATTATGCTGTGTTGGTCTAAACATTAGGGTTGTTTTCAACGTCTGAAGTTGTAGGTTTTTTTACAGACGGCTTAAATGTGTGTACCTTAACGTGCTTCATGGCGTGCTTGCACATTTGGAAGCTTATCTGGAACTAATCATGAGCTTATCTGGAACTAATCATGGTCTACTTCACGAATGGATAGTACTCAGATATCCATCTTATGTATGAACTGGCTCGGGAAAATGCTGTGGAAGCTCGGCGCTTGTACCAGGAGCACTTTCCTCAACGACAAGTTCCCAATCGACAAACATTTACGGCAGTCGAGAGACGCTTGAGAGAAATCGGGAAACTTCAACCGTCGGGACCTGAACCTCGTGCGGCGATTGTTCCCGAGGATGTAGAGGACACCGTTTTGACAATTTTCTAAGATGATCCAACAACCAGTACCAGGAACGTCGGGCGGCAATTGTGCGTTAACCATGTACTCGTCTGGAAAATCCTTCGAGGGAATCAGTTCCACCCATACCATTTTCAAATGGTACAAGCTTTCAATGAAGCTGATTATCCGAGACGGGTCGATTTCTGTCAGTGGTTTGTGGCACGGGTAAATGACTTAGACTTTCTGCGTTCTTTGCTAGTTTCCAACGAGGCCAATTTCTCGCGTGACGGGATAATTAATTTACATAACTCTCACGAGTGGAAGCAACAAAACCCGCACGCGACCAATGTCATGAAACATCAAGTTCAGTTTAGTTTGAACGTCTGGTGCGGAATTGTAGGAGATCATTTAATTGGGCCTTAGTTTTTGCAACCGAGGCTAAATGGGGAGGAGTACTTGACCTTTCTGCGTGACAATTTACCAGAGCTTTTAGAAGACGTACCGTTACGACTGCGACAAATAATGTGGTTCATGCAAGATGGCGCACCGCCCCAATTTAGTCTTCAAGTTAGAGTATATCTTGATGTCGCGTTTCCCCGGAGGTGGATAGGTCGAGGCGGAACTGTTGCGTGGCCGGCAAGATCTCCCGATCTCAACCTATGCGATTTTTTCTTTGGGGCCATCTCAAGGACTTGGTATACCGAAGTGAAGTTCGCGATGTCGAAGACTTACGACAAAGGATAACTGATGGATGTGATAGCATCCGTAACACGCCAGGAATCTTCGAACGTGTTCGTGAATCTTTCAAACGACGCGCGCAAGTTTGCTTAAACGTTGATGGTGCCCATTTTGAACAATGTTTGTAGAACAATGTAATTGGGTTTCGTTCGAATTATTGTAAAAGTAATGGGGTTCGATTCGAATTATTGTAAAAGTAATGGGGTTCGATTCGAATTATTGTAAATGTAATGGGTTCGATTCAAATTATTGTAAAATTAATGGAATCGATTCGATTTATTGTAAAATTTAAGGGGTTCATTCGAATTATTGTAAAAGTAATGTGTCTAATTGTAATAAAGAATAAAAGACTGGTCAGTTACTAGTACATCTGAACAAACAAGTAACCGATATCTGAGCTACTTTCCTTACTTTTAATTACAATCATTAAAAAAACAAAGGGATTAACGCTTTAGGCCGTTTAACACGTTCACGGTCTTCCACTAGGTTTGAACTTATTTCGATCATTGCCTTATGCTCAATAATCGAAAACAATTGGGTCAAAACCACAATACTAGTGCTATTATTCTGCAAGATCTCCTTGTTTTTCGGCCTACTTTTGAGAGCCCATAACGTCGCAACGGAGCGCTTTACCCAAAACGTCATAGGACCTTTCGGACTCCTTTTGACCCAAGGAACATGCCTGTTAATTTGTGCCAGACTTTCCAGAAACACCCTGTATATACCAAAATTTTAAAAGATTCGGGTAAGAGGGGTACGCTTCAATTTAAACGTCAATATTAGTAAAGTTTGAGAAGATAATAGGTATAACATTATTTTAAACGATTTAACTATTATTAATGTTAATTATTGAAGATTTAAATAATCAAAAATAATTATATTTATTTAAATATTAAAGATAACCCTCTCGTGCAAAGAGAGAGATTATCATTGCCTCCTATATCTACCAAAGCCCGTGCATGCGATATATTTCCATCATTGCCTCCTATATCTATCAAGGCCCGTGCATTGTGATATTTCATTCATTGCCTCCTATATCTATCAAGGCCCGTGCATTGCGATATATTTTTCAAAACAACAACAAAAATGGGAAGCTCCTCTCAGAAACATAATTTCTTTTCTCTGTATATGAAATGAAAATATGGATAATATTGCGCTCCTTCTTTAATGGCATGAATACTTGCCTGTCTATTAATATTTTACGTAGGAGTAATACGTTTTTAGCGAAGTCTAGAGAGGATAAACATAAGCGGGATTGTTTCGAAAAAAATACTGCTTCCACTAATGGGTATATACTCCTTGTTACTGTTGTATAGAGTAATCATGACAAAAGCTTAAAACATTACGAGAGGACAGACCGTTTTCATCCTCTCGTTTTATTCTTAATAAGAATGTAAAACATTTATTTTGTGTCAAAAAATATTTTTTGGTGCTGAGATTGCTTTAGAAAAATCCAAACGGTTAGGCATTGGTAAAAAAGACACGTGTAAGCTATTTGCAGAGATGATAATCGTTTTACACGTTTTAAATAAGACTGAAGATTCCACTATTGTGTTTATGCTCCTTGTTTGTTTGACTGAAAACCATCTAGGTATAGATAACAGTCAGACCAAAAATTTCAAAAATATATTTTTTAAATCAAATCAGATAAGCCCACCTAGTTGAAAATAGACCTTTTAAATTTGCGGGAGCCATTCTTGAGAATTTTTCTTTGCTTGTAGGTTGCCAATTTATTTACCAGTAAATATTTGTGTTTGGAAGTTGGATATTAAGTGGTTGTAAAGAGCCAACAGGTTTTTGCCGCTTCTTTTTGTGAGTATTTGATTTTTGTATGTAAAATGGAGCAAGATAATGTTGAGAGTAAGGATGAAATGCGGAAGCGCAAAGCGCGGGAAAGGATGAGGGCAAAAAGGTCGACGTTTTCATTGGATACTTAAGTTTATATAATCTTCTCGACACGGAGAGGTAATATTTGGGTTTTCCAAACTTGTTTTTTTTAAACTAGTCCTCGGGACTGCTCGGCCACTCAAGCTGAAAACAACAGTTAACACAAACCAAGAAGGAATTTACTATAAGAAGGCCTAAAAAGGCGTACGGTGTGCGCGTGATAGTCGACAATCCCCCCTCATGGGTGGGGGAGGCTGGAAAACAAGGCGGGACTTAATATTTTATCTTACTCTTTATTTTCCACCAGCTATCTCTTTTACCTTTTCGTTAAGCCTTGGTTTGGTTTTTGGAACTCACGAAATTATAAGTACAATACAGTTGATTCGATTTAGAAACAATTATAGAACGAACGATTTTCACGTAGAGAGACGTATTCAAAACCTTTAACTAACTTGTTAATGGCAATTGAAAACCATTCGCGTACCATTTCAGCACCGCTGGCATCCTCCGTTTTCTGTTTACTTTGCTCGAGGTTTTTTCTTCTCTCTACGGAATACGTCAATCGCGTCTGTATGACCTATCCCCACGGGATCCAATAGGAAAGCGCAGAGCAATGACGGGCATGAAAGGGGTGGGAATTATTTGTCCGCTGACACCGGCGTAAGAGTAGAATCGTAAAATCTAGTGACTTAGGCATTCATATAGTAAATTTATTCTTGCTCAAACTAGTAAGCAAAAGCTTACCATTACTAATCTTAGAATACACATCTGGGTGATAGAGGTGGGATTCGAACCCACTAATACGAAGAACCTTTTGCCTAAGACCAGCACCTTAGACCACTTGGCCACTCTACCCCACACTAAAGTTACCTCAAACTATTCAGCAAAAGCTTCATATTTAAACAATATTAAACTGGTTTTTGGGACAAGTGACCCTATCCCTAATTTTTTTACTAATCCTATTACAAAATTATTTATATACGGGATAGCTTTGAAACAAACAATTTAAGCATAGTTTTAAAACCAACAAATTGTTAACTCTATTTTTGATATCACAAGTACATGAGCTATAATTATCAGATTTTTTTAAATACCTTAGTTTTTTGGCTTATTTGCACTAATATGTTTTTAATACCATTAAAGGAAAATTTCACAAATTAAACTAGGCAGTTAGGAACTTATGCATTTCTTAAGCAAAAATTTTATCATTACTGGCGGTATTATAATACGCCATTCTCTTATTTTATCACTATGCCACTGCTGGAACAGGGTTGAAATCATGAAAATAAATTTTTGTTAGCAAATTCTTAATGAGACATCCAAATTTTTTGGATCTGAGCAACATGTGATGCTTTCTTTTAATACTGTTTGTTTTGCTAAACCCCCGTTCAGCCTCAGCTGAAGAAGGAACAACTTGTGAAATCATTTCAAATATCTTGCATAGGGCTGGATAACGAGATGAATATTTCTCAAACATTAACGATTATTCATCCCTAGGACTTCACCTGACTTTCATGGGCAATTGACTTGAAACTATTCTTTGGAATGAGTTCCATTCTATCTTGAGACTCATACTTTTTAACCAAATATTTAGCTTTGTCCTGAGTCTTGGAGTCCTTAGTGTTGATAAAAGTCCTTAAGGTGCTTTCCATTTCCTTTAATGGCTTTTAAAACCTTAAAATGGAAGGATAGCCATCTCGTCTGGGACAATGTCCCAGTTTTTATGGTATTCTCATCAATTTGCTCTGAAATTTCATTTAATCCATCAAGCTTTTTGTAAGACTTGTGATAGGTATTGAATATTTCTTTAACAACATCCACAATATCCTCAATTATCTCATTACCCTTGAAGGCACTTTTGCATAACAACTCGGTTTTGTGAGCCATACAATGTACTCTAATGAGAAATTTGTTAGATTTCCGTTTTTTAAGAATTTCAATCAATCCATTATGCATGCCATGATAAACTCAGCTCCATCTGTTCCCATGGAAACTAATTTTTCTTCATAGTTTGGTATTTTAAGGGACTTGAAATGATCTATAAGACATTTTTCAAGGCCAACAGCATTACAAACTTCTGGTTTTAAGATTCCATTTTTTAGAATAGAGATGTAAACTATCTCCTGGTTACATGAACTTTTGTCGGTGGACCCATCCATAATCAAGGCAAAATATTTGGCATTCATTATCGCTTTAGTTGTTTCGTTTTCATAAACTTGCGAAATGTAGTCGGCAAAGGAACAGTTTTGTGATGATAGGTATATGAAAATCCCATGTTTACGCCATTTTTTCTTTGAGTTACCACAAATCTTGAAATTTACTGTAAGATGAATTAGACACAATTATGTAAAAAGGCTTATAAGCCTTTCTTTCACAATTTCATTCTTCTTAAGGACAGCCGCAAGTAGAGGATTGGAAGACTGAGAAAGCACAATTTTTTCTTTTTCAAAGCATTTTATGTGACTTTTTGATTTATTATGTGCTTTAATTGCTGGTATTTGAAAACATTTGTTACGCGGAGAAAAAATTTTTAACTTTCCTTGTAACTTTTTGTTCATTATTCCTTCAGACTTTGCAAAACCTCAAATTATCCTCCTCACAAAACTCCAAAAATCATAATGCAACTTGCAGGAACTAGTAAATTTTCTTTTCTTATCACGAACTTCCTGAGGTTGGTTTGAAATTGGAGAGCATTCCAATTCACTGGTTTCACAAAAATCACATTTTTACTGCTTTCAAATATAGAACTTGTTGAATTCGTTGACTGCTTTCAAATAGAGAACTTGTTGTTGAATTCGTTGACGGACTGGCACTTGATGTTGATGCACTGGTACTTGTTGAATCGTCGCTTGTTGATGTACTAGCAATAGAACTAGTTTGACACTTCTCCTCTATACCCCATAGTGAATGCAATGTATGCGAGTTTTTCTCACGGCAGGCTTTTAGTACCTTTTTAGGTCTACCTGGTCCGGGCATTTTAAATGATAAACATTTGAAAATATATTTCATTATTTTTATAATTTAAATAAAGGTTAAGAATTTAATGAATAAGCCAATATAAAATAAATGATAAAAACACTTAAATAAGATAAGTAAATAATACTGAAATGTTTTTTTTATTTTTAAGTACAACTTAGGAATTTTTTGAGCTTCAGCGTTTCTATTATTGGAACAATAATATCAGATGACTTGTTGGAAAATGTTATTCCATAAAAAAAATTAAAATCACGCTAGACCTAAATTATCACGTCTAAATCATCACAGTTTTTTTGACTAGAATCAGTTGTCGCGACTAACTTCCCAAATAACTCAAAGTACCTTTACTTAAAGAAATTCAAAGTACGTTTACTTAAAGACATTCAAATGCATTTATTAACATTGGTCGTCAAATTCTTAAGTACAAATTAAATTAAATATCGGAGACATGATTACGAAACTTGAACTGATTTCCTGAGAGATAATGTTTAGCTATTTATACCGGCGTTTAAGGTTTTATCATAAACTAAACAAATAGTAAAAAAATAACATTTTTTTGATCTAACAAGGTATTTTTTACAATTGATCATAAGATTATTTATTTTGGAGACTGGGTCGCAACATCTTCCGGCCCGATGACGGAGTCATCCGATGATACTTCAAGATTGTAGAGCATCTGGATCGCTCGTTTTAATATAGTTCCGCAAGGTAGTTTAACTGCACAGGGTCTGATTTTCCCATCTCGTCCAGGATATGTTTCCACAATACGGGCCAATTTCCAAACATGTCTAGGTAGATATTGGTCTACGACTAGGACGATGTCGTCCCTTTTGAATTCGGGACGGCTCTGGACTGGTATAACTGTATGTGCCGAACGAAGTTCCATCAGGTAGTTTTGCTTCCAACGTTTCCAAAACTGGTTCAGCAACATTTGTCGATACTTGTATCTCTTGGTCAACTGGTTTCGAGTGGCAGAGACCGGGTTCTCTTGTACGAAGGCTTGATCTGGCAGTGTTGTTAAACGTTGTCCCGTGAGGAAATGGGCTGGCGTTAAGGGCATTGTCTCGCCAGCATCAGTGAAAGTATGCGTCAAAGGTCGGGAGTTTAGTACTGCTTCCACTTCGGTAATGGTGGTCATCAATTCTTCTTGGGTCAATGAACAGCGTCCGATGGTTCTTTTTAGGCAGTTTTTGACTGAACGAACCAACCTCTCCCAAAATCCGCCCCACCAGGCGGTTCGTTGGACTATATACTTCCATTGTACACCTTTGTGTCCCAAGAAGTCTTGGACTTGTTGACTCTGGATCGTTTGGAACATTGCTGCCAATTCCTTCTCCGTACGTTTGAACGCTTTGGCATTATCGGAATACAACGTGTGACACACGCCTCTTCTAGCCAGAAACCTCCGGAAGGACAACAGGAACTTTTCGGTACTCATATCTGATACGATCTCCAAATGCAAGGCTCGGGTAACAGCGCACGTATAAAGAGCTATGTAGACTTTGGATTGAGTGTTGCTGTTTTTCCCATGGATGTAAAGAGGTCCGGCAAAGTCTACCCCGGTGACTTTGAAGGGCGAAGATTCCGTCACCCTATCCCGTGGTAGAGGGGCAAAGATTTCGCTTCCGGCTTTGGCGGTGTACCGTCGGCAGACATAGCATTTCTGGATGATGTTTTTCACGAGTTTTCGACCTTGCAGGACCCAAAACCTCTCTCGTAGTTGCGTCATAGTACTGTTGTAACCTGCGTGCATTACTTTCTCGTGACGTTCGATGGCCAGTAACTTGGTGAGGATATGTTTGGATGGTAAAATAATCGGGTGATTCTCTTCAAACGGTCGACTGGACTTTTGAAGACGTCCCCCGACTCGTAGAAGACTGCTGTCCAGGAATGGATTGAATTGAGCTATCCTTGAAGCTTTACTGACTGGCAGGCTTTTCTGTAGGCAATTTATCTCCGTAGCGAAGGCTTCTTCTTGGACGTACTGAAAACATTTGGTTCTAGCTTGTAGTATCTCTTCAGCACGTAGGGCTCCAAATCGCCTTTCATCCTTGGCAAGGCGTAGATTGGTGGTAGATCGAATAATCCAGGCAGTGACTCGGAAAACTCTGCTTGCCGAATGGTATTTATCCAAGGCAAACAGGGCGCATCTTGGTTTGATCAGGCAGGTCACGACTATGGATCTTTTTTCATCATTGACTGCTTCTGAAGGAAGGGTAGATACCGGAAACTTGTTCGTGGGTCACCGTTCCTTATTACCGGACAGCCAGACAGGACCCTTCCACCACTGCTGTGTTCCTATTATATCGTCTATGGTAGAGCCTCTGGAGGGTAAATCGGCCGGATTGTCTGAGCTGCGGCAATGGGACCATCGACAGGGATCGCTCAGTGATTGAATTTCATTGATCCGATTCGCAACGAACGGTTTCCATTCCTTGGTTTGTCCTCTAATCCAATAAAGAACTATCTCCGAGTCCGACCAGCAATGGTATCGCTGTATCTTGCCTTCGAAAACTTCCATCGTGTGCTTCAGTAATCGGGCTCCGATAAGTGCGGCCATGAGCTCAAGCCTAGGTAGGCTTAGCTTCTGGAGGGGCGCTACCCTGGTTTTCGAGGAGACGATGGTTACTCCATACATTCCGGATTCTTTGCGATACCGTAAGTAACTGACAGCTGCATATGCTTTTTCGCTGGCGTCGCAAAACACGTGGATCTCAACGTCTTCACTCTAAGAAATAGAGGTGTAAGTCTACACCTTTTTAACTCTTTTTTATGGTGCTAAATTCAACACCATTTCCAGTGTTGGTTTACAACCCAAAGGGTGTTAAATCACACTCTAGGAAACTGGAGTGTGCTTTAACACCTTTAAAATAAGTTTATATGGGCCGAAATTTGACACCGTTTCAGTTGTTTCATAACACCTTTCAGAGTGTCGCATATCACCTTTAAGAGTGTCGCATAACGACTTTAAGAGTGTCGCATAACGACTTTAAGAGTGTCGCATAACGACTTTAAGAGTGTCGCATAACGACTTTAAGAGTGTCGCATAACGACTTTAAGAGTGTCGCATAACGACTTTAAGAGTGTCGCATAACGACTTTAAGAGTGTCGCATAACGACTTTAAGAGTGTCGCATAACGACTTTAAGAGTGTCGCATAACGACTTTAAGAGTGTCGTATAACGACTTTAAGAGTGTCGTATAACACAATTCAGAGTGTCGCATAACACCATTCAGAGTGTCGCTTAACACCATTCAGAGTGTCGCATAACACCATTCAGAGTGTCGCATAACACCATTCAGAGTGTCGCATAACACCATTCAGAGTGTCGCATAAAACCTTTAAGAGTGTCGCATAACACCTTTAAGAGTGTCGCATAACACCTTTAAGAGTGTCGCATAACACCTTTAAGAGTGTCGCATAACACCTTTCGGGGTGTCGCATAACACCTTTAAGACTTTCGCTTAACACCTCTCGGAGTTTTGCATAGCACCTTTAAGAGTGTCCCATGAAACCTTTAAGAGTGTCCCATGAAACCTTTAAGAGTGTCCCATAAAACCTTTAAGAGTGTCCCATAAAACCTTTAAGAGTGTCGCATAACACCTTTAAGAATGTCGCATAACACCTTTAAGAGTGTCGCATAACACCTTTAAGAGTGTCGCATAACACCTTTCGGGGTGTCGCATAACACCTTTAAGACTTTCGCTTAACACCTCTCGGAGTGTTGCATAGCACCTTTAAGAGTGCGAGTTTTTTAATAGGATAGTAGTAGAAATAATACTATATTGACGGAGAAAATACTATGGATAGCTACATTTTGACCACTCATGAGGCATAATTGAAATATCGAATACTCGTATGGTTTTACTGTTTAATTACTGTTTGAGCATTCGCTATTCCGCATTAGCATTTAGTGCTATATTCATAGCAAGGTTTCACCTTGAGAGAACTTATTCCCCTGTTGGAAATTTCTCACGTGCAGAACTTCACCCCTTTAAGTAAGGGTATTTCTGGGATGAAGTGTGCAACTGCACATAAAGTTGGCCATTTGATCAACTTGATATGCAGTTTAAAACTGCATGAAAAATCCGTAGAGTTTCCCGTATTAAACCTTCTGAAAAAAGGCAGAAAGTTTCCGATTTGTTCAAATGCAATGGAAATTATATTGGTTTTTGAGGCCATAATATTCAGGCAGTAGATTTAGACGTTCTTGTTAAATTTAATAATCTCTTTTCACTAAGAGTTTTTCAAGTACCAGAAACAAGTTTAACCTAATTTACTCTACAAAATTTACGAAAACAAAACCCCTTTTTGAACTCTAATTTTTCTAAAAATAAAACATGTCAGAAAAGAAAGTGCCCCACAAGTTGTTCTGTCAACACTAGACTAGAGGTCTAAAAATGGTTTCTACATGGTTTAAACTTAAACATGATACGACTAACAGTTTAAATTTAGGTGTATTATGGTTTATTTTTCTACAAAGCAAACGTGCTATAGAGAAAAATCTATCCCGTTTACCAGTCCCTTTAGAGATTCAGCGTTCATGGCGCTACTATTGATATTACTTCAATCCTAATTTTTTTAAGAATAAAAATACTAGCGTTGTGGGTTTAAAACCTAGAACCATCAGAGACCATTTCATTATTTCCATAAGAGAAGCAAACACCACAGGGCAGGGCTGCCATCGGAGGTGGTTTTCCTCACACCAAGAAGCACCGTTAGGGGCAGTAGGAGTTAGCCAGCCTTCCACGTGTAGTGACCGGGGCTTCGACTGGTGTTGCCTAATGCCAATATTAATGAACTAAGTCTATATTTTTTCAAAACCAAGGAAATTAATATAAAAAAATCATCAAAAGCTAAACTAAATAAAGATGGCGCAACAAAGAAGGTTAATTTAATGTTAAGTGTACACGGCGCCCACACTCTTCCTAAAAGGCCCAAAGTGCTGGGCTTCGATTGAATAAAAAAATTTAGAAAACCCTAATGATAACAAAATTTATTCTATCAAAAATTGCTTGCTTCTGCTGATATAAATGTGAAATACAATCAAAACTTTCATTAAAAATCCATCAATATCTCAAGAATTTACTGTAAATATTTTATTTACCCGATTTAAATATAAGTTTATCCTTTTACGCATCATTTTGCAATAATATCAAAGGATATGTTATTGATTATGGCTTATTTCACCTTTCTTTTATATTTGATAAGCTAGCAAATCGTTAAACAAGGTATATCCTTACTACTCTGTTATTATCGGAGAGGTATTAGCATTATACACTCTCAGTAAGTGCCGTCTTTTGACGCTATTTCGTACTTTGGGAAAGCCGAACTAGGCGCGGGAGTTCGGTCAAATGGTACGTCCCAAGGTTGGTTTCCATTGTAAATTCTGTTCAATGGAAGAGAATAAACATGACCATCTGAAGAAATATATTCATTTTTGGTAACTCTTTAACGTTAAATAACCAGAAACCTGACTATGTAACTTCGCCAACATTATTAATTCAGGCCTATTTCGAGAATTGTTTTCGGTACCCTTTAATTAGCCGAATGCGTCCGCAAGGGGCTCGCTTTAGAACCTAAATTTCCCACGAAATTTGAAACGCGGCAAAACAGTACAAAAATGAGTTTCTAAAGCCTCCATACCATAGGTTTTGCATGGGAGGCTGCCTTACTCATGACGAAGGTTAAACTCGATCTAATTTTAGACCCAGATATACACTTATTCCTAGGTAAATTTTTCGTAAGGCTCATTATGTTAAGAAATACTAATTGAGTTAATCTCAGAGCGTGGTATTCGTGGTGGTGTGGCGATGGTGGCTCATAGACACGCAGAAGCCAACAACAAATATCTCCCAGAGACATTTGAGGAAGCCAAACCATCAAACTATATAGTTTATTTGGATGTCAACAATCTCTATGGTAATAAAAACGTTTTGGGAATATATTAATTGTTGTAACAGAATTACCGATACTCAACTTCTTTAGGAACAGTTATGGAGTATTATCTTCCTACGAGAAGGTTTGCCTGGGTGAAATCTGAAAATCTTTTAGATTATACGGAGAACCAAATATTAAATTTGCCAGACGACTCTCCATATGGATTCATACTATCCGTTGATTTGGATTACCCAGTTGAACTTCATCAAGATCATAATTGCCTCCCTCTCGCACCTGAATCCAAACGAATAACCACGGACATGTTTTCATCGTATTATAAGCTTATGATGAAAGAAAATGGTTTAACGGTCAAGGACACGTTACCAAAACTTGTGACTGATCTAACCAACAAACGTGATTACGTTATCCACTATCGAAATTTAAAATACTACTTATCACTGGGTTTAAAACTTAAACAAGTGAATCGCATTTTGACTTTCGAGCAAGCTCCGTGGCTTCAACCGCATATTAATTTTAACACTGAGAAGCGAATGAATGCTGCTAATTCCTTCGAGAAAGATTATTTCAAACTAATGAACAACAGCGTTTTTGGTCAGTACTAATTAATATATGATTAAAAGTGAAATTAACACAAAAAATGTTTTAGGGAAGACTATGGAAAATCTACGCAATCGAATAATTTTCCACCTTGTTCAAACACCTGAAATGGCTACCAAGAAAGCATCATCTCCTGCTTTTGAGAGATTTATTGTTTTTCATGAGAACCTCGTTAGTATACAGATGACTAAAAAATCTTTGACTCTGAACCGTCCCACTTATACGGGATTTTCCATACTGGATTTATCCAAACTTTTTTTGTAAGATACTCTCTTAATAGCTACTGTGAAATCAATTGAAAGTTTTTCTCTGTAGATATCAATTTCACTACGATTTCATAAGAACCTACTACGGGAAAAGAGCTGCCCTCCTCTTCACGGACACTGATAGTCTGACATATTCAATTGAAACCTTGGATGTATACGCAGACTTTCAGAAAAACAAGGAGTTATTCGATTTCTCGGGTTATAATCAAGATCATCCCCTATTTTCTATGGAAAATCGAAAGGTCTTGGGTAAGCTAAAGGATGAGATGGATGGAGTACCCATCCAAAGCTTCGTAGGCTTGCGTCCCAAGATGTACAGCATTATGAGTGCCAAGGGGGAGAAAAAGACAGCGAAAGGCGTATGCAGACGTGTTGTCAAGAATACATTGACACATACCGATTATCTAAATTGTGTGCGGAAAAGAAAAACTTCCAAAATAACTATGAAAAGAATTACAAGTGTAAAACATTGTTTATATACGATAAGTCAAATCAAGCTGGCGTTGAATCCTTGTGACAACAAGAAGTTTATTTTAGGTGACGGAATTAGAACCCTTTCGTATGGACATTTCTTCATTGAACACTTGAAAAAATTACAAAAAAATTAAATTGAAAATAAAAACTGAGCATAATAAAATTAAAATATTATTGCATATTTTTTGAACATGAATTCCTTAATCATACAATCATTAACAGCTTTATTTTTGGAGAATCTTGAAATGATGTCATACATTTTAACTCCTCTACATCTATTTATAGCGAAGTAAACACAGAAACCTCCGCAAGTTAAAGAAGTGTTACTTTGTAACTGTACTGAGTTTAACGTGACCGTCTTACTATTTTTTGCAATGAAATTAGCAAACTTAAAAACTTCAGGGCTATTCCCGAAAGAGTCCCAAAATTCGGTGTTTTTGGAGGCTGAGAAATATATTATACACCAATGTTCTCCAGCGTCCTGTGAAAAGTCGGTGTTTACAATGAAGAGAGACGGGAAATTCCGCACCACCTTGGGTAGAGTATTTGCCGCGAAAACACCACAAAACAGTCCTTTGGTAAACTTATCGGTTTCAAATATTTTCTCTTATTGGAGGGTATCCATTACTCAACGGTTACGTTTCTGTTCTTGTCAATTTCGGCGAGGGACTGAAACTCGGCATAAACAATTACTGCTACTGTTTCTGGGAGAGGTTTCACGAATTTAAGTTCGAGTCGAATATTTCCGTTTTTAATAAGATGGAAGTGAGACGCGTTAGAGTCTAAATCAACTGTTAAATCATAGCAAAACAGAGTATAGCCTCTAGCAAAATCTTCCCGACTTATCACGTTTCCTTCATCTCCCGTCTGCGCTGTTTGGAGGAAGAGATTATAATAAACTTGAATATAACTATTTTTCCCGAAATTAGGTGTTAGTGGTTTGTGGGGTATGCAACTTCCATCGATGTAAAGAGCAATGTGATTTATGTCATAATGCTGAAAGTTATAAGGACAACTAGCTAACTCCCCAAGAAAGGAGCTCTGCTTTACAAGTCCAATTACGATTTTCTTGGGAGAAGAACCCGTAAACAGGTGGTCATGAACAACGCTCATGTTACCTCTGGGAATCGAAAAGGAAGTACACTCTGTACGGTTTACAGGGTACTTCGCTCTAGCAACGTTTAAAACTTTGGCATGACTTAAGGGGATTTCGGGAATTAATTTCATCTTCCGAATATAGAGAGAAGCTGACAATATATTCACTTTGCATGGTACGTCGGCGTGTAAACAAAAATTCAAGTTAGGTTTTGCGAACACAGATTTCATGTCTACAAAATTTAGTAGATATCTCGGTTGTTGACAGAAGTCTATATGTACTGGTCCGATCATATCAATCACACCATTTTGGGTGAATTTCGCTCTTTTCTGGAAGCCAGTGTTATTGTCGAAGTCATCAAAATGATTGGTGTATCCCGGTAATACAGAGATGATGTTAAGTGACTTTCTTTAGCCGAATCCCCGAATGTTAACTCATTCTGAATCAGACCATTATAAGGGTAATTTTGAGCTGATGGAGTTACAGATTTTTCGTTTAAAAAAGGTGAACCTCCGGAAATAAACTTTGTAGAAAGAGATTGGTGGGGGCGATATTATCCATAGGTGTGGTAACTGTACCATCATTTGCAATAACCGCTGCTTTTGGAGTCGATCCATCGGCTTTTAGGATTTCGACTTGAACGTGAATTAATTAGGAAAGTCAAGTTCGTGATACTAGAAATGGAATTATATTCCACCCATTCACCGCTAACAATACCCGTTTGCGTCATTGGTACATCGAAGAGTCCTAGCTCTGAATTCACGCAACCCTGTGAATGCGGGTGTAACAGACTCATATTTTTAATGTTGTGAAAATATCTCGTGGAGAGGGGATTGATTTTGTTGTTCTCCTCTTCTTACTCTTCCTCGGAGTGATATTAGTACGACAGACGCGCTTTTTTTAGCACCTGATCCTGTCATTCGTTTTATTTCCTCCGCTGTGGATAATAAAGTCTCTTCCCAGCAGTCTTGCTCGGGATTTGAAAGAGGTTTTGATTGGAATTCCACTAACCACGTCAGTGGCCTCTTTTGTACCAGAACTCAACAGTTTCCTACCAAGGTAAGCAGCACTGCGTTTTAAAAGTGGAAAGGCACTTCGAAATGGGGAGGCTAGAATATTTCCGAAACCAGAACCTCGTTGCACACTTTGTCCGTGATAAACCGGTATCGATCCATATCCAGCCTGATTTAAAAAGAAATTTTCAAAATCCACAACGCTATGATTTTGTTGAGGTCTCATGATGCTATTGGTCCGTTTACCATACATCAAATGACGGTTTAACTAACGTAACCCTGTTATTATAGCGACGTCCAAGATTTCCTAGGACGGAAGTGTAGAGCGACGTGAGACTTACCCCGTTGAAATTGCACGTAGTCACCCGTATCGTCCATTATATTAATTTCGATAGTTTGAATTTTAGAGGTAGCCACGGGGAGATAGTGTGGTTGGCTAAATACCACGTCAATCGTCTCACCATCCATCCCCTTCACGCTTACAATTTATTGCATTTTGTTCAAGATGAGTTAAAATCACAGAAAATTAGGTTTTATACGACAAATTCAGTGGTTAATTCGGCTCTAATTGAAATATTTATTAGAACGCTTCGATCAAGGTTATACAGATATTTTACCCATAAAAATACGTTAAAATACGTCGACGTGATTCAAGATTTAGTTAGTGCCTACAATAATTCATACCACAGATCTATCAAGTGTAAACCGATTGAAGTTACCGCAGAAAATACCAAACTAGTTTGGCTTACTCTTTATGGTGATTTGGATTTCAGCCCCCCATTAAGCTAAGACTTCGATATTGGGGATATTGTGAGTATTAGTAAAAATAAGGGCCATTTCTATCAAGGTTACCATCCTAACTGGTCGGAAGAATTATTCAAGGTCACCGCACGGTTGACCAGAAACCCACCTATATATAAGGTAGAGGATCTAAACTCAACTCCCATATTGGGATCGTTTTATTGTGAGGAGGTTCAAGCCGTCGGAAAAGACGTTAAATCTTGTACTTATAAAATAGAAAGGGTTTTTAAAAGAAGACGAAGGTCTGACAAAACGGTAGAGCTCTACGTTAGGTGGAAAGGATACGGCCCTGAATTTGATAGTTGGGTTCAAGAAGTTGACTTGGAATGAGTTTTTACGTAACTTTACCTTTGGACTCGTCCAAGAATTATTTTCCAAATAATTCGGTGAGCAAATTTATAACCTATCTTCCCAAGTCATAGAGTTTGATGGAGATTAAGAGGCTGGTTTCTGAGCCTTTGTCACTTTGAATAACATTAGGGATATGGCTTCTTCCATTATCCAAAATCACCTTGAGGGCAGATGCGACCGTCACACCCCGCTTGTCTTTGACAGGTTCCACGAAAGCCATTCTAATGAAAACGTCGATACAACAAAGGAGATAACGATTTTTATTATTATACTTCGCTATCTTCTGTAGGTGGCAAAGATCCATTTGAAATTGTTGATTTAATCCGTAAACTATTATTCTATATCTTATCTTCAATCGTGCGGGTCTATGTAAAGTGTATGCATCTTGTCGACTTAAAAAATCTTTTACATTTTTTATAGTCACTTTCAAGCCTTTCTCTCGCGCAGAGCGATACAACAGTGCAATACCAGCGTAACCTCCAGAATCTGATATATCATAATAAATAGTCTCCAGTTTATCCATTCAAAGTATAATTACCACGC
Organism: Phalangium opilio; assembly: GCF_054372755.1. Taxonomy (NCBI): domain Eukaryota; kingdom Metazoa; phylum Arthropoda; class Arachnida; order Opiliones; family Phalangiidae; genus Phalangium; species Phalangium opilio. Next base: position 4,884,423 of record NW_028324167.1, read on the forward strand.
GAACTAATGAAATACCAAAATGTAAAATCAGATAATTTAATTGCAAGGATTATGAGGATAATCAATAGGAGTGTCAAAAATTTAGGGTTTTTGTTAAAGGAAGTTACAAGCCTTGTTAAATTAGTGACCGCTATAACTTCGGGGCATCCGTCCATCGTCACGCGTGTGATCTAATTAAATATTGAGAGGTTAGGTGACGATGTTTTATTTCAAAATAATTAAATATACATGAATCCAAGTTCGTGGACTGGAGGGTGGTGTGTTTAACAAAATTGAATTGATGAGGCTAAATTAAGTTTTTTTGGTGAAACATAGAGTAATTTTGATAAATTTAGCTAAAATTTATCGAAACGTTTTTAACAATTTGAAATTTTTTTCAAATGACGCTTTTCGTGTCGGTAGAATGTATGCTAAACGACTGATTTCGTTTCGGTGGTCTATTCATTTTCCCATGTATTCCTATGGGATTTTAGGAATTTTAAATGCTCAATTTCGTTTCGAAAAAATGTAACGTAGTTGATCAAAAACGTTTCGATTGTTTTTTACTTCTAACACGAAATGCGTTGTGAATGATGCTTCTTTCAATACCGTTTTATGTTTTCCACAAATTTTTGATTACGAGGTTGATAATTTTGATAAATATAGTACGTATTAGGTTATTGCTTCGGTTTAATGATATGTTGTATCTCTGCTAACGCTACATAAACATAACTTGTTGAGACTTGTCCGGATAATGCCCTCCGGGCAACCACCTGGAATCAATTAAATGTTTGGTGGTAGGATGGGCCACCAATTAACAAAGCAATAAATCACTCTAAATACAAATTCCATTCATAGCAATACAAATGGTACGACCCCCCCCCCACCCCAAAGCCCTTAAGATACGTCTGAACGTGTTTACTTACAAATAAAAAAAGCAGATGGGGATAAAGGTTTACCCTCGCTCCCCTTGTAATGTCATAAAACCTGGTGGGTGTTCCAATTAAAGAAAGGACGAAATAAATTCCATTGATAACAATACAACTGGTTCGACCACGCCCCCAAAAGCCATTGCAACACGTCTGAACGTGTTTACCTATAAGTAAAAAAAACAGATTGGGATAAATTCTTTTGTTATGAACCATGTTCGACCCCCTCCTCCCACTTAATGTCATATAACATACACCTGGGTGGCCTAAAGGGGATTTTGTAAACTATAGAGAGTCATTTCACTTCCGAACTCTAGAGAGAAAGGTTGGTGACAAGGCTAGTAAGAAATCACGTGTTTCCTCCGATGCAACTTACGTAATATGTAAATCTTGTTTTGGTAAAAATGTCCCTTAAAATGTGTGCTAAATAGAAAACATAAGAGACAGTCTAGCCATATTCGTGTATACTTTACTCGGAAATGTTAAGATCGGTAAAAGTTTTAGCATAATAAGTAATATTCTGGTATATTTCATTCATCTGACCACATCTCTTTCGGTATGGCCGAAAATGTTCATGAAAACCTCAAAAAACGTAGGGTATGCCCCCATGCACCTTACGGGTCATCTACATTGCCCTCATTGTGCTGGGACTTTAAAAGACGTGCCTCACTGCGGCCAATTAAATTATTTCTGCACATCACGTGACTGTGCGCACTTCAGACGTTGTGTTTTAGTTCAATCTAAAAACCTTATCCGTATGTCGACCCATAAAGAGCGAAGACATCTTCTTGACGAGCGAAACTTTTGTACTCTGTGCGGTGAGTTTAAATACCGGATTAAGGACTTGTGCCCGTGTTACAAATGGACAGATGATTCACCAGAGATTTAAATCAGGTACGGCAGTGACTTTCGAGATGAAATAGAATTGTGGAAGCATCATAGTTCAACTTTTGCTTCATAAAAAAGGGTATGTTTCACTTTGCATCATAACCATGTTTGTATTTTAGTCGATATTCATGTGTACTTTAGTACTATTCGTATGAAGTTCAGTATTAATTTCTAATAAGCCACTTGTGCATGGTAAAACTGGTGTTTTTTTAGGTAGTATTATATAAATGCCAGTATTTTAATCAATATTCATGGGTATTTTAGTAGCAGTCAGCTATAACCTTTGCATGTATTTTATATAAATCACGTGTAATTTAGTATTGTTTGTATTAAGTTCAGCATTAGTATATATAATAAGACACTTGTGCATGGTAAAATTGGTGTTTTTTAAGGTAGTTTTATATAAATGCCAGTATTTTATTCAATATTCATGTGTATTTTAGTAGTAATCAGCTATAACTTTTGCATGTATTTTATATAAATCACGTTTGGTGTTTTTTAAGGTAGTATTATATAAATGCCAGTATTTTATTCAATATTCATGTGTATTTTAGTAGTAATCAGCTATAACTTTTGCATGTAGTTTATATAAATCCCTTGTAGTCTAGTATTATTCGTATGAAATTCAGTATTAGTTTCTAATAAACCACTTGTGCAGGGTAAAATTGGTGTTTTTTTGGTTGTTTTATATAAATGCTCGTATTTTAATCAATATTCATGGGTATTTTAGTAGTAGTCAGCTATAATCTTTGCATGTATTTTATATAAATCACGTGTAATTTAGTATTGTTTGTATTAAGTTCAGCATTAGTATATAATAAGACACTTGTGCATGGTAAAATTGGTGTTTTTTAAGGTAGTATTATATAAATGCCAGTATTTTATTCAATATTCATGTGTATTTTAGTAGTAATCAGCTATAACTTTTGCATGTATTTTATATAAATCACGTGTAATTTAGTATTATTCGTATGAAATTCAGTATTAGTTTCTAATAAGCCACTTGTGCAGGGTAAAATTGGTGTTTTTTTAAGGTAGTATTATATAAATGCCAGTATTTTATTCAATATTCATGTGTATTTTAGTAGTAGTCAGCTATAACTTTTGCATGTAGTTTTATATAAATCACGTTTGGTGTTTTCTAAGGTAGTATTATATAAATGCCAGTATTTTATTCAATATTCATGTGTATTTTAGTAGTAATCAGCTATAACTTTGCATGTAGTTTATATAAATCCCTTGTAGTCTAGTATTATTCGTATGAAATTCAGAATTAGTTTCTAATAAACCTCTTGTGCAGGGTAAAATTGGTGTTTTTTAGGTTGTTTTATATAAATGCTCGTATTTTAATCAATATTCATGGGTATTTTAGTAGTAGTCAGCATAACCTTTGCATGTATTTTATATAAATCCCTTGTAGTTTTGTATTATTCGTATGAAATTCAGTATTAATTTCTAATAAGCCACTTGTGCATGGTAAAATTGGTGTTTTTTTAGGTAGTATTATATAAATGATCGTATTTTAATCAATAATTATGGGTATTTTGGTAGTATTCGAATGAAAAAAAACTGTAGTAATATTTCTATGAAAAATCAGATTTTTGTGCTCATTAAATGATGTTCTAAACCTAATACAAACTCTAATTCTTCCGCCAATACAACTAACATAACCTAGCATAAGCCTACCAGGATCTAACATAGAATAACTTAGCATAAGACTATATTTTTCAGCATTTACCAAGAATAAACCTAGCAAAAGCCTATGCTTCAAGAATTACTATAGCATAAGCCTAAGATTTAGACACGTGACGTCATTAAAATGCGTCTGGTCGTGTTTACCTATAAATAAAAAGCCGATGGGGATAAATTCCATTCGTTACGCTTTAGCCACGCCCCCTTTTAAGGTCCTAAACCACCTTGTATGTAGCCAATAAAGGACAATAAAAAAAGACAAGCATCAGTCAATATACCCTCAGGCTAAATATCAACCCGTACTCTGAAGAAAACCGCGCAAATGCACTCGTTAGACTATGGGCATGAATGTTATGCCGTTTTCGGGGTGATACGAGCCAAGCCTAGTTTTGACAAAAAAAAGGAACCATTGTTAGCATCTCGGAAGACGTTTTGAAGGAATTTATGGAGGAGTGGACGGAGATCTATTCAGCGTTGGAAACTGGCGACTTGGGTAATTATCGTTACTTAAACTTGAAAATAAAAGTAACCGTTATGGAGGGGAATATAGTATTCAACGAGGATAGCGTCTTCACTCTAACAAAGGCCGAGACAGGGAAACTGAACGAGAAATTTAGTTTTATGAAATTTCACTACAACCTTTTGAATGATCAAGTTATAAAATGCATGTACGAAGCTATTGTAAAACGCCTAGGATCTACCATAGAATAACCTAGCATATAAGTATATTTTTGTAGCATTTACCAAAGAATCTAATACAGCATAAGCCTGCCAGGATCTACCATATAATAAGTCTATCTTTTTCATGATCAAATATAGCATAAGCCTATCTTTCACGATTAGCATAGAATAAGCCTATCATAAACCTATATTTCAAGATCTATAATTGCATAAACCACCCAGGATCTAACAAAGAATAAGCCTAGCATAAGCCTATCTTTCAAGATATTCCATAGAATAACCTAGCATAAGCCTACCAGGATCTACCATAGAATAAGCCTACCATAAGCCTATCTTTTTCAGGATCAACAATAGCATAAGCCTATCCCTACAGGTATCAGCCACGTGACGTCATCAAAAATTAGCCGTGACGTCATCAAGAAAACCACCACCAGGTGGCTCAGTAATTCAAATTTCCCGCCAACACCATCACGTGACGTCATCAATTCCCCCCCCCAATCCCATCCCCCCGCCAACACCATCACGTGACGTCATCAATTCCCCCCATCCCCCCTTACCCCCGGGATGACGGTATAGAACCAAAAATTTTACCCCCCCCTGAAAGGGGGGAAAGAAGGGGGGTAAAATTTTTGGTTCTATACCGCCATCCTTACTCTCTTTAAGGCAATACCATAATCCTCTCTCACGCTTGAAATATATCGAGCAAACATAAAACGCAATTCACAATGCTTAACTCTACTAGTACAAATAAATTCAGTGCTTAAACTTACTACTATAATTCCCTTCCTTTTAAATTACACGAATGAAAAATATCACCTCACCCCAATTCTCTCCCATTCACTCTCCCTACATTACGAACGAAAAATTTTATACTGCCTAAGGCAGTTCTCTTTCACGACGCCACCGCCGCCAACAACAGGCCGGGTCAAACTAAGACCCACATCGTAGATGTTCACCATACGATGTGGCTAAAAATGGTATTAACAAGAATGGATTTAAGGATAGGACAAAAGATAATTTTTTTCCGGGACAAAATGTCCCCGTCCTAGCAAACTTGGTTGAGAAGATTCGTCTGCTAATATATATACGCGTCCTGGTAACCGCTAATATTAGCAGGTGAATCTTCTCAATCAAGTATGCGAGGATGGTACCAGAGGCCCTATGTTCTAATTAGCTTACATCCTTTCTTGGAATTACCATTCTCTAGAAAAAAAATGCACGCTTCGTGTGTGATAGAGCTAATACAATTTCCAAGTAAGTATTAGAGACGAACTGTCAGAACTCGCTGAGCGCACGCGAGATGCGTGTTTCGCCACAGTCCCCTTTCGCGGTGTAGCTGGCGTGTTGCCAATGTTATAAAGTGGACTTTCCCACTTACGTTTGAAAAATTTCCCACATTTCCCACACCCCCTTTTTAGCCCCACCCCCAGCTAAAATGGGTGTACCTCATATGAGCAGTTCCCTGTAGAGCAGTTCTCGAAATAGCAACCGCGATTCCAAAAAAAACAGCGGAGTTTTTCAAAGCTGCTGATTTATAAATAGCGGCCCCTATTTTGAGAAATAGCAGTGTTTGTCTTGAGTTTCGAGCATTTCTTAACAATACACTTATATTCGTTGGTTTCAAATACTACCTTTTCCGTGATCATTTAATCAGGAATGTGACCTAATAAAACATCATGTTTTTTGGGAGATAATTGTAAACAGTAATTTTTTGGAAAAGGCATATTATAATTCGAGAAAGGTTATTTTATTTCGGAAGTAGACAATTGTAAACAGTAATTTTTTGGAAAAGGCATATTATAATTCGAGAAAGGTTATTTTATTTCGGAAGTAGATAATTGTAAACAGTAATTTTTTGGAAAAGGCATATTATAATTCGAGAAAGGTTATTTTATTTCGGAAGTAGACAATTGTAAACAGTAATTTTTTGGAAAAGGCATATTTAATTCGAGAAAGGTTATTTTATTTCGGAAGTAGATAATTGTAAACAGTAATGTTTTGGAAAATGCATATTATAATTCGAGAAAGGGTATTTTATTTCGGAAATAGATAATTGCAAAAAGAATTTTTTTTTGCAAAAGGCGTAACACTGTTACACAATTTCCAAAATATTACTAACCTACCGTAACCTAACCTGACCTAATACTATTTAGTTGAAATAATCAACTTTAACCTAACCAAATTATCCATATCTGACCTAGTTCATTTTGAGTTCATATAACCCAGCTGGCCCAGCTTACACCATAATAAACAACTATAGTTTTTTCGCATATCTGATTTTCCGCTCTTTAGAGAACTGCTGTATCGGTAATTGCTGTAATGGGTACTCTGCAATTTCGGGAACCGCTATTTAGAAAACTGTTTTTATGAAGACCGCTATTTTGAAATCCGCTCATATGGAAACTGCTCATATGAAGGCTTCCCTTTAAAATATGGAAGAAAAGTTACAGTCATATTTATCTGGACTATTTTTCCTACTAAGATTTCCCACACATTGGCAACACTAGCTGCGGCCGCGGCGCGGCGCAATCGGCAGGAACTTTCGAGAAAACAAAATTTGTGTCACCGTTTGATCGACTATCAAGGGGTTATGGATGGGGAGGGGCATCAACAGACGCAACCGCCCTGGGCATCAAAAGCCCTGGCTACGCCACTGGCAGAAATCGAATACTTGATTTCTAGAATTCTTAGAAAATCATCAATAAACACATTCATTTATGTAGGAAATCAAAGGTTATCAGAATTCTCCGATAATCACTGGAATTCACGTGAAATCTTGAGAAAATCAGAAATAATCACACGATTAACTAGTAATCTTTTGTAATCACCTTGGTAATCGAGTGTTTTGTGAAATAATAACACATAATCAATCGAGGAATTTGAAAATCCCACAATAAAAATTGTAATCAGTTAAAATAGAAATAATCACGGCATTCACCAAAAATACACCGGAATTCATTGGAATTCAACCTGAAATCACAAGTAATCTGCGGAAATAACGGTAAATCAGTGTAAAGATTATGGAATTCACAGAAAATATTCGTAATCACGGAATTCGTTCGGTAATCAACGGAATTCACATGAAAATTCAGAAATCAGGTGTACAAAATTTGGGCGAATGACTAGCCCCTCGTTTACGTACTACCTTTTAAAGGCCGACTTCCAGCGAAAAGGCTTTCTAGCGAACTGAAAACCGAGCATTGAGACTAACAATGAAGCGACTGTGCCGATTTTCGAAGAACCGATGAGTCAAAAGTTGGAAGGGTTCTCGTTAACTGAAAGCCGTGCAATGTGGTTCTAGCGAACTGAAGATGAACAATAGAAATCCTTTTAAATTTATTTCCTCTCGAATATTTGCTTTCCCCTGAAGAAAATTCTCTATTGTGTATGAGGGAACTATTTAGCGCGTATGTGTTTAGTAACCTTGCTCTAAATGTTCAGATGTTGGGAAGAATGACGTTACACTTACCCAGCTTTGTGGTACACTTCTCACGAAGAGAAGTATTATATACTTCTGATATGATAGCATTTAACATTTTATATTCTTGTACAAACTGTATATTTGAGCTAAAATCGAGAGGGTAAAGCCAACAGCTAAAATGTAGAACCCAACTTGAAAGTTCTCGGTTTTCAACTTCACAACAGAGTCTGAGGTTTTTTCGATATTCCCGACGCATTGTTGGTAGTGAAAACCTTCCACGTCAAGGGAACGAAATGCTAACCCACTTTCAAAGGCGTAATTTCCGCTGTGACAAGTAAAAGTTCTATCAGAAAATTATGGAGGTGTATATAGCGGCAGAAGTAAGATGAGACTAGAAGTACTGAGCTAACCAAATCCTTCACTTGGCGAAAGTGAATATTCTTGATAACACACCAACGGTTGGCCCTTTGGTAGCGGTTTCTGAATTTTCCCTCCAAAACGTGAGACGCTCGCGGCGGTAGACGGCCGAACTAGATTCAAGCACGGACAGCCTCCGTGTTCCGCGGCTTTAGGTTGAGGGGAAGGGGTAGGAAATTGTTTTGGAACTCGACCAATTTTTTTCTCTCTAGTGTAGGCGCGATGGAAGCGGCATAAAATCCTACAAATTTGTTCACTAGTCCCAGGATCTACTACCAATGCTAGAGCACTAAACTTCTAGTCTCATCTTTCTTCTGATAGCGGTGAATTGCAATTAATTCCTTCTTACATTTGCCTGATTCTTCTCTTTACTTTGTCTGTTAAATTTTTGCGAATGGGCATGGCGGTGTTGAAAGAAATTTCGACGGCCGAGAAGTGAAATTTGTATGTTGGATCGGTACTAGCCCCTAGAAGGGGTAGAGCGTCGAAGCTAAAGGTTAAGGGTAGAATAGCGAGTAGTTCGCCCTTCGCCAATCCTTCTATGCTTGCCAAAATATCAAGGTCGTCGAAGGTGAAGAAACCGTTGGTCCTCACAACTTGTTCCTTAAGTTTCCTGATGTTCGGATCGGGGGAAGACTGAGAAAAAATCGAAGGAATGCTGTATAATTTATTTGAAAAAACTTCGAAGCGAAACTGGGATTCTATCTGTCCCTTCTCCACTGTGCGAGGGATGAAACGTCCTAGATACGGGAAATTATTTCGATTGAGATCATAAACGATAATTATGTTATGTTAAGTATGCATGATTTATAGAAGAAATTGCTAGGTAACCAAGTTAAATAATACATATTCTAAAGCTAAAGTTGACTGACAGCTGAGGGTGAAAATTAAGATGGGGTTTACGACGCCGTCCAATAAGCGGTGTGACGAAGACGAAACGAAGGAGGAGTTAAACTTCTCCCCATTATTATTCCGCCATCTAGCGATGGGCGCAAAAATAAACAAGTTGGGAAACCAAAATATTACCTCTCCGTGTCGAGAAGATTATATAAACAAAATTATCCAATGAAAACACTTTTGCCCTCATCCTTTATATATATAGGAGGCAATGAATGAAATATATCACAATTCACGGGCCTTGATAGATATAGGAGGCAATGAAGGAAATATATCGCATGCACGGGCCTTGGTAGATATAGGAGGCAATGAAGGAAATATATCGCATGCACTGGCCTTGGTTGATACAGGAGGCAGTGATAATCTCTCTTTGTACGAGAGGTTTATCTTTAATATTTAAATAAATATAATTATTTTTAATTATTTTAATCTTCAATAATTAACATTAATAATAGTTAAATCGTTTAAAATAAAGTTATACCTATTATCTTCTCAAACTTTGCTAATATTGACGTTTAAAGTGAAGGGTACCCCTCTTCCCGCTTTCTTCAAATTTTGGGGTATATATACGATTCGTTTCCATTATAATAGTAAGGAAAAAGCGCAATTGCGAAAACCTTCGGTGGTCGATCCCACCTTAGGGAGGCTAGACGTTTCTCGTAACCCTAGCTGATCGCCGCGTATATCCTAAAACCAAACGATGATAATGGAGTAGAAGCCAATGATACAGATTGGTGTCTATGTGGAATAGACGGAAGACCAGTGGATGGTGGTGTTAGAAGCCAGTATGTACAGACTGGTGTCCAAGTGGAATGGACGAAGACCAGAAGATGGTGGTGATTAGAAGCCAGTAAGAACAGACTAGTGTCCGTGTGGGATGGACAAAGACCAGAAGATGGTGGTGTGAGAACTCAAGTAGAGGAGCCATTTCCGTGACTGTGAAAGCAGTTCGGAAATGGCGAACACGTTTGCTCCGATACGCAAACTGCGAACGCGGTCACGTGGGTGTATCAACAGACAGACACACAGACAGACAGACAGACAGACACGGCCGTTACAGAACCTCTCCTGGACTACGTCACACGGAGAGGTAAAAATAACGATAACGAAAGCGAAAACTCCGGCCACAACTACTATTACTACTACTAGTGCTCGGGTCAACCTTTTTAAAAAAAAAACATTACAAATACGTCGAAAAAAGGAAGTATTCTTCTTATTAAGTTTTTCAGACCTTTGAGATAGTATTCAGGTTAGTTTAGGTTTAGGTGGTTTCAGCAACCGACTATCGGCATTCATTGCTACGAAAAAGAAAACAAATAAAAAATACACTGAAATACCAGAGTGAAATAATACACAGAAATCTCCATTTGACGTTTCGCAAATTACAGCAATTATACACGTAAGTGGAATATCAAATAACATATCGAAAGCAATTGGTTTCTAATAATATTAAAAAGTTGGTGTACATCAAAAATAGTTCGACCTAGTTGTTTTAAATTATGATTTGAATTTTATGAACATTTCCTACTTAGTTTGCGCGTTCAATTGAGCGTGTATGGGTCCCTTAAAATTTGGTTCATTATGTTAAGTGTCATTGGTTATCAATAATAAATTGGGATAAATTAATATGTTATATGGTCTTCGAAACTACCACAAACAACACGAAGTTAAGTTTCATTCAATTGAAAAGATCCAAATGAAAAAAAAATTAGTAAATATCATTATTATTTCCATTTCTTGAAATATTTAAAATATATCTTTTAAATTTTATAAATATTAATTATTAATTTATATTTCAAAACAACATGTTTTAGTGATCTAAAATTGAAAACCAAAATCAATCGACGTTTGATCTATTGATTGATTTTCGATAGATTACCACGCTGCATGTACTATGAAAAACACTCCAGTATTCACCATCATCCAGGCCGCATGGGAAGAGGTTGGCGAGCGGCCCGATTACATAAGCAATCTGTTTTCATCAATGCCGCAGAGAATGCAACAGGTTGTAAACGCCAACGGGAAAATGATCAAATATTAATCGCATCGTATATGTTAAATTTTCGTTCCATGGTTGATCTAAACTTCGTTGTTTTCTTTTATAAAAGGACTGCTACTTCATGGATTTTTAATAAAATTTTATTTATTACTTTAAAATAACGGGAGCTTTCGGACCGTGGTCCTTCTTCAGCCGATACAATTTCTATCCACCGGTATTAAATGATGTCCAGGGACGAAGACTGGCAAGAGAGGCTCTTCGCAGGCCGAAGCTTTCAATGCGAAATAATGGACATCACCGGTAGCAGTCTGTCGGTTCCAACCCAATTTCGAAAACTCAAGAAACACGGTGTGAGACGACGACGCTCTTTATGTAAACCAATGTTAACGGCAATGCACATACGAGAGCGAATGGAGTTTTGTCGAGAGTTGTTGACTTGGCCAAGAGAAAATTTGGAGAAGTATATTCTCTTTTCTGACAAAAAATTATTATATAGTAGTTGTTGTTCAATAAGCGTTTAAACGCTCACTTTGAGATATCCATTTGAGACCTTCCAGAGCTCTTCTTCCGCGCCAGCTTTGTGGGTATCCAGAAGGCGCTCCCAAAGAGCGCAACAGCGGAATATCGAAGAGACTAAGACGAGTGGTCGCTTCAGCGTCAATATGTGGTGTTGCTTGGGAAACAATCAAGCCGGAATACTCCACCATATCCAGGGCAGGTTGACCGGTAACGCTTACATAAACGTTTTGCGGGAAGCCATGATTCCATCGGCAGCCGCAATTTACGAATTGGAACATGCAGCAGAGTATTATTAATTCACTGTTTTCCCCGAAGGACCATGAGGTTTTATAAATATTTTTGGTTTTCAGTCTCCATTTCATGCAAGACAACTGTCCAGCGCACACTGCCTGTGTTGTTGTTTGACGCAAGAACGACTCTAGGTTTAACTGGTTATAAACTCTTTATTAATTTAATTGAAACATTTAAGTTAATTTCCGGGAACGCTACTGACCACTGATATCTGAGAACAGATAACTGGGAACTGAACGACTGACATACGTTATCAGAATGTTATCCGGTTATATAGTTAAAGGCATCGCGATAAAAAATAAAAGGTTACAAGAATGACCGCGATGCATAAAAAACATAAGTATAGAAAATAGAATGTGGATATAGATAAAAAACAACCGGTTTTATCTCTAATTTACAACAGTCCCTCTTAAGATCGGTGGTTTCAATCTTCTATCCAGGAGGTGGTTATTTAAATATTTCCAGTCCCAGGGCTTTGACGCAGTGAAGATGCTTCGGACGGAACAGGCTCTTTGTACAGATGTCGGCTGGTATTTCCTTTGTTGGTAGATACCGCAAGGCTATATGTCCCTGGTCGTAGGTGTCTCGAATGAAGTGGTGCCGGATATCGATGTGCTTCGTTCTGGCATGGAAAACAGGATTCTGAACTAGTTTCTGGGCACCCTGGTTGTCGTTGTACAGCTCGATCGCCTGAACTGATACTCCAAGTTCGTTGAGACGTCCCTTGAGATATATGGCTTCTTTGGTTGCGTCGGACATTGCCATATATTCTGCTTCTGTACTGGACAAGGCAACAGTTCGCTGTTTCCGGGCTTCCCAGGATACTGCAGCGCCGGCTAGTTTGAAAACATATTCAGTATATGATTTCCTATCTTTCGGACAGCCCCCATAGTCTGCATCAACGAAACCCTGGATTGGCAATCCGGTCTTCCGATAAAGCAACCTAAGATGAAGAGTTCCCTTCAGGTATCTCAGAACTTTTCCCGGCAATCCAATGAGTTTCGTCATAACTTGTATTGAACTGGCTCAATGCGCTGACTGAATACGCCATATCCGGTCGTGATGACACTACCAGGTACATGAGAGAGCCGACCAGAGATTGATACGGAATACGACTGATGTCTTCTGCTACTGGGTGTTCCGGATTTTGCAACTTGTTGTTGGCATCCATTGGAGTCGCTATTGCTTTGGAGTCTTGCATGTTGAAACGTTTCAGGACCGTTTCTGCATATTTCGCTTGGGAAATCCAGATGGTATTTTGTTTTAAATCTTGGTGAAATTCCATTCCGAGACAGTGATGGATTGGCCCCAGGTCCTTCATATCGAATTTTCTCCCAAGTTCAAGCTTTATATCAGTCATCCAATCCGGGTTGTTGCTTGCAAGGTCAGATCGTCTACGTAGACTCCAATGATCATAACATCTTCCGCGACTCGTAAAACGTATAAGCATGGGTCGCTCTTCAATGGTGTCATTCCAATATCCGAAAGTCTCTGATGTAACTTCTTGTACCATTGGCGGCCCGATTGTTTTAGGCCGTAGAGGGATTTCTTGATACGACAGACTTTATGTCCCTCTTCTTCCAGGTCGCTGGTCCATTTCTTTGCTCTGGCAATGATTGACTTGTCGAACCGGGTTGACTTGACGATTTCTTCGAGGGATTCTGTTAATCCTTCCGGGACGACCATATATATTTCCTCCTCGAGTTCGCCATTAAGATAGGCCGTGACGACATCCATTTGGTGGACTTCCAAACCGATTTCCACAGCAAGGGCCATAAGCAGTCTTAATGAGCTGGATCTAATGACGGGTGCAAACGTCTCCTGGTAGTCGATCCCTGGTCCCTGGGCAAAACCTTTTTCTACGAGCCTGGCTTTCCTTTTCTCTACTTCTCCGCTGGGTAAGTACTTCGTTCGGAAGACTAGGCGATTTCCAAGGACCTTCTGGTTTTCCGGACATTCAACGATGTCCCAGGTTTCGCACTTGATAAGCAAAACGAACTCTTCCGTTACTGCTTTCCTCCAATCGTTTTCGTACGGAGAAGCCAGGGCTTGCTTCATGGACAAAGGTTCTGATAAGATGGCTAGGTTTGCTGACTCATCGGACAGGGTTTCTTGCTCGTCAGTAGCCTCTTCAGTAGACTCTTCTGAGACGCTCGGGATCATGTTGAACGATTTCTTCGGTCGTCCGGGTACTCCAGTTCTTATTTTCTTCGGTCTTCCGGGAACTTTCTTCAGAACGAGGGTTTCTGAGGGTTCTTCGAAGACGTCCTCGTTTTCCTGGGTATTAGATTCTTCCGGGATTTCATCTTTGAACTCCTTTTTGACTTCTTTGAATTCTTCTCTGCCTGACGGTTTTGCAGCGTGGGTAGTGGCCGGGACTTCGATTTCGCCTTTAGCTTTGCTTCCGTATTTCAGGTTGACTTCTGGAGTGACGAAATCATCATATCCGCCTTGTTTATTAAATTCTCCCAGGAACTTGACATTTCGACTTCGGTAAATTTGCTTCTCGGACGGAACCCAGAGTCGATAGGCCTTCGAGACTTGAGAATAGCCGATGAAAACGCATTCTTTGCTCCTGGCTGCAAACTTCCCCTTCCTTTTATTTTCGTCCAACAGTAAAGCTTTGTCGCCGAAAATCTTCAAATGTTGCAGGGATGGCTTCTTTCCGGTCCATCTGGTAAATGGTACTTCTCCATTTATGCTCCGGGAAGGACAACGGTTTCGAATGTAATTGGCCGTGGCCATCGCTTCTGCCCAGAATGATGGTGGAAGTTGCGCTTGTATCATCATACATCGGGCCATATCCAGGAGTGTTCTGTTCTTTCTTTCAGCATAGCCATTCTGTTCCGGGGTGTATGGAACGGTGAGTCTTCTTTTTATCCCTGAGTCTTTCAGGAATCTGTCGAATTCATTGTTGCAGTATTCGGTTCCGTTGTCGGACTGCAATATCTTGATTTTTCTCCCGGTTTCCACTTCAGCTCGATGCTTGAATTCTTTGAAGGCTTTCAACACTTCGCTCTTGTGTTTTAAAAAACTGACTTCACTCCAATAATAATCATCAGTGAAAACGACGATGTACTTGGCTCCGCTCATCGACGTTACTCTCATTCGCGATATTTATAAACTAGCCCCACGTGGCCATAAAAGCCTTGGCTACTACTAAGAATAACTACTCTGGTTCCTTAGGTTCAATCATACTTTTATTAAACTAAATTATAATTACTAAATACCGACTTGTATTTAATACAACTTAAAGAACTTAAAGAGTTAAACATAATTACTAATAACGGATGGAGTCCAATACTAGGGCAAAGCCCTTCGCTCGAGCGAACTACTACATCTTAGTAGTGAAGAAAGGCTGACTTAATAATGATAAGCAGTCGACGCTTATATACTACGGGAAAGGTCAGAGGTAACACAGGGTGTTAATCCTCTATGTAACCTTACACCCCTGGAGTAGAAACTCTGGAGGTCCCTTAATTACTACGGAAGGTTACATCCCCCCAGACGACAAGATTGGACTTCATCGGCAGAAAATTTAAATACATAAATCTTTCTAATTTAAACATAACATAATAATAGTAATTAACTTTAAATAATGTAACAGATAATTAAAAGATTCCAGTTAACTATCATACTAGGTTAATCATTTAAAAGTTATAAGGAAATTGATTAAAGCAGGAACTGTAGCAACGGTTGGCTCGTCCTAGCTTACTCATCCTCGCAGGTTTCGCTTCCTGAATGGGGTTAGTCAGATCTGAAGCTGCCTTATCAGACGATGTGGTTGAGGAAGTCTCCGCAGGTTGGTGGTGAGCACTCCCACCGTCCGTTGAAGAACTTGACTCATGATCGTCCTCTGTAGGCGTTGATTGCTGACTGTAGTGTCATCTCTTTAGGGAGTGTCCCATTGAGATAAGCCAAGTAATTAAACTTGCTTCTGAAGAAGGTTGAGTATGAGTTGAACATCATGATCGTAGTGAATTGTTGTAACATGTCCCTAACATGTTGTTCGATTACTCTGTTCCTCTGATCATTTACACGATAAGGCTGAGATTTTATGGGCGGACTATTTCCCGTATGAATCTCATGAAAGACTAGTCCTGATCTTCCTACCTTATCCGAAAACAATTCAGGAAATTCCAATAGAAGGGATTGTAAAGGAAGGCTCCTCAATAGTGCTTATACCGGTAGACCCAATCCGCAAAGTCACTACCCTAACTTTACTTCTAACTATTAATTACTACCAACTACGATCACACTAAGGCTTAGCATAGCCAAAGCAAAATTACAATAAACTAGGATCCGTCGTGTCCTGGCAAGCCCGCCATTTATGTAACCACGCTTGCGATATTTATAAACTCGCCCCACGTGGCCATAAAAGCCTTGGCTACTACTAAGAATAACTACACTGGTTCCTTAGGTTCAATCATACTTTTATTAAACTAAATTATAATTACTAAATACCGACTTGTATTTAATACAACTTAAAGAACTTAAAGAGTTAAACATAATTACTAGTGACGGATGAAGTCCAATACTAGGGCAAAGCCCTTCGCTCGAGCGAACTACTACATCTTAGTAGTGAAGGGGCAACACTATTTTACCCCGAAATTATTTTTGCCGAATTACCCCAAATTCTAAAATAGTAGAAATCTCCCATGCGTCGTCTGCTAAAACATCCTAAATGACTTCTGGCTTCGCCTTCGGCTTTTCGGGGTAAATTAGTGACCGTTTCGGCACTTTTCGGCACAAAAGAGTGGGGTAAAATATAAAAATACGTGGCAACACTATTATACCCCGAAATTATTTTTGCCGAATTACCCCAAATTCTAAAGAGTGTCACTATTCTCACCCCCCCCCGGGTAGAAATAGGCGGAAGCCTATTCCTACCCTAGGTGAAAATTGCGTAGAGGCTATATCCACCCTACCACTGACAAAGAATTGTGGTAAGGGCTGCGGTAGGGTGAAAATAGCTTGGCTGCTATTTTCACCGCCCGGAGAAGTCTACCCCGGGTGAACATAGCGTCGAGGCTATATCCACCCTACCGCGTGACTAAGAATTTAAGTAAGGACCGCGGTAGGGTGAAAATAGCTTGGGCGCTATTTTCACCGCCCGGTGAAGTGAAAAGTCTACCCCAGGTGAACATAGCGTCGAGGCTATATCCACCCTACCGCGTGACTAAGAATTTAAGTAAGGGCCGCGGTAAGGTGAAAATAGCTTGGGCGCTATTCTCATCGCACGGTGAAGGGAAAAGCATAGCGTAGAATCCGTAGATTTTATTTCCGCCCTACCACGTGACTAAGAATTGAGGTAAGGGCCGCGGGAGGGTGAAAATAGCTTGGGCGCTATTTTTACCGCCCGGTGAAGTCTACCACGGGTGAACATAGCGTAGATTTTATTTCCACTCTACCATGTGACTAAGTCTAAGACTGACCCTTGTTTTATGTATTTTCAAAAAGTTAGCCATACATTTAAAGATTACGCACTATATGGAAATTATTACTAGAAGTTTCCAAAACATTTAAATAACGCTAGAAAACCTAAAACAACTTATACCATAAGCTACGGACACCATAGTTTAACTTTAGACCACGTTAGGATTATTTTGGACACTAATGTAAAAACTTGCTTTTATAATTAAACCATAGAAACTGTTCATGTTGGGAGGGCTTTTGAATACAAAAAATATCCTTATATACACATAAAAAAGTTCTGTTGGCAGAGTTAAAAACACTTTTTTTTATGATGCCAATAGAGTAATGACCTAGTGTATATCAACATCATATTATCTATATCTTTGCTCATGGTTATCTCCATAGCTATACCAGGGTCCAGTGGGAGGGAGACACAAATAGGTCAGAAAATCTCTGGGTCAGGGGCCCAGGGTTGTTTAAAACACTGCTTAGTGACCAAAAGCAATTAGATTAATCGGAATGTGCAATTTTCTTCGGTTAATAATTGAAAGGGTAGTAGGATATTTATTTTATTAGATATGATAAATAAGAAAATACAAAATTGATTTATTTCTCTTTTTGGGTTTTTCTTGAGTAAGATTAATTAATGTTATTAAAAAATATACTACCACACTGGTCCCAAGGACTAGTTTAAAAATGATCCTTATCTCCCAGACTGCCCTCAATCAAGGAATGACCTAAATATTCTCGGCCGTATGGCGTCACGCGGGAGTGCGCTCACGTGGTAGGGTAGGAATAGTACTCAGACTATTTTCACCCGGGGGGAGGGTGAGAATAGCGTACGAGCTATTTTCACCCGGGAAGGGTGAGAATAGCGCGTAGGCTATTTCCACCCGGGGGTGAGAATAGACACTCTCAATTCTAAAATAGTAGATATGCTCCCATGCATCGTCTGCTAAAACATTCTAAATGACTTATGGCTCTGCCTTCGACTATTCGGGGTAGTGTCCGTTTCGGCACTTTTCGGCAAAAAAGAGTGGGGTAAAAAATAGAAGTTTAAGGTTTTTTGATATTAAAGTAGAAATATATAGACTAATGGCACCCCATGTTATTTCCCCATAGAGATTAATACAGTCGAAGGCAGAGGACTGCCATTACCCTATAATATTCGTTTTATATGAACTAGTTTTTATATAGGAACTTAAATCAATTGCCCATTTGTATGAGTACACTTACCGACAATTGATTTTACTAATCGAGACAATTACTACGTCTTTTAATTAATATTTCATAAATACTACCTGAATATTTTTTAAATATTAAAGATTATATTGTTATTTTTTATTCATTGAGTTAAAAATATTGGTTAAGCTTTATAGTAGTTTTTAGTTTTATAAATCACGCTTTTTGGTTTGTAGTTGTACACAGAGAGACATCGTATAATTATGATGAAGTTAATTCTATTTGCAACCTTAATAATTTTAGGTACGTAAAAAAATTGGTTTCAAAACCTAAAGAATTTTAAAATCAATAGAATTTACTTATTCATCTTGATGGAAATTAAGTTTCGAGTCAGACCACAGGGATTAAACAAACATCGCAGCAATCTGTAGAAGAGAAGCCAAGTGGCGATGAACTTACACTTTATTTTTTATTTTAAAAATTATTGGATGTTTTAGAAAATTGGAATATTTTCTTCTGTTTGAGTTTTGAAGTACTTTGCAGGCTAACATTAATATAAAAACAAACGTTTTTATTTAAATGATCAGGATAGAAATTTCCCTAAATTTTAAGTACTCGGATTAAATAATATTAATTCAGTTCAAAAACCGTTATCATTGGCTCGACCGCTCAAATTTAAATTTTGACAGTTGTTAAAAACAGTCGTTTGGTGTCGCTAGGAGTAGGAAATATTTCTAGTATTGAGTCTAGATGGCGCCACTGAGTTTAAAAATATTTCTATTTAGAGGGGGATTTCTAAAGGGGAAGACATTGTTCTAGAAGAGAGGGAAAGCAGGGATAAAGGGGAAAGTGTTGGATGCTATTGATGCACCGAAGCATCTAACGGGAATTCGGGATGGAGAGGGGCCACGAAGGGGAAAGTTTGCTATATGATCTCAAGATGATCACTTTATCTGGGAAAAACAGCTGAGAGGCGAGTCATATGCTTCATAGTGAAGTCGAACTCTAAGGAACTTGATTATTTAGAGTTTTTCAAAATATTTTTATTAGAACTGTAGAATGTCTTTGTACAATATTTATTAATTTTTCGTCTACAAGAAATTAAACCCTTTAAACTTAAGTGTGAGTAAAAGAGAGGCTAGTATTGCATATATCCCCCAAATTAAGGGACAAATTAAGTTAATTAAAACAATAAATAGCGCAAAGTAATAGTTACTAAACCCGCAATTTTCCAAAAGATTTCAAAAATTCAAGATATTTTACGAGCTGCAAAATTTTAAGATAATGATAGATTACATATTTTTTTAAACAAATTCTCCGACAAATCTCCACGCATACCATCTATAATACTGACATTTACCAAACATTTAAATTTAATTTAATAAAGAAACCCAATTAAATATAATTTTATAAATTAAAACCAATATTTAATTGTTGTAAACAAGGTTTTTTGGCAAAATAAAAGATATTTAAATTTTTATGAATTGTGTATTAAACCATTTATTAATAATTGCAATAAGCCTTAAGCTAAACTTATAACTCCTGAAATTACCCATAAAATCAACTTGTATATATCGTGAATAATCTCTCTTAAAAAATTAATACGAACAATAAATTTCAATTATATTTTAATAATAGTGAGGGGGGGATAAAATATCTTAGTCTAAACTTATCAGAATCCCGTTGGCTACGTGTTGATTCTGATTTTCTCCACCTTGATTGACAGGAGGAGTGGGAAGAGGTGCCATTGGTCCCACCATTTGTTGAGGAGGTGGCCCTTGAGGACCAGGGTGTGGCCCTTGAGGTTGTCCAGGATGAACAGAACCACCAGCTTAGGGAGTTGGTGATCCCATCATTTGAGGGTGCATTGGTCCACCCTGAGACATGTGAGGTGGCATTTGATGTCCATCCATTCCTATGACATAAAAACTTTTGAGAAAGACATTTTCCCTGAGTTTTTCCTATATATTCCTCCGAATTTTCCCATATATTTCCGAGTTCTCCACTTTTTTTACCCATATATTTCCCTGACTATAACAGGTTTTATTCCCATATATTTCCCCGAGTTTTCTAGGATTTCCCTGAATCCTATAATTGAATAAACACACCTTTCTTCAAGAAACATTTAAACAAACCTTGTATATATCTTTGATAATGAGGCGGTCCCACAACTTGAGGAGGTGATTGAGGAGGACCAGGCGGTTGATTCTGAAATGGGTGGGGTCCATATTGTTGAGGTGGCGGTCCACCCATATGATGTTGAGGAGAGGCGGGGCCCCTTCCAACCTGATAAGGACCAGGTTGTCCTTGAGAAGGTGGTGGCATATGTTGGTACTTGTGTTGTTCCTGGCTCAATTGCATCTCTCGTTCCTGTTTCTGAATACGTAGCATGGCAACCTGACCTTGACACTGCAAATATTCTTGCTTTTTCTGTCTCATGACGTCCAGTTTTTGAGTCATTTGAATTCGACGAAGTCTTTCAGCTACCTCAGCTTCTCTTGCAAGTTTTTCACGATGTTCTTCTCGTAGGGCGTCCAGAGCAGCTCTTGCGTCACGTATTTGGGCTATTTTGTCTTGAAGACCTTCAAAATAAGCTGCAAAAAAGAAAGAAGAAACAAAAAACTCAAAAAAATGAAATTTGTCAAGATCAGCAACAAGTCTGATACTGAAATTGGATTATAATTACATCTGCGATCTTCCGATTCTTGAATATTCTTCATTAACTGGGAATGCATGTTGGTTATCTTCATAAACAACGATTGAACAAAGGTATCATTGCTAATAGGTCTTCCACGACTGCAGTTGCTTTTCATTCTATTGACAAAAATCTCCAATGTAGATTCTAAGTTTGATTTAAATTGTTCCAGTCCGATTTCGCTCTCGACATTTTCAGATGGCGATGCCTATAAGTTAAATTAATTAATTCTTTACCCCAAAAATTTAAAATTCAAACTCACATCATTTAATTTAGGAGGGGAATAAATCCCATTGTTTCCCATCATTGTTATGCTAGTTGACGGAGCGCTGGGTACTGGACTGTTCCTATTTTGATTTGAAGGGCTTAAATGACCCTCTTCTTGTTTTTGTTCCCAAAAAGAACGAGTCAAGTAACGTGCCGGTTCGTTACCAACTCGTTCTTCATCCTTTTTAGCGCTAGCATCCACAACTGGTTTACTCCTAATTGGAGTTTGATTTCCACCAGATTTCTGCAACAAAAATGTGGCTAAAAGTGAAATAAATGTCAAACAATTGAGATAAAACGCCTTTAAAACCAATAAGAAAAAGTTCCTGAATGACTTCAGAGATAAAGATAATCATTATTTTCAATCAAGATAAAATAGACTTTTTATACCCCTGCCGAATTTTGAGCTGAACTAGGTTCCTGGAGGAAATAGTAGGCCCATGTTTGATATAGTCCCAAAGTTTTGGCTTTAAGAGGTTCGTGGGGTGTAGTCTAAAAGAAAAGGTCATTGGCTATAGGCTAAAGGTTATAATTATTCGTGAATAACGCCTACTTTGTATAATTCCCGCAGTTCTTCCATGAACTCTTCAGATGCAATCTCATTATGAACTGGAGTGCCTAGTGGTTTAACCCGAACACAGTTATCTGATTTGTGATCCGAACAGATGAAATATCTTTGGTTGACTTCAGTTATCAGTTAAACAGCTGAGAGCCATTTTCACTTCAGATCAGATGCCTTTTTGTGATACACATTCGGATCACATCATATCTGAGATAAAAGCGAGATTTTAGACATTTGAACCAGATATCTGTGGCATCGGACGTAGTTTCGGATTAATACCTTTTATGAATTTAAACGCTTGAAATGTATTCATAACGCATATACTTCAAAAAACATCCAGACAAATTGCGTATTTGTTCTATGTTGGATGTCGAGGGATTCGGAATCCCTCGACATCCAACCTACCTCGGAGGGAAACAGTTCAGTTTATTTTCCCAAATAATTGACTTGGTACTAGTAGAAATGTGAGTCGGTAATATACCAAATTTCCGTAATTTTATAATGGAGCTGTAAAAAATTTTTAAAATTTTTTTGCTCAGAGTATACAAACCTCTGGGAGTGAAACCTAGTGTACTAGCCTTCCAAAGACTAAAACTACGTCCTTTTTTACTTCGGATTCCCGTTTTCCTCGACTTCCCGTTCGTTCATGCAGCTGTTCTAGCTTAAAATAGTGGTTCACACATCCTCATATTGTTAGTCACTTAAGTAGTGTTTACTTGAAAGCCCGACCAAGTAGTCACATGCACATTTTTACATTTAAATAATCAACTATTTCTGTATTTACTTCTAAATGGACTCGGCAGGCGCCAGCTAGCTCTAAAAATCGTTAGTTAAAGATCAGATTAGAAAGGCCACGGCTGCCGTCTTGGTAGCAAAAGCCGCAAAAATATTTAAAGCACCTTATATAGTGCTCACTATTCAACGCTGTTTAAATTTAATTTACTGTAAGCACGTAAAATATAAATTACCAAATTTAGTGACTGAACTGTAAGTTACCGTTTTTAAAATATACATTAATTTCACATCTCTAGGTACGAGGGAAAAGTTGTTCCTAGAAGCAAGCAATTATTTTTGTGGTACCAATTTATTCAAAATCACAACATTGGTTGCGATTGTAATTTATTTCACCTATTTAATAAAAATAGAAGGAACTGATCTTGCGAGATGTTGTCGAAGATTTATCAGAACACAGTAACTAGCCTGGACCAGGGATCCGTGTAATTTAATAAGCAGGAATGGAGAACGGTTAGTTTAAACATGAACCTTCAATCTATAAGGACCAGAAACCAGGGCCGGATTAGGAAGATTTTCGCCCGGGGGCAGTGGCTCGATGGGCGCCCCCTCCCTTGGCCCCATAATTTATAAAAACCAGCTAGAAATTTTAACAATTTTGTTTTTATTAGAAATATAGGGAGCTAACAGTTCTGACCCTGAAACGTCACACCCTTCATCTCTTACTGGAGTTTCATCCCCCTAACGGTTGGAAACAGTATTCTACGCGCAAAAATGCCAACCAGAGGGCGGCTGCGTGACGTCAGACTATCTCTTCTCCCTAGCCAGCTGTTTGCTCCCTATTGTAATTTTGTTAAGTGAAAAGTATCCCTATGCATGGTTGATACTCACTCATACGCTCAATTTTAGTTGAATAAGTGACTAATAAATTTAAAAATAGTAAGCAAAAAGTGACTAAATAAGGGCAAATTAAGCTATAAAATAAGGGCACTTTAAATGAAATGTTTTCAGACATGATCGATTTTCATAACTATTTTCAGTAGTTAAAGATATTTTAAAGGTCGGTGCCGTAATTAAGCCCAATCTATGGGCTTAGATATTTCCAGACAAAGGAAAGGTCCAATCATAAAATTTCTACGTCGAAACTGAATTAAACCATTTTGGAGCACAGCTCAGAATGCAAACTAATTGATGTCGTTTTAAATAAAAACTAAAACATTCATTTGAATTGGATTGATTATAAATATTAAGTTAAATATTTGATGAGCGAGCGAAGCGAGCTCCACAATTTTTTAGGTTTGATCAACTGTAATCTCGCTGTTTTGCGTTTAAACCGTCATACAGTCAAATATATTACGTTTAACCTTGTGGTCGAGAAGATAAATAATACCGAAAGACTCAAAAATCCAAAAAAAAAGACAAATAGTAACTAATTTTTGGAAAAGTGACTTTTAGTAACCGAATTTGAAAAAAGTGACTTAGTATCAGCCCTGCCTATGTCTTTGAATAGGCTTTTCTAGATTTAGACTCGGAAAATCTATTTATCGTCTCATCCCAACTAATTTGGTGTAATAAATTGGTCTCGATAGCTAATATACCTATTTAAAAACGAAAAACAGTCCCGTAATCATTCAAAACTAACGTCATGTTTTTGAGTTTTTCGAAAACTTAATAAAACAATCGTTCAGATTTGGGTATCACCAGACATCTTGGGCGCCCCTATTTTGCTGGTGCCCGGGGGCAGATGCCCCCTCTGCCCCCCCTTAATCCGGCCCTGCCAGAAACTGGGAGGTTTTTTTTTCTGCTTACAACGTCTGTGCGCAGTTCCCGCCAATTTTGCAAGGTACGCGCACCGCGGTACAACGTATACAAACGTGACGCTTTTGGAAAGAGTACAAAACTTATGTTTTTACATTTTAATTTCTTTGAATCACTCTCACAATTGCCAAACGCACAAATCTTTAATTTTCCTATTTTTAATTATTTTATTAAACTCTACTTTTAAATTGATGCAAAAAAATTTACATTTGTCCAAAGTCTTAGCGAAATGAGACCAAGCGGCCATTTTACTAGTTTACATTGTACCGTCTTTCTCCAAGACCTTGTCGTCTGCTAGCTTTTTTTCTTTATTATTTTGGGACACTTTAGCAAGAAAACTTTAACATGGGATCCGCCATTAAGATTTTGGTCCATTATATAGAAGGTTCATGGTGTAAACTTCAGTCCGACACATTGCCCAGTATAAATCCAATCCCTTCAACTCGTATTGAAAATTTTAAATTATCTAATTGGCTCACTTAAACTACGTTTTGATGACGTTGCTGACGGAGACGGCCAAAAATAGATCGTTGCTTTTTACCTCTGTCTTAATGATCAACCTCTCTTTCATACCCCCCCGGCCCCGACTCAAGGAAGGGTGTTTGACGTGCGCAAAAAGTCCCCTGTTCTCTATTCCTGCTTGTAAAATTACATGAATCTCTGTATCTCAGTCTTGGCTAAATAATTGAGGGTTTTAATGTGTACTGGAATGGATGTACATGTAATCAGTGTATAAAGTTAAACACGGATATCTGTAAAATTAAAAAGGTATCTGAACAGATATAAGATTAGAAATCGTTCAGATAGCGCTAGGTCGGATGAAAATTATCACCTTATCGGATCAGATTTAATAACTGAAAGTAAATACGACGTTCAATGAACTGTTGACGATTTCGCGGGAAAGATATCGCAATCAGATGTCATAAAAGAAGAAACAGTTCATAATTTTAAGCACTAGGAGTGCCACAGTTTTTAATAACAGTTTCTAAAACAAGAAACGCGTATAGCGCTACGCGAGGATTCTCAGCGTAGAGTCTTTTCTTTATGGCACTGACGGCGTATTTAGCCCTGATTAATAGTTGAATCTAATTAATATTTAGGCCTAATTGTAATTCCCAAGGTTACGTCATTTTGGAAACATACGGGACATCCTGTTGACTTATAGAATCGCAAACGTTCAAAATCGAAGCCCAATCGGTTTCAACAAGATAATGGCTCGTGGCAGCCTCTAAAGTTTAATTAATAAAATGAAAATAATGACTACGACTCATTCATTGTGATGATGTGATCGTTGTCAATGTCATCTATAAAACCAACTTACCTAAACATTTGTCGAAGTCTGACATCTTCGCTGTCTTCGGGAAGTAATAATTACTTATTAATTACGGTTAATTAACAAATATTTACTATTAAATTCGTATCAATGAATAGAAGTCAAGTACATTAGAATACTATTAAGAACCTAGATCTAAAACAGCAACGCTGACCCTGTCTCAGCGGCGTAAAATTAAAAGACCACGAACAAAGTGCGCGAACCACGGTCATAAAAGGCGCCAAAGAAGCCACGTGATCTATGCCGGCGCTGAATTAGGTTTATCACAGCAGGAATCCAGGAAAGAAGCTGAGAAAGTTGCAACTTTTAAACCCATGGAGAAATATTACTGGAGTTGATGGTAAGAATAAATCATTTTGGGCAAAAGCGTTAAAACCAATAACTCGCTGAAAGTTCTGATGTTCAGCCCCAGTCTAAGGTAGTTGGTACTTAGTAGGTTATTTTCCTAAGCCTAATGTTTGGAATTTTGGCGCCGAATTTGGCGGAGAAGCTGCGGAGGGTAAAGCCAGGGATGTTTGATATATCGTCGACACTATACGGGACTTACGAGGTTACCGCCCCCTTTTCGAAGAGTTGTTCTGCCAAGGCTACAGAGCGCGTTCGACGACAGGCAATGTCAGCCACTAAAGGCCGCCGACAGGTTATGGCAGCGCCCACAGAAAAATATCAAACATCCCTGGTGAAGCCGACGATCTGGACCTGTCAGCTTACTTTATCATTATATTTAGGTCGTACTTATGTAAAATAACTTCGAAAATTTATTAAAAATGGAAAGATAATCAGTTTCTGCGTGTTTTGATAGCTTATTTTCAAGAATTTCTCGAAAAGTTACGGGTAATTAGTTTTGAAGAGCGTTATGATTAGTAGGCATAAAGGTCCCAAAGTGTTCCATTGGCAAAAGAAACAACAATTCGTAGGTAGTTAGTAATTAACTTAATCTTGGTTTTAGAGCATAGTACAGAAATATTTAACACAAAAAAATTCATTTAAGCTAAATATCCTTAATTTTTTTATCCATAAATTATCCATTAAGAAAACCTATTATTTTAGAGGTCTAAAAGCAAAACTTAACCAAATCCCTAGCAATTTATGTGGGCAATTAACCCCCTTTTATAATGAAAGAATTTAGGTTCGGTCCGTAGATAGGGAAAATGATTTTCGCGCTGTATGTTTCCGCCTACTTGATGAAGAAATCGTATACCAAGTTCCTCTCCCTACCGAAAAATAATCCCTTTAACCTACATAAAGTTGAATGAGACTTAACTATAGTCTGTCAAACGAAAGAAGAGCCCTGAGAAATTTGTCCAAATTGGTGTCGCCACCATCGACCCAATAGTACTTTATCAACTTGTTTTGTTTTGTCAATAGTCGTCTGTAATATAGTCTACTATAAACAGATAGGCTTAATCGCAATAGAACCACTACATTTTGCAATATATATTTAATATGTTTACGTTTCATGGTTTTTTACGATCATCGAGTATTAAAGAATATAAAACAAAATTAACGACAAGACACCAGTTTTTTCTTTGTTGAACTAGCATTGCAAAATATTTTAATGACATAAGTTAAAGTACTTGTCCATAAATAGTTCGATGATGGGATCTTTTTTCCAATACTCATGCATTATATTCTCGACGTGCTCTATTGCCCTACGCCAATTCTCTGGTGTCACACGTTCAATGGCCCTCAATATTGCATCTTTGACCGTCGATAGTTTGAAACCAGAATTCTGCTTCGCAGCGTCGTTCTTCACTTGTGCCCATATTAGTTCAATAGGGTTAAACTGGCAATGGTACGGTGGAAACCTCACTACCGTGTGACCTCTACTTTTAGCAACCTCGTCAATTTCGTACTTCAGGGTTCTGGACTTGTGACGCTTTATTATTTCATAAAGTTCACGTCGAGAATGTAATGCATGAGTATTGGGAAAAATATTCCATCATCGAAACCACAATTGAGCCTCTTAAAATTAATATGCAAGAAGACATCAAAGACTCTGATGAAGACGTGAACTAAAGACGCTTTGATGCTGAACTACTTAGACTTATGGACAAGTGCTTTAACTTATGTCTTGTCGTTAATTTTGTTTTATATTCTTTAATACTCGATGATCGTAAAAATCGATGAAACATAAACATATTAAATATATATTGCAAAATGTATTGGTTTTATTACGATTAAGCCTATCTGTTTATAGCAGACTATATTACAGACGACTATTGACAAAACAAAACAAGTTGATAAAGTACTATGGGGTCGATAAAATACGGAATTCCTAAGGTTTCATTTGTATTAATTATGTGAAGGTTTTTTCTATCGAAATTATGGGCAATTTTTGAATTTAATTAGAATGGTTTAAACCATGATTTAGGTAAACTTAATTAGCCCATTATTAGTTGATAAAATACGGAATTCCTAAGGTTTCATTTGTATTAATTATGGGAACGATTCTTTCTAAGTTGTAGCGGTAACTGGTGAATTGTCGCGTAATTTTAAGGTTAGCTGTTTGGTACATTTTATCGTGATTAGCGCGTATTGGCTTCATTCTTGCCTGTCGGCTCGCCATTTTTACCCTAGCAATCCGGTACGACCATGTGGTTTAGGCTTGGCGTTGACTATTGTTTTCCGATTAGCGTTTCTACAAAATCATTTGAGACTGAATTAAACTAGCTTCGATGTAACAAAAAGGGAGCCTTGGGCAACCCTCAGGGTCGGGACGTACAAGGATGGGGGTGGGGGGTTGATTCATTGGCGTATCTGCGCCAGTCTGGGAAATAGCACACTTTCTCTGGTCCAAAACCAGTTTATTAATTGCTTGGACTAGTTATTTAATTCAAAAAGTTGGAGTTACTGGTGCTCGGGACCAGTTTATTAATTGAAAATCTATAATAGAACAAAGGCTGGGACCACTCCGGAGACCTCAGACCAGTTTATTATTTAGGACACTAGGGGGTCACTGGTCCCAAGGACTAGTTCCAAAATTATTCTTATTTCCCAGACTGCTCTGCGCACTCTCAAAATCCACTTAGCCTATAGCGCAGGCGCTAAAAAGTAAGAAGTCAAATCCCCCCCATGTTTTTCCCTCTTTGTTCCGTCGAAGAGGCTTGCAGAATTTTATCACTTATATTGTGGTTAAGGCGTATTTTTAGGTTAATTTAATATTAATACAAATTAATGGAGTATATTTTATGTTAAGTTTATTTCAAATTAATTGAGGTTAAAAGGCATTATTGTCAGGAAAACTTGAAATTAATTTATTTCCTATTAGTTAAGTCTCATTCAACTTAATGTAGGTTAAAGGGATTATTTTTCGGTAGGGAGAGGAACTTGGTATACGATTTCTTCATCAAGTAGGCGGGAAACATACAGCGCGAAAATCATTTTCCCTATTTACGGACCGAACCTAAATTTTTTCATTATAAAAGGGGGTTAATTGCCCACATAAATTGCTAGGGATTTGGTTAAGTTTTGCTTTTAGACCTCTAAAATAATAGGTTTTCTTAATGGATAATTTATGGATAAAAAAATTAAGGATATTTAGCTTTAATGAATTTTTTTGTGTTAAATATTTCTGTACTATGCTCTAAAACCAAGATTAAGTTAATTACTAACTACCTACTAATTGTTGTTTCTTTTGCCAATGGAACACTTTGGGACCTTTATGCCTACTAATCATAACGCTCTTCAAAACCAATTACCCGTAACTTTTCGAGAAATTCTTGAAAATAAGCTATCAAAACACGCAGAAACTGATTATCTTTCCATTTTTAATAAATTTTCGAAGTTATTTTACATAAGTACGACCTAAATATAATGATAAAGTAAGCTGACAGGTCCAAATCTACGGCTTCACCAGGGATGTTTGATATTTTTCTGTGGGCGCTGCCATAACCTGTCGGCGGCCTTTAGTGGCTGACATTGCCTGTCGTCGAACGCAATCTGTAGCCTTGGCAGAACAACTCTTCGAAAAGGGGGCGGTAACCTCGTAAGTCCCGTATAGTGTCGACGATATATCAAACATCCCTGGCTTTACCCTCCGCAGCTTCTCCGCCAAATTCGGCGCCAAAATTCCAAACATTAGGCTTAGGAAAATAACCTACTAAGTACCAACTACCTTAGACTGGGGCTGAACATCAGAACCTTCAGCGAGTTATTGGTTTTAACGCTTTTGCCCAAAATGATTTATTCTTACCATCAACTCCAGTAATATTTCTCCATGGGTTTAAAAGTTGCAACTTTCTCAGCTTCTTTCCTGGCTTCCTGCTGTGATAAACCGAATTCGGCGCCGCCATAGATCATGTGGCTTCTTTGGCGCCTTTTATGACCGTGGTTCGCGCACTTTGTTCGTGGTCTTTTAATTTTACGCCGCTGAGACAGGGTCAGCGTTGCTGTTTTAGATCAAGGTTCTTAATAGTATTCTAATGTACTTGACTTCTATTCATTGATACGAATTTAATAGTAAATATTTGTTAATTAACCGTAATTAATAAGTAATTTTTACTTCCCGAAGACAGCGAAGATGTCAGACTTCGACAAATGTCTAGGTAAGTTGGTTTTATAAATGACATTGACAACGATCACATCATCACAATGAATGAGTCATAGTCATTATTTTCATTTTATTAATTAAACTTTAGAGGCTGCCACGAGCCATTATCTTGTTGAAACCGATTGGGCTTCGATTTTGAACGTTTGCGATTCTATAAGTCAACAGGATGTCCCGTATGTTTCCAAAATGACGTAACCTTGGGAATTACAATTAGGCCTAAATATTAATTAGATTCAACTATTAATCAGGGCTAAATACGCCGTCAGTGCCATAAAGAAAAGACTACGCTGAGAATCCTCGCGTAGCGTTATACGCGTTTCTTGTTTTAGAAACTGTTATTAAAAACTGTGGCACTCCAGTTCATAATGAGATTGCATCTGAAGAGTTCATGGAAGAACTGCGGGAATTATACAAAGTAGGCGTTATTCACGAATAATTATAACCTTTAGCCTATAGCCAATGACCTTTTCTTTTAGACTACACCCCACGAACCTCTTAAAGCCAAAACTGTGGAGCTATTTCAAACATGGGCCCACGCGTTCATCCAAGAACCTAGCTCAGCTTAAAATTCGGCAGGTCCCACATCTAGTGGTAAAACTGAAAGGGAATTGGGAGAAGAGGAATTACGATTGGCAATCGCACTCTCTAAAAGTGAAGCTGAAATGAAAGAAAAGGCAATTACATTTGTTTATTCTTGTTTAGAAGATCAAATCAATAACTTATAAAAAGGGGTTGAAAGAATGTCTATTTTTATCTTAATTGTAAAAAAATGATTATCTTTATCTCTGAAGTCATTCGGGAACTTTATCTTATTTGTTTTAAAGGCGTTTTATCTCCATTATTTCACATTTATTTCACTTTTAAGCCACATTTTTGTTACAGAGTTCTATCTCCAATGTTAACCATATTCATGGTGTTAATCCCGAGAAATTAATCGTAGAGAATGAAAAATTACGAGCTCTTTTAAAGGAAATGGAATCCCGTTTGATTGAATTAGAAACGTTGAATAGTTTGTCAAGTCAACGGATCATGGAATCGGAGCTAAAACTTAAACATTTTCAAGGAAAACAGGCGGCTACCAGCCTCGGTGCTGATTTATGCCAACAAATGGTGCCAACAGTAAGTGAATTATTTTAATTAATTTTTTAAGGGGCTTATTTAATTTATTTTATGCTTAATTATTAAATTTAAATGAATGAAACACAAAATATACTTGGAGAATTTATTTATCAAATACGGAAAGATAGACTTGATCCCGGGGTACACTGTAAAAAAGGGGTTCTTCGAGGGTTTTCAATAGAACTCTTACGTTCTAGTTGGAACGCTACAGGTTCCCAGACGTGGATGAAGGTTCACAGTAGAACAGGAAGGTTCTTAGCAGATCGTATCTATTTAAAAGGGTTCTTGTAATAACGTGTGGGGTTTTAATAGATCCTTGAAGGTGTTCTATCAATAAGTGCTTAGAAAAACGGCACGGTGTTAATTGACCCTTATTGAAATGTTTTTAAACGGAAATATAAGCCACGTTTACACGAGCTTGCACAAGCGTTGCCAACGCATTGGAAACGATTACACAACCTTTTTTAACCGAATCAATTCCAAATCGCATTGTTGTTTAACATAAAACTTTTTGAATGGTGGGGATAAACACCTTTGGGCTTTACTTAACACTTTTTTTCCTCATTTGGTGTGTTTTTAGTTAAAGGTTTCTTGATATGAGCTTAGAGCGTGAAGGGTGAAGAGATAAATCATCTACTAATTCTACCTGCATAGTGAAACATCCTAAAAATATCTCAAAGATTTTGTTCTTTGGACTACCTTATACTAAATATTTGAAGGAATTTATACTTATTTTGATTTTTCAATCATTGGCAAATAATTCTAGGAGAGTTCAAAATGCTGGAATTAGAGGAATTCATAAAATTACTTGAATTTTTCCTTAACACAGGTTTTTACCTCTCCGAGTGACGATGACGTGACTGGGTGTGTGTGTCTGTCTATCACCGCGTTCGCAGTTGGCAAATAAGAGCAACCGTGTTCGCAATTTCCGGACCGCGTTCGCAGTTAACAGAAATTAGGAAAATTCTACTTCATTACGCTATCTTCATACTTGTCTTTCGTATGGTATATACCACATACACGCAAATCTGTACTTATTGGCTTCTGACAACACCATAGGTCTTCTGTGTATACCACATACACGCCAATCTGGAACATTGGCTTCTACTCCATTATCATCGTTGGGGTTAAGATGTACGCGCGATCGGCTACGGTTACGAGAAACGTTTAGCCTCCCAATGGCAGGGCTTCCACCAAATGCTAACGCAATTGCTCTTATTTTTATCATTTGTGAATGAATCGCTTTATATACCCTAAATTTCCAAAAATTGTGAAAACGCTATACGCTAGAAGTCAAACGTCAACAATAGCTATGTTTAAATTCATTTTAAGAATAGTGTTTCTTAAAACGGCTTAACTAGAATTAAGGTAAAATACTGACGATTAAAAAAATTAATATCAGTTATATTTATTTAATTATTTAAGATAATCTTCTTTTCATTGGAACGGCACAAGTGAAAGTTTATATAGAACGAGTAATGAAGATTGTATATGAATAGAAACACAAGGTTAATATAAAGCGAGTATGATGATTTGATCTCTTACAAAATCATAACATTTTCTTATTGCTGAATATTAAATGAAAATATGTTAAATATGTTTCGGCATTACGATTCCTTTAGTAGTTTTGTAGCTATAAAACTCTGTTTCATTTCAATATTCCAAGAAATTATTTTATATTAATATTTCAAATTTGGTGTTTACTCTTTAATTAAGCTTTACTACATTTATATATAATGTAAACTTATACTTCATGGTGAAGTGTTTTTAAAGAGTCACCAAGAGAGAAAAATTTAATATCATTGTCATGATTGCAACCTAACACTGTTAAAATAAGAACCTCTATGAGGTGGTCATATGCTATAGGGAGTGGGCGTTTGTCAGGGAGGGAAAGAACATCCGACGTTATTTTATACCTCTACTTAGGGGAGCGTTTGTAGGCGCGATGCTGAAATTCCCCCGTTAGGGGGATGGAATCGAGGTAAGAGATATAGGCCTATGACGTGGCAAGAATGGGTTTGCCCTCTCCCTATAATGTATTTCCAACGGATTTGAAGCAAACGAGGGTTCTGAGTCAAAATAAATCAGGTTCAGATTTGAACTAAACCGGAGTCAGAGTCGAGCTACACGGGTTCTGGGTTGACTGCAACACGGTTCTTAGGCTAACTCGACAGGGTTAAGAGTCAAACTCGACAGGGTTCAGAGGCAAACTCGATAGGGTTCAGAGTCGAACTACACAGCGTTCTGATTATAACTAAACAGGGTTCAGAGGCAAACTCGACAGGGTTCAGAGGCAAACTCGACAGGGTTCAGAGTCGAACTACACAGCGTTCGGATTATAACTAAACAGGGTTCTGGGTTTAACGCAATACAATTCTTAGCCGTACGAAGCGGGGTTCAGAGTCGAACTCAACACGGTTCTCAGTCAAACTACACATGGTTCCGTTACAACTGAACAAGGTTCTGATGCACACGCCACATGATTCAGGGAGGAACCTAATACGGTTCCAAAAGAAACTAACTTGGTTCAAAGAAAAACCCCAGCTCGGATCGTAGATGAACTCCTTAGGGCTTTATAGAGAACTCATATCAAGAGTTCTTTGTAGATCAAAAAAGGGTTTAAAATAGGGGACAAGCGTTAAGAACCCTTTTCTCGGCAAAGTAGAACCTTTTTTTCTTAGAGTGTAGGTTTGGAGGACCGGAGTAGGATTTGAGGACCTCAGGACCGGGGTAGATTAGCGTTTCTACAAAATCATTTGAGGCTGAATTAAACTAGCTTCGACGTAACAAAAAGGGAGTAGGCAATCCTCAGGGTCGGGACGTACAAGGGGGGTTGATTCATTGCCGCCTCTGCGTAATCTCAAAATCCCCTTAGCGAGATGGAAGTCTTATTATTACCCCCATGTTTCTCTCTCTTAGTTCCGTCAAAGAGGCTAATTGCATCCTGGACTAATAATAGTAACTTCGCTTTATTTAGTCTAAGCTTGCATCCAACTTCAACCGATTTATATTCCGCCAAATTATAGTTTCGTTGTTTCAACGTTTTGGTAGGATTTTACTTTATCTAACTAACCCAACCAACACTGGTTTCTGACTAATTAGAAAATAATAGTGAAAAAATTCTAAAGTCGCCGCAAGTTGGTCAAAAGTTTTTTTAAGCTAGAGTCACCAAAGCAAATCATTGGCTGCAAAGCCTCGGTACGGACCGCTGACAATTGGAATTTTGCAATTCGAGTGTTTAGAACTTGAGTTTCCAGTTCAGGGAGTTCCCTATTTTAAATTATAATTAACGAATAGTAATTATACTTAAAATATTTTCAAAAATATATAAATCGCTACAATAGACATTAAATTTATTTTTAAAGCAAACCGCGATGTTCTCTCTTATTTAGTTATCTTGTATTTAGTTCAAGAAAATTTACCTTTATTTCTTCAAATCACTAGACTTCCCCCTTAAGGGTTACGTGTGTGTAATCATTTTAGCATTGTTAAAGCTAACGCCTCGTTTTTAGAATGGTCTTATGTTAAGGGTACCGCATAGAGGGGCTACTCACTCAAAATTTCTCTTAATGTCGCACTATTACAATTATAACATAAATAAATATATTGAACTAAGGCTTACGGCTAATCATTTTAGCACATTTAAAAGTAGCGCTTCGAGGGGCTATTCACAAAAATTTTATGTACGCCTGTTAAGTACCGTACGATGTGGCTACTTACGAGCCCAGCCCTTGGGTCGTCTTGTTTCTGCTTACATCCTTCTAAGTGTTCATTTTACTTTCCCTTCAATTTCAGGGAGAAAAAGCTAAAAATGTATACAAAACTACGTCCCCGCTTAAAAATAAAGGCAAGAAGATTGAATACATCCTCCTTGTTAATGGTAAGTAAAACTCGCTTTCTTGTTACACGATTCGTTTACAATTCAAAACCAATTTTTTATTTCGAAAAATAGAGCCTGGTGTGGACCTGGGTAAGATAGTAAACTAATCTAACCTAACTTCAGGGCTGATACTAAGTCACTTTTTTCACTAAAAGTCACTTTTTTTCAAATTCGGTTACTAAAAGTCACTTTTCCAAAAATTAGTTTCTATTTGTTACTTTTTTTGGATTTTTGAGTTTTTCGGTGTTATTTACGTTATATATTTGACTGTATGACGGTTTAAACGCAAAAATAGCGAGATCACAGTTGATCAAACCCCAAAATCGTGCAGCTCTCTTCACTCGCTCAGCAAATGTTTAACTTAATATTTAAAATCAATCCAATTCAAATGTATGTTTTGGTTTTGATTTAAAACGACATCAATTACTTCACATTCTGAGCTGTGCTCCAAAAAATGTTTCATTTCAAGTGGCCCTTTTAGTAGCTTAATTTACCCCTATTTAGTCTTTTTTGCTTGCTATTTTTAAACTAATTAGTCACTTATTCAAGTAAAATTGAGCGTATGAGTGAGTATCAGCCCTGTAACTTCTTAACGTTAACTAAACGCTTCTTTATTTACAATTTAAAACCAATTTATTTCGAAAAACAGATACAATAATAGCGCCTATGCTCAAAGGTAAGATCGTAAACTAATCTAACCTAACTTCTTAACGTTAACTAAACGCTTCACTATCGTTATATAAAGGTTATAAACACGAATTGGTTCGGAGGGCAACTCCAGGAAACAATGTATCCGACGTTCTTTATAAACCTCCCCCTCCCCATACCATGCTGGTGAGTTCTTGCGTTAAACTGTAGTTTAAAGGCCGAGTTCCAGCGAAAAAGGATTCTAGCTAACTGAGCATTGAAACGAACAATTTTTTCATATTTTGCGAGCGAAAGTTGTGATAGTTTTAGCTGAATAAAAGTCGCGCAGGGCGGCCTCTAGCGAACTGAAGAAAAACAATTGAAAGCGGTTTAAAATTTTTTTTGCAAATATTTGAATTCTTCTGAAGGAAACTCTCTTTTTTTATCTTCAATTCGCTAGAACCGCAAGGCTTTCAGTTAAATTTAGCCACAGCAGGGAATCTAAAGTCTACGCTGTCGCTCCGTTGTTAGTCTCGATGCTTGCTTTTCAGTTCGGAACCCTTTCCGCCCGAACTAGTCCCTTAATTTCAGAGTTCCAGCAAAATGGGTAAACTAATGATAAATAATAGCATGTTGGAGGGATGCAAAAATTCGAAATGACCAAAAAAAAAAAAAAAGATTGCCGATATCCAGTTCTCTAGAAGAGCGAATTTTGTTCGAAAATGGACACGTTCTATGGTCTCGACTAGGAGGATGGAGGTGTTTTCACCTCTATACTCCTAGGTCTCGATGTTCGCTGTTCAGCTTGCTTGCGTTTGGAACTCGGCCTTGAATAGTCATTTTACCTCGTCAATAAAAGAGGGATTAAGTTTTGCTTTTTATTGTAGCGCTCGAAGCCGGATGTTAGAAGACATCGTAAGTTTATATTTAAAACTAGGATTTAATCGAAATTTCTAATAATTGATCTTTATTTTGCATTTGAACAGATACCCGATTCCGATTTAACGTCTGATAATTTCTCGTTTAAAAAAGTAAAATAAACCAACCACCCTAATGAAGTGGAACGTAAAGCGAGCCCGTATAGGAAAAGAAAGTGGTAGGTGCTAATTGGTGCGCGAACTTAAGTAGCTGGTACCATTGGAAAGAGAATAATTTGAAATATCACACCCTCAAGACATTTCTCGAATTATAGCAAGAATATACCTGAATTTCTTAAAATAATTCTTCTAATATTCTTCTTACTTTCGTTATAAGGATGTTGAAGTAATTTTTTAGTTAGATTACCTTTACATTAATTACGTTTGGTCTTATATTAAACCCAGCGAATGCCACGCACACATTTGGTATTTGGGGAGATGGGGTCGCTATAAAATGTTAAGATTCAAATAACCCGACTTATGTAGGTTTTCCCCAACCCTTTTCTATGACTTCCCCTAAAGTGGCGCGAATTTAAATTTTTGTCTGGGCTCCCTGAAAGTTTAAAATAGGCCCGAAATATGCTTGGTTCTAATCAGATTTTGATTAACTTTGTATCAAGATTAAAGAAGGGAAGCGTATTAAAGAGGCAGATGGTTTCATATCTTTCCATGGTGTTTGGAGAGTAGCGGGCATTTTGGCGACATCCTGAGCGTTAGGCGATTTTCCTTTGAAAGACAGAAATCTCATCATCGCCGAACCGAGTTCATTTTATTATTACGCCATTTTATTGTTCTTTATTTTATTGTAGAAAAAAGGCTGATGGAAGAAAAAAATAATCATAATTTTAAAATTTATATTTACAATTTCTATCTATCGTAGATTATATTTGATTTTAACAAATTTAGCATCGGTAATTGAAACCCCACTCTTTATTTTATTAAATTTTGGCATAAAAACTTGATGAAAGAATGACCTTGAATTAAATTACTAAGAACCATCTTTGAGTTAATTAAATTTAAACAGTTTTCCGATGACGATAGTGTAAAAGATTTTATATAAAATATTTTCAAAAAATGGAAAAAAACTGTGGACACTTTTTGTTGGAAAAAGAATTGCACTTTTCTTTCTTGCAGCAAACATTCGTACAGAAAGCGGGGGACCAATCACTCAATTTAACTGGATATTAACGTCATAGGAATTCAAATTCATCATCTGATGTTAGTGTTCGTACGGGGTAAAAATTTAATCGGGGTCAGGGTCGGGGCAGGTTATCCCCGAAAAAAACTAGTCGGGGTCAGGGTAAGACATTGCATCATGACGAAAGACCACTGCCATTACAAAAGACGGGGGAGGGCCGCCGATCCACGAGAGGGAGGATGGTGAACTTTGGAATTTTGGTGACTGTTTTTACTGTATTTTGTTGTTGTTAGTTACCTCCTAGCCCTATTTTTTCATAAAGGAGAAGCGGAGCACTTATTTGAGACGAATGAGATGATTGTTTTTGGCGCAGGACAAAAAATTATTTGCTAAAAATAACCTAACCAAAATCTAACCCCGAAAAACACCCCGACTACATTTTACATTTTAGGTACCGGGGTCGAGGTCGGGGTCGGGGTCCCCGTACGAACACTATCTGATGGATCAAATTGTCTTTCAACCATTGTGAAATCTATTTTGTAAAAAAAAATAAAATAGGGACAGAGTTCATTTTAGCGAAGATAAACAGGGACAATTATCATTTTAGGGAAGATGAACAGGACAATGTTCGTAAAACACGCACATTTAAAGGAAAGCGCGGCTCCATGATCACCCCCAGCATTCTGGCTAATCTTCTGGACGCGAAATTTACCTTGCCAAAGGCAGGAACCAATCAGACCTGATGCACTAGTTCGCATTGGTTCCTGCCTTTGCCTTAAGTAGCCTTTAGCAAGCTTAGCCACTGTGTAGCAGAAAAGCCATCTATAAGGGGCATCAAGCAATCTTTAGTATTTTCTCCATCGTACGTTTTGCTTCTCCGCGTAGGGGGAATACTACTATTGCCTTGAAAAAGCTAAAATCGTCATAAAAGCCTCGACCAAAATTAAAGCCCAGATATAATTGTTCTCAAAAATCTGTTACATGAAAAGGAAAAGTTGATTGCTAACCTAGAGGCGACTTAATTAAATCATTTAATATTTAACCTATGCTAATTATAATTAATTTAATTCAGAGAAGATCACAGAAAGTGGCTG
The DNA here is from genome assembly GCF_054372755.1 of Phalangium opilio. Taxonomy (NCBI): domain Eukaryota; kingdom Metazoa; phylum Arthropoda; class Arachnida; order Opiliones; family Phalangiidae; genus Phalangium; species Phalangium opilio. Next base: position 4,923,467 of record NW_028324167.1, read on the forward strand.
CTATGAGAGAATATGGATCACAGCTTTTAACCTCGTCGTTTATAACATGGTAAATTAAATTAAATCATTTAGGAAACATTAATTAGTTATCAAATTAATTAATTTAGGGTGCTCAACTTAAAAAAACGGCCTAAGAAAGAATGCTTCAAATATCTCCTGAGCCTCAATTTTGCCATTTGCATGCTTTATTATTTAATGAAATTTACCTACTTTTTTTTTCGTTGATTTTTTTCCATTTTCCAGCGAGTTCTTTGAATATTAAGAACAACTATACCAATTCCTACGTTTAAAAAATAATTTACCGCCTGGCCCTTTGAAATCAAACCCTTTTTTAATTAATATCTGGATTAAATTTTTACCAAAATAATAAGCAAATCCCGCAATGTTGCATTAATTTCAGATCAATTTTAACTATTTTAAAGACTAAACAAAAATGATATATGTATATATATATATATATATTTTTAATGAATTATACAAATTCTATACATTTATTTATTAAAACAGTGTACATAATGTAAACAAAAAAATGAAAGAAACATTGGAGAAAGTAACGGCAAACACAGTTAGTAGAAACAGAGGTTTGTTTTATTCAGTATGATTTAATTTTATACATTGAACCAACGCTTAGGAAGCCCAAAGAGTTATAGTTCATTACTAAATTTATTAGTTATAAAACAAGTTGGGAAAACCAAAATATAACCTCTCCAAGTCGAGTGTTAGACTACCCCGTCTACGCTGGAATACCACCCCATCCGCCACCTTCAAAGTAAGCCTCATATCTCCGTGATTAATCACGTCATAAAATCTGACTAATAACATCCTTGCCAACGGCCCTTATAGGGACCCACATTCACTGAAACCCTTGATTAAAAACCTTTGTTTTTATTTGAAATTTATTTTTCATTTTGTTGAAAACCATATTTTTGAAATTATGGTTCACGTTAAACATTTTAAAATAACATTAGGCTTAGACGGCAATCTATATAACAATCCCTTAACATTTTCATATTACAAACCATCAAATGTTAATAAACATATAATATTTTGTTTGAAAATTAGATATAAAACATTACATAATTTGAACCATAAAAACCCAAATTACATGTGGGAAAAACAGGTTCTGGGAAAACCCATATGGGAAAAAACCATTAACACAATTAATCAATATTATATCTATTCCACTCGTTCAAACGATAAATGTTTCCCAGATAATGTCCATATGAGAAGTTCATTGAAATGGAAATTAGATTTCAATTTAAATCTCCATTAGAGGCTTAACGTGTTCAATGAAAGCAAAACCTGTTATACCTATGTTAACAATTCCAAATTTAAGAGCCTTCTCTAAGGTGGTTACACTTTTACCAATCTTCTTTTGATCATACCAAATTTAATGAACTCATCTACACTGATGACCATCCTAAGCCCCTCTAGGGCTGTCATTTACGTCGTAGCAGTCACATATATGTTCCATGTCACGATCACACACTTTAAATTTCTGGAACAAAATCTATTAAATAGTTTCCCGAGTAAAGGTTAGTTAGACATGGTGAAAGAAAAGTGATCTGAATTGGTATTTCTGATATAACACTATTGAATACCTTTTAGAAATACCATACTGAACAGTTCCGAATCAACTATCTGTCAAGTAGAGCCACAATCTCTTGTAGTTCATAGGAAAGTCATGTAGTAATTTACCTACAGGCTAAAACACTATTGCTCTTAGTGTTTTTGCAAGCCACGTATATAGTTGTATACAGGCACACCCTAAGTTAAAGGTGTTTTTGCAAGCCATGTATATAGTTGGATACAGGCACACCCAAGTTAAAGGTGTTTTTGCAAGCCATGTATATAGTTGGATACAGGCACACCAAAGTTTAAGATGTCTTTTGTCAAGCCATGTATATAGTTGGATACACGCACACCAAAGTTTAAGATGTCTTTTGACAAGCCATGTATATAGTTGGATACAGGCACACCAAAGTTTAAGATGTCTTTTGTCAAGCCATGTATATAGTTGGATACAGGCACACCAAAGTTTAAGATGTCTTTTGTCAAGCCATGTATATAGTTGGATACAGGCACACCAAAGTTTAAGATGTCTTTTGACAAGCCATGTATATAGTGGGATACAGGCACACCCAAGTTAAAGGGGTTATTCCAAACCATTTAGCAAGTTGGCTAAAGCACAACCCAAGTTAATGTTTTTTTTGTTGTTTATGCAAGCGCATATAGTTGCGTACAGGTTAAACACTAAAGTTGTCTGGGTTTTTGCCAGAAAAGTACACAAATCCACCCTCTCCACCCACTTGTATACATTAAACTGTTCTATTGTTTAATTGCTTGACAAATTTTTTAAAAACAAGTTTGCTTGTTAAAGCTAGGCTTTTCTTACAAAACAGATTGCTTTGTGATAAGAATAATACGATTCCCTATAAGATGCTTCATATCGCTCTCGGAATGCTTTGTTTCCAAAGGCCAAATCTAATTGGCAATGATAATCTGTTGAATATTTTTCCTCCAGGCCAGGTAGCAAACACATATCGAATGATTCAAAAAACCTTGTCAGTGCCGTCTTGCACTTTAAAAAATTTATATTAAAATCTCCAACCGCTACTGTGGGAACTTTACTGTCATATCTTTCATCAAACAAGGGGTTAAAATCAACAAAAACAGAACGGAGACTTGCTCCGGGAGATTTGTATAACAGTACCAGTGCAAGTTCATTTTCTATGTAAGCATTGAGCCAGCAACGTTCTATGTGTGAATTTCTAAAAGGAATACCGCTGCGTAAAACTCTGCATTGTATAAATTGAACCGAATTTTCAGGCGCATCTTTTAAATATATAGATGATCCAAACGCCACTCTACGAGCAGTTCTAGGTAGAAGAATACCACCTATTTCCGTATAGGACGGTACAGAAAAATTATCAGTTTCTTTTTTCCATGTTTCAACAAAGCATAATAATTGGCTATTTAAAATTACTTTATCTGCAAGAACGTCTTGTAAGTGTGCGTTCAAGGACTGCACATTGTGTACATAAATGCTTAAAGCGTTTTGTAAGAATGGGAAACTAATAGATTTACATTGACGCAACCTTTGGAGTTCTAAGTCAACAATATTATTCTTAGGCGCATTTGGAACTTGAAATTTACCATAAATATATAAACCGGAAGCGGTCTTTGCTCTACTACATGCCACATATAAATGCGCTATTTCTAATTTCCTTGTAACCTTACAATGTACAACTATCGATGAGAACGTATCACCCTGACTTTTATGTATCGTAATCGCCTCAGAAATAACCAAAAGAAATTGTTTCCTCGAAACTGAAACATTGTTTTGTTTCCATTTTCTATTAAATGCCTTAATGACCTTTTCAACAGGCGTCCAAGAAACATTAAAACTATTATTCACATATAAACCATGACACTTTAGTCTCAACATTTTCCCAACTTTCGAATCGTCAAACTCAATCCAAACCCTGAACGGGATTTTCTCCCCGAGCCTATTAGTACCATACTCTATCTTTCTTAACCAACCGGTCGCACCGTTTGTTAGTCCGTCAGAAGTGTCAACATTGTTGGTCATCATATACCTTGCACCACACGCAAGAGTCAATTCTTTTGGTAGACCATACGTATCAGACGTTGCTAAGGTTCCAATTTGGGACAGAATGTTTTTTTTAACTTCACTAGTAAGGTCGCCATTTACAACATCCACTGAAACTGAAACCGCCTTTTCCGTCTTCATGTTTAAAAGCTTAACTTGATTGAATTGGTTTACTTCCGCATTAGTTGCGAAAAGGTGTATAGCCTCTTTCGGGGGTACGCGCTCAGTGTTTACTTCCAAACTACTAAAAAAGTCAATATCGTTCTGAGTCATATTTCCCACAGCCATTCTATTCAAAGCTTCTGCAAATCTTTTGTCATCTTTTTGTCTCATTATTTCCTCAAGTTCAGCAAATTCAAATTGCTCCCATATTGGGTTACCAATTAACGATGCGTACGGATTATCTGTCTCACTTTGGGGTTGGAACGCAAAATAATCACGGACTGGCCTTAATTGGTTAAAGTCTCCAACTAATAGGACAGACACACCACCAAAATAATCAGGGCATCCCATAATCTCTTGCAATCTAGAGTTTACTCGATTAAAAACTTTCGACCCAACCATGGAAATTTCGTCAATTATTACTAATTTTACTTGCCCATATAGTAGCCTACATTTATGAAGAGTTTCACTTTCCAATCTCGATATATTTCCAGCAAATTGGCTAACGGGTAAACTAAACGTACTGTGCAAAGTTGCCCCACATATATTAAAAGCAGCCTTGCCCGTAGGTGCGCAACGGATAACTTTCGCTTCCGATGGATTACTTCCAGGTTGTTTGTTGTAAAACCTTGACACAGATTCAAATATAGCACTAATCAAAAGGCTTTTTCCAACACCAGCGCCCCCTGTAACAAAGAGGCGCAACGGGTTTCTTTGCTTTTTACATGATACAGAACATGGTAATATATCTCTCTTTGTTTTGAATTCAGTTTTCTAAGAAGTGCATTGTACGTTATTGAAGGGGCAACAGTATTTCCAGCATTACCATCCACAATATCTCTATTGATATTTCCTACAGAATCTTGAACCGTATTAATTAAAAAATCCGAATCATCCATAGCTAGAGACCTATCAATTTCATTTCCATGTTCTAATTCAGGTTGGATATTTGTAATATCCACTTCAATTTCCCCATTTTCAAAATCTGCTACGGCCTGATCAACGGCCTCTTCGTCAATTTCGTTATGAAATTCTTTCCTAACTTGATTAATAGTTTCGAGACAAAGCTCATATTCCGATTTAAAGTTCTTCGTCAAAATATCATTAATTTCATTGCGCCAGGGCTTAAACAACATTATATGTTCACGATAAAAGTTGTCGGGATCCTTTTCCAAATTGAATCTCCTGTACCGTATAATTTTAGAATGGCCACGTTTCTTGATAAACCCTGAGCCATCTTTAAGTTTCAGCCACTTATCACAAGATTCAATTTCATTACTCTCTCCCTCATCAACGTGATTGAGGGTGGCTTTAGTCACTCTACGGGATTGGAAAATTCGTACCAGGCACCAAATTGAGCTAAGGTTATTGCCTCTAGTTCCTCTGGCCTTTGAACATAATGTTCTAGAATCCCAGAGGCAAAAATATCCGTACTGTCATCTGGTAATTCCTCAAGCTCAACTCTACTCTTTATAATGTGTACACGATTTTCAGGGGCATTAGTGTTTATAAAAATGCAGGCGCGACTACACCGGGAGACAGGAATTTGTAAACCACTGTAAGCCGCTTCCTGCGCGCTTACCTCGTGGGCATTCAAGAACTAATTAGCTATTAGTTTTAACTTCTGTTTTACTGTGCATTTATCATTTTTCGCTTGTTTAGAAGCTTCGCGTAGAAGCAATGACATTCCACGTTGAGACTTCCCTATATATGACACAATATACATAACTAGCGCGTAAGCATCGAGAACAAATTGGATGTCCATATTCGCTTGCCAAAGACGCAAAGCGCAGGAATTGTACGGATTAACTCTAGTATCTTTGGGGTGTCTTTTCAATAAAACTGTTTTCCTTTTTGGATCATAAGTAACGGCATTAATGTATTCCTCTTCCGTCATACGTAACTTAGCCAACAACTCCTCAAAACTATCTACCCATAATTCTTTTTCTTTCGATTGAAAAAGCTCACGCAATTTCTTGGAATTGTTCTTACACTTAAGTTCTCCGTCAAGACTACCCGGTTCTCTTAAACTCGGATCATAAATAATAGTTCTTGGCATGGGAGGAAATGGAATTCCAAAACGACAAACTGAACTATTATTAACCTTCTTTCTACAAGTCGTTGTGTGTTTGTGAACTTGTAAACGTGTTAATAAGTCTAAATGTTCGTCATTGTGCTCACCAGCACAAGAAATAACTTTATCAACAAACTCCTCAACTTCCTTGACATTTGAAAAATCATCCTTGAGTTTTGGAGCATCTTTTATCCAAATTAAGCCATGTTGATGGGGCGAGCCCCTTTGCTGTATTTCAACTCTAAAATAATAATCTTCTATAACACCAAGAGGACCTAATTTATTCAGAGCCTTTAGAAGAGCCCGAAAAGAGTGGTCAAAATATCTTGCGCAAGTAACAGGATCATCCTGAATCAGTTTTGCCCTTTCCGAAAAACTTAAATTATTAATATCATCGTTCGATAAACGGTCCTGCCCAGAGGTTACTCTTAAAATATTTAAAAGCTCCGGCCATTTACTTTCCGCAGCAGAAAACGTTATGAAAAAGGTTGCAGAACCCAGCTGTCTGATCATACCCATCAATTCTTTCTGCCTGTGTTGCCAATAGGAAGGAGAGCTCTGTATTCTTTCTAAAACTCTAAAACCATCATCCTGCTTAATTAATGCATCAAGAGAATCTGCAGAGGCTAACAGCCCAGCAGTATAATTCGAGCCATCTGCTCTTCTAGTTTTTCTCATGCAAACTTGTATAGCTTGACTAACTATCAAAGTTTCTAATTTGACAAAAGAATAAAACAATTTCGAGGGATTCTTGGCACAGCGCCTATCGGTATTACGAAGCTCCCATTTAAAAATATCACCAAAACTCCCCTTAACCTTTAGGTTTCTTTTTTGACCTACGTAAATGCTAGGGAATGACAATTCCTCCGCATCCCCGTCAAAGAGTAAAGACATTGTATTAGTTGGTAAGAAATCTTTTAAGGAAACTAATAATGTGTCTTGATTCCCAACTGGTAACGAACTATTTTCGTTGGGTTCATTCCACATATCATCGCTGTCATTACCTGTGTTTAGTGGCACTAGTGGATTATCTCTTGAAATATTATCTTCGTTAACAATAAAATCAAGTTCTTCAGGAATTGGATCTAATATATCACTCTTAATTGTAATTCCATGTTTAACATACAAAGGGGTATTGACAAGAACATTAAGGGCTTCTAGAATTACTTTGGGTCTAACAGTTTCATACAAAAACGGTGTGTTATACTGCATTCTTCTCATGAACTCAATTTGAATTGTATCCGTGTCTCGAGGTAACCTAGGTAAAACCGACACAGTGGACTCTACATTAATAGGAACATTGACCACATTTCCTTTAATTCCCCTTTGTTGGTCACATCCTAGCCTTCTTATTTGCATGAAAGGTATTCGTGGTGATATCATTCTTTCTTCTAAATTACTAATGTTAGCTAATTCCGTAGGAATTTCAGGAAACTGAAATCCATTTTCCCTTGCAAATTTTGCAATTTGGTTTCTCTTAACAGCTTTATTACAAGTACTGCACAAAAATATTTCCTCATCCAACTCTCGTCGTTCAATACCAGGGACTGACAAAAAATCAATGGACTTAACTATGGTGCCCGATGACTTAAAAAAAAAGATTTGAACATCCTTCACACGGAAAGGTTGGACCTTCTTTTATGCTGTCAAAATATGTCTGCTCTATAAACAAAGGATTTGCTCGCCTATCTGCCGCAGAAAATCTATTTCTTGAACGTTCAGAAGTCCTAAAACCTATATCTTCACGCCTGGCAACCATACCGGTCTGGTTTCTATGACGTTCATTTTGTCTGTATTCTGGATTTTGGCGTTGAGCAGTCATGCCTATCTGGTTACTAGCTCGTTCACCTTCCCTATACTCTGGGTCTTGTCGCTTAACTGACTTATATAACTGGTTACGAGTTCGTTCACCTTCCCTATACTCTGGGTCTTGTCGCTTAGCCGACTTATATAACTGGTTACTAGTTCGTTCACCTTCCCTATACTCTGGGTCTTGTCGCTTAGCCGACTTATATAACTGGTTACTAGTTCGTTCACCTTCCCTATACTCTGGGTCTTGTCGCTTAGCCGACTTATATAACTGGTTACTAGTTCGTTCACCTTCCCTATACTCTGGGTCTTGTCGCTTAGCCGACTTATATAACTGGTTACTAGCGCGTTCACCTTCCTTATACTCTGGGTCTTGGCGCTTAGCTGACTTATATAACTGGTTACAAGCTCGTTCACCTTCCCTATACTCTGGGTTTTGGCGTTTATCAGCCATACCTATCTGGTTTCTAGCTCGTTCACCTTCCCTATACTCTGGGTTTTGGCGTTTACCAGCCATACCTATCTGGTTTCTAGCTCGTTCACCTTCCCTATACTCTGGGTTTTGGCGTTTATCAGCCATACCTATCTGGTTTCTAGCTCGTTCATTATCTCTGTATTCTGGATTTTGGCGTTTAGCAGCCATACCCGTTTTGTTTCTGGCTCTTTCACCTTCCCTATACTCTGGGTCTTGGCGCTTAGCTGACTTATATAACTGGTTACTAGCTCGTTCACCTTCCCTATACTCTGGGTTTTGGCGTTTATCAGCCATACCTATCTGGTTTCTAGCTCGTTCATAATCTCTGTATTCAGGATTTTGGCGTTTAGCAGCCATACCCGTTTGGTTTCTGGCTCGTTCATCTTCCCTATACTTTGGGTCTTCGCGTTGAGCTGCCTTATATAACTGGTTTCTGACACGTTATTTCTCCTTGTACTCTGGATCTTGGCGTTCAATAGCCTTACTTAACTGGTTCTTAACACGTTCGCTAGCTTGGTACCATTCATCAAGCCTTTTTACCTTGTTGGAAAATATACCACCCTGATTTTCAATTTCACGATTTGAATCATTGCCACTGTTACTATATTCTTTGTTTTGTCTAAAAATTCTTAACCTCTCTAACGGATACACATTACCATGGGACGTACTAGGTACTTGTTCATCGTTCTCGAAAATTTCAGTAATATCAGGATTATTATTATTACGCAAATTATTGGGTTGCTCATTAGTAGATATCCCTTCATTTAAAGAACTTACGCTAGCGCTTACATCTAATTCTTTACCTTTCGTAGGATCATGGCTAACTGGCCGCGCGCTAAGACCAACATTAGGTGTACTTGAACCTGGTTCTAGAACTTTAGCCTTTTTCTCAGCTGCTAACACTTTTCTCCTTTCATTTTCTCGTTTCCTAAATTCAGGATCTGACCTCTTTGCCCTCATTCTTTCCCTTGCCTTACGCTTTCGTATTTCCTCTTTAGTTAAATCATTGTCTTCCTCCATTTTAATAAATGCTATAATACTCACAAAATAAGCGAACTCACTTATTTTCCTCAATTCTTCAAATTTTGCAATATTATTTCGCCAGTAGTTAAATGATAGTCTACTGCCTTCAGAATTCTAAATTAGAATAAACCCCGCAGTTAAAAATAGGGTCTTTTTACAACTTGGTGGGCGTATCAACTCAACCATGTCTTCCTATCATTTTTAAAAAACATATATAGATTGCTAGCATATTTATTCGACTAGATTTATGCCGTTTTTCATTGGCATTTTCTATGGAGTAGTTTTCTTGGATTGAGAACGAAAGTCCATTTACAATTGAATTAATTGCATCTATATCTAATTTAATATTTCTCCATTGTGGCAGATTGCTAGCAGCCAATGAAAATCGTAATTAATGATAAGCGATTTTTGTTGAATTTTAAATAAAGAATAAGTCTCGCGCGTAAAAAATATCTCTGTACTACAAACAGACTTGCCAATACACCTAATCTTGTCGTGATCTTGTCGTGATCTTTAAAAAATATTCATAGATGGCCAGCGTAATTATTACCTTTGATCTTACTACAGCTATTTATCTCTAGCCACACAAGCAAGGAGGATGCACCAATGAGTGGAAGTTTATAAAAGAAATAGGAAATACTCTTGCTTATGTTTTTTTTTGCGAATTGGGTCAGAGGACCGCGGCCAGGATGCGATTAATCAGGTGTCATTATGTGTGTAAGCAGGGGAAGGAAATGAGGTTTACTTGGGAGGTGACGGACGGCGTGTGGGGGTCAAGTCATCGTAGGATTGCCGACATGTGTCTTATTCACTCAAACTTTGTCGCAAAGAAGCTTGGCTTACAGGAGTGCGCCACACTCCCGGCTCTCTTGCTTATGTTAAACAGATTAGCTAGAGATAGTCAAACGAAAAACTCTTTGTTATTTAAAATTAATCGACTTTGCTTCTCTGCTTTCAATGATAACAAATTTCATTACATTGAACTGTAAGAAAGTAACTTAATTACTCATTTAATACTAACTTTACTCGGCATGTAATTCATATACCCTATTTGAATTACATGCCGCAAGCAGAGAAATATCACATCTCATCCTATATTAACTTTGGAGAGAGTTTCCATGGTTTGTAATGGAAATTATTTACAATGGAGTAATTCCTTTAAGAACTCGCTGTTTATAAACTGTGCAATGAATATACATATCGATTTGAAACGCAATCTTCATTACTCATTCTGTATAAACTTCGACGAAGTCGTTCCGAAGAAAGATATGTTCTTTAATAATTAAATAAATAAATATAATTGGTATTATTAATTTTAATAGTCAGTAATTTACCTTGAGTCTAGTTGTTTTCTGAAAAGTTATTCATAAAATAATACAAAGGTATGGTTGACGTTTGAATTTTAGCGTATGCCTCTTTGACAATTTTAGAAACTTTAGGGTATATAAGACGATCAATTCACAGCGTTTAGTAAGATAAACCTCTCTTTGTTGAGACGAGGGCTAACATTTTTCAATATAAAATATACTTTTTAAACAGAGGTCCATCAGTCAATGAGAAAAACCGGAAATGAAGATCACCAATTTGGCAAGATATTGCCAAGTGAATTTGTGACGGTTAAAGTGTCTTTCACTATATATCCTCAACAATTATTTTAAAAGACCTTATATCTTAATGTGTATTTAACTTTCGGCTCACTCTGAACCGTTAAGACCTCCTAAAAGATGACACGAAACAAGGCCCATTTTAGTTTAGGTCTAAGGTGTACCTTAATTCATAGACCAAATCATAACAACACTTGTGGAGATATACAGTATTAACATCCATATTATCTAGTGAAATTAAAATTTACGTCTACACTATATATATAAATGTAGTAAAGCTGAATTAAAAAGTAAACACTAAATTTTAATTAATTATATCAAAGGATATTCTTGCAATATTGAGATGAAACAGAACTCTATATGTACACAACTACTAAAAGAATCGTAATGCCGAAAAATATTTAAAATATTTCCTTTCAATATTCTGCAATAAGAAAATGTTATCGTTTTGTAAGAGAGCTTTTCATCCTACTCGCTTTATATTAACTTTCGTATCCGTGTAGTGTTTCGATTTAGATGCAATCTTCATTACTCGTTCTATATAAACTCTCACTTGTGTCATTACATAGAAAGAAGTTTATCTTAAATAATTAAATAAATATAACTGATATTAATTATTTTAATCGTCAGTATTTTACTTTAATTATAGTTAAGTCGGTTTAAGAAACTTAATTCCTAAAATAATTTTAAACATAGCTATCTTTAACGTTAAACTTCTAGGGAACACCTATATCAGAACTTTTGTAAATTTAGGGTATATAAGGCGATTGATTAACAGGAAGGGATAAGAAAAAGCGCAACTGCGAAAACCTTTGGTGGTGATCCCACCTTAGGGAGGCTAGACGTTTCTCGTAACCCTAGCCGCTCGCCGCGTACATCTTAAGCCAAACGACGATAATGGAGTAGAAGCCAATATTACAGATTGGTGTCTATGTGGTATAGACTAAAGACCAGTAGATGGTGGTGTTAGAAGCCAATGTTGCAGATTGGTGTCTATGTGGTATAGACGAAAGACCAGTAGATGGTGGTGTTAGAAGCCAATGTTGCAGATTGGTGTCTATGGGGCATAGACGAAAGAGCGGTGGATGGTGGTGTTAGAGGCCAATAAATACCGGTATGCGTTGAGTGAAAGAATTGGCGGTTAGCCAACAGATGGCAGGTCTAACGGCTAGTTAGTGATTGGCGTCAAATAAGATGGATAAAGCAATGAAGTAAAATTTTCCGAATTTCTGTGTACTGCGAACGCGGTCCGGAAATTGCGAACACGTTTGCTCCGACTTGCCAACTGCGAACGCGGTGACAGACACGGCCGTTACAGAACCTCTCCTGGACTACGTCACACGGAGAGGTAAAAATATAAATATAGGAACAGAGGACCCTGTAACACAGTGTTTTGGGGATAAGGCTTGCTCACCCAGGTTACGTCAGGAATTTAGCACAAATAGAAGAAGGCTCAGTAAAACCCAATTCCATTTCATCTCCCTTTCAAAACCAAGCCAGCTAGGTCGTAGAGTTTCGCACATGCGCAACCAATGCAAAAGAGAGAAGAAACAAACAAGTTGAGAAAACCAAAATATTACCTCTCCGAGTCAAGAGGTCTACTACTACAAACTTATTTACCTAGATATGGAATTATTTCTCTTTTTTCAAGTAAAAATTTACGAAATATTGAAGCAGTATTCCAAGCATAGCGAATAATACAGTAAAGCAGACGACATTTTACATCCATTAAGGATAAATCTTGGACACATGGAAATCAGTCAATGGGGAAAAGATCAGGAAATGAAGTCTACGCTTCAGCTGTTTAGCGTATATTCTGATAGCTAAATTCACAACTGGTTTGCAGTGTAAACACTATCGTCTCGTCTCACCTCAACAATATTCTTAGTTTGCCAACATGAATGTTAATGTTAAATAAAACCAAAGCTAAATTGTAGCTAGACGCACTAACAGTCAATGCGCACCATAAAGAGAATAAAAAGTCTGTAGCTACTACCCGTTTACCATTAGCCCTTTTACTATTCTAATTAACACCATGATCTTTTCTTCTATTATAAAATCTTAACCTGATTATTTAATAGTGTATTTAACTTTCGGCTCACTCTGAACCGTTGATGTCTCTTCATTTCAGACACGAAAATCAAAGCCCAAAGTTTTCTTCACCTCAGGCCTTAATTATTTACTCTTTGTTTCACTAAGCCTATTGAGAATGATACTTCATATACCCGCCGGAATCTAGGTCTTAGTTGTCTTCATGAAATCACTAAACCAAGGATTATTCTATATACAGATGTAGTATAGCTTAAGTAATATATAAACAGCCATTTCAAATAACAATATTAAAAAAAATCTTTGGAATATCAAAAGGAAACAGAGCTTTAAAGCTACAAAAGTACTAAATGCATCATAATTACGAAAAATACTTCCACATATTCACTTTATATTATGGAAAAAGGGAATATTAAGGTTCTGTATGATTTCTTAACACATCAACGCAAGGCTAAGTACTAGTGTAACAATGGACGGACACACACAGACAAAAACATAGACTGCTTTTTAACTCTTTCCGTATTAATTTTGAGTTGAGAAACAAGATTATCTTTAATATTTAAATAAATATAATTATTTTTAATTATTTTAATCTTCCATAATTACCATTAATAATAGTTAAATCGTTTAAAGTAAAGTTATACCTATTATCATCTCAAACTTTGCTGATATTGACGTTTAAAGTGAAGGGTACCCCTCTTGCCCGCTTTCTTCAAATTTTGGGGTATATATACGATTCGTTTCCATTATAAAAGTAAGGAAAAAGCGCAATTGCGAAAACCTTTGGTGGCGATCCCACCTTAGGGAGGCTAGACGTTTCTCGTAACCCTAGCTGATCGCCGCGTATATCCTAAAACCAAACGATGATGATGGAGTAGAAGCCAATGAGACAGATTGGTGTCTATGTGGAATAGACGGAAGACCAGTAGATGGTGGTGTTAGAAGCCAGAATGTACAGACTGGTGTCCAAGTGCGATGGACAAAGACCAGAAGATGGTGGTGATTAGAAGCCAGTAAGTACAGACTGGTGTCCGTGTGCGATGGACAAAGACCAGAAGATGGTGGTGTGAGAACTCAACTAGAGGAGCTATTTCCGTGACTGTGAAAGCAGATCGGAAATGGCGAACACGTTGGCTCCGATTTGGAAACTGCGAACGCGGTCACGTGGGTGTAACAACAGACACAAACACACACATACGGGCACACGATTGACACTTGGGGACCGGTAAGGAGTGATTGACATCTGAGGACCCAAATAACTATAGTTCATTAAAAAGAGGATTTCATAATTAGTTGAGCGCCGTAAAGCATATAATTAAACACTCTCTGTGGAAAAAGAACCCAAGACATTTATATGTAGGGACCTGAAAACACACGATATTTTCACCGTATAAATGGGGACCTTAATTCCAGATTACTTTCATATTTCAGATATAGATGTCGCTAGGTGAAAGTCCCCACTTGTCAATGAAGTCACTGCGTGGATCTTGAAAGTGTATAATCAAAAAATGTCCCCAGATATAAGGTAGGAAGACGGTTTAGGTCCCCACATGTAAACCTGAAATCAGCTCAAAACTTAAGTGTTAAGCCTTTAATAGGTCCGATTACATAAATTTCATTATAATAATCAATATTTTAAACTATAAAATTAAAAAATACATGAAATTAGAAAATGTGTGTTTAAAAGACCCCACTTGTCTGTTGAAATGACTGTGAAGGTCCCCACTTGTAAATTTATCGAGTGTGAAAAATGAAATTGAAATACCTGATGGAACCATATAGGCTTCGACACTAATACAAAATCTAATATTTTCTACAAAAATGTCCCCAGATATAAGGTTGGAAGATTGTTTAGGTCCCCACTTGTAAACCTGAAATCAGCTCAAAACTTAAGTGTTAAGCCTTTAAAAGGTCCGATTACCTAAATTTCATTATAATAATCAATATTTAAACTATAAATATAAAATATACATGAAAAGAGAAAATGTGTGTTTAAAAGACCCCACTTGTCTGTTGAAATGACGGTGAAGGTCCCCACTTGTAAATTTATCGAGTGTGAAAAATGAAATTTAAATACTTGATTGAACCATATAGGCTTTGACACTAATTCAAAATCTAATAATTTATACACAAATGTCCCCAGATATAAGGTTGGAAGACTGTTTAGGTCCCCACTTGTAAATTTATCGAGTGTGAAAAATGAAATTGAAATACTTGATTGAACCATATAGGCTTTGACACTAATTCAAAATCTAATAATTTATACACAAATGTCCCCAGATATAAGGTTGGAAGACTGTTTAGGTCCCCACTTGTAAACCAGAAATCAGCTCAAAACTTAAGTGTTAAGCCTTTAAAAGGTCCGATTACCTCAATTTCATTATAATAATCAATATTTTAACTATAAAATTAAAATATACATGAAATTAGAAAATGTGTGTTTAAAAGACCCCACTTGTCTGTTGAAATGACTGTGAAGGTCCCCACTTGTAAATTTATCGAGTGTGAAAAATGAAATTGAAATACCTGATGGAACCATATAGGCTTCGACACTAATACAAAATCTAATATTTTCTACAAAAATGTCCCCAGATATAAGGTTGGAAGATTGTTTAGGTCCCCACTTGTAAACCTGAAATCAGCTCAAAACTTAAGTGTTAAGCCTTTAAAAGGTCCGATTACCTCAATTTCATTATAATAATCAATATTTTAACTATAAAATTAAAATATACATGAAATTAGAAAATGTGTGTTTAAAAGACCCCACTTGTCTGTTGAAATGACTGTGAAGGTCCCCACTTGTAAATTTATCGAGTGTGAAAAATGAAATTGAAATACCTGATGGAACCATATAGGCTTCGACACTAATACAAAATCTAATATTTTCTACAAAAATGTCCCCAGATATAAGGTTGGAAGATTGTTTAGGTCCCCACTTGTAAACCTGAAATCAGCTCAAAACTTAAGTGTTAAGCCTTTAAAAGGTCCGATTACCTAAATTTCATTATAATAATCAATATTTAAACTATAAATATAAAATATACATGAAAAGAGAAAATGTGTGTTTAAAAGACCCCACTTGTCTGTTGAAATGACGGTGAAGGTCCCCACTTGTAAATTTATCGAGTGTGAAAAATGAAATTTAAATACTTGATTGAACCATATAGGCTTTGACACTAATTCAAAATCTAATAATTTATACACAAATGTCCCCAGATATAAGGTTGGAAGACTGTTTAGGTCCCCACTTGTAAATTTATCGAGTGTGAAAAATGAAATTGAAATACTTGGTTGAACCATATAGGCTTTGACACTAATTGAAAATCTAACAATTTATACACAAATGTCCCCAGATATAAGGTTGGAAGACTGTTTAGGTCCCCACTTGTAAACCAGAAATCAGCTCAAAACTTAAGTGTTAAGCCTTTAAAAGGTCCGATTACCTCAATTTCATTATAATAATCAATATTTTAACTATAAAATTAAAATATACATGAAATTAGAAAATGTGTGTTTAAAAGACCCCACTTGTCTGTTGAAATGACTGTGAAGGTCCCCACTTGTAAATTTATCGAGTGTGAAAAATGAAATTGAAATACCTGATGGAACCATATAGGTTTCGACACTAATACAAAATCTAATAATTTATACACGAATGTCCCCAGATATAAGGTTGGAAGATTGTTTAGGTCCCCACATGTAAACCTGAAATCAGCTCAAAACTTAAGTGTTAAGCCTTTAAAAGGTCCGATTACCTAAATTTCATTATAATAATCAATATTTAAACTATAAATATAAAATATACATGAAAAGAGAAAATGTGTGTTTAAAAGACCCCACTTGTCTGTGGAAATGACGGTGAAGGTCCCCACTTGTAAATTTATCGAGTGTGAAAAATCAAATTGAAATACCTGATGAAACCATATAGGCTTCGACACTAGTAATAAATCTAATAATTTATACACAAATGTCCCCAGATATAAGGTTGGAAGACTGTTTAGGTCCCCACTTGTAAACCTGAAATTAGCTCAAAACTTAAGTGTTAAGCCTTTAAAAGGTCCGATTACCTCAATTTCATTATAATAATCAATATTTAAACTCTAAAATTAAAATATACATGAAATTAGAAAATGTGTGTTTAAAAGACCCCACTTGTCTGTTGAAATGACTGTGAAGGTCCCCACTTGTAAATTTATCGAGTGTGAAAAATGAAATTGAAATACCTGATGGAACCATATAGGCTTCGACACTAATACAAAATCTAATAATTTATACACAAATGTCCCCAGATATAAGGTTGGAAGATTGTTTAGGTCCCCACTTGTAAACCTGCAATCAGCTCAAAACTTAAGTGTTAAGCCTTTAAAGGGTCCGATTACCTAAATTTCATTATAATAATCAATATTTAAACTATAAATATAAAATATACATGAAAAGAGAAAATGTGTGTTTAAAAGACCCCACTTGTCTGTTGAAATGACGGTGAAGGTCCCCACTTGTAAATTTATCGAGTGTGAAAAATGAAATTTAAATACTTGATTGAACCATATAGGCTTTGACACTAATTCAAAATCTAATAATTTATACACAAATGTCCCCAGATATAAGGTTGGAAGACTGTTTAGGTCCCCACTTGTAAATTTATCGAGTGTGAAAAAATGAAATTGAAATACTTGGTTGAACCATATAGGCTTTGACACTAATTGAAAATCTAATAATTTATACACAAATGTCCCCAGATATAAGGTTGGAAGACTGTTTAGGTCCCCACTTGTAAACCAGAAATCAGCTCAAAACTTAAGTGTTAAGCCTTTAAAAGGTCCGATTACCTCAATTTCATTATAATAATCAATATTTTAACTATAAAATTAAAATATACATGAAATTAGAAAATGTGTTTTTAAAAGACCCCACTTGTCTGTTGAAATGACTGTGAAGGTCCCCACTTGTAAATTTATCGAGTGTGAAAAATGAAATTGAAATACCTGATGGAACCATATAGGCTTCGACACTAATACAAAATCTAATATTTTCTACAAAAATGTCCCCAGATATAAGGTTGGAAGATTGTTTAGGTCCCCACTTGTAAACCTGAAATCAGCTCAAAACTTAAGTGTTAAGCCTTTTAAAGGTCCGATTACCTAAATTTCATTATAATAATCAATATTTAAACTATAAATATAAAATATACATGAAAAGAGAAAATGTGTGTTTAAAAGACCCCACTTGTCTGTTGAAATGACGGTGAAGGTCCCCACTTGTAAATTTATCGAGTGTGAAAAATGAAATTGAAATACTTGGTTGAACCATATAGGCTTTGACACTAATTGAAAATCTAACAATTTATACACAAATGTCCCCAGATATAAGGTTGGAAGACTGTTTAGGTCCCCACTTGTAAACCAGAAATCAGCTCAAAACTTAAGTGTTAAGCCTTTAAAAGGTCCGATTACCTCAATTTCATTATAATAATCAATATTTTAACTATAAAATTAAAATATACATGAAATTAGAAAATGTGTGTTTAAAAGACCCCACTTGTCTGTTGAAATGACTGTGAAGGTCCCCACTTGTAAATTTATCGAGTGTGAAAAATGAAATTGAAATACCTGATGGAACCATATAGGTTTCGACACTAATACAAAATCTAATAATTTATACACGAATGTCCCCAGATATAAGGTTGGAAGATTGTTTAGGTCCCCACTTGTAAACCTGAAATCAGCTCAAAACTTAAGTGTTAAGCCTTTAAAAGGTCCGATTACCTAAATTTCATTATAATAATCAATATTTAAACTATAAATATAAAATATACATGAAAAGAGAAAATGTGTGTTTAAAAGACCCCACTTGTCTGTGGAAATGACGGTGAAGGTCCCCACTTGTAAATTTATCGAGTGTGAAAAATCAAATTGAAATACCTGATGAAACCATATAGGCTTCGACACTAGTAATAAATCTAATAATTTATACACAAATGTCCCCAGATATAAGGTTGGAAGACTGTTTAGGTCCCCACTTGTAAACCTGAAATTAGCTCAAAACTTAAGTGTTAAGCCTTTAAAAGGTCCGATTACCTCAATTTCATTATAATAATCAATATTTAAACTCTAAAATTAAAATATACATGAAATTAGAAAATGTGTGTTTAAAAGACCCCACTTGTCTGTTGAAATGACTGTGAAGGTCCCCACTTGTAAATTTATCGAGTGTGAAAAATGAAATTGAAATACCTGATGGAACCATATAGGCTTCGACACTAATACAAAATCTAATAATTTATACACAAATGTCCCCAGATATAAGGTTGGAAGATTGTTTAGGTCCCCACTTGTAAACCTGCAATCAGCTCAAAACTTAAGTGTTAAGCCTTTAAAGGGTCCGATTACCTAAATTTCATTATAATAATCAATATTTAAACTATAAATATAAAATATACATGAAAAGAGAAAATGTGTGTTTAAAAGACCCCACTTGTCTGTTGAAATGACGGTGAAGGTCCCCACTTGTAAATTTATCGAGTGTGAAAAATGAAATTTAAATACTTGATTGAACCATATAGGCTTTGACACTAATTCAAAATCTAATAATTTATACACAAATGTCCCCAGATATAAGGTTGGAAGACTGTTTAGGTCCCCACTTGTAAATTTATCGAGTGTGAAAAAATGAAATTGAAATACTTGGTTGAACCATATAGGCTTTGACACTAATTGAAAATCTAATAATTTATACACAAATGTCCCCAGATATAAGGTTGGAAGACTGTTTAGGTCCCCACTTGTAAACCAGAAATCAGCTCAAAACTTAAGTGTTAAGCCTTTAAAAGGTCCGATTACCTCAATTTCATTATAATAATCAATATTTTAACTATAAAATTAAAATATACATGAAATTAGAAAATGTGTGTTTAAAAGACCCCACTTGTCTGTTGAAATGACTGTGAAGGTCCCCACTTGTAAATTTATCGAGTGTGAAAAATGAAATTGAAATACCTGATGGAACCATATAGGCTTCGACACTAATACAAAATCTAATATTTTCTACAAAAATGTCCCCAGATATAAGGTTGGAAGATTGTTTAGGTCCCCACTTGTAAACCTGAAATCAGCTCAAAACTTAAGTGTTAAGCCTTTAAAAGGTCCGATTACCTAAATTTCATTATAATAATCAATATTTAAACTATAAATATAAAATATACATGAAAAGAGAAAATGTGTGTTTAAAAGACCCCACTTGTCTGTTGAAATGACGGTGAAGGTCCCCACTTGTAAATTTATCGAGTGTGAAAAATGAAATTGAAATACTTGGTTGAACCATATAGGCTTTGACACTAATTGAAAATCTAACAATTTATACACAAATGTCCCCAGATATAAGGTTGGAAGACTGTTTAGGTCCCCACTTGTAAACCAGAAATCAGCTCAAAACTTAAGTGTTAAGCCTTTAAAAGGTCCGATTACCTCAATTTCATTATAATAATCAATATTTTAACTATAAAATTAAAATATACATGAAATTAGAAAATGTGTGTTTAAAAGACCCCACTTGTCTGTTGAAATGACTGTGAAGGTCCCCACTTGTAAATTTATCGAGTGTGAAAAATGAAATTGAAATACCTGATGGAACCATATAGGTTTCGACACTAATACAAAATCTAATAATTTATACACGAATGTCCCCAGATATAAGGTTGGAAGATTGTTTAGGTCCCCACTTGTAAACCTGAAATCAGCTCAAAACTTAAGTGTTAAGCCTTTAAAAGGTCCGATTACCTAAATTTCATTATAATAATCAATATTTAAACTATAAATATAAAATATACATGAAAAGAGAAAATGTGTGTTTAAAAGACCCCACTTGTCTGTGGAAATGACGGTGAAGGTCCCCACTTGTAAATTTATCGAGTGTGAAAAATCAAATTGAAATACCTGATGAAACCATATAGGCTTCGACACTAGTAATAAATCTAATAATTTATACACAAATGTCCCCAGATATAAGGTTGGAAGACTGTTTAGGTCCCCACTTGTAAACCTGAAATTAGCTCAAAACTTAAGTGTTAAGCCTTTAAAAGGTCCGATTACCTCAATTTCATTATAATAATCAATATTTAAACTCTAAAATTAAAATATACATGAAATTAGAAAATGTGTGTTTAAAAGACCCCACTTGTCTGTTGAAATGACTGTGAAGGTCCCCACTTGTAAATTTATCGAGTGTGAAAAATGAAATTGAAATACCTGATGGAACCATATAGGCTTCGACACTAATACAAAATCTAATAATTTATACACAAATGTCCCCAGATATAAGGTTGGAAGATTGTTTAGGTCCCCACTTGTAAACCTGCAATCAGCTCAAAACTTAAGTGTTAAGCCTTTAAAGGGTCCGATTACCTAAATTTCATTATAATAATCAATATTTAAACTATAAATATAAAATATACATGAAAAGAGAAAATGTGTGTTTAAAAGACCCCACTTGTCTGTTGAAATGACGGTGAAGGTCCCCACTTGTAAATTTATCGAGTGTGAAAAATGAAATTTAAATACTTGATTGAACCATATAGGCTTTGACACTAATTCAAAATCTAATAATTTATACACAAATGTCCCCAGATATAAGGTTGGAAGACTGTTTAGGTCCCCACTTGTAAATTTATCGAGTGTGAAAAAATGAAATTGAAATACTTGGTTGAACCATATAGGCTTTGACACTAATTGAAAATCTAATAATTTATACACAAATGTCCCCAGATATAAGGTTGGAAGACTGTTTAGGTCCCCACTTGTAAACCAGAAATCAGCTCAAAACTTAAGTGTTAAGCCTTTAAAAGGTCCGATTACCTCAATTTCATTATAATAATCAATATTTTAACTATAAAATTAAAATATACATGAAATTAGAAAATGTGTGTTTAAAAGACCCCACTTGTCTGTTGAAATGACTGTGAAGGTCCCCACTTGTAAATTTATCGAGTGTGAAAAATGAAATTGAAATACCTGATGGAACCATATAGGCTTCGACACTAATACAAAATCTAATATTTTCTACAAAAATGTCCCCAGATATAAGGTTGGAAGATTGTTTAGGTCCCCACTTGTAAACCTGAAATCAGCTCAAAACTTAAGTGTTAAGCCTTTAAAAGGTCCGATTACCTAAATTTCATTATAATAATCAATATTTAAACTATAAATATAAAATATACATGAAAAGAGAAAATGTGTGTTTAAAAGACCCCACTTGTCTGTTGAAATGACGGTGAAGGTCCCCACTTGTAAATTTATCGAGTGTGAAAAATGAAATTGAAATACTTGGTTGAACCATATAGGCTTTGACACTAATTGAAAATCTAACAATTTATACACAAATGTCCCCAGATATAAGGTTGGAAGACTGTTTAGGTCCCCACTTGTAAACCAGAAATCAGCTCAAAACTTAAGTGTTAAGCCTTTAAAAGGTCCGATTACCTCAATTTCATTATAATAATCAATATTTTAACTATAAAATTAAAATATACATGAAATTAGAAAATGTGTGTTTAAAAGACCCCACTTGTCTGTTGAAATGACTGTGAAGGTCCCCACTTGTAAATTTATCGAGTGTGAAAAATGAAATTGAAATACCTGATGGAACCATATAGGTTTCGACACTAATACAAAATCTAATAATTTATACACGAATGTCCCCAGATATAAGGTTGGAAGATTGTTTAGGTCCCCACTTGTAAACCTGAAATCAGCTCAAAACTTAAGTGTTAAGCCTTTAAAAGGTCCGATTACCTAAATTTCATTATAATAATCAATATTTAAACTATAAATATAAAATATACATGAAAAGAGAAAATGTGTGTTTAAAAGACCCCACTTGTCTGTGGAAATGACGGTGAAGGTCCCCACTTGTAAATTTATCGAGTGTGAAAAATCAAATTGAAATACCTGATGAAACCATATAGGCTTCGACACTAGTAATAAATCTAATAATTTATACACAAATGTCCCCAGATATAAGGTTGGAAGACTGTTTAGGTCCCCACTTGTAAACCTGAAATTAGCTCAAAACTTAAGTGTTAAGCCTTTAAAAGGTCCGATTACCTCAATTTCATTATAATAATCAATATTTAAACTCTAAAATTAAAATATACATGAAATTAGAAAATGTGTGTTTAAAAGACCCCACTTGTCTGTTGAAATGACTGTGAAGGTCCCCACTTGTAAATTTATCGAGTGTGAAAAATGAAATTGAAATACCTGATGGAACCATATAGGCTTCGACACTAATACAAAATCTAATAATTTATACACAAATGTCCCCAGATATAAGGTTGGAAGATTGTTTAGGTCCCCACTTGTAAACCTGCAATCAGCTCAAAACTTAAGTGTTAAGCCTTTAAAGGGTCCGATTACCTAAATTTCATTATAATAATCAATATTTAAACTATAAATATAAAATATACATGAAAAGAGAAAATGTGTGTTTAAAAGACCCCACTTGTCTGTTGAAATGACGGTGAAGGTCCCCACTTGTAAATTTATCGAGTGTGAAAAATGAAATTGAAATACTTGATTGAACCATATAGGCTTTGACACTAATTCAAAATCTAATAATTTATACACAAATGTCCCCAGATATAAGGTTGGAAGACTGTTTAGGTCCCCACTTGTAAATTTATCGAGTGTGAAAAATGAAATTGAAATACTTGATTGAACCATATAGGCTTTGACACTAATTCAAAATCTAATAATTTATACACAAATGTCCCCAGATATAAGGTTGGAAGACTGTTTAGGTCCCCACTTGTAAATTTATCGAGTGTGAAAAATGAAATTGAAATACTTGATTGAACCATATAGGCTTTGACACTAATTCAAAATCTAATAATTTATACACAAATGTCCCCAGATATAAGGTTGGAAGACTGTTTAGGTCCCCACTTGTAAACCAGAAATCAGCTCAAAACTTAAGTGTTAAGCCTTTAAAAGGTCCGATTACCTCAATTTCATTATAATAATCAATATTTTAACTATAAAATTAAAATATACATGAAATTAGAAAATGTGTGTTTAAAAGACCCCACTTGTCTGTTGAAATGACTGTGAAGGTCCCCACTTGTAAATTTATCGAGTGTGAAAAATGAAATTGAAATACCTGATGGAACCATATAGGCTTCGACACTAATACAAAATCTAATATTTTCTACAAAAATGTCCCCAGATATAAGGTTGGAAGATTGTTTAGGTCCCCACTTGTAAACCTGAAATCAGCTCAAAACTTAAGTGTTAAGCCTTTAAAAGGTCCGATTACCTAAATTTCATTATAATAATCAATATTTAAACTATAAATATAAAATATACATGAAAAGAGAAAATGTGTGTTTAAAAGACCCCACTTGTCTGTTGAAATGACGGTGAATGTCCCCACTTGTAAATTTATCGAGTGTGAAAAATGAAATTTAAATACTTGATTGAACCATATAGGCTTTGACACTAATTCAAAATCTAATAATTTATACACAAATGTCCCCAGATATAAGGTTGGAAGACTGTTTAGGTCCCCACTTGTAAATTTATCGAGTGTGAAAAATGAAATTGAAATACTTGGTTGAACCATATAGGCTTTGACACTAATTGAAAATCTAATAATTTATACACAAATGTCCCCAGATATAAGGTTGGAAGACTGTTTAGGTCCCCACTTGTAAACCAGAAATCAGCTCAAAACTTAAGTGTTAAGCCTTTAAAAGGTCCGATTACCTCAATTTCATTATAATAATCAATATTTTAACTATAAAATTAAAATATACATGAAATTAGAAAATGTGTGTTTAAAAGACCCCACTTGTCTGTTGAAATGACTGTGAAGGTCCCCACTTGTAAATTTATCGAGTGTGAAAAATGAAATTGAAATACCTGATGGAACCATATAGGCTTCGACACTAATACAAAATCTAATATTTTCTACAAAAATGTCCCCAGATATAAGGTTGGAAGATTGTTTAGGTCCCCACTTGTAAACCTGAAATCAGCTCAAAACTTAAGTGTTAAGCCTTTAAAAGGTCCGATTACCTAAATTTCATTATAATAATCAATATTTAAACTATAAATATAAAATATACATGAAAAGAGAAAATGTGTGTTTAAAAGACCCCACTTGTCTGTTGAATGACGGTGAAGGTCCCCACTTGTAAATTTATCGAGTGTGAAAAATCAAATTGAAATACCTGATGAAACCATATAGGCTTCGACACTAGTAATAAATCTAATAATTTATACACAAATGTCCCCAGATATAAGGTTGGAAGACTGTTTAGGTCCCGACTTGTAAACCTGAAATTAGCTCAAAACTTAAGTGTTAAGCCTTTAAAAGGTCCGATTACCTCAATTTCATTATAATAATCAATATTTAAACTCTAAAATTAAAATATACATGAAATTAGAAAATGTGTGTTTAAAAGACCCCACTTGTCTGTTGAAATGACTGTGAAGGTCCCCACTTGTAAATTTATCGAGTGTGAAAAATGAAATTGAAATACCTGATGGAACCATATAGGCTTCGACACTAATACAAAATCTAATAATTTATACACAAATGTCCCCAGATATAAGGTTGGAAGATTGTTTAGGTCCCCACTTGTAAACCTGCAATCAGCTCAAAACTTAAGTGTTAAGCCTTTAAAGGGTCCGATTACCTAAATTTCATTATAATAATCAATATTTAAACTATAAATATAAAATATACATGAAAAGAGAAAATGTGTGTTTAAAAGACCCCACTTGTCTGTTGAAATGACGGTGAAGGTCCCCACTTGTAAATTTATCGAGTGTGAAAAATGAAATTGAAATACTTGATTGAACCATATAGGCTTTGACACTAATTCAAAATCTAATAATTTATACACAAATGTCCCCAGATATAAGGTTGGAAGACTGTTTAGGTCCCCACTTGTAAATTTATCGAGTGTGAAAAATGAAATTGAAATACTTGATTGAACCATATAGGCTTTGACACTAATTCAAAATCTAATAATTTATACACAAATGTCCCCAGATATAAGGTTGGAAGACTGTTTAGGTCCCCACTTGTAAATTTATCGAGTGTGAAAAATGAAATTGAAATACTTGATTGAACCATATAGGCTTTGACACTAATTCAAAATCTAATAATTTATACACAAATGTCCCCAGATATAAGGTTGGAAGACTGTTTAGGTCCCCACTTGTAAACCAGAAATCAGCTCAAAACTTAAGTGTTAAGCCTTTAAAAGGTCCGATTACCTCAATTTCATTATAATAATCAATATTTTAACTATAAAATTAAAATATACATGAAATTAGAAAATGTGTGTTTAAAAGACCCCACTTGTCTGTTGAAATGACGGTGAAGGTCCCCACTTGTAAATTTATCGAGTGTGAAAAATGAAATTGAAATACTTGATTGAACCATATAGGCTTTGACACTAATTCAAAATCTAATAATTTATACACAAATGTCCCCAGATATAAGGTTGGAAGACTGTTTAGGTCCCCACTTGTAAATTTATCGAGTGTGAAAAATGAAATTGAAATACTTGATTGAACCATATAGGCTTTGACACTAATTCAAAATCTAATAATTTATACACAAATGTCCCCAGATATAAGGTTGGAAGACTGTTTAGGTCCCCACTTGTAAATTTATCGAGTGTGAAAAATGAAATTGAAATACTTGATTGAACCATATAGGCTTTGACACTAATTCAAAATCTAATAATTTATACACAAATGTCCCCAGATATAAGGTTGGAAGACTGTTTAGGTCCCCACTTGTAAACCAGAAATCAACTCAAAACTTAAGTGTTAAGCCTTTAAAAGGTCCGATTACCTCAATTTCATTATAATAATCAATATTTTAACTATAAAATTAAAATATACATGAAATTAGAAAATGTGTGTTTAAAAGACCCCACTTGTCTGTTGAAATGACTGTGAAGGTCCCCACTTGTAAATTTATCGAGTGTGAAAAATGAAATTGAAATACCTGATGGAACCATATAGGCTTCGACACTAATACAAAATCTAATATTTTCTACAAAAATGTCCCCAGATATAAGGTTGGAAGATTGTTTAGGTCCCCACTTGTAAACCTGAAATCAGCTCAAAA
This sequence comes from Phalangium opilio, assembly GCF_054372755.1. NCBI lineage: Eukaryota > Metazoa > Arthropoda > Arachnida > Opiliones > Phalangiidae > Phalangium > Phalangium opilio. Next base: position 4,950,418 of record NW_028324167.1, read on the forward strand.
CTTAAGTGTTAAGCCTTTAAAAGGTCCGATTACCTAAATTTCATTATAATAATCAATATTTAAACTATAAATATAAAATATACATGAAAAGAGAAAATGTGTGTTTAAAAGACCCCACTTGTCTGTTGAAATGACGGTGAAGGTCCCCACTTGTAAATTTATCGAGTGTGAAAAATGAAATTTAAATACTTGATTGAACCATATAGGCTTTGACACTAATTCAAAATCTAATAATTTATACACAAATGTCCCCAGATATAAGGTTGGAAGACTGTTTAGGTCCCCACTTGTAAATTTATCGAGTGTGAAAAATGAAATTGAAATACTTGGTTGAACCATATAGGCTTTGACACTAATTGAAAATCTAATAATTTATACACAAATGTCCCCAGATATAAGGTTGGAAGACTGTTTAGGTCCCCACTTGTAAACCAGAAATCAGCTCAAAACTTAAGTGTTAAGCCTTTAAAAGGTCCGATTACCTCAATTTCATTATAATAATCAATATTTTAACTATAAAATTAAAATATACATGAAATTAGAAAATGTGTGTTTAAAAGACCCCACTTGTCTGTTGAAATGACTGTGAAGGTCCCCACTTGTAAATTTATCGAGTGTGAAAAATGAAATTGAAATACCTGATGGAACCATATAGGCTTCGACACTAATACAAAATCTAATATTTTCTACAAAAATGTCCCCAGATATAAGGTTGGAAGATTGTTTAGGTCCCCACTTGTAAACCTGAAATCAGCTCAAAACTTAAGTGTTAAGCCTTTAAAAGGTCCGATTACCTAAATTTCATTATAATAATCAATATTTAAACTCTAAAATTAAAATATACATGAAATTAGAAAATGTGTGTTTAAAAGACCCCACTTGTCTGTTGAAATGACTGTGAAGGTCCCCACTTGTAAATTTATCGAGTGTGAAAAATGAAATTGAAATACCTGATGGAACCATATAGGCTTCGACACTAATACAAAATCTAATAATTTATACACAAATGTCCCCAGATATAAGGTTGGAAGATTGTTTAGGTCCCCACTTGTAAACCTGCAATCAGCTCAAAACTTAAGTGTTAAGCCTTTAAAGGGTCCGATTACCTAAATTTCATTATAATAATCAATATTTAAACTATAAATATAAAATATACATGAAAAGAGAAAATGTGTGTTTAAAAGACCCCACTTGTCTGTTGAAATGACGGTGAAGGTCCCCACTTGTAAATTTATTGAGTGTGAAAAATGAAATTGAAATACTTGATTGAACCATATAGGCTTTGACACTAATTCAAAATCTAATAATTTATACACAAATGTCTCCAGATATAAGGTTGGAAGACTGTTTAGGTCCCCACTTGTAAATTTATCGAGTGTGAAAAATGAAATTGAAATACTTGATTGAACCATATAGGCTTTGACACTAATTCAAAATCTAATAATTTATACACAAATGTCCCCAGATATAAGGTTGGAAGACTGTTTAGGTCCCCACTTGTAAATTTATCGAGTGTGAAAAATGAAATTGAAATACTTGATTGAACCATATAGGCTTTGACACTAATTCAAAATCTAATAATTTATACACAAATGTCCCCAGATATAAGGTTGGAAGACTGTTTAGGTCCCCACTTGTAAACCAGAAATCAGCTCAAAACTTAAGTGTTAAGCCTTTAAAAGGTCCGATTACCTCAATTTCATTATAATAATCAATATTTTAACTATAAAATTAAAATATACATGAAATTAGAAAATGTGTGTTTAAAAGACCCCACTTGTCTGTTGAAATGACTGTGAATGTCCCCACTTGTAAATTTATCGAGTGTGAAAAATGAAATTGAAATACCTGATGGAACCATATAGGCTTCGACACTAATACAAAATCTAATAATTTATACACAAATGTCCCCAGATATAAGGTTGGAAGATTGTTTAGGTCCCCACTTGTAAACCTGCAATCAGCTCAAAACTTAAGTGTTAAGCCTTTAAAGGGTCCGATTACCTAAATTTCATTATAATAATCAATATTTAAACTATAAATATAAAATATACATGAAAAGAGAAAATGTGTGTTTAAAAGACCCCACTTGTCTGTTGAAATGACGGTGAAGGTCCCCACTTGTAAATTTATTGAGTGTGAAAAATGAAATTGAAATACTTGATTGAACCATATAGGCTTTGACACTAATTCAAAATCTAATAATTTATACACAAATGTCTCCAGATATAAGGTTGGAAGACTGTTTAGGTCCCCACTTGTAAATTTATCGAGTGTGAAAAATGAAATTGAAATACTTGATTGAACCATATAGGCTTTGACACTAATTCAAAATCTAATAATTTATACACAAATGTCCCCAGATATAAGGTTGGAAGACTGTTTAGGTCCCCACTTGTAAATTTATCGAGTGTGAAAAATGAAATTGAAATACTTGATTGAACCATATAGGCTTTGACACTAATTCAAAATCTAATAATTTATACACAAATGTCCCCAGATATAAGGTTGGAAGACTGTTTAGGTCCCCACTTGTAAACCAGAAATCAGCTCAAAACTTAAGTGTTAAGCCTTTAAAAGGTCCGATTACCTCAATTTCATTATAATAATCAATATTTTAACTATAAAATTAAAATATACATGAAATTAGAAAATGTGTAGTTAAAAGACCCCACTTGTCTGTTGAAATGACTGTGAATGTCCCCACTTGTAAATTTATCGAGTGTGAAAAATGAAATTGAAATACCTGATGGAACCATATAGGCTTCGACACTAATACAAAATCTAATAATTTATACACAAATGTCCCCAGATATAAGGTTGGAAGATTGTTTAGGTCCCCACTTGTAAACCTGCAATCAGCTCAAAACTTAAGTGTTAAGCCTTTAAAGGGTCCGATTACCTAAATTTCATTATAATAATCAATATTTAAACTATAAATATAAAATATACATGAAAAGAGAAAATGTGTGTTTAAAAGACCCCACTTGTCTGTTGAAATGACGGTGAAGGTCCCCACTTGTAAATTTATTGAGTGTGAAAAATGAAATTGAAATACTTGATTGAACCATATAGGCTTTGACACTAATTCAAAATCTAATAATTTATACACAAATGTCTCCAGATATAAGGTTGGAAGACTGTTTAGGTCCCCACTTGTAAATTTATCGAGTGTGAAAAATGAAATTGAAATACTTGATTGAACCATATAGGCTTTGACCAAGTTCCTTTAATTAACCTCCCTTGTAATTTGAACAATATTCAAATTACACTCTCTAATACTATTGTAACAAAGTGTTTCTTCCCTTTGTGTCTATTCATTTAGAACTGTACTTCTAGACCTTCCAGAGTGAAAATATTATAGAAAAAAAAGGTAGGATCCTCAATTATTCATAATAGATAAATCACGGCAGCATTTATTACAATCCTTTTAAATCCTACGACTCATACCGTTCGAAGCTCTCTGTTTGAACTTTCCATCTCTAGGCACTGAGTGGCGATTGAGTCTCGAGTAATTAATTATGGCTTTTAAAACTATTTAAACGATTGAATTTGCCTAATTTATTATGAATACGAATTATTACTTACTAGTATTTTCAGTCCACCATAAGGTCATAAGGTATGCTCCATAAGTTTGTCACTGGTAACTGAGAGTTTGTCTTGAAGTGACGCTGGCAAAACGTCATAGATTCTGTAAAAGGCTTAACAAAGACTAAATAGGAAGATGGACTGAATAACCGAGTGCACTCAATTCTCGCGTCGTTCGCGATAGCTCTAAGTAAGTCTCTAGCATAAGTTTCATACTTATGGAACATATTTTCTTAACTTATGATCCACCTTATTCCCTATCGCCAGAACATAGTCTTATCTCGGGAATCGTGGAGGAGAGGAACGGGAAGAAATTCATCTGTCGGCTGCTACTGTAGCATACGACAGACGAATTTCTTGATTTTCTTACCGTTAATCCTCTCTACGAATCCCGAGATAGCCCCAACTTCCGACGATAGGGAATAAGGTGGATTAGCTAGCATAACCGAGAAAAATTAAATTTCCCCATTGTTTTCTCATTTGAGAATGATTCGCGATCCTAAAGTAATAAATCTAACCTTGATATCTCACAAATGTCTGCGGTAATTCAAATTAAGCTTGGAACCTGTTTTCATTTAAACGACCCTTTATTTAATCAGGATTATGTTAAATTTGTGTAATTAGTCCAAAATTAACATATTGTGAGGGAATTCCAAAATACATGCGAACAGACCAGAAGCCTTCCAGAAGCTATATTAAACCCATAATTCTTCCAATTAGTTGCAACAATTAATTCTTCTTTTCAACAGAGAGACACTTTACTTGTACGCGACTCTAAAATCACATAACACAAGCCTGCAAAGTACCACGTGACCACGTCCACGTGTTTAGTTATTCGTAAACCTTCGGTTGAGAAACCCAAAATGTACCCAAAGAGAACCGAAGAGTGAAACCTTCTTGTCCACTTTTAAAAATAAATTTAGCGCAAGTCCCAACACTGTTAAAAAAACTGTTCAATCTTGGACAAAATCATGTGCAGAGTAGTGACTCTGAGACAGCACAGATTTTTAACCAAATCTGCACAGATTAAATCATGTGCTAATGTGCACATTAATTTGGTTGTGCGAAGTTACACAGAAACACGTCCAGCTTTTAGCGGACAACCGCCCATCGTTGAACGGACTACCGACAATAAACGGCAGGCTCATCGACCACTTTAGACTGGAAATCCGACCATATTTGAACGGAATACAGACTATATTTGAACAGAATATCGGCCATATTTGAACAGAATATCGATCATCTTGGATCGGACAACCGACCATCGACGGTTTATCCTTCGAATAACTTCAATTGGACAACCAACAATTTTTGCATGGAACATCGACGATGGCCACGTTTATATCACTCCCTACCTCCATGAAGGGTATATAGTAAAGCAGACAACATTTAAATCCAATTATTATACTTCTTAAACAGAAATAAATCAGACAATAAAACAATTTGGTGAGATATTGCTTTATGTACTGGTGAAGGCTTAAGCGTCTACTTCTTTACTGCACAATCTTCATGGTGCACATAAAGGAAATTACCAATATTGCTTAAATGTGTATTTAACTTTCGGTTCACTCTGAACCGTTAGGACCTCCTCAGAGAGTACGCGAATCAACACCTGTTTTGGCTTCGTCCTTCGGTGCATTCAGTAAAACCGATATAACACCTCATGGAAAATTAAAGCTAAGAATTATTTACCATTGTTTCTTGGGAAGTTACAATCTATGTTTACACTTTATATAAATGTAGTCAAGCTAAATTAAAATGTACACCCCATTTAAAATATTAATATCAAAAGATTTTCTTGGAATTTCAAAATCAATGAGAAGTTTATAGCTACAAAACCACTAAACGAATCGTAATGCCGAAACATATTTACAATATTTTAATTTAAAATTTTGCAAAACGAAAATTTTATGGTTTTGAAAGAGTTCTTTTCATACCAGCACAAGGTAAAAACAAGAAGGTAGTATGAACTAAGGAGTAGAATCTAGAAGCTTATTCAGAAATATGAAATATTATTGCATAGGCCTTTGCTTTGCGCCTCAAACGTTCTTAAATAAGTTCTAAATGTATCACACCCTAGCTTTCGTTGTTGATCTTCAATATTACGAAAAACCAACTTTCAACACACTCTCGCCCTTTCGCAAATAGTCAAGACAAATTGAATTGTTTAAAATAATAACATTTTAGGTGGTACAATAATATAGTAATTTCGTTTCCCTGCCTTTGGCTTATGGCTAGTTGTGATACTACACTGTTGAATGAATTTTAGTTTTGAACAAAATATAATTTAACAAATTTACTTAAGAAGAAATATTTTGGTTTGTAGACGTTTTGCCGTTCAATGTCACATGATTGATGGATAATGCTTAAACGTACACTCTTAACAAATATTTGTTCCAACCTGAACATATTATTGTGCAAAGCCTCAACCTACTGGGAGCACACTTTTTCGTTCAGTTTTGAACAGTAAATACAGGTACTAAAATTGAACATTAAAACGGTGTGATAGGTAAAGCACTTTCATGGTCATTGTTGAACACTGCGTGTGGTAGGATTTCTTCTTAGGGATGCAAAATTTAACAGTAAAGTCGACAATTTGGCACACATAATGTGTCAATTTTGCATGGTAAAAAATGACAATGACAAATTGGTGGCAGTTTTGAATAGTGTAGCGGACTATTTTATTTTATATAATGCCAACCTTCGATATTCGTGTTGATTCCTTTCCAATGTACCGAATTCCCAATCAACCGGAACCAAAATGGGATGATTCCATTATATCGTACTACCACACCTTGGACGGTTAACGAAAAGTAGTAAATAGCCTCCAGGGACTACACTTGACGAATGTGGTAACTGTCATTTTCTTCCGATAATAATGGACTAGCAAATAATTTCATTTTCAAACAATTTGAAGTCTTTTATAAATATAATGGAAAGGTGAAATACGCAATAATCATTGACATTTCCTTTCATATTATTTTAAAATGATGTTTGTAACGACCAATTTATATTTCATTTAGTAGTAGGGACTATACAGATATGCAGACATCCAAGATGGCCGCCACCCCAAGATGGCGGCCAGACCCTCATCCACCAGACTCAAACCAAACTTTTCAGACAAGTCTGGACTAGCCCGAGCTCCTGCCTGATAGTTTCATGACATCATCTTCCTAACTTAAACCAAAACTAAAGCTATAGTCAACATTGACGTCATCCCTGGCTTGCTAGCAATGGGTGTTACCCTTTAACCACTCCAGCTTTCTGTAGGCCTAAAGTTAATAACAAGTTGGGAAAACCAAAATATTACCTCTCCGAGTCAAGAGGTCTACTACTACAAACTTATTTACCTAGATATGGAATTATTTCTCTTTTTTGAAGTAAAAAGTTTCGAAACATTGAAGCAGTATTCCAAGCATAGCGAATAATACAGTAAAGCAGACGACATTTTACATCCAATAAGGATAAATCTTGGACACATGGAAATCAGTCAATGGGGAAAAGATCAGGAAATGAAGTCTACCCTTCAGCTGTTTACCGTATATTGTGATAGCTACATTCACAACTGGTTTGCAATGTAAACACTATCGTCTCGTCTCACCTCAACAATATTCTTAGTTTGCCAACATGAATGTTAACGTTAATTAACACCAAAGCTAAATTGTAGCTAGACGCACTGATAGTCAATGCGCACCATAAAGAGAATAAAAGGTCTGTAGCTACTACCCGTTTACCATTAGCCCTTTTACTATTCTAATTGCCACCATAATCTTTTCTTCTATTATAAAATCTTAACCTGTTAATAGTGTATTTAACTTTCGGCTCACTCTGAACCGTTGATGTCTCTTCATTTCAGAGACGAAAATCAAAGCTTAAAGTTTACTTCACCTCAGGCCTCAATTATTAACTCTTTGTTTCACTAAGCCTATTGCGGATTCTACTTAATATACCCGCCGGAGTTTTGGTCTTAGTTTTTTTCATGAAATCACTAAACCAAGCATTATTCTATAAACAGATGTAGTATAGCTTCAGTAATATATAAACAGCCATTTCAAATAACAATATTAAAAAAATCTTTGGAATATCAAAATGAAACAGAGCTTTAAAGCTACAAAAGTACTAAATGCATCATAATTACGAAAAATACTTCCAAATATTCACTTTATATTATGGAAAAAGGGAATATTAAGGTTCTGTATGATTTCTTAACACATCAACACAAGGCTAACTCCTAACGCGACGCACTAGTGTAACAATGGACGGACACACACAGACCAAAACATAGACTGCTTTTTAACTCTTTCCGTATTAATTTTGAGTTGAGAAACAAGTTTATCTTTAATATTTAAATAAATATAATTTTTTTTAATTATTTTAATCTTCAATAATTAACATTAATAATAGTTAAATCGTTTAAAATAAAGGTATACCTATTATCATCTCAAACTTTGCTAATATTGACGTTTAAAGTGAAGGGTACCCCTCTTGCCCGCTTTCTTCAAATTTTGGGGTATATATACGATTCGTTTCCATTATAATAGTAAGGAAAAAGCGCAATTGCGAAAACCTTTGGTGGCGATCCCACCTTAGGGAGGCTAGACGTTTCTCGTAACCCTAGCTGATCGCCGCGTATATCCTAAAACCAAACGATGATAATGGAGTAGAAGCCAATGAGACAGATTGGTGTCTATGTGGAATAGACGGAAGACCAGTAGATGGTGGTGTTTAGAAGCCAGTATGTACAGACTGGTGTCCAAGTGGGATGGACAAAGACCAGAAGGTGGTGTTGATTAGAAGCCAGTATGTACAGACTGGTTTCCAAGTGGAATGGACGTAGACCATAAGATGGTGGTGATTAGAAGCCAGTAAGTACAGACTGGTGTCCGTGTGGGATGGACAAAGACCAGAAGCTGGTGGTGTGAGAACTCAAGTAGAGGAGCCATTTCCGAACCTGTGAAAGCAGTTCAGAAATGGCGAACACGTTTGCTCCGATTTGGAAACTGCGAACGCGGTCACGTGGGTGTAACAACAAACACACACACAAACAGACACACACGATCGTTACAGAACCTCTCCGTGACATACGTCACTCGGAGAGGTAAAAACACAGATTTTAAGACATCAAATATTTACTTTTTATAAGATGTACAGATATGCGTAATAAATAAATACAGAATATATATTACAAAATAATCAACAACCAGCAAGGATAAACAAACATGTTTTAAAAAGTTCATATTTCACGTTGAACCCGTATCGTTATTTGACTCGGAAGAGTGATTAGTGGAGGAATGTCGAGGTTTATTTTCTAATTGTTTTCTGCTTCGCTGCTCGATTTCGTAAAGAGGTAACAAAACGTTGACTATTAACCCGTAAACAAAAAAGAAAATGAGGCACAACATATTGCGAGGGCTATGATAGCAAATGATATTTAAATTGCTAGTACGTGCTATATGTAACATACTAGCGAGTTAAGCGGCAGTTTTAATTGGATCCTACTTGTCTTATTAGGTGGAGCGTAAGTAAAGAGATAATATCATTGGATAGGTTAATTAAGGTGGGACTAGAAAATAACCTATAATTATAAGTCTGAAAAGAATAACAAATATACGAATAAAGATTTTTAATAACATATGATATCATAATATACAAAAAATTAATAAAAAATAACAAAAATATATAAAACAAAAATAGTTACATAAAAAAATAACCCCACCACCATGTATAAAAAAGACTAAACAACGGTCGAGCCGAACCCCCCACTGCCGCGTGATGTAGGGGTCAGACTCTAGAAACAACATAAAAATGTGTTACATGTTGAAACCTAAATTAAAAAACTTGAAAATATTTACCGCCGCTTCCACCGGTCTTAGCAATATAACCGGGATAACTATCAATTGGGCGACTCTATCGCCCCGCCGGACAGTGTCGGCGGTGTCCCCGACATTGGCAATGACCACCTTTAGGGGTCCCCGATAGTCGGCGTCTATTATTGTTAAGAAATATTATACTTTTGGGCATTATAAAATAACTAATAAACATACCTATCGTCCCCTCGGCAACAAACAGCCCTTGGGCCGTCAAGCTGCTACGGCCAACAATGCGGCCGTAGCTGTCCGCCGGCAGCATAACGCCTAACCCAGTCGACAAAATTTTGATACCGTGAGGGTCAATTACGGTATCGACCGGACAATATAAGTCCAGTCCGGCCGACTGGGGAGTGGCACGACGGGAGTAAGCGCTGCCGGATGGATTTTGATGACAGGCAGGCAGGGCAAACGAGATGCGTTGGAAAAAGACATTTTAAAGAGGTACTGTTTAAGTCTTTAGAAAAATAACGTTGTTAAACAACTGATAACTTTAATTTTGAAACACGGGGCTTATATACTAAATTAGCGAGGTCAAATCTAATAGTGGATAGCCAATACTTTCAAGATTCTTAAAATTCAATAAATAGCAAAAAGTTAATTAGACATATAGGCGTAGAAATTAGAAATCTCTCCGAGGTCTAAGTTTTTTTTTCGTATGCCAAAAAGTTGTCTAGGCATGTTTTAAATAATTCAAACGAGATCGTGTTATATAAAAAACCCTTTAGCGAAGGTTAGAAAGGAGTTACTTTGATAGATGCCTAAGGGGACAAATATTATTCGTATGCAAAAGCTTGTTTAGGCGTGTTTCGAATAATTAAATTTGAATAATTCTCACGAGATCGCTTTATATAAGAAAAACAATTTATTAGTGAAGGTTAAAACTAATTACTTTGGGAGAGACGGAAATTGTTTTTTAACATGAATTAAATCTAAATAAATGTATATTAATATTAAACTATAGAGGTTATTTTTTATATAGATAGATATATTAATGTCCTCTTAATCTTTAGTATCAACTCCGCAATAAAAAAATGTATTTTAGGTTAAATTAAAAAATAGCGTATCAGACATAATTATATTTTTTTAAACTCTTAACAAGAATAGAATAAGGTTGTGTTATAAAAAAACCATGTCTGGGCCTGTATTCTAAAAAAAATATGGCCCTGAGATTTTGGTATAAAAGCTCGAGCATGGGCATTGGATTTTCACAATCGAACTATCAACAATGAACAAGTATCAGGAATCACAGTCCCTCTCCCAGTCACTTATCGATTCACCGCCAACGTCTCCCGGTGCTCGACAAGGACCGAGTAGCGGTCGTCATTCCTTAGACCATTTTCTAAGACCGGCTGCCCCGGAGATATTGATCGAGTCAGACGACGAGTCATTTGTGCAGGAAGTCCTGCAAAAGCACGTCGTCGGAATCCACGGGATCGAGGGGTCGTACCGGCTGACGAGCGAAGGCCAGTACTTTGAAACAAAAGTACCGGCGCGAAAGGGGGATTATTTTGTAGACGTTAGCGTCTACAAATTCAAAGACATTAACGACGCCCAGGCTGACAAGCTCTGGGAGTGTTCCCATAAACGACTCAAGCGAGTCATTGACGCTAAAAGCCGGGACGGCATTAAGCTGCTGAACGCATTCCACCGTTTGGTGGAAGATGTAAAGGGTGACGCTGAGGCCACGCAGCAGCCGCCCAGCAAAGTACGTATCTATTTAACAATAAATCTGAAAACCAAGCTTTTTTTCTAATTGTTTTATTTTCTGATAGAGATTTAAAAAATGAGCAGGAGCAGCAGCAGCAGCGGCAGCGACTCGGAGGGTAGTGAGAGGGTGGAACACGCCCAGGTAAACCGTTTCTACAGAATTGAGCGGCAGATTGACAAAACGAGTCGCAAGTGGCACTGTAAACAAATCGATTTGCGTATAGCTTTCTAAAATCTGGAAGACATTCCAACGCGAGATTTTTTTCGATTGTCCGTACCCTAGCGGCCACCCCATAATCTATAACAGAGATTTTGACAAATCGCCAGGCTGGTATTTTGGTGTTATGAGTTGTCGTCTGCTGGCCCCTCAAGATCTCCACATTCCCTTAATTCCTTCTCGCAGCGGTGGTAAATTAGCCTACGCCCTCTGCCGCACGTGTTTAGAATTGCGAGCGGAAATCTGCAATCACACTGTCAACGAACGGGCTTTCGAATCAGTCTGGCCCACGGTCGAAGTCTATGCCGCTATGGAGCATGGTTATAAACTCCTCGATATATTCGAAGTTTACCATTATCCAAAAACGGAATACTTCTTCGCGCAGTACATGACTGATTTTATCGCCTTAAAGGTGAAAAATTCCGAATTTCGCGCTCACGCGCAAACGCCTCTGCAAAAAGAAGCGTATATCGCCGATATAAACACAAATGAAAAGCTTTCTCTGATCGTAGCGGATATTCAATCAAATCCTTCCCTGCGTAATATCGCTAAAATTAATTTAAATTTTCTTTGGGGTCGCATGGCTCTGAATACGGGAAAGATTCGCAGCATCTTTATCAACAATTATTACGAATTGATACGATACGCGAGCGATTACACTCTGGAATTAGTCGATTTACGGCCAGTTATGGAGTCGATCGCTCTCTTATCGTACAAAGCCAAAAGCGATTACGTTTCGGACTATAAGCTGGGGTCGGCGATCGTGGGCAGCTTTGTCTCTTGCTACGGGCGACTCGAATTGAACAAGATGCTGCTTCAATTGGACCGCGCAGCCTTGTATTGTGACACCGACTCCATAATCTACCGCCATCTACCGGGAGAGTTTGACATTCCAACTGGCAATCATATTGGTTGCTGGGCGGACGAACTCGGCGGTGATTATATAACTTCCTTTTGTAGTACCGGCGCCAAAAGTTACTCGTTTCGCACTAGCAAAGGAAAAGAAGTCAAGAAAATTACAGGGTTGACGCTAAATCGAGAAAATCTGGAAAAACTTGACTTTGAAACCTTTGAAAGTGTAGCGATGAACCCGGAAAAGGAAGTTACAGTCAATGTCCCTTTTAATTTTAAACGGCATAAATACAAGCTGCAGCTAGAGGCCGTTAAAATTACCAAAAAATTTCGCCAAACCTCGAATAAGAGATTGTTGAACGCCGATTTGACAGCCAGTCAGGGCCGGATTAAGGGGGGGGCAGAGGGGGCACCTGCCCCGGGCGGCAGCAAAATAGGGGCGCTCAAGAAGTCTGGTGATACCCAAATCTGAACGATTGTTTTATTAAATTTTCGAAAAACTCAAAAACATGACGTTAGTTTTGAATGATTACGGGACTGTTTTTCGTTTTTAAATATGTATATTAGCTATCAAGACCAATTTATTACACCAAATTAGTTGGGAGGAGACGATAAATAGATTTTCCGAGTCTAAATCTAGAAAAGCCTATTCAAAGACATAGGCAGGCTGAAATTCGGTTACTAAAAGTCACTTTTCCAAAAATTAGTTACTATTTGTCACTTTTTTTCGATTTTTGAGTCTTTCGGTGTTATTTATCTTCTCGGCCACAAGGTTAAACGTAATATATTTGACTGTATGACGGTTTAAACGCAAAAACAGCGAGATTACAGTTGATCAAACCCAAAAAATTGTGGAGCTCGCTTCGCTCGCTAATCAAATATTTAACTTAATATTTATAATCAATCCAAATTCAAATGAATGTTTTAGTTTTGATTTAAAACGACATCAATTACTTTGCATTCTGAGCTGCGCTCCAAAATGGTTTAATTCAATTTCGCCGTAGAAATTTTATGATTGGACCTTTCCTGTGACTGGAAAAATTTAAGCCCATAGATTGGGCTTAATTACGGCACCGACCTTTAAAATATCTTTAACTACTGAAAATAATTATGAAAATCGATCATGTCTGAAAACATTTCATTTAAAGTGCCCTTATTTTACAGCTTAATTTGCCCTTATTTAGTCACTTTTTGCTTACTATTTTTAAATTTATTAGTCACTTATTCAACTAAAATTGAGCGTATGAGTGAGTATCAGCCATGCATAGGGATACTTTTCACTTAACAAAATTACAATAGGGAGCTAACAGCTGGCTAGGGGGAAGAGATAGTCTGACAACACGCAGCCGCCCTCTGGTTGGCATTTTTGCGCGTAGAATACTGTTTCCAACCGTAAGGGGGTATGAAACTCCAGTAAGAGATAGAAGGGTGTGACGTTTAAGGGTCAGAACTGTTAGCTTTCTATATTTCTAATAAAAACAAAATTGTAAAACTTTCAAGCTGGTTTTTATAAATTATGGCGCCAAGGGAGGGGGCGCCCATCGAGCCACTGTACCCGGGCGAAAATATTCTTAATCCGGCCCTGCAACCAGTCGACCTTACGGTTTCAAAGAGGCAACACCCGCTTCAACATCTCTTTCGCATGAATTACGAGGCTAGGCGGAGACATACTTTTGAGGGCTTGTGGGAATCTTGCGTTCCTATCGAAGCCCTGGCCAAAGACGGTTTCTATCTTGCAGATGTAGAAACACAGACGACGCGCTGCGTTTTTTGCGGCATTGCCTTGTACCAGTGGCGTTGCACGGACCATCCATCGAGGGAACATCGGAAGCACAGTCCATCGTGTCCGATGGTTTCCAAAAAACCGTGCAACAACAAACCACTGCGTCAGGGGTTTCCCGACTTCCCGACCAGCGAGGGCACGGATGTTTGCGACCATCTGGTCCAAACGTGCCCAGCCACCAACGAAGAGCGGTCGGGAAACGAAAAAGTGCGCGTGCGCATCAATCCGTCGTGTTTTCTACTGTAGTGCGTGTTTACATCCTACCCTCCGAGTCTCGCGTGAATTTTGACCTGCTCAACGCCCAACGGTTTCGGCAACGGATTACGGACTTTGAAAGAATTTTTTTAAAAAACAATTAAATAATAGGGGATTTTTGGGTGAAAAGGGTTATGTTTATATTGTTTAAATATTTTATATTTTTTTAATTGTGTTTATTAAGGGTTTTTGGGTTTATTGTATTTTTGTTTATAATATTTTAGTTTATTTTTTTTGTTTATTTGTTTAAATATATGTTGTTTAATGATTATAAATAACATGCCAACGTTAATAAAATGTTTATTATTCGAAATGAATCCGACCGAGTCAGTCTCGCATTCTTTAAAATTCCAAACACCCGCCCAGTTTCTAATTGTGGGACCAACGCAAGCGGGGAAGAGTTGTCTTTTAAGTAATTTATTGCATAATCATCAGCTTATGTTTGACCCACCTCATAAAAAGGTTATTTATTGCTACGCCGCCTGGCAACCAAACTACGAAAAATTGAAGCAATTGATTCCGGGAATTCTATTTATTCAAGGATTGCCAACCGCCGATCCGGATTTTTAGGATACGCATCGCGATTCCTACTTGATACTAGACGATTTAGCTAGTCAATTATTTAAGCAAGCTCATATTGCCGATTTAGTGTGCGTGACGTCGCATCATTTAGGCTATACGGTCATTACTATTACTCAACAACTGTTTCCCAAGAGTAGCCAATCGCGGATAATTTCTCAAAACTCTTCGTATTTTATAATAATGAAAAATCCTCAAGATGTTGCCTCTATTAGGTATTTAGCGCAACAAATAAGTCCAGATAACCCGAAGCGAATTACGGACGCGTACAGACTAGCCTCTAGAGAACCCTATAGCTATTTGTTAATTGATTTAAAACAAGAGACTCCGGAAAACTTACGATTAAGATCACGAGTTCTACCTCACGAATCGCCTATGTATGTCTATGTCGATTAAATTTTATTGTCATTTGAATAATGGCACCGCGCGTTAAACGTCGATCAGGAAAACGCTCCCGACTCGTAGTAGCGTGTCCCTCGGCAAAGTTTGCCAAATTTGTCCCTTATTTACAGAGTTTGCGCCAAACTAGCTGTGAACAACGTCGAACACTCTTAAACAATAGTAGCGCGCCTCAATTGAAAAGTATTCAGACAATTTGTAAGAATTTAAAGGGCGGGGGCATTTATTTGAGTAAAGACCGTAAGAAAAGGCTAGCAAAGTACAAGAAAATTATTAGACAACTCGGATCAAGTACCTTGTCACAGAAAAGCAAAAAAAGTTGCTCTTG
This sequence comes from Phalangium opilio, assembly GCF_054372755.1. Classification (NCBI taxonomy): domain Eukaryota; kingdom Metazoa; phylum Arthropoda; class Arachnida; order Opiliones; family Phalangiidae; genus Phalangium; species Phalangium opilio. Next base: position 4,965,996 of record NW_028324167.1, read on the forward strand.
CAGCAATCAGGTGGCTTTCTTACGACGTTACTTGCAGCAATCTTGCCTTCAATTGTCCAGGGCATAGCTGCTAAACTATGAAACAAATGGTACTTGTACCGCCTACCGCCGTAACTTCAACCGCTGCCCAAGAACATTCCGCCTTGGACCGAGAGATTGAGGATATTTTAAAATCGCCATTGAATGCCTACGATAAATTATATAAATTTTTAGACGCTTTTAAGAAATATTTAAGTATCGAGAAACAAATTCCTTTACCTAAATTTGAAATCGTGAGCCCCTCAATGGCGACTGCAACCACGTTGCCATTACCGGTCACCCCTAAAACGCCGCCGCGAAAAAAACAATTGTCATGGCCGAGCTATGCCACGTCATCAACAAGCACACCTGACAGCTCGTTCACCACACCTAGCCGTTATAAAACCGAGCCTCGGCAAAAGGTATTTAAAAGTGAAACGGCGGTAGGCACACCAACACAAGAAGAATTTTACCGGCAATATGGACCGACCTATGTTGGGAACCTGGTAAAACGGCAAGCCGAAGTTTTGGCAAATCGTTTGCAAAACACATTTTTTACGCCACAAAGGGAGCTAGAAGAACGGGCTGTTGGTTATGCAAATCCCGATGACGTTTTCAAGATGAAATTGCCGATGAACAAGAGAATCTAGCAGAAGCGGAACCGGACAATTTAACGGACTTGGAAAACCTGTTTGAGACGGCCTCCGCTAAACAGAAGAAAAAGAAAAAACAGAAAAAACCTCGGAAAAAGAAAGACGAACTTCAAAATCTCGGCCCAGTAGTTCCATCTAACGAACGGAGGGGTCGACACCATAAATGGCGTGATATTAAATAATAAATTGTAATATTAAGACAATTAAAAAAATTGTTTTATTGCAAACAATATATGTGTACATGTTTTTTTAAATGTAAAGATAAATATAATAAAGCGACATAATCGTTAAGTTCAAGATTCTGGTCATAGATGGTGTCTAATATCGTCTTCCTTGAAATTGCATCGGACCTTAACACTAGATACAGACAACAATGGATGCCGCACAGTTGAAAAAATGGATGTTGAATTTGTTGTTTATTGTAAACAACTCGTTTCCCGTATCGTTTTAAATTAACTTTATAGTATCGCGGCGACTTTCCGTAAGTGCAAAACATTTCTACCGTGTCATGGTTACAAAAAATTCCTATCCAATGTTCTCCAGTCTCTCCAGCTGCTTCATTATTGAATATAAAGCAAAATTTGGGTCTTTTAGGATGCGGGGGGAGTTTATCTACCGGAAAGCATCCTAAATAGTAGGGTCGCGTTCTTTTGTCGCAAGTTAAATCAGCGTTTATTTGCGAAGTGTTCATAATTTAGTCTTGACAACTCCCGTCTCAGGTAATGAGACTTGTTGTAGTTCAGCACCGTAAAAGACACTTAAAATCTGCTCTCCTTTCAAATCCGCTACGCGATAGACGGGTGCTGACCTTGGTATTACATCAACAACTCGAAATATTTCGTCAGCAAACGTGCCGCCCGAGCTGGTTTTTCTAAATACCCGACAAGCTATAGAGAGACGGACGTGGTCGCCAACTTTAAAGGTCGGTGCGTATCGATTAATTCCGTTAGATTTCCCGTACAATTTATTCCAAATGATTGATTCGTTATCTATGTTAACATGAGCCGGTGCAATTCCAATAGTTGAATGAACCCGTTCATTATAGGCTTGAGTAATTAAAGATAAATATTTAACATAATTTTTATTCCCCGTGGCCGTAATAACCCGGGCAATTTGTTCTTTGATTGTTCTAATAAAACTGTCAGCTAGACTGGCTTTATGCTGACTCCATGCAAAATGTATTTGCACATTGTGACGTTTCAAAAAGGAATCAAAGTTGCGCGAACTAAATTCTCCACCGTAGTCAGTGTATATTTTTAAAGGGATCCTCTCTCGAAATATTTTTTTAAAAGCTTCGATAACCTCGCCAGGTGTTTTGTTTCTGAGAGGTACTGTCCATCCGTAGCGGCTTAAGACGTCAATGACGCACAAAACATAGCGAACATTTTTATTAAAACGTTTTAATTTTGGTAGATCCAACAGATCAGCTTGAAAAACGTCATCGATACTTGAGGCGTACACCTGATTGGTCTTGAATCGGAAGCGCCGAAATCGATGTTTCGTGTAGGCGGGTTGTTTCTCGAGAAAGGCGACTAATTTTGCTTTTGGCACGTCCGGTAAGGCTTTTTGTAGCCTCGCTAACGACCCATAGGCGGCTGGGTTAGTCACATCGTAATAAATGTTTCTAATTTTAGCGTCCATATCTTAACAAGTGTAAATAACGACTAAATGGTTTCCCAATAAACAACTTTATTTAATATACACAAAGGTATTTTATAAAAACAATATCAGTTAAACAAATACTATATATCAGTACATTTATCTTAATAGCCATATATCAAGGCATTCTTTAAATCGGCAAAACTGTTGACAAAATAAGCGTAAATATCCTCTTGATCTTCAATCCATCCATGGTGGGTCTCAAATTGATGCAAAATTTTCTCTCGATCAAGCTGAGGCAGCGCTTCGTGCAAATTACATTCGACTCGATCGCTGAAATTTGTGTCAAATTCCGAGCAGCTTTGAGAGTGGCATATTTGTTTTCGACACTCGACGATGGCGCAATTGGAAGTGACGTCAAACAAAGTGGTGGTGAGCTCGTTTAAAATTAATTCGTGCATGCGACAGACAGCTATCCCTTTAGCCTTGAGAGCCTCGTCAATCAGCGGCTATAAATCGATCAATGTCTGCCATCCTGTTTTGTTCAGGCTGAATCCTTCGCTGGTGCTAAAGTTGAGGAAATAACGACTGCCGCTGCCTCGTTCATAGTATCGAAGATCGATTATACGTTCATCTTTCGAGTTGACGAAGCATTCCAGCTTGATGCGCTCTTTGACAGGCAACCAAATATGATAGCGAGGTATTTTTCCGTCAAAAAAGGACGAGAGTTCATTTTGAAACCGAAACAAAGCGTACCAACCGTTAGGTTTTTATATAGTTTTTGTACGCGTATCCGATCTTTGAATTAAAATTTTAGGTTCAATTGACTCAATGACGCAAATGTCGAGCTTTGGCGTGACGATGTGTACTTGATGCATATTGACGCGCGACTGATATTGTATTTATAAAGTTTTAGTCACGTTGGGGTGATTATAAATAATTTCTCTGTTTTTACATATAATTAATTGGTTGTTTGGAAATTCGGCCATGACAATGCACGTGACGTTTTCGGTTAGCGGAGAGCTAAATCTTAACGATAATCGCAATTTACCAGTCTGGGGCATGGAATTTAGACCAAACGAAGCGAGATGTTCTCTACTAAAATCAAAAACAACGACAAAAAAGCCTTTTTTATATAAATGGTAAGAAATTATATTTCCTCGGTCATGACCTAATATCTCGAGCCCCTCGAATATAGAATTGTAACATCTAACGTATTGATCGTCGTCAAAATTAGGCGTAAACGGGATATCGGGATAATTTTGAGAATTTAAAGAAAATTGCATGAAATCGAGTTTGAAGTGTTGGAGATCCAGGGTGTTAGAAGTTGCTTCCCCTACTAATTTTTTATTAGTAACGAAAGCCACGACAGTTCGCGAGGGTAATTGCCCAGTAAACAAGCTGTCCCTAATAAAATCTTGCGTTCCGGTGGTTATTAAGAATTTTTTCATAACAATAGAGTTTACTTCGTAGCGAGCGTTTACTCCCGAATTTAACATCTGCGCGTGAGCTAGCTGCAGTTCGGGATTAACCTCAATTTCGCGCGTAAACAAAGTGCATTCCGTTAAATCAATCTTATACTTTTTGCCCGTTTCATTGTGAATAATAGCAAAATCCGTCGAGCTTCGATGAAGTCTAATTCGCACCTCGATATTATCTAGTAAGAATTTGGGCGTTTTGAACAAATCCAAAAATAATTCGCCAATTACATCGCACGTCTTTGATTTTGCCACGCGTTTAGCGCGACGACCAATACCATTATCTTCTTTGTTAATATAGGCGTCTTCTAAAGCCTTCGCCGGATCGATATTGGTATCCAAATAATATAACATGGAAGTTAACCAGGAGTTGGCCGCCGTTTGTCCATAATTTAAAAGTATTTTAAAATAGGCCATATATGGGTATATATTATTAGGTTGCTGGACGGCGACGCCATTAAGAAATAATTCTACTTGACAAAATAGCGAGGCAATTATTAAATTTGTCAACGAAACTTTCTTTTCCGCATCTGGAACGGCCGTGCCGTCCTCGTGTAAAACGCGAAATTTTAATCTCAAAAGAGTTTTAGTCAAATCATGATAATTGTTAGAGGGAGGAATGATAAATTCTACATATTTAGCATTAGCTAGTGGGGCAATTGGATAATGAGCAGTCGTTTTAGTCCCAACAATATTATTATTCACCACTGGCTTCTCAAATACTTCAAAATCGGAAAGAACACTTTCGTAGGTCGACATGTTTAGTCTAGAAAATCGCGTTTAGTTCGTCGCTTAAGACGTTTGCTCGGGCTTGTTTTAGCAGTCCTCTTTCGTTTTCGGCCCGTCCCGCTCTGAGTGTTGACAAACCGGTCCACGCCTTTATGTAGTAGGGAATTTATAGATTGTTTGACATTTCTTTTTATCGATTCTCGAGATGATATTCTAGGGTTTTGGGCATCGCTAATTACTCTGCTCGTTAATCCAACAGCTTCGGACGCTAAAGTACTAATGGCCGGCCTAATAAAGGGTGTAATTTTGCGCAATAAAGAATTGAAGATACCGCCAACATAAAACGACCCCCCGATTGGAAAACGTTTGCGTGTAAAGCTGGAAGAGAGGATCCTCTTTGGAAATTCAGAGTATATCTATTAGGTACCATTGCTCAAGTTCTATTGACGTCGACGCCTAAAAAACAGTTTAATATATACTTTGCCTAAATTAAACGGGATATTTTCCCCGTAATCGGATTTCAATTCAATTTCAATTTCTTGTATATCGCTAGTTGAAATTGGATAAAAGTCGATATTATTAAAAATTTCTTGATTCTCCTCGTCTAGCAACGAAAAAGCTGGCATTTTTATGAAGCGTAACAGAGGGGCTTGACCCCCACCCACTACTTGTTGACGGATAATATTGGTATAATCAAACATGGCATCGACGCCTCTCATGATATCCGCGGGGTACTCCGACGTCTCGTTAATGATATACCGACCCAATTGATTACTACTAAAACCTAACAATCTCCCGAGACCTCGTCCGGGTGTTGTTTTGGGAAACAGGATAGAAACCGTATCGTTCAGTTTTGAAACTGTGACAGTTCCGTCTACATTCTGCGTAAATTTAAGACTTTTTCTATGCGTAGGCGACATGGCTTCGCTCATAGCACTTAAAACATCAATGATATGATAATATACCACGGGAGGAATCTCGCACGCGTAATTGTCAACTCGTTTACCTTGAAACTCGGGTAAATACGGTTGGTCGGCGTAGTCCGGATCTTCTGGAAATCTATCAACATCGTATTCGCTAGTCCAAAAATTATTAGCCGCTGTCAGTGTCATCGATCTCAATCGGGGATTTACCAGAGCTACTCCCGAGTGACTGTGTTGAAAAAATTCTCCCTCTTCGGGAATGTTAAATAACTGGGCCATTGGTCCAGCCACCGATACGCGAGCACCTGGCTCTATTTCGAGACGAACATAAAATCTATTTTCCACCGCCGTTTTGAGAATGTACATTTTAAAATACTGGCGAGGCATATATTCTTGAACCCCCAATAACTGGTTTATAATTTTTAAATGTAAAGAGAAGGGGATTACCGCCCCGGTCGAAGTCAAATCGCAGGTATATTCGCCCTCGGGTATTTAGATTTTTGTGAAATCAGTTTTAGTAAATAAATACATTAGCGAGTCATGAACGCGATAACTTACGAATGTGTCATTAGTTGTTTTAAAATTAGTAATATTACGCTCTAAAGGTTTAGTGGATAAAAACTCCCCTCCAACATATTCAGCTTCTAAATTTAATATATCCCGCAGATCCGAGCTGAATAGCATTTCAATTTTAGCCATACAATAGACTCTAAAATAATGTTCCGCTCCTTGTTTAATAACGCTAAATTCGGCATGATGCAATCTTAAAGGATCTTTTGTCGAAGCAACTTTGAGCATTTAGGCAATTTCGTCATAAATTTTATAGTCATCTTGCAAGGTTTGTGTCGATCTAAACTCGCCCGACACATGAAAGCCGAAATACAACCAAGGTTCTTCCCAGGGTTTATAGCGCTTTATGGTTCTATTGACTCGATATTCTACGTATGCATTGTTTTCATTTATGGTATATTCTTCTAATGTCATGCTCAAGGGACCTAGCTGATGTCGTCCGGAATAATATTTATTGGGATCAGCGTTGAGCAATTTAGCTAATTGGGGAGAAAATTTTATTTCCACCCATTCTGGTGTTTTGAAATTATAGATTATAGCATCACCCCGATTATCTTTTGTGTGATATGTTACTTGAATTTTTTTAAATACTAATTTTTCTAAAGTGTTGCCTACGGCTCGTAAAGCCCTTCGGCGTTTTACTGGCTTTAAAGGTTTGCGGTAAGAACAATACTGTGTAATTGTCATAATCTTCAGGGTTAATTGGCTCGGGCTTTTCAGAGATAATTGGCTCGGGTTTTTTCTCTGGCGGATCAACCGGTTGCGGAAACAAGGGTTTTTCATCAACCGGTGGTGGAGAGGGGGCCGGTAATATGGGTAGCTCAAAAGTAGAGGATGTTGTAGAGTCTGGAGATTTTGAGAGGTCAGGCTTTGATGGGTCGGGTTTCGATAGGTCGGGTTTCGGTAAGTCAGGTTTTGATGGGTCTGGAAATATATATATTTCCTCAACCTCCGTTGTCGAGGGGGTAGGTGTAAGTGGTTCAAAGGTAGAGGGTTTTGGAGCCTCGGGTGCTGGAAGCTTCGGAGCCTCTGGTGCCGGGGTTTTTGGAGGTGGTGCCGGGGCTCTTGGTGGTGGTGGTGGAGGAGAAGGAGCTTTTGGTGGTGGTGGTGGTGGTGGTGGTGGTGGTGGAGGAGGAGAAGGAGCTTTCGGGGGTGGTGGCGGTGGAGGAGGAGGAGCTTTTGGTGGTGGTGGTGGTGGAGGAGAAGGAGCTTTCGGGGGTGGTGGCGGTGGAGGAGCTTTCGGGGGTGGTGGCGGTGGAGGAGCTTTCGGGGGTGGTGGCGGTGGAGGAGCTCTTGGTGGTGGTGGTGGCGGTGGAGGAGAAGGAGCTCTTGGTGGTGGTGGTGGAGGAGAAGGAGCTCTTGGTGGTGGTGGTGGAGGAGAAGGAGCTCTCGGCTTTGTTGTTGCAATAGGAGCCGGCTTAGTCGATGTTGGTAGGTCCGGTTTAGACGAAGTTGGAGGTATCAGTTTACTCGAAGCTGGAGGTAACGGTTTACTCGAAGCTGGAGGTAACGGTTTAGATGGATCAGGCCCCGGATATGTAGGATAATAAGGCTTTGGTTGGTCAGGCTTTGGAGAGGTTTGTTTTGGAATAGTTATTTTGGGTGGAGGGGTTATTTTAGCTGGCTGTGGTTGTACAAGTACTACGGGTTCAGAATAGAATATTATATCTATTATTCGATCCTCTAATATATTGACGAATGTCAACTATTTTTCCTCTCTGACATACGAAGCATTCTAGTTTAACTCTCTGAGTACCGTCAACTAACCAGGTCAGAAATCGTCCCGTTATTCCGTTAAAGAAAGCGTCAATATCCGCTTCGAAAGTCCATATACTATTCCAAATACAACTGTCGAAAGACGCTTCGGTTTTAGTATCGAGTCGTTTGACATTGAAGAAGGGAAGAATTCCGCTTCCAACGTAAATGTTTTGCTTCTCCGATAGGTAGTGTACTTGATTCATCTCTAACTTGTTATGAGAGAATGCTTCTTAAATCAGAGGTTATATAGAGCCTTTTTTACTCGGGATTAAATAACACCGAGCGATCCCTAGTTATCATGATAGAGTTTTCGAATTCGGAATAAATTATGCACGTGACATTGTGTGCTAAATTGTTTTTAAATTTCATATTGATACGTAGATTTCCTTGTCGGGGCAATGAAAGATGACTAGCCCCCGCATTTTCATCCGGGCTTAAATCTAGGCAATACAAACCGTAACCTTTTTTGTACTCTTCGTACGCGATAAAATTTCCCTTGTTTTTTCTGTATGTGTTTAGAGAGGTGAACAACGACATGTACTCTCGAGTGTATAGATTTTTTTCGTAATCAGGCGTAAAGGCTTCCGAAGGATAGGTATCCGTACCAACGTTGACGGATAGGTAATTAAGATCAAAATTTTCAAAATTAAAGGAGTTTAAAGAATGATTACCATTAAAGGCCGAGGTTCGAACAAGGCCTATAATTACTCTTTGAGGTATTTTACCTAAGAAGACGTTTTCTCGATTAACGTCGTTCATTCAAAGGATAGATGGCGCTGGTTTGCTCTAATACCGTAGCGTGGGCTAACATTATTTCGGGATTTATTTTTAGTCTTTTAACGTACAATGAGGCCTTATCGATAACCACATTATATTTCCTATCAGCGGCTTCTGGTTTGGATCGAATAAGCCTAAATCTAACGTCTACATTATTCAATAGGAAACGATTTATGCGACAAATATCAACGTGTAACGGGGCGTATAAATCTATCGTACTCGATACCTTGGCTCTCTCGGCTCTTCTTAATATCCCATTGGTAGTAAGATTATTATTGGCTGCCACCCAGGCGGAATCGGGATCGATCGGATTATCCTTATAATATAAGCCTAGATTTAGTTGGCTTTCTTTAGCATTTATACCGTAATTTAATAAATTCTCGAGATAAGCGATATAAGGGGCTCCTTGGTTAGGGGACTGAACGCTCGTGTTTCCTAAAAAGACGTATATTTGGGAAAAGAGGGCGGCGTGTAAAAGATTAACCGGAGCTACTTTTTTTTCAGCCGCTGGTACGGTGGTGCCGTCCGAATGGAGCACCCTGACCTTCAGCCTTAACCTAGTTTTAGAAAGGTCGATATAATGTTCGCTCGTGCCAGGGACAAAAAATTCCAAAGGTCCACTATCCGTTACGGAGCTTAAAGGTTGATAACTTTCGTCGTTACTAGTTATAATTTTAGCTTTCAAAGGGGGTGTCGCGAATAGGTCTAATTCCCCCATCATCCCTTCGAATTGGGCCATCTTATTTTACGATAAAAAATCGGCCTTTGATCTATTTTTCTTCTTTCGTATCTTCTGACGTTTCCGTCGAATACCAGACCCGTACTGAGAATTAGCCAGACTATCACCCGCTTTATGAATTAAATTTGAGCCCGCTATTTTTAGATTCCTTTTGAACGCTCTCTTGGGTTCTTCTCCAGCGTTCAAATCTTGAATAAACCTTCCACCAAGTCCTAAAGCTACTTTACCCACGCTCTTAGCTATCGGTTTCGCTAGAGGAGTTAACATTCTCATCAAAGCTCTAAAAATGCCTCCTAATCCAAATCCTTTCTGCACTAATACACCTGGTGGAGATCCAAGGAACTGATCCTGATAATAGTACACGTACCTATTAGGTCGAGACATGTCGTCTAAAGTGAATTTTGATAATGATGCGATCCGATATAAAGGATATAGGAGCGTCGGCTTCGTCTCAAATATCAATTTTGATAGTTTCAATTTCGTTGGACCTTATAGGATAATAGTCTATAGTATCGTATGTGACAATTTTCTCCGACGTATCGTTTTTAGTGGGAATGACGCGTAGAAGAGGTTTGAAACCAGAGCCTATAAACTGAGGGTATATCAGATCAGTGTAAACGTATAAATATTGACTGACTAAATCCGGTTTGAAGTTCCCGTTTGTAGACCCTAATAGACGATTAGTTTTGTCACCGAATCCTAACATAGAAACTAATTTGTTACGAACGCCTCTAAAAAGCACGGTGCACTCCTTATCAGTCATTATTCGAACGGTACCGTTATCGTTTAACGAGAAATTAAACCGAGATTGATGAGCTTCGGGTATCGCTCTATTCATAGCTTCCAATAGGGCGTCGACACTATAGGGTCCCCAAGGGATCTTTACCGTTACCATACGATTTTAAAGTTTTAAAGTTTTTTTCAATTTTATCTCGATATAATTATTGGTGTAGTTTATCGTAATATTTCTAGCTTGTTGAGACAATGGAATGGGACAAATGTATTCCCCAGTAATGTACTCGTCCGTTTCGAATCCTAAAACATGAGCCAGAGGGCCAGGAGCAAGCCTGGCCTGGTGACCGGCATCGACTGATAATTTAACTCTCTTGATAGGAGGCCCAGTCGGGACTGACATATCTATAACCTGTATTTTCACGGGAAAATTCTGTTTTTCAAGCTGAACGGTTAAGTCACGCACCAGTTTATTCTGCATTGAAAAAACTACGGCGTTTCCATTTTTATCTTTCGAACCTTCGTACTTTTGCGGTATTAACTCCACTCTTCTAACGTCCCAGCCATCATTCGTTAAATAACGTTCCGGTACCTGTATTTCGAAAGAGTTACAGGTATTGTCTAATACGGTTGAAATTTTCGGTGTTAATATTTCCGATGAACCAATTTCCCATTCGTTTGAAAGAATAATTGGTTTACCTAATTTCACCGTGAAAGACGATTGTGAATTATCGGGATATTCATCAGTTTTATCACTTAACAGAGTAACGAAAAAAGAATTGACCGACATAATTGATATTTTATTTAAAAATGAATGAGGATTTACACGTTATCCAGTTTTATTTAGAAATAAAAGGTTGAACTCGATGTGATGGTTAGAGCGGGGTTCGATCTCGCGACCTATTGATTGGCGAACAAACGCGCTAACCACTACACCGAGAGCAACCTTAATCGCTTCCTACGTTATAGAGAAGATTACATTAACATATACTTGGAAATAAAACTGGTTAATGTTCATGATAAAAACTATCGGGAGTACCGAATTTACTCGTTTGTTCCTGTATGTATTTTATAAAGTCATTTCTGTAAATTTCGGCTTTTCCTTCTAAACACAATGGCGCCGGTGAATCCGTTTCCGGGGCTTTAACTCTTGTTTGATTTATACCGTGACCCAATCGGGTAAATAAAAGCCCGTCATCTAAATCCTCCAAAATAATGGTACTTCTAGGTAATATGAATCGTTTCAAAATTTCCACCTGATTCTGGTACTCGATATCTTTTACTTGAGGCTCTCTATCTTTAAACATCGGGCATTTCTTCGTAACACGAGCGATTTTCCCACTTTCAGATACTCGGTGTTCGAAACATATTGTATACATAGCGCATTTATCTAAAAGATACGCGACCATATATTGGAAATCCTCGCGCCCTTTGAATCGTTGATACGTCACTATATAACGCATTTTGTAAGATCTCTCACGGAAGTCACTGCTCTCTTCAAGGCGTTCGTCGAATAACCGAGATAAAGAGAGATCACTCTCTTATCAAACAAACTCTGTCTGGCGATTACGTCACGACTAAAGACAAGTACATACACGTCCTAAAAACCGTTTAACCATATAGAGGGAAAATTTTTAAATTATTTCCAAATTTTTGGATTCATTATCGCAGAATTTAATCATGATGTAATCAGTACATTGTTTTTAACATTTTATTTCAAAATTTGATTTGTTTTTTACACCATTGACATATTCGTTTGTTTATATATATGTCAGGAAATAGTGAATATGGTAAAAGTAAAGGATAGAGACCAAAAAGCGCAACTACTGGGTTCATCGTCAACATTCCCAAAATAATTCCTACAGTTACAGTTATAGGAAGTAGAATAATATATGTTCCAGCTATAAAAGAATATTTGATTCCAACCTGTAAAACCCTCAATATACAACATCTATTATTACAATATTCTTTAGTCTTGGATTTGTTTGTACTTGAAACGTATTTCTCCGTTACTGACACATCTCTCCCAGACTCGTCGTTAGAACAATTTATAGGTATGTTACATGTTGAAAACCCTTTAACAAGCGGACATTCCGGGGAATATTTTCGATGCTCCTCATTCTCCATTAGAAGTCACTGCTCTCTTCAAGGCGAATAACCGAGACAAAGAGAGTACTCTCTTATCAGACAAACTCTATCTGGCGATTACGCCACGACTAAAGAAGTTCACGCCCTTAACCAATTAACAAAGACCTAATCAATTGGCGACCCCCACTATCGACCAATAAACGACCTCAGAGAAACCCCCCCGGATAAAAAACCAGTGTTCCCCCGCGCTAGACTCACGCGAGTATACACGCGCGAGTCTAGCGCGCTAGAAGGCTGGCGACCCAATTAAATGACCTAATTTTCACTCCATATTTTAGGTGGTTAACTACTACCGCCAGCGCGCCGCCATTAAAGGCCACACCTAAAACGCCGCCTCGAAAAAAACAATTTTCATGGCCAAGTTATGCAACGTCATCACCGACAACAAGCACATCGGGCAGTTCTTTCACCACGCCGTCGCGTTATAAAACCAAGCCTCGGCGGAAAGTTTTTAAAGGCGAATCAGCACTTGGCACTCCCACACCGGAAGAATTTTACCAACAATTTGGGCCTCGCTACGTTGGAGATATGGTGAAACAGCAAGCCGAAGTTTTAGCCAATCGTTTGCAAAAGACATTTTTCACGCCGAAAAAAGAGATAGAAGAAGGGGCTGTCGGATATGCAAATTCCGACAACGATGATTTTGAGGAGGAAATCGCCGATGAGCAAGAGAATATAGCGGAGGATGACGCGGAGAATTTAACAGACCTGGAAAACCTGTTTGAAAGTGTCTCCGAAAAACAGAAAAAGAAAAAAAATGAACTTCAAAACCTAGGCCCGCTAGTGCCATCTGGCGAGATTAGACAGAGGCACAGTAAATGGCGTGATATTAAATAATAAAATGTAATTTTAAGACAAATAAAAAATTGTTTTTATTGCGAACAATATCTGTGTACATGTTTTTTTAAATGTAAACATAAATATAATAAAGCGACATAATCGTTAAGTTTAAGATTCTGGTCATAGATGGCGTCTAATATCGTCTTTTTCGAAGTATTTCCACATCTTAAAGCTAGGTACAGACAACAGTGGATGCCACACAGTTGAAAGAATGGATGCTGAATTTGTTGTTTATTGTAAACAACTCGTTTCCCGTATCGTTATAAATTAACCCTATAGTATCGTGCTGAATTTCCGTAAGTGCAAAACATTTCCACCGTATTATTGCTAGAAAAACACGCTATCCAATGTTCTCCAGCCTCTCCAGATGCTTCATTATTGAATATGAAGCAAAATTTGGATTGGTTTGGACGCGGGGGCAGCTTATCTATCGGAAAACAGCCTAAATAGTAGGGTCGCGTTCTTTTGTTGCACGTTAAAAGAGTGTTTAACTGCAAAGTGTTCATAATTTAGTCTTGGCAAGTTTCGTTTGAGGTAGCGAGACTTTTTGTAGTTCAGCACCGTAAAAGACGCGCAGGATCTGCTTTCCCTTTAAATCAGCTACACGTAAGACGGGTGGTGATTTTGGTATGACATCAACAACGCGAAATATCTCGTCAGTAAACGTGCCGCCCGAGCTAATTTCTCTAAAAACCCGACTGTCTATAGAGAGACGCACGTGGTCACCAACTTTAAAGGCCGGTGCGTATCGATTAATTCCGTTAGATTTCCCGTACAATTTATTCCAAATGAATGATTCGTTAGCTGGCGCTATCCCGGTAGTAGAATGAACCCGTTCATTATAGGCTTGAGTAATTAAAGGTAAATATTTAACGTAATTTTTATTTCCCGTGGCTGTAATAACCCGGGCAATTTGTTCCTTGGTTGTTCTAATAAAACGTTCGGCTAAACTGGCCTTATGCTGAATCCGGGCAAAATGTATTTGCACATTATGGCGTTTCAAAAAGGGATCAAAGCTGCGCGAACTAAATTCTCCACCGTAGTCAGCGTATATTTTTAAAGGGATCCTCTCTCGAACTATTTTTTTAAAAGCCTCGATAACCTCGCCAGATGTTTTGTTCTTGAGCGGGACTGTCCATCCGTACCGGCTTAAGACGTCAATGACACACAGAACGTAGCGAACATTTTTATTAAAACGTTTTAATTTCGGTAGATCCATCAGATCAGCTTGAAAAACATCGTCGATACTCGTGGCATACAATTGATTGGTCTTGAATCGGAAGCGCCGAAATCGATGCTTTGTGTAGGCGGGTTGTTTCTCGAGAAAGGCGATTAATTTTGCTTTTGGCACGTCTGGTAAGGCTTTTTGTAACCTCGCTAGCGATCCATAGGCGGCTGGATTAGCCACATCGTAATAAATTTTTCTAATTTTAGTATCCATGCCTTAACGAGTGTAAATAACGACTAAATGCTTTCCCAATAAACAACTTTATTTAATACACACAAAGGTATTTTATAAAAAACAATATCAGTTAAACAATTACTATATATCAGTACAATTTTTTAATAGCCATATATCAAGGCATTCTTTAAATCGGCAAAACTGTTGACAAAATAAGCGTAAATATCCTCTTGATCTTCAATCCATCCGTGTTCAGTCTCAAATTGATGCAAAATTTTCTCTCGATCCTGCTGAGGCAACGCTTCGTACAAATTTCGCTCGACTCGATCACTAAAATTTGTGTCAAATTCCGAGCAGCTTTGAAAGTGGCATATTTGTTTTCGACACTCGACGTTGGCGCAAGTGGAAGTGACGTCAAACAAAGTGGTGGTGAGCTCGTTTAAAATTAATTCGCGCATGCGACAGACAGCTATCCCTTTAGCCTTGAGAGCCTCGTCAATCAGCGGCTTTAAATCGATCAATGTCTGCCATCCTGTTTTGTTCAGGCTGAATCCTTCGCTGGTACTAAAGTTGAGAAAATAACGACTGCCAACACCTCGTTCATAGTATCGAAGATCGATTAGACGTTCATCTTTCGAATTGACGAAGCATTCCAGCTTGATGCGCTCTTTGACGGGCAACCAAATATGATAGCGGGGTATTTTTCCGTCAAAAAAGGACGTGAGTTCATTTTGAAACCGTAACAAAGCGTACCAAGCGTTAGGTTTTAATATAGTTTTTGTTCGCGTATCCGATCTTTGAATTAAAATTTTAGGCTCAATTGATTCGACGACGCAAATGTCGAGCTTTGGCGTGACGGTGTGTACTTGATGCATAGTGACGCGCGACTGATATTGTATTTATAAAGTTTTAATCTTTTATATGTTGGGGTGATTATAAATAATTTCTCTATTTTTAGATATAATTAATTGGTTGTTCGGAAATTCGGCCATGACAATGCACGTGACGTTTTCGGTTAGCGGAGAGCTAAATCTTAACGATAGTCGCAAGTTACCAGTCTGGGGCATGGAATTTAGACCTAACGAAGCGAGATGTTCTCTTCTCAAATCAAAAACAACGACAAAAAGCCTTTCTTATATAAATCGTAAGAAATAATATTTCCTCTGTCAAGACCTAATATCTCGAGTCCCTCGAATAAAGAATTGTAACATCTAACGTATTGATCGTCGGCAAAATTAGGCGTAAAGGGTATATCGGGATAATTTTGAGAATTTAAAGAAAATTGCATGAAATCGAGCTTGAAGTGTTGGAGATCCAGGGGGTTAGAAGTTGCTTCCCCTACAAATTTTTTATTAGTAACGAAAGCCACGACAGTTCGCGAGGGTAATTGTCCGGTAAACAAGCTGTCCCTAATGAAATCTTGCGTTCCGGTGGTTATTAAGAAATTTTTCATAACAATAGAGTTTACTTCGTAGCGAGCGTTTATTCCCGAATTTAACATCTGCGCGTGAGCTAGTTGCAGTTCGGGATTAACCTCAATTTCGCGCGTAAACAAGGTGCATTCCGTTAAATCAATCTTATACTTTTTGCCCGTTTCATTGTGAATAATAGCAAAGTCCGTGGAGCTTCGATGAAGTCTAATCCTAACCTCGATATTATCTAGTAAGAATTTGGGCGTTTTGAACATATCCAAAAATAATTCGCCAATCATATCGCACGTCTTTGATTTTGCCACGCGTTTAGCGCGACGCCCAATACCATTATCTTCTTTGTTAATATTGGCGTCTTCTAAAGCCGTCGCCGGATCGATAATGGTATCCAAATAATATAACATAGAAGTTAACCAGGAGTTGGCCGCCGTTTGTCCATAATTTAAAAGTATTTTAAGATAGGCCATATATGGGTACATATTATTAGGTTGCTGGACGGCGACGCCATTAAGAAATAATTCTACTTGACAAAATAGCGAGGCAATTATTAAATTTGTCACCGAAACTTTCGTTTCCGCATCTGGAACGGCCGTGCCGTCCTCGTGTAAAACGCGAAATTTTAATCTCAAAAGAGTTTTAGTCCAATCATGATAATTGTTAGAGGGAGGAATGATAAATTCGATATATTTAGCATTTGTTAGCGGGGCAATTGGATAATGAGCGGTCGTTTTAGTCCCAACAATATTATTGTTTACCACTGGCTTTTCAAATATTTCAAAATCGGAGAGAACACTTTCGTAGGTCGACATGTTTAGTCTAGAAAATCGCGTTTAGTGCGTCGCTTGAGACGTTTGCTCGGGCTTGTTTTAGCAGTCCTCTTTCTTTTTCGGCCCGTTCCGCTCTGAGTGTTGACAAATCTATCCACGCCTTCATGTAGTAGGGAATTTATTGATTGTTTGACATTTCTTTTAATCGATTCTCGAGGTGATATTCCGGCGTTTTGGGCATCGCTAATAACTCTGCTTGTTAATCCAACAGCTTCGGACGCTAAAGCACTAATGGCCAGCCTAATAAAGGGTGTAATTTTGCGCAGTAAAGAGTTGAAAATTCCGCCGACACTGAAACGACCCCCCGATTGAAATACGTTTGCGTGTAAAGCCGGTAGAGACGATCCTCTTTGGAAATACAGAGTATATCTATTGGGTACCATCGCTCAAGTTCTATTGACGTCTACGTCTAAAAAACAGTTTAATATATACTTTACCCACATTAAACGGGATATTTTCCTCGTAATCGGATTTTAGTTCAATTTCAATTTCTTGTATATTGCTAAATGAAATGGGATAAAAGTCGATATTATTAAATATTTCCTGGTTCTCCTCGTCTAGCAGCGAGAAAGCCGGCATTTTTATGAAGCGTAAAAGAGGGGCTTGACCACCACCCACTACTTGTTGACGGATAATATTGGTGTAGACAAACATGGCGTCGACGCCTCTCATAATATCCGCGGGGTAATCCGAAGTCTCGATATTAATATACCGATCCAATTGATTACTGCTAAACCCCAACAGTCTTCCGAGACCTCGCCCGGGTGTTGTTTTGGGAAACAAGATTGAAACCGTATCGTTAAATTTGGAAACTGTCACGGTTCCGTCTACATTTTGCGTAAATTTAAGACTTTCTCTATGCGTCGGCGACATGGCTTCGCTTATGGCACTTAAAACATCGCTAATATGATAATATACCCCGGGAGGAGTCTCGCAAGCGTAATTGTCAACTTGTCTGCCTTGGGACCCAGGTAAATACGGTTGGTCAGCGTAGTCCGGGTCTTCTGGAAATCTATCAACATCGTATTCGCTAGTCCAAAAATTATTATTAGCTGTCAGTGTCATTGATCTTAATCGGGGATTTTTCAGCGCCACTCCCGAGTGACTGTGTTGAAAAAATTCTCCTTCTTCGGGAATGTTAAATAATTGGGCCATTGGTCCAGCTACCGATACACGAGCACCTGGCTCTATTTCGAGACGAACATAGAATCTATTTTCCACTGCCGTTTTGAGAATGAAGATTTTAAAATACTGGCGAGGCATATATTCTTGAACACCCAATAACTCGTTTATAATTTTTAAATGTAAAGAGAAGGGGATTACCGCGCCGGTCGAGGTCAAATCGCAGGTATATTCGCCCGCGGGTATTTTGATTTTCGTAAAATCAGTCTTAGTAAATAGATACATTAGCGAGTCATTGACGCGATAACTTACGTATGTGTCATCAGTTGTTTTAAAATGCGTAAAATTACGCTCTAAAGGTTTAGTGGATAGAAACGTCCCACCAACATATTCATCTTCTAAATTTAAAATTTTATGCAGATCCTGGCTGAATAGCATCTCAATTTTTGCCGGACAATAGACTCTAAAATAATGTTCCGCTCCTTGTTTAATAACGCTAAATTCGGCCTGATGCAATCTTAAAGGATCATTGCTCGAGGCGGCTTTGAGCGCTACGGCGATGTCATAATAAATCTTATAGTCATCTTGCAAGGTTTGTGTCGATCTAAACTCGCCTGACACCTTAAAACCGAAATAAAGCCAGGGTTCTTCCCAAGCGGTATAGCGCTTTATGGTTCTATTGACTCGATATTCTAGGTATGCATTGTTTTCATTTATGGTATATTCTTCTAACATCATGCTCAAGGGACCAGATTGATTGAGTCCTGTGTAGTATTTATTGGGGTCAAGATCGAGCAATTTAGCTAGTTGGGGAGAAAATTTAATTTCCACCCATTCCGGTGTTTTGAAATTATACATGATAGCATCGCCCCAATTATCTATTTCGTGTTATGTTACTGCAATTTTTTAAATACTAATTTTTCTAAAGTGCGAGCCAGGGCCGGATTAAGAAGATTTTCGCCCGGGGCAGTGGCTCGATGGGCGCCCCCTCCCTTGGACCCATAATTTATAAAAACCAGCTAGAAATTTTAACAATTTTGTTTTTATTAGAAATATAGGGAGCTAACAGTTCTGACCCTGAAACGTCACACCCTTCTATCTCTTACTGGAGTTTCATCCCCCTAACGGTTGGAAACAGTATTCTACGCGCAAAAATGCCAACCAGAGGGCGGCTGCGTGACGTCAGACTATCTCTTCCCCCTAGATATGTTAGCTCCCTATTGCAATTTTGTTAAGTGAAAAGTATCCCTATGCATGGCTGATACTTACTCATACGCTCTATTTTAGTTGAATAAGTGACTAATAAATCTAAAAATAGTAAGCAAAAAGTGACTAAATAAGGGCAAATTAAGCTATAAAATAAGGGAACTTAAAATGATCGATTTTCATAATTATTTTCAGTAGTTAAATATATTTTAAAGGTCGGTGCCGTAATTAAGCCCAATCTATGGGCTTAGATATTTCCAGTCACAGGAAAGGTCCAATCATAAAATTTCTACGGCGAAATTGAATTAAACCATTTTGGAGCACAGCTCAGAATGCAAAGTAATTGATGTCGTTTTAAATCAAAACTAAAACATTCATTTGAATTTGGATTGATTATAAATATTAAGTTAAATATTTGATTAGCGAGCGAAGCGAGCTCCACAATTTTTTGGGTTTGATCAACTGTAATCTCGCTGTTTTTGCGTTTAAACCGTCATACAGTCAAATATATTACGTTTAACCTTGTGGCCGAGAAGATAAATAACACCGAAGGACTCAAAAATCGAAAAAAAGTGACAAATAGTAACTAATTTTTGGAAAAGTGACTTTTAGTAACCGAATTTGAAAAACGTGACTTAGTATCAGCCCTGCCTATGTCTTTGAATAGGCTTTTCTAGATTTAGACTCGGAAAATTTATTTATCGTCTCCTCCCAACTAATTTGGTGTAATAAATTGGTCTCGATAGCTAATATACCTATTTAAAAACGAAAAACAGTCCCGTAATCATTCAAAACTAACGTCATGATTTTGAGTTTTTCGAAAATTTAATAAAACAATCGCTCAGATTTTGGTATCACCAGACATCTTGGGCGCCCCTATTTTGCTGGCGCCCGGGGGCAAGTGCCCCCTCTGCTCCCCCTTAATCCGGCCCTGGTGAGAGCTACGGCCCGATAAAGCCCTTCGGCGTTTTTCTCTGGCGTTTTACTGGCTTTAAAAGTTTGCGGTAAGAACAATATTGTGTAATTGTCATAATCTTCAGGGTTAATTGGTTCTGGCTCTTCGGGAATAGTTGGCTCGGGTTTTTTTTCGGCGGATCAACCGGTTGCTGAAACAAGGGTTTTTCATCAACCGGCGGTGGGGAGGGGGTCGGTAAAATGGGTAGTTTGGAGTATTTTTACAAAGATGCTCTACCCGCCGATCGTGGACTCAGAAAAGAGACCAAATTCGATTGTTCCATCTGTCTCTTATCGGGCATCGCCTGAAAAGAGACCAAATTCAATTCATGTGCCTCGATTTACGCAACTTTTTGTGTAATCTTTGCCGGTACATTTGGCTGCACAAAACAGTTGCGTAAATTTGTGTGAAGTCGCATTTTTCATCCCGCCACTCAACGTCGGCCATGGTTCGGGACCAAATGCAAGAGATTTACGTCAGAAATCCGGAGAATTTGGTTCCGGATGATGTTGAGGAGGTTCATGAATCGATGTAGAGACCTGGACAAGAAGACCAAGCCCCAAAGTAGCTCGAATGTAACTTCCTTTGGGAGGTAAAGGGTCAACGAAGAATTTTATGGGACATGGCACGTAAAAGCTTACAAGCCCCGCCCCACCGCATAATGTTCTGTGTACCCTGCACCAGTTGGAACATGTTCTCTTCAGTGAGGCTCAACAATTTCACGACATCACCGTGGCCATCTTCAGCGAAAGATACATTTCGGGAATACAAAGTGGCGAAAACAACCAGGCCGCGTCGAAATGCCCATGATCTTCGAGAACCAATGGAGGGCTTCACTTGAAAGGTCGTTTTCTAACAATCCTCGACTACCCTGTTTGTCTTTTATTAAAATCCATCCGGCAGCGTATATCCCACGCCGCGCCTCTCGACGTCGGCCACCAGAATGCACGAACAATGCTTACTGATGGTGGTCGATGTCATCCACAAGGTCGTGCGCATAAAACCTATAGTTCGGGATCAAGAAGTGCCGAAAAACACCCTGTTTTGTTTACCCCGGAAGTAACGGTAAATAATTTAGGATTTAGCATGTAACATGTTTTTTGTGTTGTGGCCGAACAAGCCCTCGAAGAAAAGAAGTATTGACCTTCTTGATAACGCTGACAAACAATGTCAATATTTTTGTTTTATATATTCTTGTTATTCTCTATTATTTTATTGGATATACTATTTGGTACTTGTTATTACAAAATCTTTATTCGTATATTTGTCTTTGTTTCTTAGACATATCTAGAGGTTTATTTTTTATGGCGGGAAATTCAAAAGGGAATCTTGCAAAATAACTGGACTAGTTTATTAAAAGAACTACACCCTTTGAGGGTTAAGCCGGGCTGGTTTGTGGAACAATGGGTAAAAAACCCCTAAAGAGGCATAGCATGGTGGAAGGCAGGGTTGGTCAGGTAGGCATTTAGCCCAATCTTTGGTTGGAAGTTTGGTTTGAGTCTGGTGGATGAGGGTCTGGCGGCCATCTTGGGGTGGCGGCCATCTTGGATCTCTGCGCATCTGGGTAGTCCCTACTACTATAATTACACAAGAACGAAACATCGACAGCCCTAAGCCTTTGGAGAATTAAAATCTAGCAGACAAATAGGCCGCCTGATACCGCGGAGAACTTAAAGAACTATATTTGCAGTAAATTGATTAAAAGCTGTGTACTTGCGCAAAAGTTTCGCGGTTTTCTTGAGGTTGGTCGGACTCTCGTTACCATAGCAGGCTCTAATGTCTCCCTTCTCTCTTATTCCCTTCTGCTATTATAAACAGTTATTTAAAAGGTTTAGTAAAATTGTTAGTCGCAAAACACGGATATTCTTATAAAGTTTTAAATGTCTGGGAAAAGCTTTCCTTTAAAAAAGCAGTCATGATAAAGCTTTGAACATATGAAGAATTCCTCATTCATGCATTGACGTGTCTTTCACATACTAAATTAGACAATCATGTATGTTTTATAGTATTATGCCGTGCATAGATATTTATAAAACGTGTTAAAAGCGTTACACAATTTTGAGGATTACCTTCTAAACCCTCTATTGGTATTTTTTCTAGTTATGTGCACAATATTGTTCATGTCATTCTCAAAATCCTATGTTTATAAGAAAACATCTTAAAAACGTTATTGGACAAATCTATTGATTAAATTCTACATGATTTATTCAATTTTATTGAATATACCTTTGTCCAGACATTACATTTAAACCGTCAAACACACCGACTTTATTGTAATTTGAATGCAAAATATGTTCAATTGATTGAATAACATTTTGAGAAGTAAAGCCTCGCTCAAAACATGTGTTCAGTTTTTTTTCGCAAAATATTGTCCAAAATATAAACCAAAATGATATTCCATTTCCTAAAATCATTTTATGGTATTATCAGAAGTGAGATGAGACCAGAAGTACTGAGCAAACCAAATTCTTCACTCGGTGAAAGTGAATATTCTTGATAATACAAGAACGGTTGGCCCTCTGGTACCCCAGTAGCACAAGCCTTCCGCATAGCAGTCGGTTAAAGGTCGAATAGTCGGTTTACGGTCCAGTCGGCTGTACCATTCTTATTCCGACACTTTTCCAACTCATGAAGCCGACTACTTCTTTTAGTTGGCAATGCCGACATCTATCTGACAGTTGGAACAGAGATGGTTTAAAGTAGGCTTGCCTACCGTCTAGAAAATTCCAACTTATTTTTTGCCAATTGATTACCGACTCTCTCGCGCTAGTCGGTATTGTGACGTTTAAGAAGAGTAAAATTAAAAGCAAAGTTATGCATCGGCCGTTTAGTAACCGACATTTATCCGACAGTTGGAACTGAGATGGTTTAAAGTAGGCTTGCCTACCGTCTAGAAAATTGCAACACATTTTTTGCCAATTAATTACCAACTCCCTTGCGCTAGTCGGTATTGTGACGTTTATGAAGAGTAAAATTAAAAGCAAAGTTATTTTTAGGCCGTTTAGTAACCGACATCTATCCGACAGTTGGAACTGTGGTGATTTGAAGTAGGCTTGCCTACCATCCTAAACATGTAACCCATTTTTGCCAATTGATTCGGTATTGTCACGTTTAAAAAGAGTAAAATGAAAAACGAAGTTGTTGGTAGGCCTTATTTTAGCGTGGGACGGTTTTTTTGACATTTACTATTCCGCATATGCCACCAAAATGTTTTTGTTATATATTTAACTTATACTATATTTCGACCCACAAGCAGAAGTTGATAATACTATATTTTTGGTGACACTAGAAACATAACGTTTCAAAAACTGCAAAGCAAGAAAACACATCTGATTTTCTAGTTTGAATTTTTCCTCCTGTAATTTCTCGGGTCAGGTGACACGCCTCTGTTCTATTGGCGTAACTAAGGTAACGCCATGCACGTCATCATCGAAGAGGGCGGTGCTAGTGCGAAAGCAAGTCAGCCTTTCCAGTATCTCTGACGCGGTTGGGTCGTTAGAATGTTTAAACGAGATTTTAGTGGTCGAAAATGATTAGTTCTAGGCTTGCTAACTTTTAATTTCATCGCTAAGGTTCTTTGTCACACTATATAAACTAAAACGTAAGGTTTGAATTTTGTTATTGAATTATCAATTTATCTCCCTTTTAGAGCCAGTTTTATGCATAAGCCTTTGCTTTTTTACCTAGCTTCTCATCTGCTGGGAACTACAACCCTATAAAGTGAAACCAAAACTTAAACGTTTATGTAAACCTTCAGTTTATTTGTTTGAATATAAAAGAAGCAAGTGCTTTGGGGCGCTTGGAAATCAAAAACCTTATATATTAAAGATTTTTGGTTGTGAAAATAATACTGAATTCCAAAATAGATCTCAATTTTTTTTAGTTACAGAATTGTTTTGCGGTTTCAAACATTTTAAGAGAAAAATGTGTGAAATAATACCCTTTAAAATTGTATGTTTTTCTTTTTCCTTATCAGGGCTGCCACAGTACCTGGATATCCTGGAAAAGTCAGGGAATTTAAAAATGGGCCAAAAGGTCAGGGAAAAGTCGGGAAATTTTAAAAATTTTAGAAAATTCTGGGAACTTGATTTTAGTGGGTAAAAGTATTTATTGAAAGAGTAATGAAAGTTTCTCCTTATCCTCTCTTAACACAGAAAACTCCATGAGCAATCCTTAAAAATGTCTAGAATTGTTTTTATAAAGTAAATGCCTTCAAAAAAGCTCTTAAGACTGTTATTTATAGTTAAAATGATTCTTATTCATTTTGGTGCCACAAATACATTGGAAAACTTAATGTAGAGAGTTTATTTAATTATAAGCACTTAAAACGTGCTGTAAAAATTTATCCTACCGCCCTAAAAGGTCTGGGAAAATCTGAGAAAAAGGTCAGGGAAAACCTGGAAAAGTCCGGGAATTTTGTTCTGAAAATTCCGTGACAACCCTGTATATTTTTCATAAAGATTTTTGTAATTTAAGAGATAGTAACTGGCCACATTGAAGATATTAACAATGAATATTAATAAATGCTTTAATTGATTTAAATATTATACTCGCCCTGAAAAATTTTACTTTTGGTTAAAACCAATTAGCTAGGCAGCTAATATTTCCATTCGACTAGTCGTGAAATATCGAATACATTGTTTAATATTTGAAATTGTTATAATTGATGCTCAACCTGTATGTTACTTGAAATAACCAAAGTACAAATTCTAAAGTGATTTTCATTGAAAATGTATAAAAGAAATTTCAATACTTGGTATCAGTATCCTTTACTATAAGCGAATGAAGCCTCGAGTTAAGGCTTGATCGTCGCAAAAGCGTCGGACCTCTTGCTGACAGGCGGTTAAGTCGACTCTCAAACGTGTTGGATGAGGGTCTATTTCATTCGTGTCGTAACAGTCGGTAAACCAGTGGGCCGTCGTCCCACCGGGCGGACATTTCGATTCTCAAACCCTTACTCTACCAGCCCTTTACCGACGATTTACCGTTCCTATACTAAAAAGCCGCGATATCGTCGGATTGAGCGCGGCTTTAGGTAGGCATAATGACGCCTACCTATAGTCGGCCAACAGTCGTTTTATAGTCGCCTCATAACAGTCTGAAAACCGGCGGGCCGTCGTCCCGCCGGGCGGACATTTCGACTCTCAAACCCTTACTCTACCAGCCCTTTACCAACGATTTACCGTTCCTATACTAAAAAGCCGCGAAATCGTCGGATTGAGCGCGGCTTTAGGTAGGCATAATGACGCCGACATATAGTCGGCCAACAGTCATTTTATAATAGCCTCAAAACAGTAGGAAAACCGGCGGGCCATCGTCCCTCCAGGCGGACATTTCGACTTTCAAACCATTACTCTCCCGACTTATTAGTGACTTTTTACCAACTCGTCGGTAACACACAAAGCCGACCAT
The DNA here is from genome assembly GCF_054372755.1 of Phalangium opilio. Taxonomy (NCBI): domain Eukaryota; kingdom Metazoa; phylum Arthropoda; class Arachnida; order Opiliones; family Phalangiidae; genus Phalangium; species Phalangium opilio. The sequence goes on from NW_028324167.1 coordinate 4,991,314, forward strand.
GTAGGCCCTACGTCGGCAGTGCTACTGGGGTAGCGGTTTCTGAATTTTTCCTCCAAAACGTGAGACGTTCGTGGTGGTAGACGGGCCGGCCGAACTAGATTCAAGCACCCGCGTCCGTGTTCGGCCGCTCTAGGTTGAGGGGAAGGGGGTAGGAAATGTTTTTGGAACTCGACCATTTTTTTTCTCAGTAGTGTAGGCGCGTGGGAAGCGGCATAAAATCCTCAAATTTGTTCACTAGTGCCAGGATCTACTATCAATGCTAGAGCCCTTCACTTCTAGTCTCATCCCACTTCTGGTATTATATTTAAACCTTGAACGAATGGCAATCTGTATAACGTATTTTCATGCTTTGTAACTTAAATCATGGACCCCACGTTCTTTGCGCAAATTATTGAGCGTGAAGGGTAAGCTTTAACCAAGTATGAAAATACTCCTGAGCCTAGTTTTTTAATATTTGGTTTTCTTCCGTTCCTAATCCCACCCTAAACATTGATCATGCTCAAAAGAAAGAACATTATACTATTTGTTTAATTTCAACGGGATTAGTACGTAAATCTGCATTCGGATTAGTGGGATTTTTAGAAAATCCCAGTGACTATATATCCAACGTTTCGCTGTTTCTGAATCACACTGCCGCATATCAGTTGAATGGTAATTCAATTCTGTCCAATGGTATCTCATTTCAATTGCAGGATACCGAAATGATTGATCATTGAATTTCTTGTAAATTGGCCATAATAACATTATATATTATTTCTGGAATCTAAAATGTTATCGATATTCAAAAAAGAATCAATTAAGATAGATGCATTCCAAGCTAAATTGCCAAAAAATGATTGAGAATTGAATTTCTTGTAAATTTGCCATAAGAACATCATATATTATTTTTGTAATCTAAAATGTTATCGTTATTCAAAAAAGATTCAATTAAGATAGATGCATTCCAAGCTAAATTGCAAAAAATTAATTTTCACACTGCAGATATTCTATGTTCTTCTAAAAGTTAAAAGATTAAATTACAATAATGGCTTGAAACATTCAATAAAACCTGACCTATATTATTTTGACTTAATAAGATGAAGTAAATTTGATGAAAAAGCGATACCAAGTGTTATGTTTCTGATTCATTTTTGAATTGCGTGTTCTTAGAAAAATAAATATTCCCATGGAAACCCCTTTCCCCTGATTAAATCTTAACAAGTTTAAAAACATCTGAAAGGAGAGTTTTACTACTCGATTGAAAAGTTCATATGGAAGAGCCCATTGAAAAGCACTGAAGCCTTGGACCTGAGAAGCGTCAGCGTTCCTTTCTACTTTCTTCTCATGCTGTTGTTAGGAACAGTAGCCGTTGTCATTACCGAAATAATCTTCTACTAACTCCGTTAAACTGTGAATATTAATTAGGTTAGAAGACAATTCTTCGACCGAAGTTCGGATCTTTTAGAGCGCAGTAATTTCATTGTCGGTGATTTCTCATTTTTCGCAACTACAGAGAAGAAAGAACAATTTAGAAAATCGTTTTGCAGATTTATTATCTAGTTAAATTTAGGAGATTATTTATGTATTTTTAATGGTTTTAGTTAATGGGATTTTCAATATATTTGAAAGTCGTGATCGATGATTAATATGAATTTCAATGCTAAGTTGGTTTATTATGTATTTTTTTCATAAGTCATGGGATTTACTCGCAATTTATTTATGATTTATTAGTAATTTCTCAACCTCCAAGGGTGACCACTCTTCCATATTTCCTATTGTTTCCCTATATTTTAAGCCCTTCCTATTTTCTCCAATATTTTTATTTTCTTCCTATTTTCCCATAATTTCATGGTAATTCCTATATTCTCCCATAATTTCATGGTAATTCCTATATTCTCCCATAATTTCATGGTAATTCCTATATCGTCCCATAATTTCATGGTAATATTTATATTCTACCATAATTTTAAATTAATTTAGAAATTTCAGTGGTCACCCTAGATTAAATTCACGTTTTCGATTTTAAGTGCAATTAAATAGACTCTTTCACTCCGGTGCCTACAGATTCTATATAAATTTAGTGAAACGTACCATTGGATGCTCCCATTGCTACCACCAGCAACAAAACAACGCAAATGGTTGAGAAGTACTTGCTGTTCATCTTTAGGCAATAGTGTAGAGTTTCGTTGACAGTAGAATTTTCAGCAGTCCATGGTTATCGTAATATCTCTGAATGATATGGTTTAGATGTATCGCAAAGTTCTCCATCGAATGCGTGCGTCGAGCAATGCCCATGGTCTAGAGTTTTAGACTCCACTCAGACATTCATGACGCAATTATCTCGACAAAAACAATAAACATCCAGGCTAAGGCCATAAATTCATAACTAAATTGCGGGTTTCATTTTTGCGAAAAATAACTAGGTTTTCGTAACAAAACATTCAACAACATTTTTTTATTTTTTGAGAATCGGAAATGTAACTTTTATCGCCATGTTGCTACCCAAAGAGACCCAGTTTACAAGGTTTTTATTCGGAATGTTTTAGGGGTGACCCCTTAAATTTATCGTTTGAGTAACACACACAAGTTTAACCAACCAATCACGCGGCGTTTCAAAATCATAAACAGAGACTCGGACAATGAAGATTTTAATAGGTAATTATCTTAGAAATAATTAACCGAATATGATAAATTCAGGACAAAAACACTTAACTAACTTTAATGAGTTTGTGTCTGATTTCATTAAGTGTGCGATAATATTTCTTCTTATTTCAGTATTTATACATTATATTAAACATTATTGTACTTAATTAGTATATTTTAATTACAATAATTGAAGCCAGAAATAATTAAAACATACCCACCACCATATCTGCCTTTTGTTACCATTCTATTTTCTACCACATGATTTACAATCACAACATCCTGAACCACAACATGCAATATATGCTTTTAAAGAAAATGGTTTTCCGGCTCTTTCAGATAAGGAATTCTCTGATCGAAATTTGGATCTTTTAGAGCGCAGTAAATCCATTTTTGGAGATTTCTCATCATTCGCAACAATAGAGAGACAAATTAATTAATTAAATAGATAAAGAAAAATTAATATCTGATCCTTCAGACAAGTGATACCCTCAGTCTTATCGATACTTTTTAGGTCTTGATTCTAATCAAGACATTTTTGATTAATATCTGTTCCTTCAGTCTTCATTTTAATTAAGAATGTTAAGAAACTGTTTTACATTTTCAAAATCTGCACTAAGCAAAAACAAATATATAAGGGGACCATAACTTTAGCCCAATCAGACATTTATTTATAATGATACTTCAAAAAAAAAACGTAAATCAATAAAAGTTTGTATTCTTATTGTAATTAACATAATACTATTTTTACCAATCATTTATTGAAACGCGAGGCGCCCCCCTAAAAATTCCAGAAATAGGACCAAATTGACAATTTTACAAAATTTATAAAAATGCTGATTTATGTCCGTTTAACATTTAGCTCAAAATTGTCATAAGCCCAATATGAAATTCGAATATCCTTAAAACTTCATAAAGACGATCCAAGATTGTCAATTTCAAACTTTTTTGTAGCATAAACTAACGTCTGTTTGATATTAAGCTTAAAACCTTAAACAAAATATAGTCAGGGCTACCCTAAAAGTTCACAAAGATGATCTAAGATTGTTAATACGCCTAAAAAGTGCCATCTTCAAAATATGTAGCCGGGGAAAAGAGAGCGTGATCGAGTGGGCTATGCTAGTGGTTGGAAGTCGCGTGGGATGGGACAAGGATAAGGGAGTAGAGATGGAATGGAAATGATGATGGGCGACCTGCGGCACCGTGTCTCTCCTAGAGATGTGAGTCGGTAATTTACCGTCCGTAAATTACCGGTAATTTACCAAATACCGCGTAAATTACCGATTTATATCTTACCGTAATTTTTGAATGGTAATTTACCGGTAAATTACAAAATTACCGCGGTAATAAGCCTGTTAAAACATAAAACACCATAAATTACGGTAATTTTTGTAATTTCAAAATTTTAATCGCTAAGTTATCGGTAATTTTTCGGTAATTTACGCGGTAAATTACCATTTTTAAAAATTACGGTAATTTCACATCTCTAATCTCTCCCAATGTACCTCGCACTGCCCCTACCCTTCGGTAGGTGATTGCTAAGTGCTGCCGCGTAGCGCCATTTTATTTGTATAAGAACTAGCTTCTATTTTAAAGATAGAGGGAGCGCCTTTTACAATTTCGTCCAGTACGACCCTACCCTACCAGTGAGGATTCTGGGAGGACTATGGTGCCGTAGGTGGGTGTACACAGGCAACGCTATAGGTATGGGGGTTTCCACTCCAATCCTCTCTCCTTCAAGGTTGGGACTCCAGGCATAGCCGACTCCATCACGCACTTGACAACGCAAAGCAACTCGCGCCAGCGTGGGAAATAAGGCGGTGACCCAAGGCAAATGACCAGTTTAAAAATTGCCTGGTCCAGTTCAAAAATTAAATCGGAGGGGGGTCAGTGGTCCACGAGACTACCAAGAAAGTTCAAGGGTAGCCAGACTCCACACATTAAAATTCTAATATTTTAATTATCCACTTCTTTAGTTTAGCAGACGACGTGCTCTGGTCAATGGTCACGGACCAGTTTTTTTATTCCAAGTCAGGAAAGTCGCTGGCCTAATGTCCAGTATAAAAAAATTCTTATTTGGTCACGGGCCAGAAAACTCACGTAAACGCGACGCGAATGACGAAAACTACGTATTTTCCGACTGAGGAGAGGCGAAATAGCCCGGCCTCCTTTTACGTACCCCTCCGTTGCATTTTGAAAGGGGGACTGGGACTATGGCGCGCGAATATTTAGGCATCTTATACCTTCTCCCTAGTGAACTAGATATCGCTTCTTGGTAAAACTTTATATAACTAAAACCATGAGTTTATAACATATGTTCCATAACAAGGTTCATACAACTTTTGTAAAACAAATTTCCATAAGATTTCCAGGCTTTTCCCCATATACTTCCCTGAGTTTTCAAGGTTTTTCCCGTATATGGAGTATCCTATGAAGCAAATGTTAACGAAGGAGGGAAGGGGCAAATAGGACTATTACATAATCAAAGGATATCCCCGTATCTCTAATATAACCAGAGTTACGGGCTTCCAAAATTTAGTGTAATGTTAATCCTATGGAGGAGGCAAAGTGCCTACAAGCACCCGGGGCAAGTACCTACAAGCACTCACAAGCACCTAAAAGTACCCGGAGCAAGTACCTACAAGCACCCGGAGCAAGTACCTACAAGCACCCGGAGCAAGTACCTAGAAGCACCCAGAGCATGTACCTACAAGCACTCACAAGCACCTACAAGTACCCGGGGCAAGTACCTACAAGCACCCGGAGCAAGTACCTACAAGCACCCGGAGCAAGTACCTACAAGCACCCGGAGCAAGTACCTACAAGCACCCGGAGCAAGTACCTACAAGCACCCGGGCAAGCACCCAGAGGCACCCGGGGCAAGTACCCACAAGTACCTACAAGCACCCGGAGCAAGTACCTACAAGCACCCGGAGCAAGTACCTACAAGAAACCGGGGCAAGCACCCAGAGGCACAAGGGGCAAGTACCCACAAGTACCTACGAACACCCACAAGTACACGGAGCAAGCACCCACAAGTACCCGGGGCAAGTACCCACAAGCACCTACAAGTACCCGTTGAAGTACCCACAAGCACCCACAAGTACCTACAAGCACCCACATGTACTTACAAGCGCCCACAAGTACCTAAAAGCACCCACAAGTACCCGGGGCAAGTACCCAAAAGCACCCACAAGTACCTACAAGCACCCACAAGTACTTACAAGCGCCCACAAGTACCTAAAAGCACCCAAAAGTACCTACAAGCGCCCACAAGTACCTACAAGCACCCACTAGTACCCACAAGCACCCACAAGTACCTACAAGCACGCACTAGTACCCACAACCACCCACAAGTACCCGGGGCAAGTACCCACAAGCACCCACAAGTACCTACAAGCACCCACAAGTACTTACAAGCGCCCACAAGTACCTAAAAGCACCCAAAAGTACCTACAAGCAGCCACAAGTACCAAAAAGTACCTACAAGCACCCACTAGTACCCACAAGCACCCACAAGTACCTACAAGCACGCACTAGTACCTACAAGTACCCAGAAGTACCTACAAGCACCCACAAGTACCTACAAGTACCCAGAAGTACCTACAAGTACCTACAAGTACCCACAAGTACCTAAAAGTACCCACTAGTACCTACAAGTACCCACTAGTACCTACAAGTACCCACAAGTACCTACAAGTACCCACAAGAACCTACAAGCACCCACAAGTACCCACAAGAACCTACAAGCACCCACAAGTACCCACAAGAACCCACAAGTACCCACAAAAACCTACAAGCACCCACAAGAATCTACAAGCACCCACAAGTACCTTCAAACACCCACAAGCACCTTCAAGCACCCACAAGTACCCAAAAGTACCTACAAGCACCCACAAGTACCCACAAGAACCTAAAAGCACCCACAAGAACCTACAAGCACCCACAAGTACCTACTAGCACCCACAAGTACCTTCAAACACCCACAAGCACCTACAAGCACCCACAAGTACCCACAAGAACCCACAAGAACCTACAAGCACCCACAAGTACCCACAAGTACCTACAAGCACCCACTAGTACCTACAAGTACCCTCTAGTACCTACAAGTACCCACAAGTACCTACAAGTACCCACAAGTACCTACAAGTACCCACAAGAACCTACAAGCACCCACAAGAACCTACAAGCACCCACAAGTACCTACTAGCACCCACAAGTACCTTCAAACACCCACAAACACCCACAATTACTAACAAGCACCCACAAGTACGCACAAGTACCCACAAGAACCCACAAGTACCTACAAGCACCCACTAGTACCTACAAGTACCCACAAGTACCAACAATCACCCACAAGTACCTTCAAACACCCACAAGCACCCACAAGCACCTACAAGCACCCACAAGTACCCACAAGAACCGACAAGCACCCACAAGTACCTTCAAACACCCACAAGCACCCACAAGCACCTACAAGCACTCACAAGCACCCACAAGAATCCACAAGCACCCACAAGTACCTAAAAGTACCTACAAGCACCCACAAGTACCTACAAGCACCCACAAGTACCTAAAAGTACCTACAAGCACCCAAAAGTACCTACAAGCACCCACAAGTACCCACAAGAACCTACAAGCACCCAAAAGAACCTACAAGCACCCACAAGTACCCACAAGAACCGACAAGCACCCACAAGTACCCACAAGAACCTACAAGCACCCACAAGTACCCACAAGAACCCACAAGTACCTACAAGCACCCACAAGTACCTTCAAACACCCACAAGCACCCACAAGTACCCACAAGAACCTACAAGCACCCACAAGAATCTACAAGCACCCACAAGTACCTTCAAACACCCACAAGCACCTTCAAGCACCCACAAGTACCCAAAAGTACCTACAAGCACCCACAAGTACCCACAAGAACCTACAAGCACCCACAAGAACCTACAAGCACCCACAAGTACCTACTAGCACCCACAAGTACCTTCAAACACCCACAAGCACCTACAAGCACCCACAAGTACCCACAAGTACCTACAAGCACCCACAAGTACCTTCAAACACCCACAAGCACCCACAAGTACCCCCAAGAGCCTACAAGCACCCACAAGAACCTACAAGCACCCACAAGTACCTACTAGCACCCACAAGTACCTTCAAACACCCACAAGCACCCACAAGTACCCACAAGAACCCACAAGTACCTACAAGCACCCACAAGTACCTTCAAACACCCACAAGCACCCACAAGTACCCAAAAGTACCTACAAGCACCCACAAGAACCTACAAGCACCCACAAGAACCTACAAGCACCCACAAGTACCTACTAGCACCCACAAGTACCTTCAAACACCCACAAGCACTAACAAGCACCCACAAGTACGCACAAGTACCCACAAGAACCCACAAGTACCTACAAGCACCCACTAGTACCTACAAGTACCCACAAGTACCAACAATCACCCACAAGTACCTTCAAACACCCACAAGCACCCACAAGCACGTACAAGCACCTACAAGCACCCACAAGTACCCACAAGAACCGACAAGCACCCACAAGTACCTTCAAACACCCACAAGCACCCACAAGCACCTGCAAGCACTCAAAAGTACCCACAAGAACCGACAAGCACCCACAAGTAACTTCAAACACCCACAAGCACCCACAAGCACCTACAAGCACTCACAAGCACCCACAAGAATCCACAAGCACCCACAAGTACCTAAAAGTACCTACAAGCACCCACAAGTACCTACAAGCACCCACAAGTACCTACAAGCACCCACAAGTACCTAAAAGTACCTACAAGCACCCACAAGTACCTTCAAACACCCACAAGCACCTTCAAGCACCCACAAGTACCCAAAAGTACCTACAAGCACCCACAAGTACCCACAAGAACCTACAAGCACCCACAAGAACCTACAAGCACCCACAAGTACCCACAAGAACCGACAAGTACCCACAAGAACCTACAAGTACCCACAAGTACCTACAAGCACCCACTAGTACCTACAAGTACCCTCTAGTACCTACAAGTACCCACAAGTACCTACAAGTACCCACAAGTACCTACAAGTACCCACAAGAACCTACAAGCACCCACAAGAACCTACAAGCACCCACAAGTACCTACTAGCACCCACAAGTACCTTCAAACACCCACAAACACCCACAATTACTAACAAGCACCCACAAGTACGCACAAGTACCCACAAGAACCCACAAGTACCTACAAGCACCCACTAGTACCTACAAGTACCCACAAGTACCAACAATCACCCACAAGTACCTTCAAACACCCACAAGCACCCACAAGCACCTACAAGCACCCACAAGTACCCACAAGAACCGACAAGCACCCACAAGTACCTTCAAACACCCACAAGCACCCACAAGCACCTACAAGCACTCACAAGCACCCACAAGAATCCACAAGCACCCACAAGTACCTAAAAGTACCTACAAGCACCCACAAGTACCTACAAGCACCCACAAGTACCTAAAAGTACCTACAAGCACCCAAAAGTACCTACAAGCACCCACAAGTACCCACAAGAACCTACAAGCACCCAAAAGAACCTACAAGCACCCACAAGTACCCACAAGAACCGACAAGCACCCACAAGTACCCACAAGAACCTACAAGCACCCACAAGTACCCACAAGAACCCACAAGTACCTACAAGCACCCACAAGTACCTTCAAACACCCACAAGCACCCACAAGTACCCACAAGAACCTACAAGCACCCACAAGAATCTACAAGCACCCACAAGTACCTTCAAACACCCACAAGCACCTTCAAGCACCCACAAGTACCCAAAAGTACCTACAAGCACCCACAAGTACCCACAAGAACCTACAAGCACCCACAAGAACCTACAAGCACCCACAAGTACCTACTAGCACCCACAAGTACCTTCAAACACCCACAAGCACCTACAAGCACCCACAAGTACCCACAAGTACCTACAAGCACCCACAAGTACCTTCAAACACCCACAAGCACCCACAAGTACCCCCAAGAGCCTACAAGCACCCACAAGAACCTACAAGCACCCACAAGTACCTACTAGCACCCACAAGTACCTTCAAACACCCACAAGCACCCACAAGTACCCACAAGAACCCACAAGTACCTACAAGCACCCACAAGTACCTTCAAACACCCACAAGCACCCACAAGTACCCAAAAGTACCTACAAGCACCCACAAGAACCTACAAGCACCCACAAGAACCTACAAGCACCCACAAGTACCTACTAGCACCCACAAGTACCTTCAAACACCCACAAGCACTAACAAGCACCCACAAGTACGCACAAGTACCCACAAGAACCCACAAGTACCTACAAGCACCCACTAGTACCTACAAGTACCCACAAGTACCAACAATCACCCACAAGTACCTTCAAACACCCACAAGCACCCACAAGCACGTACAAGCACCTACAAGCACCCACAAGTACCCACAAGAACCGACAAGCACCCACAAGTACCTTCAAACACCCACAAGCACCCACAAGCACCTGCAAGCACTCAAAAGTACCCACAAGAACCGACAAGCACCCACAAGTAACTTCAAACACCCACAAGCACCCACAAGCACCTACAAGCACTCACAAGCACCCACAAGAATCCACAAGCACCCACAAGTACCTAAAAGTACCTACAAGCACCCACAAGTACCTACAAGCACCCACAAGTACCTACAAGCACCCACAAGTACCTAAAAGTACCTACAAGCACCCACAAGTACCTTCAAACACCCACAAGCACCTTCAAGCACCCACAAGTACCCAAAAGTACCTACAAGCACCCACAAGTACCCACAAGAACCTACAAGCACCCACAAGAACCTACAAGCACCCACAAGTACCCACAAGAACCGACAAGTACCCACAAGAACCTACAAGCACCCACAAGTACCCACAAGAACCCACAAGTACCTACATGCACCCACAAGTACCTTCAAACACCCACAAGCACCCACAAGTACCCACAAGCACCCACAAGTACCCACAAGAACCTACAAGCACCCACAAGAATCTACAAGCACCCACAAGTACCTTCAAACACCCACAAGCACCTTCAAGCACCCACAAGTACCCAAAAGTACCTACAAGCACCCACAAGTACCCACAAGAACCTACAAGCACCCACAAGAACCTACAAGCACCCACAAGTACCTACTAGCACCCACAAGTACCTTCAAACACCCACAAGCACCTACAAGCACCCACAAGTACCCACAAGAACCCACAAGAACCTACAAGCACCCACAAGTACCTACTAGCACCCACAAGTACCTTCAAACACCCACAAGCACTAACAAGCACCCACAAGTACGCACAAGTACCCACAAGAACCCACAAGTACCTACAAGCACCCACTAGTACCTACAAGTACCCACAAGTACCAACAATCACCCACAAGTACCTTCAAACACCCACAAGCACCCACAAGCACCTACAAGCACCCACAAGTACCCACAAGAACCGACAAGCACCCACAAGTACCTTCAAACACCCACAAGCACCCACAAGCACCTACAAGCACTCAAAAGTACCCACAAGAACCGACAAGCACCCACAAGTAACTTCAAACACCCACAAGCACCCACAAGCACCTACAAGCACTCACAAGCACCCACAAGAATCCACAAGCACCCACAAGTACCTAAAAGTACCTACAAGCACCCACAAGTACCTACAAGCACCCACAAGTACCTACAAGCACCCACAAGTACCTAAAAGTACCTACAAGCACCCACAAGCACCTACAAGCACCCACAAGTACCCACAAGAACCCACAAGAACCTACAAGCACCCACAAGTACCTACTAGCACCCACAAGTACCTTCAAACACCCACAAGCACTAACAAGCACCCACAAGTACGCACAAGTACCCACAAGAACCCACAAGTACCTACAAGCACCCACTAGTACCTACAAGTACCCACAAGTACCAACAATCACCCACAAGTACCTTCAAACACCCACAAGCACCCACAAGCACCTACAAGCACCCACAAGTACCCACAAGAACCGACAAGCACCCACAAGTACCTTCAAACACCCACAAGCACCCACAAGCACCTACAAGCACTCAAAAGTACCCACAAGAACCGACAAGCACCCACAAGTAACTTCAAACACCCACAAGCACCCACAAGCACCTACAAGCACTCACAAGCACCCACAAGAATCCACAAGCACCCACAAGTACCTAAAAGTACCTACAAGCACCCACAAGTACCTACAAGCACCCACAAGTACCTACAAGCACCCACAAGTACCTAAAAGTACCTACAAGCACCCACAAGTACCTTCAAACACCCACAAGCACCTTCAAGCACCCACAAGTACCCAAAAGTACCTACAAGCACCCACAAGTACCCACAAGAACCTACAAGCACCCACAAGAACCTACAAGCACCCACAAGCACCCACAAGTACCCACAAGCACCCACAAGTACCCACAAGAACCTACAAGCACCCACAAGAATCTACAAGCACCCACAAGTACCTTCAAACACCCACAAGCACCTTCAAGCACCCACAAGTACCCAAATGTACCTACAAGCACCCACAAGTACCCACAAGAACCTACAAGCACCCACAAGAACCTACAAGCACCCACAAGTACCTACTAGCACCCACAAGTACCTTCAAACACCCACAAGCACCTACAAGCACCCACAAGTACCCACAAGAACCCACAAGAACCTACAAGCACCCACAAGTACCTACTAGCACCCACAAGTACCTTCAAACACCCACAAGCACTAACAAGCACCCACAAGTACGCACAAGTACCCACAAGAACCCACAAGTACCTACAAGCACCCACTAGTACCTACAAGTACCCACAAGTACCAACAATCACCCACAAGTACCTTCAAACACCCACAAGCACCCACAAGCACCTACAAACACCCACAAGTACCCACAAGAACCGACAAGCACCCACAAGTACCTTCAAACACCCAGAAGCACCCACAAGCACCTACAAGCACTCAAAAGTACCCACAAGAACCGACAAGCACCCACAAGTAACTTCAAACACCCACAAGCACCCACAAGCACCTACAAGCACTCACAAGCACCCACAAGAATCCACAAGCACCCACAAGTACCTAAAAGTACCTACAAGCACCCACAAGTACCTACAAGCACCCACAAGTACCTACAAGCACCCATAAGTACCTAAAAGTACCTACAAGCACCCACAAGTACCTTCAAACACCCACAAGCACCTTCAAGCACCCACAAGTACCCAAAAGTACCTACAAGCACCCACAAGTACCCACAAGAACCTACAAGCACCCACAAGAACCTACAAGCACCCACAAGTACCCACAAGAACCGACAAGCACCCACAAGTACCCACAAGAACCTACAAGCACCCACAAGTACCCACAAGTACCCAAAAGTACCTACAAGCACCCACAAGTACCTTCAAACACCCACAAGCACCTTCAAGCACCCACAAGTACCCAAAAGTACCTACAAGCACCCACAAGTACCCACAAGAACCTACCAGCACCCACAAGTACCCACAAGAACCTACAAGCACCCACAAGTACCCACAAGAACCCACAAGTACCTACAAGCACCCACAAGTACCTTCAAATACCCACAAGCACCCACAAGTACCCACAAGCACCCACAAGTACCCACAAGAACCTACAAGCACCCACAAGAATCTACAAGCACCCACAAGTACCTTCAAACACCCACAAGCACCTTCAAGCACCCACAAGTACCCAAAAGTACCTACAAGCACCCACAAGTACCCACAAGAACCTACAAGCACCCACAAGAACCTACAAGCACCCACAAGTACCTACTAGCACCCACAAGTACCTTCAAACACCCACAAGCACCTACAAGCACCCACAAGTACCCACAAGAACCCACAAGAACCTACAAGCACCCACAAGTACCTACTAGCACCCACAAGTACCTTCAAACACCCACAAGCACTAACAAGCACCCACAAGTACGCACAAGTACCCACAAGAACCCACAAGTACCTACAAGCACCCACTAGTACCTACAAGTACCCACAAGTACCAACAATCACCCACAAGTACCTTCAAACACCCACAAGCACCCACAAGCACCTACATGCACCCACAAGTACCCACAAGAACCGACAAGCATCCACAAGTACCTTCAAACACCCACAAGCACCCACAAGCACCCACAAGCACCTACAAGCACTCAAAAGTACCCACAAGAACCGACAAGCACCCACAAGTAACTTCAAACACATACAAGCACCCACAAGCACCTACAAGCACTCACAAGCACCCACAAGAATCCACAAGCACCCACAAGTACCTAAAAGTACCTACAAGCACCCACAAGTACCTACAAGCACCCACAAGTACCTACAAGCACCCACAAGTACCTAAAAGTACCTACAAGCCCCCACAAGTACCTTCAAACACCCACAAGCACCTTCAAGCACCCACAAGTACCCAAAAGTACCTACAAGCACCCACAAGTACCCACAAGAACCTACAAGCACCCACAAGAACCTACAAGCACCCACAAGTACCCACAAGTACCTACAAGCACCCACAAGTACCTTCAAACACCCACAAGCACCCACAAGTACCCACAAGCACCCACAAGTACCCACAAGAACCTACAAGCACCCACAAGAATCTACAAGCACCCACAAGTACCTTCAAACACCCACAAGCACCTTCAAGCACCCACAAGTACCCAAATGTACCTACAAGCACCCACAAGTACCCACAAGAACCTACAAGCACCCACAAGAACCTACAAGCACCCACAAGTACCTACTAGCACCCACAAGTACCTTCAAACACCCACAAGCACCTACAAGCACCCACAAGTACCCACAAGAACCCACAAGAACCTACAAGCACCCACAAGTACCTACTAGCACCCACAAGTACCTTCAAACACCCACAAGCACTAACAAGCACCCACAAGTACGCACAAGTACCCACAAGAACCCACAAGTACCTACAAGCACCCACTAGTACCTACAAGTACCCACAAGTACCAACAATCACCCACAAGTACCTTCAAACACCCACAAGCACCCACAAGCACCTACAAGCACCCACAAGTACCCACAAGAACCGACAAGCACCCACAAGTACCTTCAAACACCCACAAGCACCCACAAGCACCTACAAGCGCTCACAAGCACCCACAAGAATCCACAAGCACCCACAAGTACCTAAAAGTACCTACAAGCACCCACAAGTACCTACAAGCACCCACAAGTACCTACAAGCACCCACAAGTACCTAAAAGTACCTACAAGCCCCCAAGAGTACCTTCAAACACCCACAAGCACCTTCAAGCACCCACAAGTACCCAAAAGTACCTACAAGCACCCACAAGTACCCACAAGAACCTACAAGCACCCACAAGAACCTACAAGCACCCACAAGCACCCACAAGTACCCACAAGCACCCACAAGTACCCACAAGAACCTACAAGCACCCACAAGAATCTACAAGCACCCACAAGTACCTTCAAACACCCACAAGCACCTTCAAGCACCCACAAGTACCCAAATGTACCTACAAGCACCCACAAGTACCCACAAGAACCTACAAGCACCCACAAGAACCTACAAGCACCCACAAGTACCTACTAGCACCCACAAGTACCTTCAAACACCCACAAGCACCTACAAGCACCCACAAGTACCCACAAGAACCCACAAGAACCTACAAGCACCCACAAGTACCTACTAGCACCCACAAGTACCTTCAAACACCCACAAGCACTAACAAGCACCCACAAGTACGCACAAGTACCCACAAGAACCCACAAGTACCTACAAGCACCCACTAGTACCTACAAGTACCCACAAGTACCAACAATCACCCACAAGTACCTTCAAACACCCACAAGCACCCACAAGCACCTACAAACACCCACAAGTACCCACAAGAACCGACAAGCACCCACAAGTACCTTCAAACACCCACAAGCACCCACAAGCACCTACAAGCACTCAAAAGTACCCACAAGAACCGACAAGCACCCACAAGTAACTTCAAACACCCACAAGCACCCACAAGCACCTACAAGCACTCACAAGCACCCACAAGAATCCACAAGCACCCACAAGTACCTAAAAGTACCTACAAGCACCCACAAGTACCTTCAAGCACCCACAAGTACCTACAAGCACCCACAAGTACCTAAAAGTACCTACAAGCACCCACAAGTACCTTCAAACACCCACAAGCACCTTCAAGCACCCACAAGTACCCAAAAGTACCTACAAGCACCCACAAGTACCCACAAGAACCTACAAGCACCCACAAGAACCTACAAGCACCCACAAGTACCCACAAGAACCGACAAGCACCCACAAGTACCCACAAGAACCTACAAGCACCCACAAGTACCCACAAGAACCCACAAGTACCTACAAGCACCCACAAGTACCTTCAAACACCCACAAGCACCCACAAGTACCCACAAGCACCCACAAGTACCCACAAGAACCTACAAGCACCCACAAGAATCTACAAGCACCCACAAGTACCTTCAAACACCCACAAGCACCTTCAAGCACCCACAAGTACCCAAAAGTACCTACAAGCACCCACAAGTACCCACAAGAACCTACAAGCACCCACAAGAACCTACAAGCACCCACAAGTACCTACTAGCACCCACAAGTACCTTCAAACACCCACAAGCACCTACAAGCACTCACAAGTACCCACAAGAACCCACAAGAACCTACAAGCACCCACAAGTACCTACTAGCACCCACAAGTACCTTCAAACACCCACAAGCACTAACAAGCACCCACAAGTACGCACAAGTACCCACAAGAACCCACAAGTACCTACAAGCACCCACTAGTACCTACAAGTACCCACAAGTACCAACAATCACCCACAAGTACCTTCAAACACCCACAAGCACCCACAAGCACCTACAAGCACCCACAAGTACCCACAAGAACCGACAAGCACCCACAAGTACCTTCAAACACCCACAAGCACCCACAAGCACCTACAAGCACTCAAAAGTACCCACAAGAACCGACAAGCACCCACAAGTAACTTCAAACACCCACAAGCACTAACAAGCACCCACAAGTACGCACAAGTACCCACAAGAACCCACAAGTACCTACAAGCACCCACTAGTACCTACAAGTACCCACAAGTACCAACAATCACCCACAAGTACCTTCAAACACCCACAAGCACCCACAAGCACCTACAAGCACCCACAAGTACCCACAAGAACCGACAAGCACCCACAAGTACCTTCAAACACCCACAAGCACCCACAAGCACCTACAAGCACTCAAAAGTACCCACAAGAACCGACAAGCACCCACAAGTAACTTCAAACACCCACAAGCACCCACAAGCACCTACAAGCACTCAAAAGTACCCACAAGAACCGACAAGCACCCACAAGTAACTTCAAACACCCACAAGCACCCACAAGCACCTACAAGCACTCACAAGCACCCACAAGAATCCACAAGCACCCACAAGTACCTAAAAGTACCTACAAGCACCCACAAGTACCTACAAGCACCCACAAGTACCTAAAAGTACCTACAAGCACCCACAAGTACCTTCAAACACCCACAAGCACCTTCAAGCACCCACAAGTACCCAAAAGTACCTACAAGCACCCACAAGTACCCACAAGAACCTACAAGCACCCACAAGAACCTACAAGCACCCACAAGTACCCACAAGAACCGACAAGCACCCACAAGTACCCACAAGCACCTACAAGCACCCACAAGTACCCACAAGAACCGACAAGCACCCACAAGTACCTTCAAACACCCACAAGCACCCACAAGCACCTACAAGCACTCAAAAGTACCCACAAGAACCGACAAGCACCCACAAGTAACTTCAAACACCCACAAGCACCCACAAGCACCTACAAGCACTCACAAGCACCCACAAGAATCCACAAGCACCCACAAGTACCTAAAAGTACCTACAAGCACCCACAAGTACCTACAAGCACCCACAAGTACCTAAAAGTACCTACAAGCACCCACAAGTACCTTCAAACACCCACAAGCACCTTCAAGCACCCACAAGTACCCAAAAGTACCTACAAGCACCCACAAGTACCCACAAGAACCTACAAGCACCCACAAGAACCTACAAGCACCCACAAGTACCCACAAGAACCGACAAGCACCCACAAGTACCCACAAGAACCTACAAGCACCCACAAGTACCCACAAGAACCCACAAGTACCTACAAGCACCCACAAGTACCTTCAAACACCCACAAGTACCCACAAGAACCTACAAGCACCCACAAGAATCTACAAGCACCCACAAGTACCTTCAAACACCCACAAGCACCTTCAAGCACCCACAAGTACCCAAAAGTACCTACAAGCACCCACAAGTACCCACAAGAACCTACAAGCACCCACAAGAACCTACAAGCACCCACAAGTACCTACTAGCACCCACAAGTACCTTCAAACACCCACAAGCACCTACAAGCACCCACAAGTACCCACAAGAACCCACAAGAACCTACAAGCACCCACAAGTACCCACAAGTACCTACAAGCACCCACTAGTACCTACAAGTACCCTCTAGTACCTACAAGTACCCACAAGTACCTACTAGCACCCACAAGTACCTTCAAACACCCACAAGCACCTACAAGCACCCACAAGTACCCACAAGAACCCACAAGAACCTACAAGCACCCACAAGTACCCACAAGTACCTACAAGCACCCACTAGTACCTACAAGTACCCTCTAGTACCTACAAGTACCCACAAGTACCTACAAGTACCCACAAGTACCTACAAGTACCCACAAGAACCTACAAGCACCCACAAGAACCTACAAGCACCCACAAGTACCTACTAGCACCCACAAGTACCTTCAAACACCCACAAACACACACAAGCACTAACAAGCACCCACAAGTACGCACAAGTACCCACAAGAACCCACAAGTACCTACAAGCACCCACTAGTACCTACAAGTACCCACTAGTACCTACAAGTACCCACAAGTACCAACAATCACCCACAAGTACCTTCAAACACCCACAAGCACCCACAAGCACCTACAAGCACCCACAAGTACCCACAAGAACCGACAAGCAACCACAAGTACCTTCAAACACCCACAAGCACCCACAAGCACCTACAAGCACTCACAAGTACCCACAAGAACCTACAAGCACCCACAAGTACCCACAAAAACCGACAAGCACCCACAAGTACCCACAAGAACCTACAAGCACCCACAAGTACCCACAAGAACCCACAAGTACCTACAAGCACCCACAAGTACCTTCAAACACCCACAAGCACCCACAAGTACCCACAAGCACCCACAAGTACCCACAAGAACCTACAAGCACCCACAAGAATCTACAAGCACCCACAAGTACCTTCAAACACCCACAAGCACCTTCAAGCACCCACAAGTACCCAAAAGTACGTACAAGTACCCAAAAGTACCTACAAGCACCCACAAGTACCCACAAGAACCTACAAGCACCCACAAGAACCTACAAGCACCCACAAGTACCTACTAGCACCCACAAGTACCTTCAAACACCCACAAGCACCTACAAGCACCCACAAGTACCCACAAGAACCCACAAGAACCTACAAGCACCCACAAGTACCCACAAGTACCTACAAGCACCCACTAGTACCTACAAGTACCCTCTAGTACCTACAAGTACCCACAAGTACCTACAAGTACCCACAAGTACCTACAAGTACCCACAAGAACCTACAAGCACCCACAAGAACCTACAAGCACCCACAAGTACCTACTAGCACCCACAAGTACCTTCAAACACCCACAAACACACACAAGCACTAACAAGCACCCACAAGTACGCACAAGTACCCACAAGAACCCACAAGTACCTACAAGCACCCACTAGTACCTACAAGTACCCACTAGTACCTACAAGTACCCACAAGTACCAACAATCACCCACAAGTACCTTCAAACACCCACAAGCACCCACAAGCACCTACAAGCACCCACAAGTACCCACAAGAACCGACAAGCAACCACAAGTACCTTCAAACACCCACAAGCACCCACAAGCACCTACAAGCACTCACAAGTACCCACAAGAATCTACAAGCACCCACAAGTACCCACAAGAACCGACAAGCACCCACAAGTACCCACAAGAACCTACAAGCACCCACAAGTACCCACAAGAACCCACAAGTACCTACAAGCACCCACAAGTACCTTCAAACACCCACAAGCACCCACAAGTACCCACAAGCACCCACAAGTACCCACAAGAACCTACAAGCACCCACAAGAATCTACAAGCACCCACAAGTACCTTCAAACACCCACAAGCACCTTCAAGCACCCACAAGTACCCAAAAGTACCTACAAGTACCCAAAAGTACCTACAAGCACCCACAAGTACCTACAAGAACCTACAAGCACCCACAAGAACCTACAAGCACCCACAAGTACCTACTAGCACCCACAAGTACCTTCAAACACCCACAAGCACCTACAAGCACCCACAAGTACCCACAAGAACCCACAAGAACCTACAAGCACCCACAAGTACCCACAAGTACCTACAAGCACCCACTAGTACCTACAAGTACCCTCTAGTACCTACAAGTACCCACAAGTACCTACAAGTACCCACAAGTACCTACAAGTACCCACAAGAACCTACAAGCACCCACAAGAACCTACAAGCACCCACAAGTACCTACTAGCACCCACAAGTACCTTCAAACACCCACAAACACCCACAAGCACTAACAAGCACCCACAAGTACGCACAAGTACCCACAAGAACCCACAAGTACCTACAAGCACCCACAAGTACCTAAAAGTACCTACAAGCACCCACAAGTACCTACAAGCACCCACAAGTACCTAAAAGTACCTACAAGCACCCACAAGTACCTTCAAACACCCACAAGCACCTTCAAGCACCCACAAGTACCCAAAAGAACCTACAAGCACCCACAAGTACCCACAAGAACCTACAAGCACCCACAAGTACCCACAAGAACCGACAAGCACCCACAAGTACCCACAAGAACCTACAAGCACCCACAAGTACCCACAAGAACCTACAAGCACCCACAAGTACCTAAAAGTTCCTACAAGCACCCACAAGTTCCTACAAGCACCCACAAGTACCTACAAGCAACCACAAGTACCTACTAGCACCCACAAGTACCTACAAACACCCACAAGTACGTACAAACACCCACAAGTACCCGGGGCAAGCACCCACAAGTACGTACAAGCACGCACAAGTACCCACAAGTACCTACTAGCACCCACAAGTACCTACAAGCACCCACAAGTACCTTCAAACACCCACAAGCACCCACAAGTACCTTCAAACACCCACAAGCACCTTCAAGCACCCACAAGTACCCAAAAGTACCTACAAGCACCCACAAGTACCCACAAGAACCTACAAGCACCCACAAGTACCCACAAGAACCTACAAGCACCCACAAGTAAACACAAGAACCTACAAGCACCCACAAGTACCTACAAGCACCCACAAATACCTACAAGTACCCTCTAGTACCTACAAGTACCCACAAGTACCTACAAGTACCCACAAGTACCTACAAGTACCCACAAGAACCTACAAGCACCCACAAGAACCTACAAGCACCCACAAGTACCTACTAGCACCCACAAGTACCTACAAGCACCCACAAGTACCTTCAAACACCCACAAGCACCCACAAGTACCCACAAGCACCCACAAGTACCCACAAGAACCTACAAGCACCCACAAGAATCTACAAGCACCCACAAGTACCTTCAAACACCCACAAGCACCTTCAAGCACCCACAAGTACCCAAAAGTACCTACAAGTACCCAAAAGTACCTACAAGCACCCACAAGTACCCACAAGAACCTACAAGCACCCACAAGAACCTACAAGCACCCACAAGTACCTACTAGCACCCACAAGTACCTTCAAACACCCACAAGCACCTACAAGCACCCACAAGTACCCACAAGAACCCACAAGAACCTACAAGCACCCACAAGTACCCACAAGTACCTACAAGCACCCACTAGTACCTACAAGTACCCTCTAGTACCTACAAGTACCCACAAGTACCTACAAGTACCCACAAGTACCTACAAGTACCCACAAGTACCCACAAGAACCTACAAGCACCCACAAGAACCTACAAGCACCCACAAGTACCTACTAGCACCCACAAGTACCTTCAAACACCCACAAACACCCACAAGCACTAACAAGCACCCACAAGTACGCACAAGTACCCACACGAACCCACAAGTACCTACAAGCACCCACTAGTACCTACAAGTACCGACTAGTACCTACAAGTACCCACAAGTACCAACAATCACCCACAAGTACCTTCAAACACCCACAAGCACCTACAAGCACCCACAAGTACCCACAAGAACCGACAAGCACCCACAAGTACCTTCAAACACCCACAAGCACCCACAAGCACCTACAAGCACTCACAAGTACCCACAAGAACCGACAAGCACCCACAAGTACCTTCAAACACCCACAAGAATCCACAAGCACCCACAAGTACCTAAAAGTACCTACAAGCACCCACAAGTACCTACAAGCACCCACAAGTACCCAAAAGAACCTACAAGCACCCACAAGTACCCACAAGAACCTACAAGCACCCACAAGTACCCACAAGAACCGACAAGCACCCACAAGTACCCACAAGAACCTACAAGCACCCACAAGTACCCACAAGAACCTACAAGCACCCACAAGTACCTAAAAGTTCCTACAAGCACCCACAAGTTCCTACAAGCACCCACAAGTACCTACAAGCAACCACAAGTACCTACTAGCACCCACAAGTACCTACAAACACCCACAAGTACGTACAAACACCCACAAGTACCCGGGGCAAGCACCCACAAGTACGTACAAGCACGCACAAGTACCCACAAGTACCTACTAGCACCCACAAGTACCTACAAGCACCCACAAGTACCTTCAAACACCCACAAGCACCCACAAGTACCTTCAAACACCCACAAGCACCTTCAAGCACCCACAAGTACCCAAAAGTACCTACAAGCACCCACAAGTACCCACAAGAACCTACAAGCACCCACAAGTACCCACAAGAACCTACAAGCACCCACAAGTAAACACAAGAACCTACAAGCACCCACAAGTACCTACAAGCACCCACAAATACCTACAAGTACCCTCTAGTACCTACAAGTACCCACAAGTACCTACAAGTACCCACAAGTACCTACAAGTACCCACAAGAACCTACAAGCACCCACAAGAACCTACAAGCACCCACAAGTACCTACTAGCACCCACAAGTACCTTCAAACACCCACAAACACCCACAAGCACTAACAAGCACCCACAAGTACGCACAAGTACCCACAAGAACCCACAAGTACCTACAAGCACCCACTAGTACCTTCAAACACCCACAAGCACCCACAAGTACCCACAAGCACCCACAAGTACCCACAAGAACCTACAAGCACCCACAAGAGTCTACAAGCACCCACAAGTACCTTCAAACACCCACAAGCACCTTCAAGCACCCACAAGTACCCAAAAGTACCTACAAGCACCCACAAGTACCCACAAGAACCTACAAGCACCCACAAGAACCTACAAGCACCCACAAGTACCTACTAGCACCCACAAGTACCTTCAAACACCCACAAGCACCTACAAGCACCCAAAAGTACCCACAAGAACCCACAAGAACCTACAAGCACCCACAAGTACCCACAAGTACCCACAAGCACCCACTAGTACCTACAAGTACCCTCTAGTACCTACAAGTACCCACAAGTACCTACTAGCACCCACAAGTACCTTCAAACACCCACAAGCACCTACAAGCACCCACAAGTACCCACAAGAACCCACAAGAACCTACAAGCACCCACAAGTACCCACAAGTACCTACAAGCACCCACTAGTACCTACAAGTACCCTCTAGTACCTACAAGTACCCACAAGTACCTACAAGTACCCACAAGTACCTACAAGTACCCACAAGAACCTACAAGCACCCACAAGAACCTACAAGCACCCACAAGTACCTACTAGCACCCACAAGTACCTTCAAACACCCACAAACACCCACAAGCATTAACAAGCACCCACAAGTACGCACAAGTACCCACAAGAACCCACAAGTACCTACAAGCACCCACTAGTACCTACAAGTACCCACTAGTACCTACAAGTACCCACAAGTACCAACAATCACCCACAAGTACCTTCAAACACCCACAAGCACCCACAAGCACCTACAAGCACCCACAAGTACCCACAAGAACCGACAAGCAACCACAAGTACCTTCAAACACCCACAAGCACCCACAAGCACCTACAAGCACTCACAAGTACCCACAAGAACCGACAAGCACCCACAAGTACCTTCAAACACCCACAAGAATCCACAAGCACCCACAAGTACCTAAAAGTACCTACAAGCACCCACAAGTACCTACAAGCACCCACAAGTACCTAAAAGTACCTACAAGCACCCACAAGTACCTTCAAACACCCACAAGCACCTTCAAGCACCCACAAGTACCCAAAAGAACCTACAAGCACCCACAAGTACCCACAAGAACCTACAAGCACCCACAAGTACCCACAAGAACCGACAAGCACCCACAAGTACCCACAAGAACCTACAAGCACCCACAAGTACCCACAAGAACCTACAAGCACCCACAAGTACCTAAAAGTTCCTACAAGCACCCACAAGTACCCACAAGAACCTACAAGCACCCACAAGTACCTAAAAGTTCCTACAAGCACCCACAAGTTCCTACAAGCACCCACAAGTACCTACAAGCAACCACAAGTACCTACTAGCACCCACAAGTACCTACAAACACCCACAAGTACGTACAAACACCCACAAGTACCCGGGGCAAGCACCCACAAGTACCTACAAGCACGCACAAGTACCCACAAGTACCTACAAGCACCCACAAGTACCTACAAGCACCCACACGTACCTTCAAACACCCACAAGCACCCACAAGTACCTTCAAACACCCACAAGCACCTTCAAGCACCCACAAGTACCCAAAAGTACCTACAAGCACCCACAAGTACCCACAAGAACCTACAAGCACCCACAAGTACCCACAAGAACCTACAAGCACCCACAAGTAAACACAAGAACCTACAAGCACCCACAAGTACCTACAAGCACCCACAAATACCTAAAAGTTCCTACAAGCACCCACAAGTTCCTACAAGCACCCACAAGTACCTAAAAGTACCTACAAGCACCCACAAGTACCTACAAGCACCCACAAGTACCTAAAAGTACCTACAAGCACCCAAAAGTACCTTCAAACACCCACAAGCACCTTCAAGCACCCACAAGTACCCAAAAGTACCTACAAGCACCCACAAGTACCCACAAGAACCTACAAGCACCCACAAGAACCTACAAGCACCCACAAGTACCCACAAGAACCGACAAGCACCCACAAGTACCCACAAGAACCTACAAGCACCCACAAGTACCCACAAGAACCCACAAGTACCTACAAGCACCCACAAGTACCTTCAAACACCCACAAGCACCCACAAGTACCCACAAGCACCCACAAGTACCCACAAGAACCTACAAGCACCCACAAGAATCTACAAGCACCCACAAGTACCTTCAAACACCCACAAGCACCTTCAAGCACCCACAAGTACCCAAAAGTACCTACAAGCACCCACAAGTACCCACAAGAACCTACAAGCACCCACAAGAACCTACAAGCACCCACAAGTACCTACTAGCACCCACAAGTACCTTCAAACACCCACAAGCACCTACAAGCACCCACAAGTACCCACAAGAACCCACAGGAACCTACAAGCACCCACAAGTACCCACAAGTACCTACAAGCACCCACTAGTACCTACAAGTACCCTCTAGTACCTACAAGTACCCACAAGTACCTACAAGTACCCACAAGTACCTACAAGTACCCACAAGTACCTACAAGTACCCACAAGAACCTACAAGCACCCACAAGAACCTACAAGCACCCACAAGTACCTACTAGCACCCACAAGTACCTTCAAACACCCACAAACACCCACAAGCACCCACAAGCACTAACAAGCACCCACAAGTACGCACAAGTACCCACAAGAACCCACAAGTACCTACAAGCACCCACTAGTACCTACAAGTACCCACTAGTACCTACAAGTACCCACAAGTACCAACAATCACCCACAAGTACCTTCAAACACCCACAAGCACCCACAAGCACCTACAAGCACTCACAAGTACCCACAAGAACCGACAAGCACCCACAAGTACCTTCAAACACCCACAAGAATCCACAAGCACCCACAAGTACCTAAAAGTACCTACAAGCACCCACAAGTACCTACAAGCACCCACAAGTACCTAAAAGTACCTACAAGCACCCACAAGTACCTTCAAACACCCACAAGCACCTTCAAGCACCCACAAGTACCCAAAAGAACCTACAAGCACCCACAAGTACCCACAAGAACCGACAAGCACCCACAAGTACCCACAAGAACCTACAAGCACCCACAAGTACCCACAAGAACCTACAAGCACCCACAAGTACCTAAAAGTTCCTACAAGCACCCACAAGTTCCTACAAGCACCCACAACTACCTACAAGCAACCACAAGTACCTACTAGCACCCACAAGTACCTACAAACACCCACAAGTACGTACAAACACCCACAAGTACCCGGGGCAAGCACCCACAAGTACCTACAAGCACGCACAAGTACCCACAAGTACCTACAAGCACCCACAAGTACCTACAAGCACCCACAAGTACCTTCAAACACCCACAAGCACCCACAAGTACCTTCAAACACCCACAAGCACCTTCAAGCACCCACAAGTACCCAAAAGTACCTACAAGCACCCACAAGTACCCACAAGAACCTACAAGCACCCACAAGTACCCACAAGTACCCACAAGAACCGACAAGCACCCACAAGTACCCACAAGAACCTACAAGCACCCACAAGTACCCACAAGAATCTACAAGCACCCACAAGTACCTTCAAACACCCACAAGCACCTTCAAGCACCCACAAGTACCCAAAAGTACCTACAAGCACCCACAAGTACCCACAAGAACCTACAAGCACCCACAAGAACCTACAAGCACCCACAAGTACCTACTAGCACCCACAAGTACCTTCAAACACCCACAAGCACCTACAAGCACCCACAAGTACCCACAAGAACCCACAGGAACCTACAAGCACCCACAAGTACCCAAAAGTACCTACAAGCACCCACTAGTACCTACAAGTACCCTCTAGTACCTACAAGTACCCACAAGTACCTACAAGTACCCACAAGTACCTACAAGTACCCACAAGAACCTACAAGCACCCACAAGAACCTACAAGCACCCACAAGTACCTACTAGCACCCACAAGTACCTTCAAACACCCACAAACACCCACAAGCATTAACAAGCACCCACAAGTACGCACAAGTACCCACAAGAACCCACAAGTACCTACAAGCACCCACTAGTACCTACAAGTACCCACTAGTACCTACAAGTACCCACAAGTACCAACAATCACCCACAAGTACCTTCAAACACCCACAAGCACCCACAAGCACCTACAAGCACCCACAAGTACCCACAAGAACCGACAAGCAACCACAAGTACCTTCAAACACCCACAAGCACCCACAAGCACCTACAAGCACTCACAAGTACCCACAAGAACCGACAAGCACCCACAAGTACCATCAAACACCCACAAGAATCCACAAGCACCCACAAGTACCTAAAAGTACCTACAAGCACCCACAAGTACCTACAAGCACCCACAAGTACCTAAAAGTACCTACACGCACCCACAAGTACCTTCAAACACCCACAAGCACCTTCAAGCACCCACAAGTACCCAAAAGAACCTACAAGCACCCACAAGTACCCACAAGAACCTACAAGCACCCACAAGTACCCACAAGAACCGACAAGCACCCACAAGTACCCACAAGAACCTACAAGCACCCACAAGTACCCACAAGAACCTACAAGCACCCACAAGTACCTAAAAGTTCCTACAAGCACCCACAAGTACCCACAAGAACCTACAAGCACCCACAAGTACCTAAAAGTTCCTACAAGCACCCACAAGTTCCTACAAGCACCCACAAGTACCTACAAGCAACCACAAGTACCTACTAGCACCCACAAGTACCTACAAACACCCACAAGTACGTACAAACACCCACAAGTACCCGGGGCAAGCACCCACAAGTACCTACAAGCACGCACAAGTACCCACAAGTACCTACAAGCACCCACAAGTACCTACAAGCACCCACACGTACCTTCAAACACCCACAAGCACCCACAAGTACCTTCAAACACCCACAAGCACCTTCAAGCACCCACAAGTACCCAAAAGTACCTACAAGCACCCACAAGTACCCACAAGAACCTACAAGCACCCACAAGTACCCACAAGAACCTACAAGCACCCACAAGTAAACACAAGAACCTACAAGCACCCACAAGTACCTACAAGCACCCACAAATACCTAAAAGTTCCTACAAGCACCCACAAGTTCCTACAAGCACCCACAAGTACCTAAAAGTACCTACAAGCACCCACAAGTACCTACAAGCACCCACAAGTACCTAAAAGTACCTACAAGCACCCAAAAGTACCTTCAAACACCCACAAGCACCTTCAAGCACCCACAAGTACCCAAAAGTACCTACAAGCACCCACAAGTACCCACAAGAACCTACAAGCACCCACAAGAACCTACAAGCACCCACAAGTACCCACAAGAACCGACAAGCACCCACAAGTACCCACAAGAACCTACAAGCACCCACAAGTACCCAAAAGAACCCACAAGTACCTACAAGCACCCACAAGTTCCTACAAGCACCCACAAGTACCTAAAAGTACCCACAAGCACCCACAAGTACCCACAAGAACCTACAAGCACCCACAAGAATCTACAAGCACCCACAAGTACCTTCAAACACCCACAAGCACCTTCAAGCACCCACAAGTACCCAAAAGTACCTACAAGCACCCACAAGTACCCACAAGAACCTACAAGCACCCACAAGAACCTACAAGCACCCACAAGTACCTACTAGCACCCACAAGTACCTTCAAACACCCACAAGCACCTACAAGCACCCACAAGTACCCACAAGAACCCACAGGAACCTACAAGCACCCACAAGTACCCACAAGTACCTACAAGCACCCACTAGTACCTACAAGTACCCTCTAGTACCTACAAGTACCCACAAGTACCTACAAGTACCCACAAGTACCTACAAGTACCCACAAGAACCTACAAGCACCCACAAGAACCTACAAGCACCCACAAGTACCTACTAGCACCCACAAGTACCTACTAGCACCCACAAGTACCTTCAAACACCCACAAACACCCACAAGCACCCACAAGCACTAACAAGCACCCACAAGTACGCACAAGTACCCACAAGAACCCACAAGTACCTACAAGCACCCACTAGTACCTACAAGTACCCACTAGTACCTACAAGTACCCACAAGTACCAACAATCACCCACAAGTACCTTCAAACACCCACAAGCACCCACAAGCACCTACAAGCACTCACAAGTACCCACAAGAACCGACAAGCACCCACAAGTACCTTCAAACACCCACAAGAATCCACAAGCACCCACAAGTACCTAAAAGTACCTACAAGCACCCACAAGTACCTACAAGCACCCACAAGTACCTAAAAGTACCTACAAGCACCCACAAGTACCTTCAAACACCCACAAGCACCTTCAAGCACCCACAAGTACCCAAAAGAACCTACAAGCACCCACAAGTACCCACAAGAACCGACAAGCACCCACAAGTACCCACAAGAACCTACAAGCACCCACAAGTACCCACAAGAACCTACAAGCACCCACAAGTACCTAAAAGTTCCTACAAGCACCCACAAGTTCCTACAAGCACCCACAAGTACCTACAAGCAACCACAAGTACCTACTAGCACCCACAAGTACCTACAAACACCCACAAGTACGTACAAACACCCACAAGTACCCGGGGCAAGCACCCACAAGTACCTACAAGCACGCACAAGTACCCACAAGTACCTACAAGCACCCACAAGTACCTACAAGCACCCACAAGTACCTTCAAACACCCACAAGCACCCACAAGTACCTTCAAACACCCACAAGCACCTTCAAGCACCCACAAGTACCCAAAAGTACCTACAAGCACCCACAAGTACCCACAAGAACCTACAAGCACCCACAAGTACCCACAAGTACCCACAAGAACCGACAAGCACCCACAAGTACCCACAAGAACCTACAAGCACCCACAAGTACCCACAAGAATCTACAAGCACCCACAAGTACCTTCAAACACCCACAAGCACCTTCAAGCACCCACAAGTACCCAAAAGTACCTACAAGCACCCACAAGTACCCACAAGAACCTACAAGCACCCACAAGAACCTACAAGCACCCACAAGTACCTACTAGCACCCACAAGTACCTTCAAACACCCACAAGCACCTACAAGCACCCACAAGTACCCACAAGAACCCACAGGAACCTAAAAGCACCCACAAGTACCCAAAAGTACCTACAAGCACCCACTAGTACCTACAAGTACCCTCTAGTACCTACAAGTACCCACAAGTACCTACAAGTACCCACAAGTACCTACAAGTACCCACAAGAACCTACAAGCACCCACAAGAACCTAGAAGCACCCACAAGTACCAACTAGCACCCACAAGTACCTTCAAACACCCACAAACACCCACAAGCACCCACAAGCACTAACAAGCACCCACAAGTACGCACAAGTACCCACAAGAACCCACAAGTACCTACAAGCACCCACTAGTACCTACAAGTACCCACTAGTACCTACAAGTACCCACAAGTACCAACAATCACCCACAAGTACCTTCAAACACCCACAAGCACCCACAAGCACCTACAAGCACCCACAAGTACCCACAAGAACCGACAAGCACCCACAAGTACCTTCAAACACCCACAAGAATCCACAAGCACCCACAAGTACCTAAAAGTACCTACAAGCACCCACAAGTACCTAAAAGTACCTACAAGCACCCACAAGTACCTTCAAACACCCACAAGCACCTTCAAGCACCCACAAGTACCCAAAAGAACCTACAAGCACCCACAAGTACCCACAAGAACCTACAAGCACCCACAAGTACCCACAAGAACCGACAAGCACCCACAAGTACCCACAAGAACCTACAAGCACCCACAAGTACCCACAAGAACCTACAAGCACCCACAAGTACCTAAAAGTTCCTACAAGCACCCACAAGTTCCTACAAGCACCCACAAGTACCTACAAGCAACCACAAGTACCTACTAGCACCCACAAGTACCTACAAACACCCACAAGTACGTACAAACACCCACAAGTACCCGGGGCAAGCACCCACAAGTACCCACAAGTACCTTCAAACACCCACAAGCACCCACAAGTACCTTCAAACACCCACAAGCACCTTCAAGCACCCACAAGTACCCAAAAGTACCTACAAGCACCCACAAGTACCCACAAGAACCTACAAGCACCCACAAGTACCCACAAGAACCTACAAGCACCCACAAGTAAACACAAGAACCTACAAGCACCCACAAGTACCTACAAGCACCCACAAATACCTAAAAGTTCCTACAAGCACCCACAAGTTCCTACAAGCACCCACAAGTACCTAAAAGTACCTACAAGCACCCACAAGTACCTACAAGCACCCACAAGTACCTAAAAGTACCTACAAGCACCCAAAAGTACCTTCAAACACCCACAAGCACCTTCAAGCACCCACAAGTACCCAAAAGTACCTACAAGCACCCACAAGTACCCACAAGAACCTACAAGCACCCACAAGAACCTACAAGCACCCACAAGTACCCACAAGAACCGACAAGCACCCACAAGTACCCACAAGAATCTACAAGCACCCACAAGTACCTTCAAACACCCACAAGAATCCACAAGCACCCACAAGTACCTAAAAGTACCTACAAGCACCCACAAGTACCTACAAGCACCCACAAGTACCTAAAAGTACCTACAAGCACCCACAAGTACCTTCAAACACCCACAAGCACCTTCAAGCACCCACAAGTACCCAAAAGAACCTACAAGCACCCACAAGTACCCACAAGAACCTACAAGCACCCACAAGTACCCACAAGAACCGACAAGCACCCACAAGTACCCACAAGAACCTACAAGCACCCACAAGTACCCACAAGAACCTACAAGCACCCACAAGTACCTAAAAGTTCCTACAAGCACCCACAAGTTCCTACAAGCACCCACAAGTACCTACAAGCAACCACAAGTACCTACTAGCACCCACAAGTACCTACAAACACCCACAAGTACGTACAAACACCCACAAGTACCCGGGGCAAGCACCCACAAGTACCCACAAGTACCTTCAAACACCCACAAGCACCCACAAGTACCTTCAAACACCCACAAGCACCTTCAAGCACCCACAAGTACCCAAAAGTACCTACAAGCACCCACAAGTACCCACAAGAACCTACAAGCACCCACAAGTACCCACAAGAACCTACAAGCACCCACAAGTAAACACAAGAACCTACAAGCACCCACAAGTTCCTACAAGCACCCACAAATACCTAAAAGTTCCTACAAGCACCCACAAGTTCCTACAAGCACCCACAAGTACCTAAAAGTACCTACAAGCACCCACAAGTACCTACAAGCACCCACAAGTACCTAAAAGTACCTACAAGCACCCAAAAGTACCTTCAAACACCCACAAGCACCTTCAAGCACCCACAAGTACCCAAAAGTACCTACAAGCACCCACAAGTACCCACAAGAACCTACAAGCACCCACAAGAACCTACAAGCACCCACAAGTACCCACAAGAACCGACAAGCACCCACAAGTACCCACAAGAATCTACAAGCACCCACAAGTACCTTCAAACACCCACAAGCACCTTCAAGCACCCACAAGTACCCAAAAGTACCTACAAGCACCCACAAGTACCCACAAGAACCTACAAGCACCCACAAGAACCTACAAGCACCCACAAGTACCTACTAGCACCCACAAGTACCTTCAAACACCC
Source organism: Phalangium opilio (assembly GCF_054372755.1). NCBI lineage: Eukaryota > Metazoa > Arthropoda > Arachnida > Opiliones > Phalangiidae > Phalangium > Phalangium opilio. The sequence goes on from NW_028324167.1 coordinate 5,024,175, forward strand.
ACAAGCACCTACAAGCACCCACAAGTACCCACAAGAACCCACAGGAACCTACAAGCACCCACAAGTACCCACAAGTACCTACAAGCACCCACTAGTACCTACAAGTACCCTCTAGTACCTACAAGTACCCATAAGTACCTACAAGTACCCACAAGTACCTACAAGTACCCACAAGAACCTACAAGCACCCACAAGAACCTACAAGCACCCACAAGTACCTACTAGCACCCACAAGTACCTTCAAACACCCACAAACACCCACAAGCACTAACAAGCACCCACAAGTACGCACAAGTACCCACAAGAACCCACAAGTACCTAAAAGCACCCACTAGTACCTACAAGTACCCACTAGTACCTACAAGTACCCACAAGTACCAACAATCACCCACAAGTACCTTCAAACACCCACAAGCACCCACAAGCACCTACAAGCACCCACAAGTACCCACAAGAACCGACAAGCACCCACAAGTACCTTCAAACACCCACAAGCAACCACAAGCACCTACAAGCACTCACAAGTACCCACAAGAACCGACAAGCACCCACAAGTACCTTCAAACACCCACAAGAATCCACAAGCACCCACAAGTACCTAAAAGTACCTACAAGCACCCACAAGTACCTACAAGCACCCACAAGTACCTAAAAGTACCTACAAGCACCCACAAGTACCTTCAAACACCCACAAGCACCTTCAAGCACCCACAAGTACCCAAAAGAACCTACAAGCACCCACAAGTACCCACAAGAACCTACAAACACCCACAAGTACCCACAAGAACCGACAAGCACCCACAAGTACCCACAAGAACCTACAAGCACCCACAAGTACCCACAAGAACCTACAAGCACCCACAAGTACCTAAAAGTTCCTACAAGCACCCACAAGTTCCTACAAGCACCCACAAGTACCAACTAGCACCCACAAGTACCTTCAAACACCCACAAACACCCACAAGCACCCACAAGCACTAACAAGCACCCACAAGTACGCACAAGTACCCACAAGAACCCACAAGTACCTACAAGCACCCACTAGTACCTACAAGTACCCACTAGTACCTACAAGTACCCACAAGTACCAACAGTCACCCACAAGTACCTTCAAACACCCACAAGCACCCACAAGCACCTACAAGCACCCACAAGTACCCACAAGAACCGACAAGCACCCACAAGTACCTTCAAACACCCACAAGCACCCACAAGCACCTACAAGCACTCACAAGTACCCACAAGAACCGACAAGCACCCACAAGTACCTTCAAACACCCACAAGAATCCACAAGCACCCACAAGTACCTAAAAGTACCTACAAGCACCCACAAGTACCCACAAGAATCTACAAGCACCCACAAGTACCTTCAAACACCCACAAGCACCTTCAAGCACCCACAAGTACCCAAAAGTACCTACAAGCACCCACAAGTACCCACAAGAACCTACAAGCACCCACAAGAACCTACAAGCACCCACAAGTACCTACTAGCACCCACAAGTACCTTCAAACACCCACAAGCACCTACAAGCACCCACAAGTACCCACAAGAACCCACAGGAACCTAAAAGCACCCACAAGTACCCAAAAGTACCTACAAGCACCCACTAGTACCTACAAGTACCCTCTAGTACCTACAAGTACCCACAAGTACCTACAAGTACCCACAAGTACCTACAAGTACCCACAAGAACCTACAAGCACCCACAAGAACCTAGAAGCACCCACAAGTACCAACTAGCACCCACAAGTACCTTCAAACACCCACAAACACCCACAAGCACCCACAAGCACTAACAAGCACCCACAAGTACGCACAAGTACCCACAAGAACCCACAAGTACCTACAAGCACCCACTAGTACCTACAAGTACCCACTAGTACCTACAAGTACCCACAAGTACCAACAATCACCCACAAGTACCTTCAAACACCCACAAGCACCCACAAGCACCTACAAGCACCCACAAGTACCCACAAGAACCGACAAGCACCCACAAGTACCTTCAAACACCCACAAGAATCCACAAGCACCCACAAGTACCTAAAAGTACCTACAAGCACCCACAAGTACCTAAAAGTACCTACAAGCACCCACAAGTACCTTCAAACACCCACAAGCACCTTCAAGCACCCACAAGTACCCAAAAGAACCTACAAGCACCCACAAGTACCCACAAGAACCTACAAGCACCCACAAGTACCCACAAGAACCGACAAGCACCCACAAGTACCCACAAGAACCTACAAGCACCCACAAGTACCCACAAGAACCTACAAGCACCCACAAGTACCTAAAAGTTCCTACAAGCACCCACAAGTTCCTACAAGCACCCACAAGTACCTACAAGCAACCACAAGTACCTACTAGCACCCACAAGTACCTACAAACACCCACAAGTACGTACAAACACCCACAAGTACCCGGGGCAAGCACCCACAAGTACCCACAAGTACCTTCAAACACCCACAAGCACCCACAAGTACCTTCAAACACCCACAAGCACCTTCAAGCACCCACAAGTACCCAAAAGTACCTACAAGCACCCACAAGTACCCACAAGAACCTACAAGCACCCACAAGTACCCACAAGAACCTACAAGCACCCACAAGTAAACACAAGAACCTACAAGCACCCACAAGTACCTACAAGCACCCACAAATACCTAAAAGTTCCTACAAGCACCCACAAGTTCCTACAAGCACCCACAAGTACCTAAAAGTACCTACAAGCACCCACAAGTACCTACAAGCACCCACAAGTACCTAAAAGTACCTACAAGCACCCAAAAGTACCTTCAAACACCCACAAGCACCTTCAAGCACCCACAAGTACCCAAAAGTACCTACAAGCACCCACAAGTACCCACAAGAACCTACAAGCACCCACAAGAACCTACAAGCACCCACAAGTACCCACAAGAACCGACAAGCACCCACAAGTACCCACAAGAATCTACAAGCACCCACAAGTACCTTCAAACACCCACAAGAATCCACAAGCACCCACAAGTACCTAAAAGTACCTACAAGCACCCACAAGTACCTACAAGCACCCACAAGTACCTAAAAGTACCTACAAGCACCCACAAGTACCTTCAAACACCCACAAGCACCTTCAAGCACCCACAAGTACCCAAAAGAACCTACAAGCACCCACAAGTACCCACAAGAACCTACAAGCACCCACAAGTACCCACAAGAACCGACAAGCACCCACAAGTACCCACAAGAACCTACAAGCACCCACAAGTACCCACAAGAACCTACAAGCACCCACAAGTACCTAAAAGTTCCTACAAGCACCCACAAGTTCCTACAAGCACCCACAAGTACCTACAAGCAACCACAAGTACCTACTAGCACCCACAAGTACCTACAAACACCCACAAGTACGTACAAACACCCACAAGTACCCGGGGCAAGCACCCACAAGTACCCACAAGTACCTTCAAACACCCACAAGCACCCACAAGTACCTTCAAACACCCACAAGCACCTTCAAGCACCCACAAGTACCCAAAAGTACCTACAAGCACCCACAAGTACCCACAAGAACCTACAAGCACCCACAAGTACCCACAAGAACCTACAAGCACCCACAAGTAAACACAAGAACCTACAAGCACCCACAAGTTCCTACAAGCACCCACAAATACCTAAAAGTTCCTACAAGCACCCACAAGTTCCTACAAGCACCCACAAGTACCTAAAAGTACCTACAAGCACCCACAAGTACCTACAAGCACCCACAAGTACCTAAAAGTACCTACAAGCACCCAAAAGTACCTTCAAACACCCACAAGCACCTTCAAGCACCCACAAGTACCCAAAAGTACCTACAAGCACCCACAAGTACCCACAAGAACCTACAAGCACCCACAAGAACCTACAAGCACCCACAAGTACCCACAAGAACCGACAAGCACCCACAAGTACCCACAAGAATCTACAAGCACCCACAAGTACCTTCAAACACCCACAAGCACCTTCAAGCACCCACAAGTACCCAAAAGTACCTACAAGCACCCACAAGTACCCACAAGAACCTACAAGCACCCACAAGAACCTACAAGCACCCACAAGTACCTACTAGCACCCACAAGTACCTTCAAACACCCACAAGCACCTACAAGCACCCACAAGTACCCACAAGAACCCACAGGAACCTACAAGCACCCACAAGTACCCACAAGTACCTACAAGCACCCACTAGTACCTACAAGTACCCTCTAGTACCTACAAGTACCCATAAGTACCTACAAGTACCCACAAGTACCTACAAGTACCCACAAGAACCTACAAGCACCCACAAGAACCTACAAGCACCCACAAGTACCTACTAGCACCCACAAGTACCTTCAAACACCCACAAACACCCACAAGCACTAACAAGCACCCACAAGTACGCACAAGTACCCACAAGAACCCACAAGTACCTAAAAGCACCCACTAGTACCTACAAGTACCCACTAGTACCTACAAGTACCCACAAGTACCAACAATCACCCACAAGTACCTTCAAACACCCACAAGCACCCACAAGCACCTACAAGCACCCACAAGTACCCACAAGAACCGACAAGCACCCACAAGTACCTTCAAACACCCACAAGCAACCACAAGCACCTACAAGCACTCACAAGTACCCACAAGAACCGACAAGCACCCACAAGTACCTTCAAACACCCACAAGAATCCACAAGCACCCACAAGTACCTAAAAGTACCTACAAGCACCCACAAGTACCTACAAGCACCCACAAGTACCTAAAAGTACCTACAAGCACCCACAAGTACCTTCAAACACCCACAAGCACCTTCAAGCACCCACAAGTACCCAAAAGAACCTACAAGCACCCACAAGTACCCACAAGAACCTACAAACACCCACAAGTACCCACAAGAACCGACAAGCACCCACAAGTACCCACAAGAACCTACAAGCACCCACAAGTACCCACAAGAACCTACAAGCACCCACAAGTACCTAAAAGTTCCTACAAGCACCCACAAGTTCCTACAAGCACCCACAAGTACCAACTAGCACCCACAAGTACCTTCAAACACCCACAAACACCCACAAGCACCCACAAGCACTAACAAGCACCCACAAGTACGCACAAGTACCCACAAGAACCCACAAGTACCTACAAGCACCCACTAGTACCTACAAGTACCCACTAGTACCTACAAGTACCCACAAGTACCAACAGTCACCCACAAGTACCTTCAAACACCCACAAGCACCCACAAGCACCTACAAGCACCCACAAGTACCCACAAGAACCGACAAGCACCCACAAGTACCTTCAAACACCCACAAGCACCCACAAGCACCTACAAGCACTCACAAGTACCCACAAGAACCGACAAGCACCCACAAGTACCTTCAAACACCCACAAGAATCCACAAGCACCCACAAGTACCTAAAAGTACCTACAAGCACCCACAAGTACCTACAAGCACCCACAAGTACCCACAAGAACCCACAAGTACCTACAAGCACCCACAAGTACCTTCAAACACCCACAAGCACCCAATAGTACCCACAAGCACCCACAAGTACCCACAAGAACCTAAGAGCACCCACAAGAATCTACAAGCACCCACAAGTACCTTCAAACACCCACAAGCACCTTCAAGCACCCACAAGTACCCAAAAGTACCTACAAGCACCCACAAGTACCCAAAAGAACCTACAAGCACCCACAAGAACCTACAAGCACCCACAAGTACCTACTAGCACCCACAAGTACCTTCAAACACCCACAAGCACCTACAAGCACCCACAAGTACCCACAAGAACCCACAGGAACCTACAAGCACCCACAAGTACCCACAAGTACCTACAAGCACCCACTAGTACCTACAAGTACCCTCTAGTACCTACAAGTACCCATAAGTACCTACAAGTACCCACAAGTACCTACAAGTACCCACAAGAACCTACAAGCACCCACAAGAACCTACAAGCACCCACAAGTACCTACTAGCACCCACAAGTACCTTCAAACACCCACAAACACCCACAAGCACTAACAAGCACCCACAAGTACGCACAAGTACCCACAAGAACCCACAAGTACCTACAAGCACCCACTAGTACCTACAAGTACCCACTAGTACCTACAAGTACCCACAAGTACCAACAATCACCCACAAGTACCTTCAAACACCCACAAGCACCCACAAGCACCTACAAGCACCCACAAGTACCCACAAGAACCGACAAGCACCCACAAGTACCTTCAAACACCCACAAGAATCCACAAGCACCCACAAGTACCTAAAAGTACCTACAAGCACCCACAAGTACCTACAAGCACCCACAAGTACCTAAAAGTACCTACAAGCACCCACAAGTACCTTCAAACACCCACAAGCACCTTCAAGCACCCACAAGTACCCAAAAGAACCTACAAGCACCCACAAGTACCCACAAGAACCTACAAGCACCCACAAGTACCCACAAGAACCGACAAGCACCCACAAGTACCCACAAGAACCTACAAGCACCCACAAGTACCCACAAGAACCTACAAGCACCCACAAGTACCTAAAAGTTCCTACAAGCACCCACAAGTTCCTACAAGCACCCACAAGTACCAACTAGCACCCACAAGTACCTTCAAACACCCACAAACACCCACAAGCACCCACAAGCACTAACAAGCACCCACAAGTACGCACAAGTACCCACAAGAACCCACAAGTACCTACAAGCACCCACTAGTACCTACAAGTACCCACTAGTACCTACAAGTACCCACAAGTACCAACAGTCACCCACAAGTACCTTCAAACACCCACAAGCACCCACAAGCACCTACAAGCACCCACAAGTACCCACAAGAACCGACAAGCACCCTCAAGTACCTTCAAACACCCACAAGCACCCACAAGCACCTACAAGCACTCACAAGTACCCACAAGAACCGACAAGCACCCACAAGTACCTTCAAACACCCACAAGAATCCACAAGCACCCACAAGTACCTAAAAGTACCTACAAGCACCCACAAGTACCTACAAGCACCCACAAGTACCCACAAGAACCCACAAGTACCTACAAGCACCCACAAGTACCTTCAAACACCCACAAGCACCCAATAGTACCCACAAGCACCCACAAGTACCCACAAGAACCTAAGAGCACCCACAAGAATCTACAAGCACCCACAAGTACCTTCAAACACCCACAAGCACCTTCAAGCACCCACAAGTACCCAAAAGTACCTACAAGCACCCACAAGAACCTACAAGCACCCACAAGTACCTACTAGCACCCACAAGTACCTTCAAACACCCACAAGCACCTACAAGCACCCACAAGTACCCACAAGAACCCACAGGAACCTACAAGCACCCACAAGTACCCACAAGTACCTACAAGTACCCTCTAGTACCTACAAGTACCCATAAGTACCTACAAGTACCCACAAGTACCTACAAGTACCCACAAGAGCCTACAAGCACCCACAAGAACCTACAAGCACCCACAAGTACCTACTAGCACCCACAAGTACCTTCAAACACCCACAAACACCCACAAGCACTAACAAGCACCCACAAGTACGCACAAGTACCCACAAGAACCCACAAGTACCTACAAGCACCCACTAGTACCTTCAAGTACCCACTAGTACCTACAAGTACCCACAAGTACCAACAATCACCCACAAGTACCTTCAAACACCCACAAGCACCCACAAGCACCTACAAGCACCCACAAGTACCCACAAGAACCGACAAGCACCCACAAGTACCTTCAAACACCCACAAGAATCCACAAGCACCCACAAGTACCTAAAAGTACCTACAAGCACCCACAAGTACCTACAAGCACCCACAAGTACCCACAAGAACCCACAAGTACCTACAAGCACCCACAAGTACCTTCAAACACCCACAAGCACCCAATAGTACCCACAAGCACCCACAAGTACCCACAAGAACCTAAGAGCACCCACAAGAATCTACAAGCACCCACAAGTACCTTCAAACACCCACAAGCACCTTCAAGCACCCACAAGTACCCAAAAGTACCTACAAGCACCCACAAGAACCTACAAGCACCCACAAGTACCTACTAGCACCCACAAGTACCTTCAAACACCCACAAGCACCTACAAGCACCCACAAGTACCCACAAGAACCCACAGGAACCTACAAGCACCCACAAGTACCCACAAGTACCTACAAGCACCCACTAGTACCTACAAGTACCCTCTAGTACCTACAAGTACCCATAAGTACCTACAAGTACCCACAAGTACCTACAAGTACCCACAAGAACCTACAAGCACCCACAAGAACCTACAAGCACCCACAAGTACCTACTAGCACCCACAAGTACCTTCAAACACCCACAAACACCCACAAGCACTAACAAGCACCCACAAGTACGCACAAGTACCCACAAGAACCCACAAGTACCTACAAGCACCCACTAGTACCTACAAGTACCCACTAGTACCTACAAGTACCCACAAGTACCAACAATCACCCACAAGTACCTTCAAACACCCACAAGCACCCACAAGCACCTACAAGCACCCACAAGTACCCACAAGAACCGACAAGCACCCACAAGTACCTTCAAACACCCACAAGAATCCACAAGCACCCACAAGTACCTAAAAGTACCTACAAGCACCCACAAGTACCTACAAGCACCCACAAGTACCTAAAAGTACCTACAAGCACCCACAAGTACCTTCAAACACCCACAAGCACCTTCAAGCACCCACAAGTACCCAAAAGAACCTACAAGCACCCACAAGTACCCACAAGAACCTACAAGCACCCACAAGTACCCACAAGAACCGACAAGCACCCACAAGTACCCACAAGAACCTACAAGCACCCACAAGTACCCACAAGAACCTACAAGCACCCACAAGTACCTAAAAGTTCCTACAAGCACCCACAAGTTCCTACAAGCACCCACAAGTACCTACAAGCAACCACAAGTACCTACTAGCACCCACAAGTACCTACAAACACCCACAAGTACGTACAAACACCCACAAGTACCCGGGGCAAGCACCCACAAGTACCCACAAGTACCTTCAAACACCCACAAGCACCCACAAGTACCTTCAAACACCCACAAGCACCTTCAAGCACCCACAAGTACCCAAAAGTACCTACAAGCACCCACAAGTACCCACAAGAACCTACAAGCACCCACAAGTACCCACAAGAACCTACAAGCACCCACAAGTAAACACAAGAACCTACAAGCACCCACAAGTTCCTACAAGCACCCACAAATACCTAAAAGTTCCTACAAGCACCCACAAGTTCCTACAAGCACCCACAAGTACCTAAAAGTACCTACAAGCACCCACAAGTACCTACAAGCACCCACAAGTACCTAAAAGTACCTACAAGCACCCAAAAGTACCTTCAAACACCCACAAGCACCTTCAAGCACCCACAAGTACCCAAAAGTACCTACAAGCACCCACAAGTACCCACAAGAACCTACAAGCACCCACAAGAACCTACAAGCACCCACAAGTACCCACAAGAACCGACAAGCACCCACAAGTACCCACAAGAATCTACAAGCACCCACAAGTACCTTCAAACACCCACAAGCACCTTCAAGCACCCACAAGTACCCAAAAGTACCTACAAGCACCCACAAGTACCCACAAGATCCTACAAGCACCCACAAGAACCTACAAGCACCCACAAGTACCTACTAGCACCCACAAGTACCTTCAAACACCCACAAGCACCTACAAGCACCCACAAGTACCCACAAGAACCCACAGGAACCTACAAGCACCCACAAGTACCCACAAGTACCTACAAGCACCCACTAGTACCTACAAGTACCCTCTAGTACCTACAAGTACCCATAAGTACCTACAAGTACCCACAAGTACCTACAAGTACCCACAAGAACCTACAAGCACCCACAAGAACCTACAAGCACCCACAAGTACCTACTAGCACCCACAAGTACCTTCAAACACCCACAAACACCCACAAGCACTAACAAGCACCCACAAGTACGCACAAGTACCCACAAGAACCCACAAGTACCTAAAAGCACCCACTAGTACCTACAAGTACCCACTAGTACCTACAAGTACCCACAAGTACCAACAATCACCCACAAGTACCTTCAAACACCCACAAGCACCCACAAGCACCTACAAGCACCCACAAGTACCCACAAGAACCGACAAGCACCCACAAGTACCTTCAAACACCCACAAGCAACCACAAGCACCTACAAGCACTCACAAGTACCCACAAGAACCGACAAGCACCCACAAGTACCTTCAAACACCCACAAGAATCCACAAGCACCCACAAGTACCTAAAAGTACCTACAAGCACCCACAAGTACCTACAAGCACCCACAAGTACCTAAAAGTACCTACAAGCACCCACAAGTACCTTCAAACACCCACAAGCACCTTCAAGCACCCACAAGTACCCAAAAGAACCTACAAGCACCCACAAGTACCCACAAGAACCTACAAACACCCACAAGTACCCACAAGAACCGACAAGCACCCACAAGTACCCACAAGAACCTACAAGCACCCACAAGTACCCACAAGAACCTACAAGCACCCACAAGTACCTAAAAGTTCCTACAAGCACCCACAAGTTCCTACAAGCACCCACAAGTACCAACTAGCACCCACAAGTACCTTCAAACACCCACAAACACCCACAAGCACCCACAAGCACTAACAAGCACCCACAAGTACGCACAAGTACCCACAAGAACCCACAAGTACCTACAAGCACCCACTAGTACCTACAAGTACCCACTAGTACCTACAAGTACCCACAAGTACCAACAGTCACCCACAAGTACCTTCAAACACCCACAAGCACCCACAAGCACCTACAAGCACCCACAAGTACCCACAAGAACCGACAAGCACCCACAAGTACCTTCAAACACCCACAAGCACCCACAAGCACCTACAAGCACTCACAAGTACCCACAAGAACCGACAAGCACCCACAAGTACCTTCAAACACCCACAAGAATCCACAAGCACCCACAAGTACCTAAAAGTACCTACAAGCACCCACAAGTACCTACAAGCACCCACAAGTACCCACAAGAACCCACAAGTACCTACAAGCACCCACAAGTACCTTCAAACACCCACAAGCACCCAATAGTACCCACAAGCACCCACAAGTACCCACAAGAACCTAAGAGCACCCACAAGAATCTACAAGCACCCACAAGTACCTTCAAACACCCACAAGCACCTTCAAGCACCCACAAGTACCCAAAAGTACCTACAAGCACCCACAAGTACCCAAAAGAACCTACAAGCACCCACAAGAACCTACAAGCACCCACAAGTACCTACTAGCACCCACAAGTACCTTCAAACACCCACAAGCACCTACAAGCACCCACAAGTACCCACAAGAACCCACAGGAACCTACAAGCACCCACAAGTACCCACAAGTACCTACAAGCACCCACTAGTACCTACAAGTACCCTCTAGTACCTACAAGTACCCATAAGTACCTACAAGTACCCACAAGTACCTACAAGTACCCACAAGAACCTACAAGCACCCACAAGAACCTACAAGCACCCACAAGTACCTACTAGCACCCACAAGTACCTTCAAACACCCACAAACACCCACAAGCACTAACAAGCACCCACAAGTACGCACAAGTACCCACAAGAACCCACAAGTACCTACAAGCACCCACTAGTACCTACAAGTACCCACTAGTACCTACAAGTACCCACAAGTACCAACAATCACCCACAAGTACCTTCAAACACCCACAAGCACCCACAAGCACCTACAAGCACCCACAAGTACCCACAAGAACCGACAAGCACCCACAAGTACCTTCAAACACCCACAAGAATCCACAAGCACCCACAAGTACCTAAAAGTACCTACAAGCACCCACAAGTACCTACAAGCACCCACAAGTACCTAAAAGTACCTACAAGCACCCACAAGTACCTTCAAACACCCACAAGCACCTTCAAGCACCCACAAGTACCCAAAAGAACCTACAAGCACCCACAAGTACCCACAAGAACCTACAAGCACCCACAAGTACCCACAAGAACCGACAAGCACCCACAAGTACCCACAAGAACCTACAAGCACCCACAAGTACCCACAAGAACCTACAAGCACCCACAAGTACCTAAAAGTTCCTACAAGCACCCACAAGTTCCTACAAGCACCCACAAGTACCAACTAGCACCCACAAGTACCTTCAAACACCCACAAACACCCACAAGCACCCACAAGCACTAACAAGCACCCACAAGTACGCACAAGTACCCACAAGAACCCACAAGTACCTACAAGCACCCACTAGTACCTACAAGTACCCACTAGTACCTACAAGTACCCACAAGTACCAACAGTCACCCACAAGTACCTTCAAACACCCACAAGCACCCACAAGCACCTACAAGCACCCACAAGTACCCACAAGAACCGACAAGCACCCTCAAGTACCTTCAAACACCCACAAGCACCCACAAGCACCTACAAGCACTCACAAGTACCCACAAGAACCGACAAGCACCCACAAGTACCTTCAAACACCCACAAGAATCCACAAGCACCCACAAGTACCTAAAAGTACCTACAAGCACCCACAAGTACCTACAAGCACCCACAAGTACCCACAAGAACCCACAAGTACCTACAAGCACCCACAAGTACCTTCAAACACCCACAAGCACCCAATAGTACCCACAAGCACCCACAAGTACCCACAAGAACCTAAGAGCACCCACAAGAATCTACAAGCACCCACAAGTACCTTCAAACACCCACAAGCACCTTCAAGCACCCACAAGTACCCAAAAGTACCTACAAGCACCCACAAGAACCTACAAGCACCCACAAGTACCTACTAGCACCCACAAGTACCTTCAAACACCCACAAGCACCTACAAGCACCCACAAGTACCCACAAGAACCCACAGGAACCTACAAGCACCCACAAGTACCCACAAGTACCTACAAGTACCCTCTAGTACCTACAAGTACCCATAAGTACCTACAAGTACCCACAAGTACCTACAAGTACCCACAAGAGCCTACAAGCACCCACAAGAACCTACAAGCACCCACAAGTACCTACTAGCACCCACAAGTACCTTCAAACACCCACAAACACCCACAAGCACTAACAAGCACCCACAAGTACGCACAAGTACCCACAAGAACCCACAAGTACCTACAAGCACCCACTAGTACCTTCAAGTACCCACTAGTACCTACAAGTACCCACAAGTACCAACAATCACCCACAAGTACCTTCAAACACCCACAAGCACCCACAAGCACCTACAAGCACCCACAAGTACCCACAAGAACCGACAAGCACCCACAAGTACCTTCAAACACCCACAAGAATCCACAAGCACCCACAAGTACCTAAAAGTACCTACAAGCACCCACAAGTACCTACAAGCACCCACAAGTACCCACAAGAACCCACAAGTACCTACAAGCACCCACAAGTACCTTCAAACACCCACAAGCACCCAATAGTACCCACAAGCACCCACAAGTACCCACAAGAACCTAAGAGCACCCACAAGAATCTACAAGCACCCACAAGTACCTTCAAACACCCACAAGCACCTTCAAGCACCCACAAGTACCCAAAAGTACCTACAAGCACCCACAAGAACCTACAAGCACCCACAAGTACCTACTAGCACCCACAAGTACCTTCAAACACCCACAAGCACCTACAAGCACCCACAAGTACCCACAAGAACCCACAGGAACCTACAAGCACCCACAAGTACCCACAAGTACCTACAAGCACCCACTAGTACCTACAAGTACCCTCTAGTACCTACAAGTACCCATAAGTACCTACAAGTACCCACAAGTACCTACAAGTACCCACAAGAACCTACAAGCACCCACAAGAACCTACAAGCACCCACAAGTACCTACTAGCACCCACAAGTACCTTCAAACACCCACAAACACCCACAAGCACTAACAAGCACCCACAAGTACGCACAAGTACCCACAAGAACCCACAAGTACCTACAAGCACCCACTAGTACCTACAAGTACCCACTAGTACCTACAAGTACCCACAAGTACCAACAATCACCCACAAGTACCTTCAAACACCCACAAGCACCCACAAGCACCTACAAGCACCCACAAGTACCCACAAGAACCGACAAGCACCCACAAGTACCTTCAAACACCCACAAGAATCCACAAGCACCCACAAGTACCTAAAAGTACCTACAAGCACCCACAAGTACCTACAAGCACCCACAAGTACCTTCAAACACCCACAAGCACCCACAAGTACCTTCAAACACCCACAAGCACCTTCAAGCACCCACAAGTACCCAAAAGAACCTACAAGCACCCACAAGTACCCACAAGAACCTACAAGCACCCACAAGTACCCACAAGAACCGACAAGCACCCACAAGTACCCACAAGAACCTACAAGCACCCACAAGTACCCACAAGAACCTACAAGCACCCACAAGTACCTAAAAGTTCCTACAAGCACCCACAAGTTCCTACAAGCACCCACAAGTTCCTACAAGCACCCACAAGTACCAACTAGCACCCACAAGTACCTTCAAACACCCACAAACACCCACAAGCACCCACAAGCACTAACAAGCACCCACAAGTACGCACAAGTACCCACAAGAACCCACAAGTACCTACAAGCACCCACTAGTACCTACAAGTACCCACTAGTACCTACAAGTACCCACAAGTACCAACAATCACCCACAAGTACCTTCAAACACCCACAAGCACCCACAAGCACCTACAAGCACCCACAAGCACCCACAAGAACCGACAAGCACCCACAAGTACCTTCAAACACCCACAAGCACCCACAAGCACCTACAAGCACTCACAAGTACCCACAAGAACCGACAAGCACCCACAAGTACCTTCAAACACCCACAAGAATCCACAAGCACCTACAAGCACCCACAAGTACCCACAAGAACCGACAAGCACCCACAAGTACCTTCAAACACCCACAAGCACCTACAAGCACTCACAAGTACCCACAAGAACCGACAAGCACCCACAAGTACCTTCAAACACCCACAAGAATCCACAAGCACCCACAAGTACCTAAAAGTACCTACAAGCACCCACAAGTACCTTCAAACACCCACAAGCACCTTCAAGCACCCACAAGTACCCAAAAGAACCTACAAGCACCCACAAGTACCCACAAGAACCTACAAGCACCCACAAGTACCCACAAGAACCGACAAGCACCCACAAGTACCCACAAGAACCTACAAGCACCCACAAGTACCCACAAGAACCTACAAGCACCCACAAGTACCTAAAAGTTCCTACAAGCACCCACAAGTTCCTACAAGCACCCACAAGTACCTACAAGCAACCACAAGTACCTACTAGCACCCACAAGTACCTACAAACACCCACAAGTACGTACAAACACCCACAAGTACCCCGGGGCAAGCACCCACAAGTACCTACAAGCACGCACAAGTACCCACAAGTACCTACAAGCACCCACAAGTACCTACAAGCACCCACAAGTACCTTCAAACACCCACAAGCACCCACAAGTACCTTCAAACACCCACAAGCACCTTCAAGCACCCACAAGTACCCAAAAGAACCTACAAGCACCCACAAGTACCCACAAGAACCTACAAGCACCCACAAGTACCCACAAGAACCGACAAGCACCCACAAGTACCCACAAGAACCTACAAGCACCCACAAGTACCCACAAGAACCTACAAGCACCCACAAGTACCTAAAAGTTCCTACAAGCACCCACAAGTTCCTACAAGCACCCACAAGTACCAACTAGCACCCACAAGTACCTTCAAACACCCACAAACACCCACAAGCACCCACAAGCACTAACAAGCACCCACAAGTACGCACAAGTACCCACAAGAACCCACAAGTACCTACAAGCACCCACTAGTACCTACAAGTACCCACTAGTACCTACAAGTACCCACAAGTACCAACAGTCACCCACAAGTACCTTCAAACACCCACAAGCACCCACAAGCACCTACAAGCACCCACAAGTACCCACAAGAACCGACAAGCACCCTCAAGTACCTTCAAACACCCACAAGCACCCACAAGCACCTACAAGCACTCACAAGTACCCACAAGAACCGACAAGCACCCACAAGTACCTTCAAACACCCACAAGAATCCACAAGCACCCACAAGTACCTAAAAGTACCTACAAGCACCCACAAGTACCTACAAGCACCCACAAGTACCCACAAGAACCCACAAGTACCTACAAGCACCCACAAGTACCTTCAAACACCCACAAGCACCCAATAGTACCCACAAGCACCCACAAGTACCCACAAGAACCTAAGAGCACCCACAAGAATCTACAAGCACCCACAAGTACCTTCAAACACCCACAAGCACCTTCAAGCACCCACAAGTACCCAAAAGTACCTACAAGCACCCACAAGAACCTACAAGCACCCACAAGTACCTACTAGCACCCACAAGTACCTTCAAACACCCACAAGCACCTACAAGCATCCACAAGTACCCACAAGAACCCACAGGAACCTACAAGCACCCACAAGTACCCACAAGTACCTACAAGTACCCTCTAGTACCTACAAGTACCCATAAGTACCTACAAGTACCCACAAGTACCTACAAGTACCCACAAGAGCCTACAAGCACCCACAAGAACCTACAAGCACCCACAAGTACCTACTAGCACCCACAAGTACCTTCAAACACCCACAAACACCCACAAGCACTAACAAGCACCCACAAGTACGCACAAGTACCCACAAGAACCCACAAGTACCTACAAGCACCCACTAGTACCTTCAAGTACCCACTAGTACCTACAAGTACCCACAAGTACCAACAATCACCCACAAGTACCTTCAAACACCCACAAGCACCCACAAGCACCTACAAGCACCCACAAGTACCCACAAGAACCGACAAGCACCCACAAGTACCTTCAAACACCCACAAGAATCCACAAGCACCCACAAGTACCTAAAAGTACCTACAAGCACCCACAAGTACCTACAAGCACCCACAAGTACCCACAAGAACCCACAAGTACCTACAAGCACCCACAAGTACCTTCAAACACCCACAAGCACCCAATAGTACCCACAAGCACCCACAAGAACCTAAGAGCACCCACAAGAATCTACAAGCACCCACAAGTACCTTCAAACACCCACAAGCACCTTCAAGCACCCACAAGTACCCAAAAGTACCTACAAGCACCCACAAGAACCTACAAGCACCCACAAGTACCTACTAGCACCCACAAGTACCTTCAAACACCCACAAGCACCTACAAGCACCCACAAGTACCCACAAGAACCCACAGGAACCTACAAGCACCCACAAGTACCCACAAGTACCTACAAGCACCCACTAGTACCTACAAGTACCCTCTAGTACCTACAAGTACCCATAAGTACCTACAAGTACCCACAAGTACCTACAAGTACCCACAAGAACCTACAAGCACCCACAAGAACCTACAAGCACCCACAAGTACCTACTAGCACCCACAAGTACCTTCAAACACCCACAAACACCCACAAGCACTAACAAGCACCCACAAGTACGCACAAGTACCCACAAGAACCCACAAGTACCTACAAGCACCCACTAGTACCTACAAGTACCCACTAGTACCTACAAGTACCCACAAGTACCAACAATCACCCACAAGTACCTTCAAACACCCACAAGCACCCACAAGCACCTACAAGCACCCACAAGTACCCACAAGAACCGACAAGCACCCACAAGTACCTTCAAACACCCACAAGAATCCACAAGCACCCACAAGTACCTAAAAGTACCTACAAGCACCCACAAGTACCTACAAGCACCCACAAGTACCTTCAAACACCCACAAGCACCCACAAGTACCTTCAAACACCCACAAGCACCTTCAAGCACCCACAAGTACCCAAAAGAACCTACAAGCACCCACAAGTACCCACAAGAACCTACAAGCACCCACAAGTACCCACAAGAACCGACAAGCACCCACAAGTACCCACAAGAACCTACAAGCACCCACAAGTACCCACAAGAACCTACAAGCACCCACAAGTACCTAAAAGTTCCTACAAGCACCCACAAGTTCCTACAAGCACCCACAAGTACCAACTAGCACCCACAAGTACCTTCAAACACCCACAAACACCCACAAGCACCCACAAGCACTAACAAGCACCCACAAGTACGCACAAGTACCCACAAGAACCCACAAGTACCTACAAGCACCCACTAGTACCTACAAGTACCCACTAGTACCTACAAGTACCCACAAGTACCAACAATCACCCACAAGTACCTTCAAACACCCACAAGCACCCACAAGCACCTACAAGCACCCACAAGCACCCACAAGAACCGACAAGCACCCACAAGTACCTTCAAACACCCACAAGCACCCACAAGCACCTACAAGCACTCACAAGTACCCACAAGAACCGACAAGCACCCACAAGTACCTTCAAACACCCACAAGAATCCACAAGCACCTACAAGCACCCACAAGTACCCACAAGAACCGACAAGCACCCACAAGTACCTTCAAACACCCACAAGCACCTACAAGCACTCACAAGTACCCACAAGAACCGACAAGCACCCACAAGTACCTTCAAACACCCACAAGAATCCACAAGCACCCACAAGTACCTAAAAGTACCTACAAGCACCCACAAGTACCTTCAAACACCCACAAGCACCTTCAAGCACCCACAAGTACCCAAAAGAACCTACAAGCACCCACAAGTACCCACAAGAACCTACAAGCACCCACAAGTACCCACAAGAACCGACAAGCACCCACAAGTACCCACAAGAACCTACAAGCACCCACAAGTACCCACAAGAACCTACAAGCACCCACAAGTACCTAAAAGTTCCTACAAGCACCCACAAGTTCCTACAAGCACCCACAAGTACCTACAAGCAACCACAAGTACCTACTAGCACCCACAAGTACCTACAAACACCCACAAGTACGTACAAACACCCACAAGTACCCCGGGGCAAGCACCCACAAGTACCTACAAGCACGCACAAGTACCCACAAGTACCTACAAGCACCCACAAGTACCTACAAGCACCCACAAGTACCTTCAAACACCCACAAGCACCCACAAGTACCTTCAAACACCCACAAGCACCTTCAAGCACCCACAAGTACCCAAAAGTACCTACAAGCACCCACAAGTACCCACAAGAAAATACAAGCACCCACAAGTACCCACAAGAACCTACAAGCACCCACAAGTAAACACAAGAACCTACAAGCACCCACAAGTACCTACAAGCACCCACAAATACCTAAAAGTTCCTACAAGCACCCACAAGTTCCTACAAGCACCCACAAGTACCTAAAAGTACCTACAAGCACCCACAAGTACCTACAAGCACCCACAAGTACCTAAAAGTACCTACAAGCACCCAAAAGTACCTTCAAACACCCACAAGCACCTTCAAGCACCCACAAGTACCCAAAAGTACCTACAAGCACCCACAAGTACCCACAAGAACCTACAAGCACCCACAAGAACCTACAAGCACCCACAAGTACCCACAAGAACCGACAAGCACCCACAAGTACCCACAAGAACCTACAAGCACCCACAAGTACCCACAAGAACCCACAAGTACCTACAAGCACCCACAAGTACCTTCAAACACCCACAAGCACCCAATAGTACCCACAAGCACCCA
Source organism: Phalangium opilio (assembly GCF_054372755.1). Taxonomy (NCBI): domain Eukaryota; kingdom Metazoa; phylum Arthropoda; class Arachnida; order Opiliones; family Phalangiidae; genus Phalangium; species Phalangium opilio. Next base: position 5,043,963 of record NW_028324167.1, read on the forward strand.
CAAGTACCCACAAGAACCTAAGAGCACCCACAAGAATCTACAAGCACCCACAAGTACCTTCAAACACCCACAAGCACCTTCAAGCACCCACAAGTACCCAAAAGTACCTACAAGCACCCACAAGTACCCACAAGAACCTACAAGCACCCACAAGAACCTACAAGCACCCACAAGTACCTACTAGCACCCACAAGTACCTTCAAACACCCACAAGCACCTACAAGCACCCACAAGTACCCACAAGAACCCACAGGAACCTACAAGCACCCACAAGTACCCACAAGTACCTACAAGCACCCACTAGTACCTACAAGTACCCTCTAGTACCTACAAGTACCCATAAGTACCTACAAGTACCCACAAGTACCTACAAGTACCCACAAGAACCTACAAGCACCCACAAGAACCTACAAGCACCCACAAGTACCTACTAGCACCCTCAAGTACCTTCAAACACCCACAAACACCCACAAGCACTAACAAGCACCCACAAGTACGCACAAGTACCCACAAGAACCCACAAGTACCTACAAGCACCCACTAGTACCTACAAGTACCCACTAGTACCTACAAGTACCCACAAGTACCAACAATCACCCACAAGTACCTTCAAACACCCACAAGCACCCACAAGCACCTACAAGCACCCACAAGTACCCACAAGAACCGACAAGCACCCACAAGTACCTTCAAACACCCACAAGCAACCACAAGCACCTACAAGCACTCACAAGTACCCACAAGAACCGACAAGCACCCACAAGTACCTTCAAACACCCACAAGAATCCACAAGCACCCACAAGTACCTAAAAGTACCTACAAGCACCCACAAGTACCTACAAGCACCCACAAGTACCTAAAAGTACCTACAAGCACCCACAAGTACCTTCAAACACCCACAAGCACCCACAAGTACCTAAAAGTACCTACAAGCACCCACAAGTACCTTCAAACACCCACAAGCACCTTCAAGCACCCACAAGTACCCAAAAGAACCTACTAGCACCCACAAGTACCCACAAGAACCTACAAGCACCCACAAGTACCCACAAGAACCGACAAGCACCCACAAGTACCCACAAGAACCTACAAGCACCCACAAGTACCCACAAGAACCTACAAGCACCCACAAGTACCTAAAAGTTCCTACAAGCACCCACAAGTTCCTACAAGCACCCACAAGTACCTACAAGCAACCACAAGTACCTACTAGCACCCACAAGTACCTACAAACACCCACAAGTACGTACAAACACCCAGAAGTACCCGGGGCAAGCACCCACAAGTACCTACAAGCACGCACAAGTACCCACAAGTACCTACAAGCACCCACAAGTACCTACAAGCACCCAAAAGTACCTTCAAACACCCACAAGCACCCACAAGTACCTTCAAACACCCACAAGCACCTTCAAGCACCCACAATTACCCAAAAGTACCTACAAGCACCCACAAGTACCCACAAGAACCTACAAGCACCCACAAGTACCCACAAGAACCTACAAGCACCCACAAGTAAACACAAGAACCTACAAGCACCCACAAGTACCTACAAGCACCCACAAGTACCTAAAAGTTCCTACAAGCACCCACAAGTTCCTACAAGCACCCACAAGTACCTACAAGCAACCACAAGTACCTACTAGCACCCACAAGTACCTACAAGCACCCACAAGTACGTACAAACACCCACAAGTACCCGGGGCAAGCACCCACAAGTACCTACAAGCACCCACAAGTACCCACAATACCTACAAGCACCCACAAGTACCTTCAAGCACACACAAGTACCTACAAGTACTTATAAGTACCTACAAGCACACACAAGCACCCACAAGTACCTACAAGCACCCACAAGTACCTTCAAACACCCACAAGCACCTACAAGCACCCACAAGAACCCACAAGTACCTACAAGCACCCACAAGAACCCACATGTACCCACAAGCCCCTACAAGTACCCAGAAGCACCTACAAGTACCCACAAGCACCCAAAAGCACCCACAAGCACCTACAAGTACCCACAAGCACCCACAAGTACCCACAAGAACCTACAAGCACCCACAAGAATCTACAAGCACCCACAAGTACCTTCAAACACACACAAGCACCTTCAAGCACCCACAAGTACCCAAAAGTACCTACAAGCACCCACAAGTACCCACAAGAACCTACAAGCACCCACAAGAACCTACAACCACCCACAAGTACCTACTACCACCCACAAGTACCTTCAAACACCCACAAGCACCTACAAGCACCCACAAGTACCCACAAGAACCCACAAGAACCTACAAGCACCCACAAGTACCCACAAGTACCTACAAGCACCCACTAGTACCTACAAGTACCCTCTAGTACCTACAAGTACCCACAAGTACCTACAAGTACCCACAAGTACCCACAATACCTACAAGCACCCACAAGTACCTTCAAGCACCCACAAGTACCTACAAGTACTTATAAGTACCTACAAGCACACACAAGCACCCACAAGTACCTACAAGCACCCACAAGTACCTTCAAACACCCACAAGCACCTACAAGCACCCACAAGAACCCACAAGTACCTACAAGCACCCACAAGAACCCACATGTACCCACAAGCCCCTACAAGTACCCAGAAGCACCTACAAGTACCCACAAGCACCCAAAAGCACCCACAAGCACCTACAAGTACCCACAAGCACCCACAAGTACCCACAAGAACCTACAAGCACCCACAAGAATCTACAAGCACCCACAAGTACCTTCAAACACACACAAGCACCTTCAAGCACCCACAAGTACCCAAAAGTACCTACAAGCACCCACAAGTACCTACAAGTACCCACAAGAACCTACAAGCACCCACAAGAACCTACAAGCACCCACAAGTACCTACTAGCACCCACAAGTACCTTCAAACACCCACAAACACCCACAAGCACTAACAAGCACCCACAAGTACGCACAAGTACCCACAAGAACCCACAAGTACCTACAAGCACCCACTAGTACCTACAAGTACCCACTAGTACCTACAAGTACCCACAAGTACCAACAATCACCCACAAGTACCTTCAAACACCCACAAGCACCTTCAAGCACCCACAATTACCCAAAAGTACCTACAAGCACCCACAAGTACCCACAAGAACCTACAAGCACCCACAAGTACCCACAAGAACCTACAAGCACCCACAAGTAAACACAAGAACCTACAAGCACCCACAAGTACCTACAAGCACCCACAAGTACCTAAAAGTTCCTACAAGCACCCACAAGTTCCTACAAGCACCCACAAGTACCTACAAGCAACCACAAGTACCTACTAGCACCCACAAGTACCTACAAGCACCCACAAGTACGTACAAACACCCACAAGTACCCGGGGCAAGCACCCACAAGTACCTACAAGCACCCACAAGTACCCACAATACCTACAAGCACCCACAAGTACCTTCAAGCACCCACAAGTACCTACAAGTACTTATAAGTACCTACAAGCACACACAAGCACCCACAAGTACCTACAAGCACTAACAAGTACCTTCAAACACCCACAAGCACCTACAAGCACCCACAAGAACCCACAAGTACCTACAAGCACCCACAAGAACCCACATGTACCCACAAGCCCCTACAAGTACCCAGAAGCACCTACAAGTACCCACAAGCACCCAAAAGCACCCACAAGCACCTACAAGTACCCACAAGCACCCACAAGTACCCACAAGAACCTACAAGCACCCACAAGAATCTACAAGCACCCACAAGTACCTTCAAACACACACAAGCACCTTCAAGCACCCACAAGTACCCAAAAGTACCTACAAGCACCCACAAGTACCCACAAGAACCTACAAGCACCCACAAGAACCTACAACCACCCACAAGTACCTACTACCACCCACAAGTACCTTCAAACACCCACAAGCACCTACAAGCACCCACAAGTACCCACAAGAACCCACAAGAACCTACAAGCACCCACAAGTACCCACAAGTACCTACAAGCACCCACTAGTACCTACAAGTACCCTCTAGTACCTACAAGTACCCACAAGTACCTACAAGTACCCACAAGTACCCACAATACCTACAAGCACCCACAAGTACCTTCAAGCACCCACAAGTACCTACAAGTACTTATAAGTACCTACAAGCACACACAAGCACCCACAAGTACCTACAAGCACCCACAAGTACCTTCAAACACCCACAAGCACCTACAAGCACCCACAAGAACCCACAAGTACCTACAAGCACCCACAAGAACCCACATGTACCCACAAGCCCCTACAAGTACCCAGAAGCACCTACAAGTACCCACAAGCACCCAAAAGCACCCACAAGCACCTACAAGTACCCACAAGCACCCACAAGTACCCACAAGAACCTACAAGCACCCACAAGAATCTACAAGCACCCACAAGTACCTTCAAACACACACAAGCACCTTCAAGCACCCACAAGTACCCAAAAGTACCTACAAGCACCCACAAGTACCTACAAGTACCCACAAGAACCTACAAGCACCCACAAGAACCTACAAGCACCCACAAGTACCTACTAGCACCCACAAGTACCTTCAAACACCCACAAACACCCACAAGCACTAACAAGCACCCACAAGTACGCACAAGTACCCACAAGAACCCACAAGTACCTACAAGCACCCACTAGTACCCACTAGTACCTACAAGTACCCACAAGTACCAACAATCACCCACAAGTACCTTCAAACACCCACAAGCACCCACAAGCACCTACAAGCACCCACAAGTACCCACAAGAACCGACAAGCACCCACAAGTACCTTCAAACACCCACAAGCACCCACAAGCACCTACAAGCACTCACAAGTACCCACAAGAACCGACAAGCACCCACAAGTACCTTCAAACACCCACAAGAATCCACAAGCACCCACAAGTACCTAAAAGTACCTACAAGCACCCACAAGTTCCTACAAGCACCCACAAGTACCTACAAGCAACCACAAGTACCTACTAGCACCCACAAGTACCTACAAACACCCACAAGTACGTACAAACACCCACAAGTACCCGGGGCAAGCACCCACAAGTACCTACAAGCACGCACAAGTACCTACAAGCACCCACAAGTACCTTCAAACACCCACAAGCACCTTCAAGCACCCACAAGTACCCAAAAGTACCTACAAGCACCCACAAGTACCCACAAGAACCTACAAGCACCCACAAGAACCTACAAGCACCCACAAGTACCTACTAGCACCCACAAGTACCTTCAAACACCCACAAGCACCTACAAGCACCCACAAGTACCCACAAGAACCCACAGGAACCTACAAGCACCCACAAGTACCCACAAGAACCGACAAGCACCCACAAGTACCTTCAAACACCCACAAGCACCTACAAGCACTCACAAGTACCCACAAGAACCGACAAGCACCCACAAGTACCTTCAAACACCCACAAGAATCCACAAGCACCCACAAGTACCTAAAAGTACCTACAAGCACCCAAAAGTACCTTCAAACACCCACAAGCACCTTCAAGCACCCACAAGTACCCAAAAGAACCTACAAGCACCCACAAGTACCCACAAGAACCTACAAGCACCCACAAGTACCCACAAGAACCGACAAGCACCCACAAGTACCCACAAGAACCTACAAGCACCCACAAGTACCCACAAGAACCTACAAGCACCCACAAGTACCTAAAAGTTCCTACAAGCACCCACAAGTTCCTACAAGCACCCACAAGTACCTACAAGCAACCACAAGTACCTACTAGCACCCACAAGTACCTACAAACACCCACAAGTACGTACAAACACCCACAAGTACCCGGGGCAAGCACCCACAAGTACCTACAAGCACGCACAAGTACCCACAAGTACCTACAAGCACCCACAAGTACCTACAAGCACCCACAAGTACCTTCAAACACCCACAAGCACCCACAAGTACCTTCAAACACCCACAAGCACCTTCAAGCACCCACAAGTACCCAAAAGTACCTACAAGCACCCACAAGTACCCACAAGAAAATACAAGCACCCACAAGTACCCACAAGAACCTACAAGCACCCACAAGTAAACACAAGAACCTACAAGCACCCACAAGTACCTACAAGCACCCACAAATACCTAAAAGTTCCTACAAGCACCCACAAGTTCCTACAAGCACCCACAAGTACCTAAAAGTACCTACAAGCACCCACAAGTACCTACAAGCACCCACAAGTACCTAAAAGTACCTACAAGCACCCAAAAGTACCTTCAAACACCCACAAGCACCTTCAAGCACCCACAAGTACCCAAAAGTACCTACAAGCACCCACAAGTACCCACAAGAACCTACAAGCACCCACAAGAACCTACAAGCACCCACAAGTACCCACAAGAACCGACAAGCACCCACAAGTACCCACAAGAACCTACAAGCACCCACAAGTACCCACAAGAACCCACAAGTACCTACAAGCACCCACAAGTACCTTCAAACACCCACAAGCACCCAATAGTACCCACAAGCACCCACAAGTACCCACAAGAACCTAAGAGCACCCACAAGAATCTACAAGCACCCACAAGTACCTTCAAACACCCACAAGCACCTTCAAGCACCCACAAGTACCCAAAAGTACCTACAAGCACCCACAAGTACCCACAAGAACCTACAAGCACCCACAAGAACCTACAAGCACCCACAAGTACCTACTAGCACCCACAAGTACCTTCAAACACCCACAAGCACCTACAAGCACCCACAAGTACCCACAAGAACCCACAGGAACCTACAAGCACCCACAAGTACCCACAAGTACCTACAAGCACCCACTAGTACCTACAAGTACCCTCTAGTACCTACAAGTACCCATAAGTACCTACAAGTACCCACAAGTACCTACAAGTACCCACAAGAACCTACAAGCACCCACAAGAACCTACAAGCACCCACAAGTACCTACTAGCACCCTCAAGTACCTTCAAACACCCACAAACACCCACAAGCACTAACAAGCACCCACAAGTACGCACAAGTACCCACAAGAACCCACAAGTACCTACAAGCACCCACTAGTACCTACAAGTACCCACTAGTACCTACAAGTACCCACAAGTACAAACAATCACCCACAAGTACCTTCAAACACCCACAAGCACCCACAAGCACCTACAAGCACCCACAAGTACCCACAAGAACCGACAAGCACCCACAAGTATCTTCAAACACCCACAAGCAACCACAAGCACCTACAAGCACTCACAAGTACCCACAAGAACCGACAAGCACCCACAAGTACCTTCAAACACCCACAAGAATCCACAAGCACCCACAAGTACCTAAAAGTACCTACAAGCACCCACAAGTACCTACAAGCACCCACAAGTACCTAAAAGTACCTACAAGCACCCACAAGTACCTTCAAACACCCACAAGCACCCACAAGTACCTAAAAGTACCTACAAGCACCCACAAGTACCTTCAAACACCCACAAGCACCCAATAGTACCCACAAGCACCCACAAGTACCCACAAGAACCTAAGAGCACCCACAAGAATCTACAAGCACCCACAAGTACCTTCAAACACCCACAAGCACCTTCAAGCACCCACAAGTACCCAAAAGTACCTACAAGCACCCACAAGTACCCACAAGAACCTACAAGCACCCACAAGAACCTACAAGCACCCACAAGTACCTACTAGCACCCACAAGTACCTTCAAACACCCACAAGCACCTACAAGCACCCACAAGTACCCACAAGAACCCACAGGAACCTACAAGCACCCACAAGTACCCACAAGTACCTACAAGCACCCACTAGTACCTACAAGTACCCTCTAGTACCTACAAGTACCCATAAGTACCTACAAGTAGCCACAAGTACCTACAAGTACCCACAAGAACCTACAAGCACCCACAAGAACCTACAAGCACCCACAAGTACCTACTAGCACCCTCAAGTACCTTCAAACACCCACAAACACCCACAAGCACTAACAAGCACCCACAAGTACGCACAAGTACCCACAAGAACCCACAAGTACCTACAAGCACCCACTAGTACCTACAAGTACCCACTAGTACCTACAAGTACCCACAAGTACCAACAATCACCCACAAGTACCTTCAAACACCCACAAGCATCCACAAGCACCTACAAGCACCCACAAGTACCCACAAGAACCGACAAGCACCCACAAGTACCTTCAAACACCCACAAGCAACCACAAGCACCTACAAGCACTCACAAGTACCCACAAGAACCGACAAGCACCCACAAGTACCTTCAAACACCCACAAGAATCCACAAGCACCCACAAGTACCTAAAAGTACCTACAAGCACCCACAAGTACCTACAAGCACCCACAAGTACCTAAAAGTACCTACAAGCACCCACAAGTACCTTCAAACACCCACAAGCACCCACAAGTACCTAAAAGTACCTACAAGCACCCACAAGTACCTTCAAACACCCACAAGCACCCAATAGTACCCACAAGCACCCACAAGTACCCACAAGAACCTAAGAGCACCCACAAGAATCTACAAGCACCCACAAGTACCTTCAAACACCCACAAGCACCTTCAAGCACCCACAAGTACCCAAAAGTACCTACAAGCACCCACAAGTACCCACAAGAACCTACAAGCACCCACAAGAACCTACAAGCACCCACAAGTACCTACTAGCACCCACAAGTACCTTCAAACACCCACAAGCACCTACAAGCACCCACAAGTACCCACAAGAACCCACAGGAACCTACAAGCACCCACAAGTACCCACAAGTACCTACAAGCACCCACTAGTACCTACAAGTACCCTCTAGTACCTACAAGTACCCATAAGTACCTACAAGTACCCACAAGTACCTAAAAGTACCCACAAGAACCTACAAGCACGCACAAGAACCTACAAGCACCCACAAGTACCTACTAGCACCCTCAAGTACCTTCAAACACCCACAAACACCCACAAGCACTAACAAGCACCCACAAACACCCACAAGCACTAACAAGCACCCACAAGTACGCACAAGTACCCACAAGAACCCACAAGTACCTACAAGCACCCACTAGTACCTACAAGTACCCACTAGTACCTACAAGTACCCACAAGTACCAACAATCACCCACAAGTACCTTCAAACACCCACAAACACCCACAAGCACCCACAAGCACCTACAAGCACCCACAAGTACCCACAAGAACCGACAAGCACCCACAAGTACCTTCAAACACCCACAAGCAACCACAAGCACCTACAAGCACTCACAAGTACCCACAAGAACCGACAAGCACCCACAAGTACCTTCAAACACCCACAAGAATCCACAAGCACCCACAAGTACCTAAAAGTACCTACAAGCACCCACAAGTACCTACAAGCACCCACAAGTACCTAAAAGTACCTACAAGCACCCACAAGTACCTTCAAACACCCACAAGCACCCACAAGTACCTAAAAGTACCTACAAGCACCCACAAGTACCTTCAAACACCCACAAGCACCTTCAAGCACCCACAAGTACCCAAAAGAACCTACAAGCACCCACAAGTACCCACAAGAACCTACAAGCACCCACAAGTACCCACAAGAACCGACAAGCACCCACAAGTACCCACAAGAACCTACAAGCACCCACAAGTACCCACAAGAACCTACAAGCACCCACAAGTACCTAAAAGTTCCTACAAGCACCCACAAGTTCCTACAAGCACCCACAAGTACCTACAAGCAACCACAAGTACCTACTAGCACCCACAAGTACCTACAAACACCCACAAGTACGTACAAACACCCAGAAGTACCCGGGGCAAGCACCCACAAGTACCTACAAGCACGCACAAGTACCCACAAGTACCTACAAGCACCCACAAGTACCTACAAGCACCCAAAAGTACCTTCAAACACCCACAAGCACCCACAAGTACCTTCAAACACCCACAAGCACCCACAAGTACCTTCAAACACCCACAAGCACCCACAATTACCCAAAAGTACCTACAAGCACCCACAAGTACCCACAAGAACCTACAAGCACCCACAAGTACCCACAAGAACCTCCAAGCACCCACAAGTAAACACAAGAACCTACAAGCACCCACAAGTACCTACAAGCACCCACAAGTACCTAAAAGTTCCTACAAGCACCCACAAGTTCCTACAAGCACCCACAAGTACCTACAAGCAACCACAAGTACCTACTAGCACCCACAAGTACCTACAAGCACCCACAAGTACGTACAAACACCCACAAGTACCCGGGGCAAGCACCCACAAGTACCTACAAGCACCCACAAGTACCCACAATACCTACAAGCACCCACAAGTACCTTCAAGCACCCACAAGTACCTACAAGCACCCACAAGTACCTACAAGTACTTATAAGTACCTACAAGCACACACAAGCACCCACAAGTACCTACAAGCACCCACAAGTACCTTCAAACACCCACAAGCACCTACAAGCACCCACAAGAACCCACAAGTACCTACAAGCACCCACAAGAACCCACATGTACCCACAAGCCCCTACAAGTACCCAGAAGCACCTACAAGTACCCACAAGCACCCAAAAAACACCCACAAGCACCTACAAGTACCCACAAGCACCCACAAGTACCCACAAGAACCTACAAGCACCCACAAGAATCTACAAGCACCCACAAGTACCTTCAAACACACACAAGCACCTTCAAGCACCCACAAGTACCCAAAAGTACCTACAAGCACCCACAAGTACCCACAAGAACCTACAAGCACCCACAAGAACCTACAAGCACCCACAAGTACCTACTACCACCCACAAGTACCTTCAAACACCCACAAGCACCTACAAGCACCCACAAGTACCCACAAGAACCCACAAGAACCTACAAGCACCCACAAGTACCCACAAGTACCTACAAGCACCCACTAGTACCTACAAGTACCCTCTAGTACCTACAAGTACCCACAAGTACCTACAAGTACCCACAAGTACCCACAATACCTACAAGCACCCACAAGTACCTTCAAGCACCCACAAGTACCTACAAGTACTTATAAGTACCTACAAGCACACACAAGCACCCACAAGTACCTACAAGCACCCACAAGTACCTTCAAACACCCACAAGCACCTACAAGCACCCACAAGAACCCACAAGTACCTACAAGCACCCACAAGAACCCACATGTACCCACAAGCCCCTACAAGTACCCAGAAGCACCTACAAGTACCCACAAGCACCCAAAAGCACCCACAAGCACCTACAAGTACCCACAAGCACCCACAAGTACCCACAAGAACCTACAAGCACCCACAAGAATCTACAAGCACCCACAAGTACCTTCAAACACACACAAGCACCTTCAAGCACCCACAAGTACCCAAAAGTACCTACAAGCACCCACAAGTACCTACAAGTACCCACAAGAACCTACAAGCACCCACAAGAACCTACAAGCACCCACAAGTACCTACTAGCACCCACAAGTACCTTCAAACACCCACAAACACCCACAAGCACTAACAAGCACCCACAAGTACGCACAAGTACCCACAAGAACCCACAAGTACCTACAAGCACCCACTAGTACCTACAAGTACCCACTAGTACCTACAAGTACCCACAAGTACCAACAATCACCCACAAGTACCTTCAAACACCCACAAGCACCCACAAGCACCTACAAGCACCCACAAGTACCCACAAGAACCGACAAGCACCCACAAGTACCTTCAAACACCCACAAGCACCCACAAGCACCTACAAGCACTCACAAGTACCCACAAGAACCGACAAGCACCCACAAGTACCTTCAAACACCCACAAGAATCCACAAGCACCCACAAGTACCTAAAAGTACCTACAAGCACCCACAAGTTCCTACAAGCACCCACAAGTACCTACAAGCAACCACAAGTACCTACTAGCACCCACAAGTACCTACAAACACCCACAAGTACGTACAAACACCCACAAGTACCCGGGGCAAGCACCCACAAGTACCTACAAGCACGCACAAGTACCTACAAGCACCCACAAGTACCTTCAAACACCCACAAGCACCTTCAAGCACCCACAAGTACCCAAAAGTACCTACAAGCACCCACAAGTACCCACAAGAACCTACAAGCACCCACAAGAACCTACAAGCACCCACAAGTACCTACTAGCACCCACAAGTACCTTCAAACACCCACAAGCACCTACAAGCACCCACAAGTACCCACAAGAACCCACAGGAACCTACAAGCACCCACAAGTACCTACAAGCACCCACTAGTACCTACAAGTACCCTCTAGTACCTACAAGTACCCATAAGTACCTACAAGTACCCACAAGTACCTACAAGTACCCACAAGAACCTACAAGCACCCACAAGAACCTACAAGCACCCACAAGTACCTACTAGCACCCTCAAGTACCTTCAAACACCCACAAACACCCACAAGCACTAACAAGCACCCACAAGTACGCACAAGTACCCACAAGAACCCACAAGTACCTACAAGCACCCACTAGTACCTACAAGTACCCACTAGTACCTACAAGTACCCACAAGTACCAACAATCACCCACAAGTACCTTCAAACACCCACAAGCACCCACAAGCACCTACAAGCACCCACAAGTACCCACAAGAACCGACAAGCACCCACAAGTACCTTCAAACACCCACAAGCAACCACAAGCACCTACAAGCACTCACAAGTACCCACAAGAACCGACAAGCACCCACAAGTACCTTCAAACACCCACAAGAATCCACAAGCACCCACAAGTACCTAAAAGTACCTACAAGCACCCACAAGTACCTACAAGCACCCACAAGTACCTAAAAGTACCTACAAGCACCCACAAGTACCTTCAAACACCCACAAGCACCCACAAGTACCTAAAAGTACCTACAAGCACCCACAAGTACCTTCAAACACCCACAAGCACCTTCAAGCACCCACAAGTACCCAAAAGAACCTACAAGCACCCACAAGTACCCACAAGAACCTACAAGCACCCACAAGTACCCACAAGAACCGACAAGCACCCACAAGTACCCACAAGAACCTACAAGCACCCACAAGTACCCACAAGAACCTTCAAGCACCCACAAGTACCTAAAAGTTCCTACAAGCACCCACAAGTTCCTACAAGCACCCACAAGTACCTACAAGCAACCACAAGTACCTACTAGCACCCACAAGTACCTACAAACACCCACAAGTACGTACAAACACCCAGAAGTACCCGGGGCAAGCACCCACAAGTACCTACAAGCACGCACAAGTACCCACAAGTACCTACAAGCACCCACAAGTACCTACAAGCACCCAAAAGTACCTTCAAACACCCACAAGCACCCACAAGTACCTTCAAACACCCACAAGCACCTTCAAGCACCCACAATTACCCAAAAGTACCTACAAGCACCCACAAGAACCCACATGTACCCACAAGCCCCTACAAGTACCCAGAAGCACCTACAAGTACCCACAAGCACCCAAAAGCACCCACAAGCACCTACAAGTACCCACAAGCACCCACAAGTACCCACAAGAACCTACAAGCACCCACAAGAATCTACAAGCACCCACAAGTACCTTCAAACACACACAAGCACCTTCAAGCACCCACAAGTACCCAAAAGTACCTACAAGCACCCACAAGTACCCACAAGAACCTACAAGCACCCACAAGAACCTACAACCACCCACAAGTACCTACTACCACCCACAAGTACCTTCAAACACCCACAAGCACCTACAAGCACCCACAAGTACCCACAAGAACCCACAAGAACCTACAAGCACCCACAAGTACCCACAAGTACCTACAAGCACCCACTAGTACCTACAAGTACCCTCTAGTACCTACAAGTACCCACAAGTACCTACAAGTACCCACAAGTACCCACAATACCTACAAGCACCCACAAGTACCTTCAAGCACCCACAAGTACCTACAAGTACTTATAAGTACCTACAAGCACACAAAAGCACCCACAAGTACCTACAAGCACCCACAAGTACCTTCAAACACCCACAAGCACCTACAAGCACCCACAAGAACCCACAAGTACCTACAAGCACCCACAAGAACCCACATGTACCCACAAGCCCCTACAAGTACCCAGAAGCACCTACAAGTACCCACAAGCACCCAAAAGCACCCACAAGCACCTACAAGTACCCACAAGCACCCACAAGTACCCACAAGAACCTACAAGCACCCACAAGAATCTACAAGCACCCACAAGTACCTTCAAACACACACAAGCACCTTCAAGCACCCACAAGTACCCAAAAGTACCTACAAGCACCCACAAGTACCTACAAGTACCCACAAGAACCTACAAGCACCCACAAGAACCTACAAGCACCCACAAGTACCTACTAGCACCCACAAGTACCTTCAAACACCCACAAACACCCACAAGCACTAACAAGCACCCACAAGTACGCACAAGTACCCACAAGAACCCACAAGTACCTACAAGCACCCACTAGTACCTACAAGTACCCACTAGTACCTACAAGTACCCACAAGTACCAACAATCACCCACAAGTACCTTCAAACACCCACAAGCACCCACAAGCACCTACAAGCACCCACAAGTACCCACAAGAACCGACAAGCACCCACAAGTACCTTCAAACACCCACAAGCACCCACAAGCACCTACAAGCACTCACAAGTACCCACAAGAACCGACAAGCACCCACAAGTACCTTCAAACACCCACAAGAATCCACAAGCACCCACAAGTACCTAAAAGTACCTACAAGCACCCACAAGTTCCTACAAGCACCCACAAGTACCTTCAAGCAACCACAAGTACCTACTAGCACCCACAAGTACCTACAAACACCCACAAGTACGTACAAACACCCACAAGTACCCGGGGCAAGCACCCACAAGTACCTACAAGCACGCACAAGTACCTACAAGCACCCACAAGTACCTTCAAACACCCACAAGCACCTTCAAGCACCCACAAGTACCCAAAAGTACCTACAAGCACCCACAAGTACCTACAAGCACCCACAAGTACCTACTAGCACCCACAAGTACCTTCAAACACCCACAAGCACCTACAAGCACCCTTAAGTACCCACAAGAACCCACAAGAACCTACAAGCACCCACAAGTACCCACAAGTACCTACAAGCACCCACTAGTACCTACAAGTACCCTCTAGTACCTACAAGTACCCACAAGTACCTACAAGTACCCACAAGTACCTACAAGTACCCACAAGAACCTACAAGCACCCACAAGAACCTACAAGCACCCACAAGTACCTACTAGCACCCACAAGTACCTTCAAACACCCACAAACACCCACAAGCACTAACAAGCACCCACAAGTACGCACAAGTACCCACAAGAACCCACAAGAACCTACAAGCACCCACAAGTACCTACTAGCACCCATAAGTACCTTCAAACACCCACAAGCACTAACAAGCACCCACAAGTACGCACAAGTACCCACAAGAACCCACAAGTACCTACAAGCACCCACTAGTACCTACAAGTACCCACAAGTACCAACAATCACCCACAAGTACCTTCAAACACCCACAAGCACCCACAAGTACCTACTAGCACCCACAAGTACCTTCAAACACCCACAAGCACTAACAAGCACCCACAAGTACGCACAAGTACCCACAAGAACCCACAAGTACCTACAAGCACCCACTAGTACCTACAAGTACCCACAAGTACCTACAAGCACCCACAAGTACCTTCAAACACCCACAAGCACCTTCAAGCACCCACAAGTACCCAAAAGTACCTACAAGCACCCACAAGTACCCACAAGAACCTACAAGCACACACACACAGACACACACATACATGTCCTACATTGCTTATGAGGACCGAGTTTAAAAAGTCACTTACGGGGACATTTAGAAAACGCAATATCTCCTCCGCTTTTATCGTAAAATCGAAAATATATTTCACTTTTATGACTTGTTTCAAATTGCATCTTAAAATGAATTCCAAATATTTTTAAAGGAAACTTTTACATAATTTTCTTTACATTCTTTATGGGGACCAAAATCTATGACGTATTTCCGGTTAACTTTGTCCCCGTAAGAATAGCAATGCACTTATATTCTCTAAGCTTGAGTTATTTTGAAAACTTAAAAATAATACTTGTATAAATTTAGAAAAATCATAAATAGTAATACAAAACCTCAAGAAACAAACTCTTAAAAACTTAAAACTTGGAACAATGATCCACCTACCAAATGTCAAATAAAATTCAATTAAAAAGGTATATATCAAAATTTTCATCAAGAACAAAAATCATTAAATAAGGTTGGAACAATGGCCTCATAGAGGGTGGTAAAATTCAATTTTAGAAACAATTAAAAAATATATAGGCCCTATTAAAAATAAAAATTATTTTTAGTGCTTTGTACGATATCTTACGAACTTTACTAATTCAAATTTACTAATCAAAAATTAGACACAAAATGGGGTAAATTATAAAATTCAAGTAAAAGATTTTTTTTAAATAACACTATACACGACAACCTTCGAAGTTAACTTTTATTCATCCATATGAAAGATAATAAAAAAATGTTGGGAATGGGGTCCCCATAGCGAATGTATTGTCTCAAACTTAAACACAAAATGTGCTTTACTACAGATTTCAATTTAACAGAAGGAAATCAAAAACACGAAGATATTTCACCTTCGTTCTACGATATCTAGATAAATCGCATTATTTTCACTAGAAGCAAAAAACATGAAAAACCGTTGGCTCAAAGGTCCCCGTAAAGGGTTTAAAAATCCAAAATTAGACACAAAATGGTGTAAATTTTAAATTTCAAGTAAAAGGTTTTTTTGAATAATACTATACACGACAACCTTCGAAGTTAACTTTTATTCATCCATATGAAAGATAATAAAAATATGTTGGGAATGGGGTCCCCATAGCGGATGTATTATTTCAAACTTAAACACAAAATGTGATTTACTACAGATTTCAATTTAACAGAAGGAAATCAAAAACACGAAGATATTTCTACTTCGATCTACGATATCTAGATAAATCGCATTATTTTCACTAGAAGCAAAAAACATGAAAAACCGTTGGCTCAAAGGTCCCCGTAAAGGGTTTAAAAATCCAAAATTAGACACAAAATGGTGTAAATTTTAAATTTCAAGTAAAAGGTTTTTTTTGAATAATACTAAACACGACAACCTTCGAAGTTAACTTTTATTCATGCATATGAAAGATAATATAAAAATGTTGTCAATGGGGTCCCATAGCGGATGTAGTAATTCAAATTTAAACACAAAATGTGATTTACTACAAATTTCAATTTATCAGAAAGACATCAAAAAGACGAAGATATTTCTACTTCGTTATACGATATCTAGATAAATCGCATTATTTTCACTAGAAGCAAAAAACATGAAAAACCGTTGGCTCAAAGGTCCCCGTAAAGGGTTAAAAAATCCAAAATTAGACACAAAATGGTGTAAATTTTAAATTTCAAGTAAAAGGTTTTTTTTTGAACACGACAACCTTCGAAGGTAACTTTTATTCATCCATATGAAAGATAATAAAAAAATGTTGGGAATGGGGTCCCCATAGCGGATTTATTATTTCATACTTAAACACAAAATGTGCTTTACTACAGATTTCAATTTAACAGAAGGAAATCAAAAACACGAAGATATTTCTACTTCGTTCTACGATATCTAGAAAAATCGCATTATTTTCACTAGAAGCAAAAAACATGAAAAACCTTTGGCTCAAAGGTCCCCGTAAAGGGTTTAAAAATCCAAAATTAGACACAAAATGGTGTAAATTTTAAATTTCAAGTAAAAGGTTTTTTTGAATAATACTATACACGACAACCTTCGAAGTTAACTTTTATTCATCCATATGAAAGATAATAAAAATATGTTGGGAATGGGGTCCCCATAGCGGATGTATTATTTCAAACTTAAACACAAAATGTGATTTACTACAGATTTCAATTTAACAGAAGGAAATCAAAAACACGAAGATATTTCTACTTCGATCTACGATATCTAGATAAATCGCATTATTTTCACTAGAAGCAAAAAACATGAAGAACCGTTGGCTCAAAGGTCCCCGTAAAGGGTTTAAAAATCCAAAATTAGACACAAAATGGTGTAAATTTTAAATTTCAAGTAAAAGGTTTTTTGAATAATACTATACACGACAACCTTCGAAGTTAACTTTTATTCATCCATATGAAAGATAATAAAAATATGTTGGGAATGGGGTCCCCATAGCGGATGTATTATTTCATACTTAAACACAAAATGTGATTTACTACAGATTTCAATTTAACAGAAGGAAATCAAAAACACGAAGATATTTCTACTTCGATCTACGATATCTAGATAAATCGCATTATTTTCACTAGAAGCAAAAAACATGAAAAACCGTTGGCTCAAAGGTCCCCGTAAAGGGTTTAAAAATCCAAAATTAGACACAAAATGGTGTAAATTTTAAATTTCAAGTAAAAGGTTTTTTTTTGAACACGACAACCTTCGAAGGTAACTTTTATTCATCCATATGAAAGATAATAAAAAAATGTTGGGAATGGGGTCCCCATAGCGGATGTATTATTTCAAACTTAAACACAAAATGTGATTTACTACAGATTTCAATTTAACAGAAGGAAATCAAAAACACGAAGATATTTCTACTTCGTTCTACGATATCTAGATAAATCGCACTATTTTCACTAGAAGCAAAAAACATGAAAAACCGTTGGCTCAAAGGTCCCCGTAAAGGGTTTAAAAATCCAAAATTAGACACAAAATGGTGTAAATTTTAAATTTCAAGTAAAAGGTTTTATTTTGAATAATACTAAACACGACAACCTTCGAAGTTAACTTTTATTCATCCATATGAAAGATAATAAAAAAAATGTTGGCAATGGGGTCCCATAGCGGATGTAGTAATTCAAATTTAAACACAAAATGTGATTTACTACAAATTTCAATTTAACAGAAAGACATCAAAAAGACGAAGATATTTCTACTTCGTTATACGATATCTAGATAAATCGCATTATTTTCAGTAGAAGCAAAAAACATGAAAAACCGTTGGCTCAAAGGTCCCCGTAAAGGGTTTAAAAATCCAAAATTAGACACAAAATGGTGTAAATTTTAAATTTCAATTAAAGGTTTTTTTGAATAATACTATACACGACAATCTTTAACACGACAATCAAGTTAACTTTTATTCATCCATATGAATGCTTATGCTTAAGGTCCGTTGGAATAAATAATATAAAAGTAAGGAATGGAAACTGTTCCTGATCCCTGCCTTCCGCAGTTTAACAAAAACACCTGAAGACCCAAAAGGATTCAAGAATTAAGGATTTTTGGAAACTGCCTTCCAGTAAACTGTGGTTGCTACATTCCTACTGACTTGTTAGCGCCACGATTTCTTACTGGAAGTTGTTATCCAAACCAAACCCTGACCTACCGACTCCATTCCTTTCTTTTAACTCCATGGGTTGGAAACTACGTACTACACATCGTGGGAAATATTTCAGAACACAGTTATGCCGTTTTCCATTATAGATATACTAAAAACATAAAGCTCCAGATTCACAGTGCTGGATTTTGCTTAACGAAAAAATGCGGGACAAAAAGCAGACACCCACTATTTTATGGTGAAGATCAGTGTATATTATAATAAGTTTCAGATAATTTAATGACAATCGAAAACTGCATAAAGCCAATGCTACGGTACTTAACGAATATAGACCGATATCAAAAGGGGCGTCAAAGGTGGCCGCAGTCCTCAGTAGAATGATAGAGAGATAGATCCGGTGAGAAAGGGGGTAATACGTCGGCGGAAAGGGGTACACTCTGTCTGCTTAAACCCCCTTTTTAAATCGGTCTGTGGAAGATAAGTTTAAAGCGTCGCGCTTGCGCTGAGAGAAACATAAACGAGCTTCAGTCTCAACTCAGAAGGTCGGGACGGGGGGGGGAGCGAAAGGGCTATAAACTCGTCTCGGTTGCTCACCGTAACGCGCGCCAGAGAAAAAATGAATTGTGGAAGCTAAAAATTGGGAGTTTTCTCATGCAAAGAGAAATATCAATCCAGCTTGAATCCCTTTTCACTCCCGCATTAATATTTTGAATTTTTTATAGCCAAAAATAGAATTTTGTGAATATTATATAATATAGCTTAATGGATTGAGAGGAAAAAATTCGGTTCGGTATTCGAATCAAGAATTAAATTTGTACAGAACTATTTTTTAAAAGAAAGGTTTTTTATGCATTTCCACAGTAAAATAGGTTAGAGCACAGGGATTTTTCTATTTATGCTGAATCCGAAATCGTAATTTTAATCTTTTTGAAGCTTAACATTACGAGGTGAATAGTTTTTTGCGAGTTAGACGTTTTTGTTGTAAAATTTCGAATCATAGTGAATGCTTGAACTACGCAATTAAAACCAAATTTCTCGTATTGATTAAACTTATATTCAAATTGTAATACAGTAATAATTTCTATATTCTGCGCCTTTGTGGGTTTGAAAAAGTGTCGCCAAGGATTTTCTATATGTACAGTTTTTTTAAGGACTACGAAGAAAAACTCGTTTTTTTATAATATATTTCAATATTTATAATCTAATACACTCTAAAGAATGACAAAGGCTAGAAGGATATATTTACGAAAGGCATCGTTAATTAAACTTAAAATAGGGTTTTTAACAACTTCCTCTTATATTAAATTATTCAAAGAGCCCATTTCAATGCTAATTTTTTACTTCCTTAAGAAAGTGCAAAGTGTTCCAATGGTTTGCTGTCATATTTTTTATTTAGGTTGTAGCTAGATATTATATATTGCACTTAAAAAATCATAAATTTGATAAATACCTGTTTAATTGATATTTAGAGTAAATTCTATTTTGTGTTTCTTAGATTTATTACATCTATAATATTTTAATTCCAACAATTTTTGACTTATCTTGACTTACACTTTTTGTATCTCCTTAATTTATTAGAATTAAAAATAAATCCAAATTTTCAAACCCGAGATGGGCATTGTTCGTCTTTTTTCTTTTAATGAATATTAAAAACCCTTCCGCAACTAAACGCTAAAAAAATGATTAGAATTTTTGATATAAACCTGTTTAATAAAATCCCATATTTTGTCCAATTGTGACTATTTACACCTGTTTTACAGACCCTTCTTCCAATAGATTTTTATGTTTTTGCTTTAGATAAAAATTGGATAATTTCCGATGGTATCGTATAACACATTAAATGAGCCTCGAATATCAAAACTTGCTGAGGTTAACGGTAATAGTTAGTATAGGGCGCTGTAGGTTAGCTGTGGCAAAGGGGCTAGCCACCACCCCTCTATGCGTTGTAAAGGGATCCACCTGTAAATAAGCCAAAGGCTTAGTGTGGAAATCCCTTCGTAGACAACAGTGCCGTCTTATCCATTGGGCCCGTTGGGCACTGGCCCAGGGGCCCCTCAAGAACAGGGGCCCGATAATTGTCACGTAATACTCATTTTACATTTCTTGTCATAAGAAAATCCAATTGTAAAGGAATTTTCAAGAAAGTGCGCAAATGTTTCTGATTTTGCGTTGATTGTTTAATTTGTATACTTTTTTTGGAGGAAAATTAATTAGTTTTGCATAGGGGATTAGGGGGCCCAATATACTGCACTGCCCAGGGGCCCATATAACACTTAGGACGGCCCTGGTAGACAAAGCTTAGATTACTATTATTATTATCTATCTCTTTTATTGAAATGCATAATGCATCTCATTTTTCTTTAACTTTAAACTTTTATTTCCGTTTTCAAACGGTTTTTCATTATTTTTCTTACTGATGAATATTAGTAGTCAGGGCCTGATTAAGGGGGGGGGCAAGGTGGCACTGGCTCCCGGGCGCAAGGCTTGTTGGGGGCGCATTGAGTTTAACTATTCCCCCTTAGGGACATTTGCTGTTCCGTTTATACCGACTTAAGGGGGCGCATACTATCTCGGCCCCGGGTGCAAAATTGCTTAATCCGGCCCTTTTAGTAGTCATTGTAAGTAAATAAAATCAATTTTCGATATATCCCTGTTAAATTG
This sequence comes from Phalangium opilio, assembly GCF_054372755.1. Classification (NCBI taxonomy): domain Eukaryota; kingdom Metazoa; phylum Arthropoda; class Arachnida; order Opiliones; family Phalangiidae; genus Phalangium; species Phalangium opilio. The sequence goes on from NW_028324167.1 coordinate 5,066,063, forward strand.
TAATTTTAATATCACCCATTATACACTATTTTTCAGGTGAATAGTAAACTTCGTAAGGTGTCGTATCTAAAATTTTCAATATATTCTTTTTTAATTGAAAATTATAATTTACACCATTTTGTGTCTAATTTTGGATTTTCACATCCTTTGTGGGGACCCTTGAACCAACGGCTTTTCATGTTTTTTGCTTTAGTTGGAAATAATACCATTCCTTAAGTTTTCGTATAACGCAGTAGCAATAGCTTAGTATTTTTGATGTCTACCGGTTTAATTGAAATTTGTGATAAATAAAATTTGAGTTTAAATTTCACTTACTACATCCGCTGTTGGGACCCTTTTTCCAACGGTTCTTTATTATTTTCCTTGTGGAATAGTAAACTGAGTAAGGTATGGTGTCTAAAAGTTTTGATACCAACGGTTCTTAATTATTTTCCTTGTGGATGAATAATAGTAAACTTCGTAAGGTATGGTGTCTAAAAGTTTTCATATATACCTTTTTAATTGAATATTATAATTTACACCATTTTGTGTCTAATTTTGGATTTTAAGCCCTTTACGGGGACCTTTGACCCAACGGTTTTTCATGTTTTTTGCTTTAGGTGAAAATAATGGGATTTTTCGAGATATCGTATAACGAAGTTCAAAAAGCTTCGTGTTTTTAATATCTTCCCGTTTAATTGATATTTGTGATAAATAAAATTTTCTGTTTAAATTTGACTTACTACATCCGCTATGAGGACCTTTTTTAACGCTTTTTCATTATTATTCTTTTGGTTGAATAATAGTAAACTTGGTTCGGTGTCGTAACTAAGATTTTTGATATATAATGCATTGTATATAAGGGCAGTGCGAGCCTTGATTTTTTGGATTTCGAGCTATATGTTCAAAATCTGGTTTCGGGCTTTTATCGCGCCTTAAGTTTCTATGGCGAGCCTTAACGACTTCCAATTTTAGCTCTTAATTTTCAATGCTACTGTTTTATACATTCAATTACTTTCCTTTGGAAAGAACAGTATTAAGTCGTAAATATAACAGATAGACTTTTTTTTGACTATAAATACACTTGAATAATATAATCACTTATTAAAAGTACTTACGTGAACTGACAATCGCATTGATAATTCAATTCAATCGTATTTTGCAGTTTTTATATATATATATATATATATATATATATATATATATATATATATATATATATATATATATAAAAACTGCAACTCGGTAACCAGCTGGCTAAAATATAGCAGAATCGGGGTCAGCGCTGCCTCTGCTAATTGAAGTCCAGTTGAAGCCCTCTCACTGACTATTGCCCGTACGAAAATGTTCTATGAAATTTCCATAAAAATACATAAAATTCAATAGAGTGTAGTGCGTAAGGGGCTCTATTCCAATTGATATTTCTATAGACTTATCTATAAACTTTCTATATCTTCATTTTAAAGATTTTATATAAAACAGAAACCATGCGTTTTTCTGTAAGTGTTATGTTAATATTCTATAAGCATATTTTATAGAAATTTTATAAATTATTTTAACTTATTTTCCACAACTTTCTATACGAGTTTTGCTAATTTTCTATTAAAGTTTTCAGAAAATCTTGTAAAGGCGTTTGAATTGTGATTCTACTGTTTTCTACAATACCTTAATGGAAAGTCTATAGAATATATATATATATTGTACAATTTATACAGTTTCTTAACATAAATTTATAATATGATTTACTTTTCTACTTAATGATCGCTCCAGCCCACTTTCAGTTCGCTACACACTGTAGAAACTAGAGGTCAAAAAATGGTCTCTTCATTGTTTAAACTAAAACATCATACCCGTAATAGTTTAAATTTCGGTGTATTATGGTTTGAAAATTGATTCAGTCAAAATTAACTATAAATGGTTTGTCCATAAAGCTAGATTAAACCAACAATGTTCTGGAATTAGACATGGAACCGTTATGTTCTACTATCAGACCCTTTAATATGATTCAGAAATGGACCGATTTTAAACTATATCTCGTTAATTTTCCGTCTTTAAACCATATTCTGTTAATGTTCTAATAATAGAGGTAAAGTTTAAATGTTCTAGAATGAGAATGAAAAATTTACTATTCTGATATCAGAATTATAGTTTAAACGTTCAAACACCACCTATGATAGCTTTCTAATAAGGTGTCACACCCCGAAGCTCTTTCTACTGCCAGTTCACTTAAGGAGAATAATCCTTTCTATAAACCCAGTGCCCGGTTAAGATGGGATGAATGAATGTAATGAAAACTTGTCTGTTCTGCAGGATTCTTAGGGCACTGCAGTATTCCATGTAACAATGAATTACATTAAGTAATACACGTTGGTACAAGTGCACTTAAACATGCAATAAACCAAAGCGGCTAAAGACCACTGACAGGTATCTCCACCCAAACTGCAGTCTACTTACAGCCCTTTTGCAACTCACTTACAGCTAATCACTGAAGCCCCATTGGAAGCACCGTTATAGTTATTGTATCCCTTTCAGGGCCCTCATGTAAACGAAAAGACACAAGATCACATAGAAGTGTGTTTATAGTTATAAGCTTTAATTATAAAACTTCATGTAATTTAACCTATTTTAGCCATTATACCGATCATTTTAATTGGCTGACAGATATTACGTGCAGAAATTTAGCACAGCTTCATAAAGTCTGTTATTAAGATACAGCATGTGGAAAAACGTATAATTTACGGTCAAAATTTGAGCTTTAGTGCATTCTATTATTTATTTATATTGTAGTTGAAATCATTGTATATCGTGTTTGTCACCTTGTATATATTTAAGCCTACAAAAGTGTATTAACCTTTGAACCTAAAGTAAATAAAAATACCCAAAAGCGAGGCTAGGTTCTAAGGATTAAAGGGTTAAAGAAGAGCTCTTTTGAAATCGAAAATAACCTTTCAAAAAGAGTTCACGGTGGTTCCAATGAACCTGCCACCTGGGAGAGGCGTTCCCAAATAATTGAGGAGCGTCAACCTCTGACAAAGATGGTCAGAGGGTTAAAAAAAGAGAAAATAATCAGAACGATTTCGAGCTACGAAAAGATAGGACGCGGGTAAAGAACATAGCACCGAAATAGTGGGAAAAAATATCTAAATTTCGTTTTCAATCCTTTAACTAAATAAGGAAACTTAAAAAATACTTAGACAATAATTTCACGTGAGCAGTTTATAATTGTTTCAGTCCGATTATAAACTGAAAAATTAGCTCTCCCAAAAAACAATTAACCGGAAGATTAGTTACAAATTAAAAGCGCTAAGGAAAGTTATCCCAAACGCAGGAGCCTTCTTCACGGTCATAGAAGCTTTTCTTCACAGCATCTTATTTTAAGGGCTGCTTACAGATGTATTTGTTGTTATATTCCAGTCAATGAGATTTGCAAACTCCATCCTACTGAGCTTGAGTGCATCTATATTATGGCATATCACATGGGCTACCATTACAGTTTGATTTCAGTCATGTTGTAGTATCATCAATTTGACTTATTTGCAAAGCTTTTCCAACCATCTAACAGCGATAACTTGAAAATGGTCCAAAGAAACATTCAATTTACAGAATTTTAATACCTGCAGCTATATGGCTACTTTTGCAGCTAGATTTAAGTCAGTTAAGCTGAACTAGCAGCTGTAGTGCAGCTCTTAATCAACTTTAGCAGAAAAATGCAGATCGATTTTTAGCTAAATAATTTGCGGGATTAGTCTGCAGTCAAATGCAGTCTAGGTTCAGAGAAGGTTCAGCCAACTATTCTAAAAACAGCTATAGTTTACACCTTTTTAACAGCGCCAAATTTATGTTCGGGAACGGTTTTCAATAACCTTTGTTTTTGATTCAAATTAGTCATATTCCTAAGGTATCGCATAACGCACAAAATTAAACCTCATACTTTTGATATATACCTGGTTTTTCATGTTTTTTAGTTTCGATGAGTCTTGATAATTTCTTAACGTATTAAATAATTATAAACGTATTAAATAATTATAAACGTATTAAATAATTATAAACGTATTAAATAATTATAAACGTATTAAATAATTATAAACGTATTAAATAATTATTAACGTATTAGATAATTATAAACGTATTAAATAATTATAAATTATAATCGTAATCAGAGATTCATTTATTTGTAATAGAGAATATATCTCGTTCTGTGTTTTATTTGAATTTTTACGTTCGATGTGGGGATTTCACTTCCTACAGCTTTTTGTGGTCTTTGCTTTAGATGAAAATTATACATAATAATACATATACATACAAAATACGTATTTTTCGCATCTTCCTAATTCATATGACTTTAAAATCAATCCAATATGTTTTTGGTGTGAGTTTTTAAATTCGATTTTGGGACCCTTTTTCTTAATGACTTTGGAAGTTTTTTTGTATTTGATGAAAAATCTTAAAATTCCAAATGGAGATGTTGAGCTATCTGATGACATTACTCAACAAACATTACTTCCTGGAGTCAATGATCGAAATTATGCAAAATTGGGAAAGAAAAATTGACAATATTACTATTAATGAGGAAGTTTATTGCTTATGTGGATTCCGAGGAACCGCTTCAAATTAAGAGTTAAGGGATACATTTCTATCGAAACTTACAAGCGCACGTCAAACGAGCCATCAAAGGTATAGGCAATCTCAGAATTGGACAAAAGGCTGACACTATGGTGCCCATTATAGAAATGAGCTATGTTTTGAGGGTGACCAAGGACCAGGTTCAACTTAAACCTAAACAATAAGTTCGATTTAAAAGAAATATCTATAGACTCGAGTTTTTGATATATACCTTTATAATTGAAATGTATAATTCATCCCATAGTGTATGTAATTTTCAATTTTTACATCTGCTATGTGGCCCCTCGTTCTAACGTTTTTCCATAATTTTTTTCGATTAAAATACGTGAGCTTCGTAAGGTTTAGGGTATCGCAAGAACGTTGAATTTTTGGTATCTACCTATTGAATTAAAATTTACAATACATAAATTTTTTTGTTTCATTTTGACTATCTTCATCCGGTTTTAGGACCTCTCTTCTAACGGTTTTTCATTATATTTCTTATTAAGGTGTCGTACAACGCACTAAAATTTACCCATCATTTTTGATATATACAATTCTCTTTGAAATAAATAGAAAATTCAATTTTGGCTTTTTAAATCCGCAGTGGCAAACCTAGTTCCAAAGATTTTTCATGTTTTTTTACTTTCTATTAATCTAGATAATTTCTTAAGTTATCAAGTAATTCACTACGTAAGAATCGTAATCCAGATATACATATGTTTTTCTAAATTGAGAATAAATCACACTTTGTGTTTTATTTTAGTTTTTACATTTGATGTGGGGACCTTTTTTCCTACAGGTTTTCGTGGTCTTGCTTAAGATGAATATCACACTTAATCAAGCCAGGTATTTCTTCTATCTTCCAAATTCATTAGACTTAGAAATCAATCGAAAATGTTTTTGGTGTTGAGGTTTTACATTCAATTTTGGGACCCTTTTCTTCATGATTTTTATTTTTTTTTTGTTGAAAATTAAAAATTATTAAATCTCCTAAGGTACAACGCACTGAAAATAGCCTCGAATTTAATATATAAACATATTAAATTGAAATTTAAAATAATTCCATATGAAATCTATTTTTGAATTTGGATGAACCTATATAATTTCTTAAGATTCTGAATCATGCAGTAAATTAGAATCATAATTTAGATATAATGTTTAATTGAAATCTAGAATAAATCTGGATCTGTTTTTAACTTTGATTTTTACCTCCAGAATCAACGGTTTTTAGTGTTTTCATAATGCTATGCACAGAAATTTGAACTTTTGTTTCAAAGGTATAAAACATTTAATATAGCCTTGTATTTTCAATATCTTATTTACTTGAAATCCAGAAATGTCCCATCTCGTCTCTAACTGTTTACGTCCGTTATGCTGATCGTTGTTCCAAGGGTTTTCATATGTTTTAAGATTAACTAAATAGATGGCCAATGGTGTACTTAAAATAGGCTCAAATATTTGATATATACCTCTATTTTTCAAATTGAGAATTAATCCCTTTTTGTGTTTAATTTTGACTGTTTATACGCGTTATGAGGACCCTTGTTATAACGGTTATACATTTTTTCGTCGAAAATTTCACAAGCTATCTCCTATTACACGTAAAACCGCTCGCTTTTTTGAGGTATTCTAAAATTATTATTATTATTAATAAATCCAATTTTATGTTTTCATTTGTCACTTTTACATCTAATATGGGAAAATTCATTAACAATTTTCATGTGGTTTTTTTCTCTGTTTATAGGGAATTACAAAAGTGATAATAGGATTCAAGTGTATTTATAGTCAAAAAAAGTATATCTGTTATATTTAAGACTTAATAGTGTTCTTTCCTATGAAAAGTAATTAAATGTATAAAACAGTAGCATTGAAAATTAAGAGCTAAAATTGAAAGTCTTTAAGGCTCACCATAGAAATTTAATGCGCGATAAAAGCCCGAAACCAGATTTTCAACATGCAGCTAAAGGCTCGATGCTCGATAAGAAACTCGAGACTCGGCTCGAAGCTCGAAAACCGAAAAAAGAGGCGGGAGGCTCGACTCGAAACCAAAAAATCAAGACTCGCACAGCCCTTATATATAGTACATTATATATCAAAAATCTTAGTTACGACACCTAACCAAGTTTACTATTATTCAACCGAGAGAAAAATAATGAAAAGCGTTAAAAAAGGTCCTCATAGCGGATGTAGTAAGTCAAATTTGAACAGAAAATTTTATTTATCACAAATGTCAATTAAAGAGGAAGATATCAAAAATACGAAGCTATTTCAATTTCGTTATACGATATCTCAAAAAATCGCATTATTTTCACCTAAAGCAAAAAACATTAAAAACCATTGGGTCAAAGGTCCCCGTAAAGGGCTTAAAATCCAAAATTAGACACGAAATGGTGTAAATTATGATATTCAATTAAAAAGGTATATAGCAAAACTTTTAGACATCATACCTTACGAAGTTTACTATTATTCATCCACAAGGAAAATAACAAAGAACCGTTGGAAAAAGGGTCCCCACAGCGGATGTAGTAAGTCAATTTTAAACTCAAATTTTATTTATCACAAATTCCAATTAAACAGGTAGATATCAAAAATACAAAGCTATTGCTACTGCGTTATACAAAAACTTAAGGAATGGTATTATTTCCAACTAAAGCAAAAAACATGAAAAGCCGTTGGATCAAGGGTCCCCACAAAGGGTGTGAAAATCCAAAATTAGACACAAAATGGTGTAAATTATAAATTTCAATTTAAAAAGTATATATTAAAAATTTTTAGATACGACACCTTACGAAGTTTACTATTCACCTGAAAAATAGTGTAAAATGGGTGATATTAAAATTGCAATTCAACAGGGATATATCGAAAATTGATTTTATTTACTTACAAAGACTACTAACTAGAAACATAATGAAATACCGCTTGAAAAAGGCTCCCCATAGTGGATATAAGAGTTCAAAATTGAACAAAAATGAGATGTATTATGTATTTCAATGAAACAGGACAGGTAGATATAAAATATTCGAGGCTCTTTTAATGTGTTATACGATACCTTCGGAAATTATCCAGTTTTTATCTAACGCAAAAACATAAAAACCCATTGGAAGAAGGGTCCGTATAACAGGTGTAAATAGTCACAATTAGACACAATATGGGATTTTATTAACATTTTATTTAAACAGGTTTATATCAAAAATTGTAATCATTTTTCGTGCGTTTGGTTGAGGAAGTTTTTTAATATTCATTAAAAGAAAAAAGACGAAAATTCGCCATCTCGGGTATGAAAATTTCACAGTTAAACTCAAGATGAATCATAAATTCTTCAAATTTTCCTTTAAAGCAAAGAAAGTGAAAAATTGTTAGTACAAAAGTATTATAGATATAATAAGTCAAATGAAACACAAAATAGGATTTACTCTCAAAATCAACTAAACAGGTATTTATCAAATTTATGATTACTTTTTAAGTGCAAAAATAAAAAGTGAAAAACCATGGGAATACTTTACAGTAAAAAATGTGCATTGAAACGGGCTATTTGAATATTTTAATATAAGAGGAAGTTATTAAAAACTCTACAGTAAAAAATGTGCATTGAAACGGGCTATTTGAATATTTTAATATAAGAGGAAGTTATTAAAAACTCTATTCTAAGTTTAATTGACGATGCCTTTCGTAAATATATCCTTCTAACCTTTGTAATTCTTTAGAGTGTATTAGACTATAAAATTGAAATACAGTTTATTATACAAAAGCGGTTTTTTTTCGCAGTGCTTAAAAAACTGCACATATAGACAATCCTTGGCCACAGTTTTTTAAACTCACAAAGGCCCAGAAATTGGAAACTATTACATGTATTACAATTTGAATTTCAGTTTTATCAATACGAGAAATTTGGTTTTAATTGGGTAGTTCAAACATTTGGTATGATTCGAAATTTTACAACAAAAACGTCTAACTCGCAAACAATTATCCACCTCGTAATGTTAAGCTCCATAGAGATTAACATAACGATTTCGAATTCAGTATAAATAGAAAATATTCAAATACTTTTACTACGTGCTAGAACCTATTTTATTGTGGATATGCATGAAAAAACCTTTCTTTTAAATAATTGTTCTGGAAAGATTTAATTCTTGATTAAAATATCGAACCGAATTATTTCCTCTCAACCCATTAAGCTATATTATATAATATCCAGAAAAATGCTGTGAGTTGCCTAATTTGGACATTTTTGGCTACAAAAAAATTCAAAATATTAATGCGGGAGTGAAAAGGGATTCAGGCTGGAATGATATTTCTCTTTGGATGAGAAAAATTCCCAATTTTTAGCTACCACAATTCATTTTTTCTCCAGCGCGCGTTACGGTGAGCAAACTAGACGAGTTTATAGCCCTTCCGCCCCCCCCCGTCCCGACCTTCTGAGTCGAGACTGAAGCTCGTTTATGTTTCTCTCTGCGCAAGCGCGACGTTTTAAAAATATCTTCCGCAGACCGATTTAAAAAGGGGGGTTGAGCAGGCAGAGCGTACTCGTTCCCGCTGACGTTGTACCCCCTTTCTCACCGGATCTATCTCTCAATCAGTCTACTGAGGATAGCGGCCCCTTTGACGCCCCTTTTGATATCGGTCTATAATTGTTAAGTACCGTAGCATTGGCTTTATGCAGTTTTTGATTGTCATTAAATTATCTGAAACTTACTATAATTCTAGGAGAGTGGTACCTCTCTTACATAAGACTTCATACAGCCTTTAATGATTAATGAGGTGTTTTTTGATTGGTTTTAACCTTTTTCGTATTATTTTTACTGTTTTGAAAAAATCTATAGAACAACAACCCGGACTCCCAATATTTGGTTAAAATTTCGAAGAGATCCATCTAATAGTTTATTTTATAAAAAGTCAATTTGCTAAGGGTGGTTTTCATAACATAAAATTAATCAGCCTTTTTGGAAAAAAGACTCGAAACTTCCCATTGAAATAACATGGGATTTTTTATAAAAAAAAAGCCAAATTGTGGACCGTATATTCCAAAAATTATAAATTCCTTAGGATTCAAAATGTTTTTAAATGAGCATAAGATCTTTATATTAGGTCCTTTTCTACTTTTCATTTAGAAACTTTTATGTTAAATACATTTAGTTTTAATTTTTCAAAAATACCTCGATTTACGATTTTTTCAATGATGCCCTGTTTTATTAGAAATTGACAGCACGTTCGAAAGTCGCATTTTTTAGCGTTTAGTGGTTGAAAACAATTGGAGTAATTCTATTTAAAGTTTTATGGATGAAATACTCTATGGAAAGTTAAGTAAGCTTGAATCCAAGCGCTGTCTGTTCGCGAGTCGATAACCTCGGTCAAAATCTAATTAATTTTCTTTAAGAATACAGCTCTGCACAAGTCTATGGCATTAAACTAAGGAGTAACATTGATTTCTTACTGTTTAAGACAAACAACGAAATTCTGATCATAGGGGACACGAACTGTAACCTAAAAGCCACCACGCTATCGGCAAAGGTAAGACTACCTCTCAAGACACTTGGGAATTTCATACAAATGATAACATCCCCGATCAGAATTACCCTAAACTCAACAAGTTTGATTGATCATATTTATGTAAATCACCCGGAACGAATCACAGAGGTCATAGTAAAGGCATGTGGAGCATCTGACCATGACCTAACATGGATCACAAGGAAGAGAATGAGTATAAAACTGCATAAGAAAATTACCTCGAAATTCGTTCAAGAACTCCATACAAAATTAAACAAGGCTAAGGAATCCATTGACAGCCCAGAAAGGGGCCTACAGATGTTACAAAATGAAATAATTGACCACCTGGACAAGCATGCTCCGCTAAGAGAAAAACATGTATCTACTAAAAGCGCCCCGTGGCTACTAACCTCAAATATAAAACATCAAATTCACATAAGAGACAAATTCAAGACAAAGACAAGAACAGTAAACCATGCTCATAAGGAAAAGTACCAAAATATGTACAGGAAACTGACAAACTTGGTCAACGCCCTTATCCATAAAGAGAAGACAAGATACTTCAAAATTAATATTGGAATCGGTAGTAATGAAACGACCAATATTTGGAAAACCATTAAGCCATACCTCAAGCAAAAGAATACCAAACTTATAACGGAGATGGAATACAAGGCCAATAAAAACAAAGATCCAGAAACTGTAGCAAACATGCTTAACGAATGCTTTGTGAACATAGCAGGGGAACTGCTTAACATGAAGAGTGTATCAAGACAGCGCCGTCACCAGCTAAAAATTTTAGGTTGGGCCACGGGAGGGCCAAAGGAAACGGAAGCCAGAGCTTTTAAACCATTTTCCATAAAAATTGAGAATTCGGTGGTAAATTACCACGGTAATTACCTTTATTAATAAACCGAGAAAATCGAAAATTGAGTTAAGCAGGTAAATTACCATGGTAATTTACCGATTTAAACCCTAGTACCCTAAAAGTAGGGGGACTAAACAAATTAAAGGACTCGCGATGGTAGCATAAACCAACGAATTCTTTAAATTTAACTTTACCTAAGTAAATCATACATAAACGGAGCGAGCGTAAGCGAGCTCCGCGAATTTGGTTAAATCTCACACAATACTTTTTCTGGTCACCCTTATACTTTTTCCAGACTTTCAATTTCCCACCAATATATTTTTCCCTGACATTTCCCTGACTTTAAAGGCCCATTTTTAATTTCCCTGAATTTTCCAGGATTTCCAGGTCGTGTTCAAACCCTGTTAACTTCATTTGTACTACATATCGAGCTTGAAATAGGGGATTCATCATCATGACCATGGTTCAATCCTTTTTCGGGTTTAGGTTTAGGCGGAACGAATCTTTTCAAGACTAAGACCCGTGAGGTATAAGAGGCTGGTTTCTGTTTAGCTCTTAAAGCGAGTTTCGGTTTTAATTGGGTTTTACAACTATTAAGGCTCATGTCTAAAATTGACGGCTATCCACGCAACTATTCAATTTGACCACACTATCCTGCCGCACGATATTTACTCGCTGCCACGATTCGCTAACAGCTCCATCCGCCGAATTTTGGATTCGGAATATTTCTTTTTCGAAGGTATGATGACGACGATAATACGATTCTGATTGTTAGACTTCCTTAAAAATTACCTCTGATTTTGTCTGTTTTGATATTTTAACCTTTCAAAGTGCATATGCACAATCGAAGCACATATTGTCAAGAAAATATAATTTGGCCATTAAATATAAAAGCCTGATTTTAATGGTTAAAGATGGTAAGCGACCAGCTTTAAAATTAAACTACCTTGGCTCTTCTGGCCACAAGCTCTAGTTTAAAAAAATTACTTATTACTCAGCCTGATATTGCTGCTTTTTACACATTGAGGATTCATACCATTCACACAAGGAAGAAAAGCTGCCTGGAGGACAAAAAGCAGATTTCCTTGTGCCCTCCTCCCTCCAGGTAAATAGTTCATTCTCCTAGTGAAAATGGTATTTTGGTAAGAATCTTCTAAGCATCTATATGAGAATTGCAATTACTTAAATTCCAGTCACATCACATTTAACATTTTATCGCAGAAATTAGATATTCTGTCTTATACCAAAAGTATATTTAGGGCCAGCTATTCCATATTTTTTCGCCCATGAATTTCATAGGGAGGGCCAAACCAAGTGCAGAGTGGGCCGGGCCCACCTGGACCTCCCTCTGGTGACGGCCCTGTATCAAGATGATAGCTAAAGCGCAAAAATTGGACTCACTTACAGCTGCCAGCGCAAAAGCTAATATTACATCTCTGCAACATAATTACCACCTAGAAGTGCTGAAATTCATGTACAGAATAAAAATTAGTTATTACCCTGACTTTATTCAAGGATGGTTTCAAACAACAAATAATAACGTAAAAACTCGTGGCACAACAAATAACTTCTATACGGAAAACTTCTCCAGATATAGAAATAAAAGCTTGAAGCATAAGGGTATAGAGCTCGGGAACAGACTCCCAATGGACATCAAACAAAAACAATCTTATAAACTTGTTATAGATAAGATAAACAATTATATGAACAATCTTACTAGTCTTGAGTAATAGCAGAAAAATTAGAGCTTTTCTCTCTTTAATTTTAAAATCTTGACTTAAAAGCAGGACACTTTTGTAAATAAGAAAATTCTTAAAGGTAAATCCTAAATAAAAGCCTATTATTATTAATATTATTATTACTATCATTAAACTAGATTACTGATTAAAGGAAGTTAAGCTAGATTACCGATTGTAGAAAATCAAGCAAGATTACCGATGGCGGGTAATTAAGCTAGATTGCCGATTCGTAATAATTTCCAGTTAGTGTTTAAATTTCACTAACCACTTCTGCTATGAGGATCCTTTTACCGACGTTTTTTTTATTATTTTTCATATGGATGAATAGAAGTGAACTTCGAGGGTTGTCGTGTATAAAATTATTTAAAAAACCTTTGTAATAGAAATTTATAATTCTCACCATTTTCCGTCTAATTTTGTATTTTTAAACCCTTTACGGGGACCTTTGACGCAACGGTTTTTCATGTTTTTGCTTTTGGTGAAAATAATGCGATTTATCTAGATATCGTATAACGAAGTAGAAATATCTTCGTGGTTTTGATGTCTTTCTGTTAAATTGAAATTTTAAATAAATCACATTTTGTGTTTAAATTTGAATTACTACATCCGCTATGGGGACCCTTTTCTTAACGTTGTATTATTATTTTTCATATAAATGAATAATAGTAAACTTCGTAAGTTGTCGTATCTAAAATTATTAAAAAAACCTTTTTCTTGAAATTTATAATTTACACCATTTTGTGTCTAATCTTGGATTTTCAAAGCCTTTACGGGGACCTTTGAGTCAACGGTTTTTCATGTTTTTTGCTTTTGGTGAAAATAATGCGATTTAACTAGATATCGTATAACGAAGTAGAAATATCTTCGTGTTTTTGATGTCTTTCTGTTAAATTGAAATTTGTAATAAATCACATTTGTGTTTAAATTTGAATTACAACATCCGCTATGGGGACCCCATTCCCAATGTTTATTTTATTATCTTTCATATGGATGAATAAAAGTTAACTTCGAAGGTTGTCGTGTATAAAATTATTTAAAAAAAACCTTTTACTTGAAATTTATAATTTACACCTCCTTTTACTTGAAATTTATAATTTACACCATTTTGTGTCTTTAAATCCTTTATGGGGACATTTGAGATAACGGTTTTTCATGTTTTTTGCTTTTGGTGAAAATAATGCGATGTATCTAGAATTCTTGATATCGTATAACGAAGAAGAAATATCTTCGTGGTTTTGATGTCTTTCTGTTAAATTGAAATTTGTAATAAATCACATTTTGTGTTTAAATTTGAATTACTACATCCGCTATGGGGACCCCATTTCCAACGTTTTTTTTTAATATCTTTCACATGGATGTATAAAAGTTAACTTCGAGGGTTGGCGTGTATAAAATTATTTAAAAAAACCTTTTTCTTGAAATATATAATTTACACCATTTTGTGTCTAATCTTGGATTTTCAAAGCCTTTACGGGGACCTTTGAGTCAACGGTTTTTCATGTTTTTTGCTTTTGGTGAAAATAATGCGATTTATCTAGATATCGTATAACGAAGTAGAAATATCTTCGTGTTTTTGATGTCTTTCTGTTAAATTGAAATTTGTAATAAATCACATTTGTGTTTAAATTTGAATTACAACATCCGCTATGGGGACCCCATTCCCAATGTTTATTTTATTATCTTTCATATGGATGAATAAAAGTTAACTTCGAAGGTTGTCGTGTATAAAATTATTTAAAAAAAACCTTTTACTTGAAATTTATAATTTACACCTCCTTTTACTTGAAATTTATAATTTACACCATTTTGTGTCTTTAAATCCTTTATGGGGACATTTGAGATAACGGTTTTTCATGTTTTTTGCTTTTGGTGAAAATAATGCGATGTATCTAGAATTCTTGATATCGTATAACGAAGAAGAAATATCTTCGTGGTTTTGATGTCTTTCTGTTAAATTGAAATTTGTAATAAATCACATTTTGTGTTTAAATTTGAATTACTACATCCGCTATGGGGACCCCATTTCCAACGTTTTTTTTAATATCTTTCACATGGATGTATAAAAGTTAACTTCGAGGGTTGGCGTGTATAAAATTATTTAAAAAAACCTTTTTCTTGAAATATATAATTTACACCATTTTGTGTCTAATCTTGGATTTTCAAAGCCTTTACGGGGACCTTTGAGTCAACGGTTTTTCATGTTTTTTGCTTTTGGTGAAAATAATGCGATTTAACTAGATATCGTATAACGAAGTAGAAATATCTTCGTGTTTTTGATGTCTTTCTGTTAAATTGAAATTTGTAATAAATCACATTTGTGTTTAAATTTGAATTACAACATCCGCTATGGGGACCCCATTCCCAATGTTTATTTTATTATCTTTCATATGGATGAATAAAAGTTAACTTCGAAGGTTGTCGTGTATAAAATTATTTAAAAAAAACCTTTTACTTGAAATTTATAATTTACACCTCCTTTTACTTGAAATTTATAATTTACACCATTTTGTGTCTTTAAATCCTTTATGGGGACATTTGAGATAACGGTTTTTCATGTTTTTTGCTTTTGGTGAAAATAATGCGATGTATCTAGAATTCTTGATATCGTATAACGAAGAAGAAATATCTTCGTGGTTTTGATGTCTTTCTGTTAAATTGAAATTTGTAATAAATCACATTTTGTGTTTAAATTTGAATTACTACATCCGCTATGGGGACCCCATTTCCAACGTTTTTTTTTAATATCTTTCACATGGATGTATAAAAGTTAACTTCGAGGGTTGGCGTGTATAAAATTATTTAAAAAAACCTTTTTCTTGAAATATATAATTTACACCATTTTGTGTCTTATCTTGGATTTTCAAAGCCTTTACGGGGACCTTTGAGTCAACGGTTTTTCATGTTTTTTGCTTTTGGTGAAAATAATGCGATTTAACTAGACATCGTATAACGAAGTAGAAATAGCTTCGTGTTTTTGATGTCTTTCTGTTAAATTGAAATTTGTAATAAATCACATTTGTGTTTAAATTTGAATTACTTCATTCGCTATGGGGACCCTATTCCCAACGTTTTTTTATTAACTAAACGTTTAAATATATTAAAAATAAGGCATTGTATAGTACACTTCAAGTTACCCATTAAGTGTTCAGATATTGATTTCTTAGCTCCGTTATGGACTTTAAGAACCTCTCAGTTTTGGTATATTCCGTCGTAATGGAAATTAGTAATATATATATATATATATATATATATATATATATATATATATATATATATATATATATATATATATATATATATATATATATATATATATATATATATTACACTTTAGAGACGTTATGCTCTCTTATCTTAGAGGCCTAAACAAACTTAAATATTGCCTACACCTTATAATTTTTTTCATACTATTATTATTATTTGAAATTAAAAAATTAATTTGAGCATATGTTATTTTTGGGTTTAATGGGGACCGGGGTGTGCGTCCCCATAAGTGACTACGGTCCCCACAGGATTGGTGTGTTTTCTCGTCGCGGTCCACATAAGTATAGTAATGCAAACGCACGAGGTGTCTCCTGCAGCGCAACGGCTTCGGGCCGATTAGTCGTTTGGCAGTCTACCCAACTTTAAAATGAGTGTTACATAATGGGTCATGTGGAAGGCCGGTGCCGAATCAAAATGTGTCACCCGCCAAACAGTCAACCAACTTTTTTATCTCTAAGAAAAACAGACCCTTGTCCTTTTCTTGGGACAGCGTTGATTTCATTCAGAAATGTAATTCAAAATCTTTACTTTCTTAATTCGGAGCAGCCGAAGCGTCTTTATTTTTATTTCATTCTCTATTATAAAAAAACGTCTTGGTTTGGACCAAGGCCGAAAAAACAAACGATATGTGTGAGGTTTATCATTTGACTGAAGTTTCAGATATTGCAATTGTTTTAGTTATTTTTATCCATTTAATCCTTAATCAGTATTAAATTCAATCAACTGATTTTACTGTTAATCGATCCATTCCCTCTAAATTAATTGAAAAAATTACATATCTACGCTTTTTCAAGAACAATTACATTTTCCGAAAACATTTTATCATGAAATTAATTATTTTGAAGGGAGGACGTATTGAGGTGTCAATATAGAATATTTGAAATATTCTACTGACTTTCTTAAAAGAGCAGGTGAACTTTGACATAATTCGAAAGGAAAATGTAAATATTTAATAGTGGATTCCAAACAAGGGTGTTGCACTAATTTATACATTTAATTTCGTATAACGAAATGCTACATTTCTATTGTCGCCTCTATGAAGAAAAGATTGCACTGCAATTTCCCTCTCCGTGCTTTAGAATTTCTTGGTCATAATTCAGTCTTCATTTGAAACGTCACCACCCCTTTCTACATTGTTGGCGCTACTTGTACACCGGTTACGTATTACGTGTAATCCTTTTAGTACGCATAAAGACCATTTCGGAAAACACACAGGGGCGAGGCCACCATTGGGGTATTCTCCCTCACACCAAGGGTCACCGCCAGACTGTGCCAAAGTTCACTACAGGCAAGAGGCTAGTCAAATCTCACTGCCTATAGCGGTGCTTCTAGGCAAGAGAGAGAGAAGACCTCAATGGTGGTATCACCCCTGTGTTTTAATTATCTGTATGTAATTTCCAAAATGGTCCACTCACTTACAAATGTACACCGATTACACTGAGTTATCGGTCCTTCAGGCGCTAGCGAGTGTCAGGCCACAACCGTAATCATTCATGTACACGAATGTTTTATAGTTTTAGGTTATTAATGTTGGCGGGCAAGTCCGGAGAGTCATGTACCGTTCACTAATGTGAAAAGGTCTCGAACTATATGATAATATTGGCTGAGTGTGTTGCGACGGCTCAGATGACCCATACACTGGAACCACTGGTGATTGTAAAACTGTATATATTGGGAATATGAAGGAATGGGGGGGAGTTACATCAAAAGCGCATACATTAAAATAAAATAATAAATTTTTTGTGTGCTAAGAGTGCCACCTACTCAAAGAAACCACACACGATAAACGTTGATGCTTTGTCTTATGAGGACGACATTAGTTTATAAATAAGTTTGAGCAAAATAAGTTATTTATCATAATTTCTTGAACATCAGTCTTCTCAGAAACTTACTACAGATTTAAACTTTTTTGCTGCAAACTTCAAAATTTGTCAAGCCAGCCTTAATTAAAACTATGACCGTCAATGTGCTTTCAAGTTAGTAATCATCGACACGAAATCCCTTCAAAATAATTAATTTCATGATAAAATGTTTTCGGAAAATGTAATTGTTCTTGAAAAAGCGTAGATATGTAATTTTTTCAATTAATTTAGAGGGAATGGATCGATTAACAGTAAAATCAGTTGATTGAATTTAATACTGATTAAGGATTAAATGGATAAAAATAACTAAAACAATTGCAATATCTGAAACTTCAGTCAAATGATAAACCTCACACATATCGTTTGTTTTTTCGGCCTTGGTCCAAACCAAGACGTTTTTTTATAATATCTGTCACTTCAGTCTTAATGTAATTAAAATTTGAATAATTTTATTTTTGCTTTACCGTCAAACATTTGGGGTTGATCTATTTCTAATTGCTTAAAGAAGTACTTAATTATCGTTAATTACATTTAACTTATATCCAATAACATTGATTTTGATATCCATATAATGTTGTACCATAAGTCTATTATGGGGACCTTACATAATAGACTTATGGTTGTACTTTATTTATGAAAGAAGTTTAAAAACGACGGTATTTGAAATATTGAAGAAAAATATTTGTTTCGTAACACTGTATACACATACAGTATTGTCGAGATCAGACCAACAGCATTGAATGTTGCCAGATTAAATTGTTGCTGGTGATTTTACGAACTATGTTAATGATATATTAAAATTTAAATGGAAAAGTTACATTTTGACACATTCCTAACCCTAAAATTTTGTATTTGGAGCCTATTAAATGCATTATAGTGATAATGTAATTAATTTTAGTGTTAAATAGGAAAACGTTTAGGCTGAAAGAACTCGCGTAGTTTAATCTTATTTTCTTATTTCAGTTAAAGGTTATCTATAGTTACCCAAAAAACCTGTTGTTTTCGATTAATTTCACGTTAAATATGGTTATTAAGTTGAAATTAACGGCTTATCTTCTTTTATTAGTGTTATTGCAGTTTATAATACGAGTTTGAATAAGAAATTCTCCTAAATTGCAAACTTTAGAGGAGTGCCTGTTTGACTCTTGCGGAACAATCACTATTTTGCCCCAAAACTTTTAAATATCGCGCCTTTTCAATGGCTCTCTTTTAAAAATGGGAAAAATGCTTTTAAATGACAATTTAATTAATCGTAAGAATTCAACAGGAAAATGGAGGCTGGGTGAAAGATAAGTGTAGTTTTAATTTTAATTTGTTAGTTTAATTATAAGGTATCCATGAATTTACCCAAAACATTCGTGTTTTGGGCTAATTTCACATTAATTATACTTAAGTTTAATTTAACGGCTTATCTTGTTTATCTAGCGTGGATTTCGTTTATAAAACAAGTTTCAATAAAATATTAACTTTAATTGCAATCACCCTAAAATTTTAATGTATGCGCTTCTGATGTATTTTAACGATCATTTAAATTAATTTGAAAGTGAAATAGGAAACTACTGTGGCTGTACGAAAAACTTGTGATGTTTTAATCTTAATTTGAGCGTGGTTCGTGAGAGTGGATTAAGCTTAAAATTTATTTGAATTTTTTACCCTAATTGCAATGTTTAGTGCAGTTTAATATTTTTTCCGCAAATTCATTTTTTAACCCAAAACTTTTGGATTTCGCGGCAATTATTGTACTTTAAAATAGTTTAAATTAACTTAAGTGTCAAATAGAAAATATTCGACTTTAATGGCTTGGGTAGTTTTAATCAAAATTAAAGAGTTTATTTAAAAGTTATTTGAGCCTTTATCCAAAAAATGTATATTTTGGTTTAATTTCACGTTAATTATGTTTAATTAACGTAGGACTGTGTTTTGGCACTATACATTTAGTGTTATAAAATGAGTTTAAATGTATACTTCACCTTAATTGCAATTTTTAGTGGAGTTTTAGATTCTCATTTTACGCTAAAGTTTTGAATTTCGCGCCTATTAAGGTACTTTGGAGATAATTTAAATTAGCTTATGTGTGGGGCTTTACCAACGGCTTGGGTAGATACAATCTTAATCAAGAACATCATTTAAGAGTTATCTGAATTTTCATCCAAAAAAATGTATATTTTAGTTTAATTTTACCTTAATTACAGTTAATTACGTTGAAATTAACTTGTCGTCAGTGCTCATTAAGCTTATAAAATGTCTTTTAAAAAATAATTCACCTTAACTCTAATGTTTAGAGGAGTTTTTGATTATTTCCAACAAATTGCGTTAAATTTTTATCATATCCTGAGCTAGGTTTGTGGTAACATAAAGATTATCTATACAATATGTTAATGAATGATGTTATTCTATAGTTTAGCTTTAATATCAGTAATTAACCAAATACCTTTACAATTCATAGCAATTTAAACCAATAAACAAACGGCAATGTGGACTGTGGAAATAGAAAACAACGTAACCCTCCGTTTCTAACGTGGTTAGGTTGAGAGAATCTGGGTTGTAAACATGAAAATTATTTGACTAATTAAATTATATAACGACACTGTCCTCCTGGATTAACCAGCACAACTGTTTCTTATGAATTAAACAATCCACTGTTAGTAACAAGTAGTTTATAAAATGATAACGTATCATCACTGTATGACTGATTCAATAGGATCAAAATTGTTTTAACGAATAATCTGGTCCTCTACATTGGTTTAGTTTCAGGAATTATACCACACACATTGACAATTAGTAGCATTTTAGTGAGATTAACAAATAATGAAACCGTTTATACCAGTCCTCAAATGAGAATGTTGACTTAACAGCGCTAACATTAACACCACTCTTTTAACTGCCGAAGGAAAAACAAATTGGAAATTTTGTCATCTTTCCTGTAATATTTTGAAGTCGAATTCTTCACAGGGTGAAAACACTACCGTTGATTTCTAAACCATAATAATTTGGATATATATGCCATTTTTTACTGTCATAGATACAGTATTAAGTTACAAGAAGCGTAAAACCTTGGCCCTAGGGTTGGGATTTGTAGCATGAATCGAAGCAGACTACGTATTTTGTAATTCCAAACAGAGCTGGAAATTAGCTTTCTTATAATCTTTAAAAGGAAAGACACTATAAACACTATAAACACTATATAACATATAGTAACTAAAATACAACTTAAGCCTTGGCCGTAAAGAACGTCGAAAAGCTTACTTTAAATGATATAAAAACCTCTATTAACTGTAATTATTTACCTGAATTACTTTTCTAGACGAAAATTCGACCTGATAACGACGTATTTCTTATTAAGGGTGCTACAGTTAATTAGAAAATACATATAAAGGTGCTCAAGCTCGGACGAAATACAAAAGTAATTTGCTGGCAGCTGGAGTCTACTGCTAAGAAATTTGGAAAATCAGCAAGAAAGCCAACATTTACAATTAGTCAACGTAACTTGTTAGCACCCACAAACCTAGGACCTTCTAGTTGTCAACGAGAACGAAATGAAGAAAATAGGTTTAAGCGCGCTATAAGGTTAGGCTGACATCTGACCCAAAAGTAATTTTTTGACTTACTATCTTAATTAGTTAAATTACAAAAATTAGAATTCATTAATTAAAAATCGAAACCCGTAAGTTTCCCGTTTAATAAATGCTTGTTAATTTAGAAGTATTCCGAAAACTAACTTCGCTATACTTTTTCCGTATGGCCTATGACCATTTCGTTAAAAAAACGAAAATTTTTTAATGCTTTTTCTATGGGACGCTAACCCTAAAAACTGTGAATTTTCCTTTAACATTACGGAAGGGTGTCATGCCATATCTACAAGGGCCTACCGGCCCTGTAGAATATCATCAAAACTAATGACCAAGAAATGAATAGACCATTTCGGTATTACGCGCAGCACCATTCCTCGTCGTAGTGGAGCCCGTATTTTTATAATTGAGCGTTCAGCATTGAAAAAATGCGATAATTAATATGTTGCTTCCTCTTTGTCAAATAAATTTTAAAGCGATAAAAATATTACTTTGCTTAAATAAATTTAAACATTATCAAAAACCGAGAATTATTATTGGTAGTCTTTATTTTCTCACAAATACATTTAGTAATTATTTATTTTCCCACAAATACATTTAGTAATTATTTATTGACCCACAAATACATTTAGTAATTAATTATTTTCCCACAAATACATTTAGTAATTATTTATTTTCCCACAAATACATTTAGTAATTATTTATTTTCCCACGAATGCATTTAGTAATTATTTAATTTCCATTTATTTCTTAGAATACATCAATAAATATCTGTGTAGTAATTTATGTATCTCGTTAACAAATTCTTACGCGTATTTTCGAATTAAGAATCATCGCGATTTTACAAAAATATTAGTAATTCCAATATTCTAATTAATTTTAGTTGTATATACTAATAACTTTGGATTTCCTAATTGGAACTCACTAGCACTAGGTCATGCTAATTTTTTCAAATTTTGAAAAAGACTGCTTTCATTCGCCGACAGAAGAATTTATTTACGGTTACAATTATCGTAAGAACTTCTACATTGTTTCACTTAGAACTTTGGTCAGTTGAGTATTTGCCGAAGATCGCGTTAGCTATTTACATGCTATTATAGTGACTTTAGCTTATGGTCATTTCCAAGTGTCACTTTTTTAAATAAACTTGGTTTCATCCGCAAACGACAATCAGCAAAAGTGGATAAGAGGAAAGTTTTAAAGTGGCCAGAAGTCGCGAGGCATCAGAGTTTCGCCATGATTGGCCGTTCAATCGGCGTAGCTCAATTAGGCTTATTCACTCCCTTAAAGAAGTCTTTTGCTAGTTCGCGGTTCCCGTCATCTGATATTGTGTATGCTAAATTTCATTCGGTCGAATGCGGCCTCGCTCCATGTCTTAAAATTTGTAATCTTTGCTTACGGGTTGTGTACAATTTTGATGTGTCATTTAACCATGAAGATACCTATGCTTTGTGCAAATAAATACTATTCTGAACCGACTCTTAGCCGTGTGTTTGTTCGGATCAAGATCGTTTTAAATCAGTTTCCGGTTTAAAGTTCCGTTGCGAGGGATTACATACCTAACAATCCTCGTTTAAGCCTAATGATGTGCAGTGGTTCTCGAAACTGGAATCTTGTCAGTAGCTCGACGGTGAAGACGAAAGAAGCGACTCCAAGCATTGCCGCCCACAATCTGAACTTGGCTTCAATGTCCTTGAACCCGAGTTTGTGGACTTCATTCTCAGCCGTCGAATGTTGAGGTTCCAATTCGAAGTGCCTGTCCCTCTCGAACACGCGGTGAAATGCTGTGATTTGGCCGGTTTCCACGAAAGATCGCAATCTGCAATCATCAAATGGTGAGATACTTTAATTTTTCAATTCAGTAACTTAAATCAGGTTGCAAAATTTGTCCGCGTGATTAATGCTGACTTTATTTGATAGTTTCAAGGTACACACGCCACACTTTTGGCCGGGACTTGAATAATGATATTCCCCAAAGATTTCAAGTGACACTATGAAGAGTTGACGATAATTATGCCGATTTTGATTAAAATACGCGAGTTATTAAATGAATTCGGGTGGATTTCATGGGCGCGTAGCGATATGAACATTAAACAAAAACCCTCATTTAAAGCGTGTTTCGTGATTTGCACGCTTTTCACTTGGACTTTGTTGACAGCGGTTTACCAAATGAGCAATTGATTGGTTTTGTGGTGTCAAAATTAAGCGGTGCTAAGAAAATGGTCTATGGGATCAATCAGTAGTTGGAAGTGGAACTGCTAAAATTTCCATTCAACTACGCATCGGTTCCACGAGCAATAACGTAACGCGATACGTAGCTCTTGAACTCGCCATTATGCGCTCGAGAGTAGTTGTATGATAATTAGCATTTTTCCAGCGTTATTAGTCAATGCGCGTGAACGCCAGTTGAGGCATAGAATTATGGAAGAAGACTCGAGTAGCACAAAAACGTAGATTGTTCTAACATTAAGAAAGTTAACGAACCTTTGGTTGATGTTCTTCAGAGCTTTAGGATTCATTGTTGCATTTATAACTGGGAGCACTAGCGGTTGTTGCAAGTACTTGGCCGAACCAAGATGAAGATGCGATAGTTTCAGCTTTCCCTCATCCGAGAGATCTAACAAGGCCATGTGTAAAAAAGGTATATCTCCAAACCATATTTGCTTTCCTGACTGAAAGTCTCCCGCTTCCAAGTCTTTTGCTCGCTGATGCCAGAGAGTTTTCATTTCATCGTCAGTCTGTTAGAATTGAAATTTTATTAATGGACTTTGGAAATGAGATTAAAGTGTTCAAAAATCTTCACCGATTGTTTAACATTGTCGTATATAGTCGGAAAAATGAAAACTTTGGCGTCGGGTACTTTCAATAAATCCGGAATTCCGTTAATGTTCTCTATCTTCTGAGACGAGAAATTGGCTTTCAAAACTCCGTTGAACAAATTGACGAAAACCACGACTATCAAGAGAAAAACCCCAACGCTGAAGCGAATCGCCAGTGACGAAGAAACATCGAAGCCTGCACCGACACAAACCAAAAGTACAAGATTGAGTGGTTGCAGGCACTGTTCATTTACTTCACTGTACTGGACGTGTGGGTGTGTCTGTGTGCACTGTTACATCGAAGGGGAGCGCGTTCGCGGTTCGCAATCAAAGCAAACGGGTTTGAAATTTCTAGACCGCATTCATACTTAATGGAAATTCGAAAAAGTTGTAGTTCACTACCTTAGCTATTCCGCGTTTAATAGTGGCTGTAAAGTATTAAGGACGGATTTTTTAGAAATCGGCATTATCTCTCTATTGTCAACGTCATCTTATCTTTATCGATACTCGAAAGTTGTTCTCAGATGTTGCTTGTTAAATCTTATTATATCCACAACTTTGTTTATAAAAAATCGTTTATCCACTAATTTGTGGAAAATGGATAGAAAATGCCCACCTCTAGGGGTTTTATTTCTCTTTTGATTGGATGTACTTTTAACTTTGCGCGTCCCCCATAGATGGCATGGAAAATTTATAGATTTATACGGCATCTTTCGTGTTTAGTGTTTACGCGTGCGACGGTGCGAGACAGGCAAGGGGGGCTCACGCTCCCTTCAAAAAAATTTTTCTCTCCAACAACTCGCTTGTGTGACGTCACACTAGACCACCACGGCTCTGCTTATCATAGGAATCAGGGCGCTCGCTTTAAAATTTTGTAACTAACTGCCCTTTAATTTCCAAAATTTGAAAAGCCCGTCCCGGCCTGGCCCGATAAATTGTTGGACCCTGGAGACTCTACCTTTTCCCAAAATGGCTCCGAAATAAAGAAAGAGTTTTTGAGCAGCGACGGACATCATTGATCCTGGAATTCCCTTGAATCGCTTGTGAATGATATCAATCATCGTTAAGACTCCCATAACGCAAAGCAACCCGCTCCAAATCTGAAAAAAGTGTTTTCAGAGAAGCAACGATTTTGAATTACTTTGCCAAAAAATAGACGTAATTACTAGATGGCTCTCAAGCACCCTATAGCTGGAGGCTCCTAGCAGCCCACAAACTAAATGATATGTTTATTTTGTATTTGTAGACGATAACCTTGTGTTTCATAAATTATAGTTAAGTAATTAGGATAAACAATGGGTGTAGTTCTTTGCATTTAATTCTGACATCCACAATTGCAACGCTAATCAAAGCTAGTTCAGGAAAAGAGCTTACACTTAGAGATGTGAAATTACCGTAATTTTTAACAAGTCGCGAAAAAACATTTACGTATCAGCAAATGTGGATGAGAGGGAAAGCATGACAATGGCCATAGAGCCTGTGTTAAAAAACGTGGACATCAAAGTTTCGCCAATAACTATTTAGTTTACTAGTGACTGATGGACTTGCAAACTCGCGACTGAAAGTAGTGTACACATTTATGCTCCTTGGTTTAACCATAACCCACTCGATCACGCGCATCACTGCTCGCGTTATAAATTACCGAGATTTGTTTTAAACGTATCTAGTTTTATGTGCTCTTCTATTGCTTCGATAACCTTACTTAAATCCCTATTATACCTTCAAATACCTTTTAAAACATTACCAGCTACTATGTCCTGACATCAAACACAAATCGAGGAAGGTCTAGCATACACAATAGCAGACGACGCTAACCGCGTAACCGCGAAATAACACAAGACCTATTTTAAGGGAGTGAACAGTCCCAGTATAGCTACGCCAATAAAACGGTCAACTACGGCGAAACTCTGATGACTCGCGACTTATGGCCATTTTCATACTTTTCCTCTCATCCACTTTTGGTATCAGCTAGGTGTGGTTGGGAGTGGGGAGGGCGTTTGAGTTTCCTATGAGCTTATTTAGTACAGTATTCGTATTTTTTAACTCATTTAGGTAATATTCGGTTGGGGTACATTAAGGTCTTACCACACATAGCTGAAAAGGTTTTATCGTCTACCCAACATACACAGCAACCCAGCCTTCATACATAGTGCCCTTTCCGCCTGAAAATGAATCTCTCACACTAGCTCCCCGCGCTAACCCCAGAAACCGTAGTAAAGAGAAAATATTTTAATTTGAAACGCTTTCAACAAATGGGCTTCGCTACAGCTGTCCATCAAATTAAACCAAATTGGAGGGTTGCCACGATACCAATGTTGTTTACCAATACTCCCAAGAGACGGAGCAGGGGTCCCGACTAATTAGTTTTACGTCCGTCCCATGTCAGTTAAACTGCTGCAAACGCAAACAAAAGCCCCAATGTAATTTTTTTTTATCGAAATTCTTTGCTTAATCTAGCCACACTTGTTCCTGCTGTACCCCGGCCACAAACACAAACAAACACACGTACAGATCATCAGTGCAAAGCAAGGTCCGCTTACATAACCACACCTAGCAAAATTACCTGTAAGTTAGCGATTAAAATTATGGAATAACAAAAATAACCGTAATTTATGATATTTTATATTATAACAGGCTTATTACCGTAGTAATTTACGTGATATACCGGTAAAATTTGTAAAATTACTGTTATTTACGTCGTACTCTCTATACTTACACCAATGGAAATAGTTTTTAAATCGTCGAAGGCTCCGACTGGTGCAGCGTTGAACGTCAGATTTTTGGCAGACAGTAATCTTTGATGGGCGTACGTGACTGGAACTGTGAATTTTGAGGACAAAAGCATTCGCATTCCAAAGTCGTAAGTGATTGGTTGTGCTAGCAGGTCCACTTTCTGGAAGTGCGTATGAGAAAAACAGTTTGTAGTTGGCCCTTAATGGGAGCATGAAGGGATGAAGCAAGTTGAACTCATTCGCTTTAAAATTATACAGTGAAATGAAAAAAGGTTAATGAAAAATGTTGCCTGAAATGTATTCTCGACTATTTTTACTCTGAACTTCCAAGCAAAGCTCGACCATCCATTTTAAATAGGCCTTGTCAAGAAAACTAGAGTGCTCTCTGCAGGTTGAGAAGATTTCACCTACTAGAGTTTTGGCGGAGAACGTTTCGTCAGTGGAACACGATCTAACACGCTACTACGTCACACTAGTTACGTATTTGACTTTTTTAAACTTTGCGAGTCAAATGGTTTTGTATTACTCGTCGCTAGGGGTCGCTAACGAACTAGTCAAAGCAGGCTACAATAAACCTTAGAACAAATATGGCACCCGAACATCGTGGTTGTTGTTTCTCATTCTTAATTAACACTCGAAAGAACCAGCCATTATAATTTGTTAAGCGTGAAAGAAACCTAACTTGTATAAAAGAACGTAAAAACACTCGAGGACCGTCGCTCCGTCGAATTTTTCAGAGCAAGAAAGAGCAATTTTTGAGATCAGTGGAAAACGCGACTCAGGGCGAGTGTTGCACTCGTGTTCCCGGTGACGGACACTTAGTGTTCTAGTGCAGTCGGTGGACATCGCTATTACGTTTACCCAATCAGGCCTGGATCTAGCCAGTGAGGGGCCTAGGGCACATTGCTAACGCGAGGCCCCTAATTTTTTAGTATAGGTTAAAAATTCCATATTTATTCATTAACATCGAAATCATTGACAAATTCCTCGAGGCTCAAGGACTTTATATCAGAATGTCGTCAGCTTATATTTTGGTTGCCCCCACAATTGTGGCATGGCCTAATAGATCACGCATTCCCGCTTCACAAAACTGCTAGCGCATGGTCTGCATGGGTTATGACCATTCATGAACGCTTGTAATTCTCGTTCTTGGGAAAGTTTTTATGTGGCCTTTACACGCTCAATTTTTTGCGCAAATTAAATGGGGAACATCTATAAATTAATCATCTTAAAAATTATTCCCAAGACTTTTCACTAATTGTGCAATTCAAAATCCATCAAGATATTTAAAGCTCATTATTTAGAAAAAAAACCTTATAATTTTATTGGACAAATATATTGATGGAATTCAACATGATATATTCAATTGTATTGAATATATTTTGATCACAATAAAATTGTTGATGCTGAGTCCGGGTACAATTTTATTGTCCAAACATTACATATAAAGCGTCAAATACACAAACTTTAATGTTATTCGAAAACGAAATATTGTTCAATTGTTTGAATAACATTTTGCGCGATAAAAACTCATTCAGATTTTTTACGCAAATATTGTCCAAAATTTACCGCAAATGATGTTCAATTTCCATTATATTTGAACTTTGCACAAATGTTAGTCTGGATAACATTTTATTTATACTTCGTAACTTAAACAACGAGCCCTACGTTTTTTGTGCCAATTATTGAGCGTGTAGGGTCCCCAGTTTTATTGCAACATAAGCTTTCTATTATGTTCCCAGTGGTATGTTAATGTAAAGCCAACCCGACACGTTCAATAATTTGCGCAAAAAACGTGGGGCCCGTTGTTTTAGTAACAAAGTATAAATAAACGCTATCCAGACTAAGTTTTCTGCAAAGTTCAAAGCAACAATATTTTTTAGGAAATGGAACATCATTTGCAATAAAGTTTGCACAATATATCCATAAAAAAACTGACAATACATATTGTACGAGTTTTCTATTGCTCAATGTTATTTAAACAATTGAACGATATTTCGCATTTGAATAACATTGAATTCTATGTTTTTGACACCTTATATGTAATGTTTGGATAACAAAATTATACCCGGTCTATGGACTCAACATCAACAGTTTTTTTTGAGACAAAAATAAATTCAATATAATTGAAAATATCATGTGGAATTTAATCAATATACTCTTCCAGAAAAGTTATAAGGGTCTTTTCTAAATATTAGCCATTCAACAAAATGTTGGATTTTAATTTGCACAACAAAGGAAAAAGTTTGGAATTATCCATAAGATGATGAGCTTTATAGATGCCCCCCACTTTAATTTGTGTAAAATATTGAGCCTGTAAAGGCCGCATAATCTGAATTCTCGAACAGTTCGATTTATTAAAATAAATTGAAAGGAAAAATTTTGCAATTCTGAAACGGCCCGGGGAGGCCTTTGATATTTAGCGGGGCCCCTCCCAACAGCGGGGCCCTGGGCAGCCGCCCGGTCTGCCTTATGGGAGATCCGGGCCTGTACCCAGTTCCTCTCTTCAACCCATCAAGATCTTTTTAAAGCCTAATCAATCAGCGAAATGAGAATATAATTTTTCAATTCAAGAGTAAAAGCAATATTTGAGCGCTAAGTTTTTTAGTCAAGGCGGAGCTTGTTGCAATTTCGACATCAATAGCGCGCTCTGGTTACATATTCAACTAACGAGATTTTCCAGAAGTAAAATACAGCCAGCGCAGCGGGAGATGGGCACATTTTCAAATTTTCCTCTCTTATCTGGATTAGGCTTGCTTGGCAACTTGAATAGTACACAATGAAACCAAGGGTGGGGCACTTATTTCAAACTTAGGGCTAAAATGTTTTATTTATAGTGACAAACCTTCATGATTTTTTCATCATTAAAATCATTCACATGTATATACCTTAAAATAAAAACTCAATTAGGAAAGCGACTTTTACAACACCAAGAGCAAAACCAAGCGGGAGTACCAAACTATAAACCTTAACCAAATTTCAATATAGTACAAATTTCACCGAAAATCAAGTTTGCTAAGGGTGGTTTTACAATCCATAAAATGAATCCGACTTTTTGGTGAGAAACACTAGATTTTCCCATAGAGATAACGTCGAAATGTTTTTTACAAGTGAGGGTAAAATATGAAGACAAGTCACGCAAATACAATTTCCGTATTAGCTACGTGTGGTTGGGGGTGGGAAGGGCGTGTTTGCTTCGTATGAGCTAATGTAATACATTATTAGCGTTATCTCTTTCGCTAAGGTAATATTCGAGATTACCCAACAGTTGGGGTACTTTAAGTTCTTTTCGTCTATCCTGCCTCCACACACAATCCACAAACATACACACTCACGGATCATAATCTGAAATATCTTTCGTTGCTAAAAACCGATTACAACAACCGATTGAAGGGTCAACGACAACTATAATAAATAACAGCAACACAGCCATTATAAATAATGAGTGCGTGATAACTGTTTATTTAGGAGAAAACGTAACCTTAAATTTCATAAGCAACAAACCGTTAATTTAACGTCAATTATTCAATAATAATTAATATCATTCAATAATAGACTTAAATACGTTAAAGCTGTGAATTTAGTTCCTGTTAGTAGCGTTTGTAAAATAATGAGATATTTTAGGGGCGAACTAAAATTTAGGACAATTAATTTATAATCATAATTGAATAATTTAGTTTAAAATTTAAGTGTGTAATTTATTAATATTTTGTTGTAAAATTTTCTGTAGTTAATTTCAAATCAATATTTAAAATTGTAATCATTAAGTTTGTTAAGCAATGTTCATTTTTAATATTTTAAAAATTTGTCACGGTTTCATTTTCTCGTACCTTTTCTTTCAAGTTGTTTTCGATATTTTTTTGTAAACATGTTTTTTTCATTTGAATTTGAAAAACCCCTACTTCAGTGCAAGCGCGGGTATTTTTGCCCAAAGAGGTGTTTTCGATTTTTGAGCCAATAAGATGCCAATAAAAGGAATTATGGGTCTAAGAAAAAAAAAAGTAGCTACCAAAAAGAAAAATAAAAATTTAGAGTCTCTCGAGCAGTTAAACCATTAAGTTGGTAAGAAAATTGCTAGGCCCCCTTAAAAACAAAAACAATTAAAACAAATAAATCAATTACTCTTTTGTTAAATTTTACCCGTTTTGTGTACCGATCTAATTTTTTCTACTACCAACACCGAACCGAATCAACCGCGCTTATGGAACCGATGTTTCAGTCCGTCGGAACCGTGAAAACAGAAACTTTTAAGCTCTCCCAAAGCTAAATCAGCTACAGCGTTTTTCGGTATCGTTTGGCTTCCGTAAATTTTACGGTAATTTCTTAGAGTTTACGGACAAGATTAAATTTGTTTTTGCTTAGACGCGTATTCGAAGCACATATTAACAGCTGAGAATTGTATTCCACTTCCATTTGCTCTTGGTTAACGGTTACCTGATATACTTTACCGGAGATGTTTATTATTTTCAAATACGTAATAAACCATTCTTTGGAAAGAATATTTAGGAAAATCCCAAAGCGGCTAGGAAAAATTATTTTAAAAATTTAAATTTCGTTAAAATAAGAGGATTAAATTTAATAAGCTATCATAAAGTTCACAACTATAGTCTGGAACGCGGAATCTCAATGCGCAATTTCTTCAAACTCAAAAATCTCCGATGCACTATTTCGACAATCTTACAGCGTCAAGTTAACTCACAACGAACACTATCTGTACATTATTCACAACTAAAAAACGATTCAGATTTTGATAACTTACCTTATCAGACGTCTTCTTCCATATGTTAAGCAAATAGAAGCCCCTTGTCCAACAGCAGATTTATGCTCGGATTTAGAGTCACAAAATGATCGAATCTACAGCCTGTCCTCACCAGGAGAAGTCAAAACGAGTATTAGCGCCGGAATCGACCGAAGAGTCCAATTACTTCCGCACGCTCATTTTACTGTCATCATTAGCCTGTCCAAAACAGAGCCTTAATAGTGTTTCGACACCAATTTGTTAAAACGTTCATTTCTAATCACGGAAACAGACTTGGATTAACAGCCCCAAACGAGGAGCTCGTCACCCTCAGATTCGCGCTCCACCTATTAAAGCCTAGCGCGTTATAATTCTAGCGCTGCCAAGAGTAGGCTTTAAAAGATTAGGCGTTATCATTTTTGTAAAAAATAACGAGGGTGCAGACTTATTCACTGATTACTCCGAGTGGCTGGCCCCTCGACGCCAAGTTGGAATAATTACATTTTGAAATGATGGCATACGCGAGAAGCAATCACGGAGTGTTATTAAAGTCATTTTAGAGTCCGCTTTGTTTCGCACGCACATTTGCGATATCAAAACTTTAAAACTCGACAGTGTTACGACGCCGTGAAGTTAAAATGTTCATTTCTAAAGGCCCGTTTTCAATCAAGACTTTTTTGATAAGAAAATAAGTCTTTGCGTCTAAAGTAATGTTCAGTCAAAGGCAGGAACACAAAATGTAGATGGCTTTCAAACAAGCTTCAAATTCAGTTCGAGAAGCGGATATCTAAAAGAGTTAAGACATTTTTTCTCATTTTCTTTAAGTTTTAACCGCTCAAAGTGAAAGTAATTGAGTTACGCCATCTTTAGTCAATTTTATTCATTTGATGCTTGTTTGAAAACGATCCGAGTTGCGGATTTTCGATTTCAATTTTCATTTGCGTTTGAAAACGCGTCAAAAGTTCCAAAGGAAAGGCCAAGAGCTTGTAAAACGTTGATTGAAAAAGGCCCTTAATTTAAAGTCAGGGATAAAATCTCAGTTAATACAGGCGAAAAGCTCCAATAATGGCTTTGGTAATGATGGTTCAATATTAGGAAAAATAGCTAGCATATCGGTAATTAAAGTTTAAACTTTTCATTTGGCATTATTATTGAAGTTCAATTTATAACGCGATTGAGATCACTTACGAGGCGACGCGTTAGGTAGCGTCTCTGCTCAACATACCGCGGACTGCTAGTAAAACCAAAAAAAATTGAGATTCATGGAAAAAAAAATGCCAGATTTTAACATAAATAATAATAATAATAATAATCTAAACTTTGTCTACGAAGGGATTTCCACACTAAGCCTGTGGCTTGTTTACAGGTGGGTCCCTTTACAATGCATAGAGGGGTAGTGGCTAGCCCCTATGCCACAGCTAACCTACAGCGCCCCCTATACTAACTATTACCGTTAACCTCTGCAAGTTTTGATGGAAAGGAGAAACCGGGTTAGACCGCGGTGGAAAACTCCTTTTAACAAGCGCGGATAGAACTTGCAAACACTACGCAGAAGGATTTGTTCCCAGATTTTCACCCGGTGCCACAGTCCGGGATCGAACCCGGGATCCTCTTGCTGCGAGGCGAAAGCGCAAACTGCTACGCCACCCCGCTAAATATCGTTTCCACCGGCAGGAATCGAACCTTGGTCAGCGGAATGCTTATCGACGACGCAACCAACTGAGCCACCACACCACTGGCGTAATTAGCGTGATAAATTCAACTTGAATGTACCATTTAAAAGAGGCACGATTTCAAATAAGTACCTTCTTCCTCGCCGTGTTTCGAACCGGGGTTCGCTGTGCGGCTTTTACTGCCACGCTACCTACTGCGCCACCTCTTTCGTTCCATAACCTCCGTTATAAATTAAACTTCAATGCATCATCAAAAGAGGTCAGATTTTTGCATAATTATCAATCAACCGTTGAAATTCGAACCGGGGTCCGCGGTATGGTCAGCAGAGACGCTACCTAACGCGTCGTCTCGTGAGGGACCTCAATGGCGTTATAAATTTAACTTCAAAAATAATGCCAAATGAACCGTTTAAAAGTTTGTGCTAGACACGGTTCGAACCTGAGAACGTGGCTTGACAGACCACGATGCTAACCACTTAGTCACCGACGTTATGCTCAGTGTTTTAAATAATAAGGTAAATTTAAAACGTTACGGACTTTATTAACTAGAAAATAATTCAACTAGAGGATTAGAACCGCGGCTCGCAGTGTCGAAAACCGCTACGCTAACCTCTTTGATAGCAGGAAGCTGTTAGTAAGCCGAGCTCAAACTATACGGTACAATATACAATTAGGGTTTGCTAATAACAAGAGCAAATTAATAGAAAACTGTCCTTGTAGACAAAGATGAGAAAAAGTAAGAGATAAGTGTAGAAAATTAATTGCCTGAAGTAACAGATATTAAATTTTCACTTTTGAACACATGATTATAAAACATCAATTATTTGAAAAAATTCTCATCTTTGTTTTTTTCACCAAAATTACTTTAGTAGAAATATTTTATCATGACCCATATATCATTTTAAAAATAATACGCGTTTTCTCTCAAATATTTACAATTTGGTTGAGCCCTATAAGGGGAATAAAATGGACAGAAAATTGTTATCAGCTTCTTAAAGACCATGTCAGTCGAAAGTAAAACGTAGTATGAAGCTAGTATCCCTTAAAAAATTCTTGAAGAAGCCTTTTTCTAGAGCTAATATTGAGAGCAAAATAATACTAATGTTGAAAAATATTTTTCGCAAAAGCAATAGCCCCTTCCAAAAAGTTTGACTGCCTTGTGCATCTTGTTGTTTAAGTTCTTCGCGCATGTGCAGTTGGAGCTAAAAAACGTCATATCTAGGTTGTGAACTAGGCTATGCGGGATCACTACTTCCTGTTTGTAGGAAGAACTGAACTGACTCAGACTAAGAACATTTTTTCAAAACTTTTTGGAAGGGGCTATTTTTGTGAAAATAACCAAGATAAGAATTTTTTTCAAAAAGTTGATGATTTATAATCATGTGTTCAAAAGTAAAAATTGAATATCTGTTACTTCAGGCAATTAATTTTCTACACTTATCTTTCACTTTTTCAATAAGCCTTTGTCTACAAAGTTTTTATTAATATTCCTATTGGTTTTACATACATAATATTAAGGGTTCATTTTTAAAACAAACACTTTCCAATGATCATATCTTGGTTAGGATGTCTCTAACTTTGTCTTTGTTAAAATCGGTCATAGATTTTACATTTTCGATTCGAAAACGCCCGTACAAAAATAACACTCACTGAGTCAGAAGTGAGATGAGACTTGAAGTGAAGAGCTCTAGCATTGATAGTAGATCCTGGCACTAGTGAACAAATTTGAGCAGATTTTATGCCGCTTCCATCGCGCCTACACAAAAGAGAAAAAAATTGGTCGAGTTCCAAAAACATTTCCTACCTCCTTCCCCTCAACCCAAAGCTGCCGAACACGGACGCGGCTCCTTGAATCTAGTTCGGCCGTCTACCGCCACGAGCGTCTCACGTTTTGAGAGAGAAAATTCAGAAACCGCTACTAGAGGGCCAACCGTTGGTGTGTTATGAAGAATATTCACTTTCGCCGAGTGAAGAATTTGGTTAGCTCAGTACTTCTAGTCTTATCTCACTTCTGACTGAACTAACCACTATTTTTGCAGAACCCAAATCCATCGGCAGAAAAGCCGTGTGAAATCATAGCCACCAGTCGTCATTTGAAAGTGCAGGTTTTAAGTAACCCTTTATAAGGGATAGAGCGGGGCAGGGTATCGGTATCGGGAAAAACAAACTTGATAGGAAAAGAGGAAGTTATAGTTTACTCCCTTTCATATCGATAACGGACTTGAAATTGTAGTTTTTTGCGATATCTATATACAGCCAGCGGAAATGCGGTTTGCTTTTTGAAATACGTCTTTAACAAATAAACCCGACCTGGCATTGAAAGATCAAGTTTCGTTTAAGTTATTCCACTTAATTGATTTAGTCTCGGTGACTAGTTGCTGTTTGAAAAGAGATTCAGTGAAGCCCCCGTTCTTTCAGATATTAAATACCAGCTTACCTACCCGGTATTGCACGGGTGTATTTAGGGTGTTGAAACCGGAAAGAGTCTCCCTGGTCTATGTTGACGCTACACAATAAGTAGTCTTTTAACAAACCCTATCAAATATCGGCACGGTGTATATGCTTTTAAGAAAATAACTTTTTAAAACTTTTAAATTCAATAAAACAATGCATTTTTAGGGATATTTTCGCTATTTGTGCCATGAAGAATTAAGTTGTTAAGAGATGGCGACAGTCTTCGTTTACTAGGACTGAAAATAAAAACAAGTTGGGAAACCAAAAAAAATGCATTACCTCTCCGAGTCGAGACGAGAGGCCATCTACCCAATGTAGACGTTTTTCTTAACGCAGTGACAGACACACACACAGATACGTCCAGTGTAGTACCTCTCTGTGACGTCATCTATAGCTTTTTTTAAAATTTTTTTAGAAATAACGTTTCTTAAAACGACTTAACTATAATTAAGGTAAATTACTGACGATTAAAATAATTAATATCAATTATATTTATTGGGACTCGACTCGGATGGGTATTATTTGAATTCCCAACTTGTATTTACTAACGACTATAATTAAAAACTCAGATAAGTAGTTCTAATTAATGATTAAATTTAACTTTAATCTGCCAAGGGTTAACTAACAAAAATGCGTTGGGAAAAAATCAGATTTGAGTCAAATATTAAATAGAAGCTTCACAACGCATCATATGAACCTTTATCATTCCACGCTGTAATTTCACCTGCTCGCTTGTAACGAGTCAACCGTCTCGAATCATTGAATGTAAACAAAAATAACCCACTATGAATTGCTTTCGCTCTGGGTGTCCATCGCGTCGTGACACGGTGAATCTTCCTTTGGTTCGTAACCTGGGCATGGACGTAGAATGAACCGGAAACACGTGACACTAGCAGATACTGGTTGACACTAATGGCATTTATATAATAAAAACGGCTTATTTATTTCATTGTCTGTACATTTTTTAAATTAAAAACAGGAATGCTCTCGCACTCTCTTTGTCGGAGCCATGTCGCCAACCTCGCGGCTTTCACGAGGGTGCAGTTGTTTTCCTCCCTGTGGAAGGTACATGCTCTGGGGGGCTCGCAATTGTCGATAGTGGACAGTTTTGGACAGTCGTAGTCCTCGGCGTTGACGACGTCCACTCCCAAAACCCTGGATAAAACCGAAGCTTTCTCCAACCCCTTCGTTACGAAGGACGAAGCCCTCAGACGAATATAATCGCCAACTTCCTGCAGTGTTTCGTAGGGATAATCCCCCTCCTCGAAGTTAAGATCGCAACGTTGTGAGACAACCAGCGGACTTGCCTTTTATCCTTGATGGATAGTTCCGAGAACTTGCATGGCGATTGAAAAATCCAGACGTCGTAGGCGCCCGTTTCCCCTATGAACATCGTCAGCTCTTTGATGATCCATTTTCCTTTAACCCTGAAGAAATTCGCCTCCATGATCGCCGTTGTCGCTGTTGTCCTGGAATAATACCGGTTCTTAATCTATTATTAACCGGGGGTGTTGGCCTTAAGGTCTACAGAGGGGGGATAACCGTGTGGCCCTTTCACCGCCCGCCTAATTACTATTTACTTTCCGATATTTACAATCGTCGACTGGACACGAGGTGTTTTAAACATAACTAGGTATTACGCGTATCTCCTTTTTCCAGGTTAATATAGATTCTGCATTAAAATTAGAACGGAAGTGTTTCTACGGTGGGAACCTCTAATAAAAAGATTTGTCACATCCTTGTTTTTTGCTATTTCACATAAAAGATCGTCTAATATAACGAAGTTCCTCGCACTAACATCTAAGGTGCTAACATCCAATAATCCCTCGTGAAATTCTACACACTTAAAACCATATCCATAAATTACTAATAAATTTATAAGTGAATTCTCTAAATATAAGTGTAAAGGGATGGGTATACATTGTTAAGAGTATACTTACAATTTAACTGAGCCCAATTCTTTGGGATAAGACGTGAATTTCGTTAGTCTAGATAGAAAGTTTGAAGAGTAGTGAATGACTTTTTCCTTTGGCCTACCACGTCTTATATACTGTCCGTCTCCATACTCTTATCTTAGGTTTCAATTATAATCGAATAAATGCTCGTGGGGAGAGGGATTGGTTTATTCACAATGTTTGTTGTGTTTTCGAAATAAAATTTACATCTTGTGAAAAACGTTTTCAATCAATTTAACCACACTATTGTTTACCAGACATGATTAGAAGAGGAAGAACATTTCCATTCTTTTATCTGATGTTTAAACAAGCGCGCTGGAAGAGGGTTTGATATCTTCGCAATATCTGTTTGTTGCGTTTCGGAAATAAGATTAACATATTCCGATATTTGTGTGACGTTAAGGGGAAACATTTTAATTTATTAATTGACTAATTTATTAATTTATTGACTAATTTATTAATTTATTGACTAATTTATTAATTTAAAAATTTATTTACCATTTTAAAAGTTTTTGACTAATTTATTAATTTAAAAATTTATTTACCATTTTAAAAGTTTTTGACTAATTTAAAACTTATTTATTGACTAATTTAAAACTAATTTATTAATTTATCGACTAATTTAAAGTTTATTTACCAAAACACAGGTGTATATTGTATATTTAAATTTTTTAAAATAAAAACATTTTTTAAATTGATTTCGTTCTTTTTTCGCGCGTTTCCCTGCTATGCACGACGCGTTCTATTCCACGACACACGGCGCGTTTTCCCGCTATGCACGACGCGTTATTTTAAGTATTTTAAATGCTTTATGCTTATATGTATATGAAGTGCTTCGAGATTTGCCCATTACTGCGTGAAACTTGCTGATCACGCGAGAATTTCAATAGATATGTTAGTCTTTCTAATTTTAATTATTAAGTTGTTCTTATTTATCTCTATAAATAGGTTTTCATACAAGTTTTGTTAAGCCTTGGTACATTGAACGCTTTATTGCGCTACCATCATTTTTAAAACACCGATGACTTAGAAAAAGCGTTCAGCAAGCTATGACGTCATTATGACGACAGAGCTCACCGGTAAAAGTTTCCCAAAATCCGCTGTCTTGCTTGGTGAGCTCTGCTGAACGCAGCCAGTATTCCAAGCATTGCGAATATACAGTAAAGCAGACGACATTTTACATCAAATAAGGATAAATCTTGGACACATGGAAATCAGTCAATGGGGAAAAAAACAGGAAATGAAGTGTATAAATTTTGGAGAGATATAACCTTTATGTGTTTGTAAAGGCCCAATTGTCTACGCTTCAGCTGTTTACCCGATATACTCATAGCTACATTCACAACTGGTTTGCAGTGTAAACACTATCGTCTTGTCTCACCTCAACAATGTTCTCAGTTTGCCAACATGCGTGTTAAGGTTAAATAACACCAAAGCTTATTTGTGGTTAGACGCACTGAAAGTCTTGCTCACCATAAAAAGATTGAACACTCCGTAGCTACTACCCGTTTAACATTAGCTCTTTCACTGGTCTAATTGCCACCATGATCTTTTCTTCTATTATAATATCTAACACTGATTGTTTAAACGTGTATTTAACTTTCGGCTCACTCTGAACCGTTAATGTCTCTTCAATACAGACACGAAAATCAAAACCCATAGTTTACTACACCTTGGGCCTCAATTATACACTCTTTTGATTACTAGGCCTATTACGGTTAATACTTGATTTAACAGACAGAGTTTAAGCCTTAGCGTTCATCTTGTAATAATAAAAGCATGGATTATTCTATATACAGATGTAGTATAGCTTAAGTAATATATAAACAGCCATTTCAAATAATAATATTAAAAATATCCTTGGAATATCAAAATGAAATAGAGCTTTCAAACTACAAGACTACTAAAGGCATCGTAACTACGAAAAATACTTCCAAATATTCACTTTATATTATGGAAAAAGGGAAATTAAGGTTCTGTATGATTTCTTAACACATCAACACAAGGCTAACTGCTAACGCGACGCACTAGTGTAACAATGGACGGACACACACAGACAAAAACATAGACTGCTTTTTAACTCTTTCCGTATTAACATTCTTGAGAGACTTGACTAATATTGGCGTTTGAAATGAAGCATACGCCGGTTGCTTCGCCTTACTCAAATAGGTAGTATATAAGTGTGTCGAACTACAGTAAAAAGCAAGAACAACCGCAATTGCGAAAACCTTTGGTGGACAACCCACCCTAGGGAGGCTAGACGTTTCTCGTAACCCTAGCTGATCGCCGCGAATGTCTTAAACCAAACGAAGACGATGGAGTTAGAAGCCAATGAGACAGATTGGTGTCTATGTGGAATAGACGGAAGACCAGTAGATGGTGGTGTTTAGAAGCCAGTATGTACAGACTGGTGTCCAAGTGGGATGGACAAAGACCAGAAGATGGTGGTGTTTAGAAGCCAGTATGTACAGACTGGTGTCCAAGTGGGATGGACAAAGACCAGAAGATGGTGGTGATTAGAAGCCAGTATGTTCAGACTGGTGTCCATGTGGGATGGACGAAGACCAAAAGATGGTGGTGATTAGAAGCCAGTAAGTACAGACTGGTGTCCGTGTGGGATGGACAAAGACCAGAAGATGGTGGTGTGAGAACTCAAGTAGAGGAGCCATTTCCGTGACTGTGAAAGCTGTTTGGAAATGGCGAACACGTTTGCTCCGATTTGGAAACTGCGAACGCGGTCACGTGGGTGTAACAACAGACACACACACGGCCGTTACAGAACCTCTCCTGGACTACTTCACACGGAGAGGTAAAAAGCCTTTCATTAGTGCCCTGATAAAAGGTGAGTTTCAATTTTAGTTCTAACAATTATATAATCAACTGTAAACTAGACTCAGAGGTGTTTCCCTATCTGTTTAAAACAAATAGGGAATTTTTACCTTAATAAACCTGTAGACTTCCAGGTCAATATTATCAAAAACAATGGGCATGCCAGGGTATTTAAATATATCGTTTAAGTTATTTATATTGCGATCAATGTCCACCGTCAATTTGGTCGACAGATTGGCTTTAAAGTTTTCCACCAAAATGAAACAACCCAAAAAATAGATGGCCAATAAACAGTTCTTGACAAATTCACATTTGTTCTCCAAAATATCAGAGACACCATGGAAAACCCAGGGTAGTTGCGGCATGAAATGTTTGGCAATCGCAAAGATGAGTTTCCAAAGTGTGAAATTGAACAGAGCAATAAAAATCCACACCTATAAAGTCAAAATAAGCTATTAAAGTGTAAGAATGGTAGCTTCCGAATATTGTGTGGGAGCCTAGACTTTTCAGTTTCGAGGCGAGTTCCAGCCTTGAAAAATTCTGGATTCGACTATCGAGCCGAGTCTAATACGTGATGTCTCATACTTGAGCTTTTCACAAGACAAAAATCTTTATTCCAGCCATAAATAATAATTAACAGAACTTTCTTATATTAATAAATTTGATGTTTAAAATTTAGTTTCCTTATTATTGTTAACAGGAGACTCGTTCAGAAGTAAGAACTATTTACGGAAGAAAACATAAGCATTTCTCATAAACTGCCGTGCAAGTAACTAATCCCTTGTAGCGCAACAGGGTTGGGCCAACCAGTTTATAACTTTGCTCTACTTTCCAACGACTGGTATAAATTAAGTCTTGTGGCTAGTTGGTGCGACGTCAAAATGTCAGTCAGCCAACTACATTCCGTTGAACTAAAAATGAACTTTGGCCTTCTCTTAACTGCCGATGGGAATTATATTAGTTTACCGAATCCATATATGCAAGCAAAATATTTTATTGACCGACTTTACTTTTATAGGTCTGCCGACTGTTAGCCATCCGAAGGTTAACATTGTGGCCGAGGCTTAAATGCCTTTATACAATCAGTTGGGAAGGCCTTGACTCACAGCTTTGCCTCCTGAAAATTCT
The DNA here is from genome assembly GCF_054372755.1 of Phalangium opilio. NCBI lineage: Eukaryota > Metazoa > Arthropoda > Arachnida > Opiliones > Phalangiidae > Phalangium > Phalangium opilio. Next base: position 5,107,758 of record NW_028324167.1, read on the forward strand.
TACAAAATACTGCTTCTCAACTGAAACTACAACTTGCAGCGAAATCTTTTACTGCCTTCGTAATAGCGGAGGGGGCCTGAGTTCGGTGTGTCGGTTAGAATGCTTCCTTGGGTTGACCCTTGGTCCGGACCTTTCCCTGCCCCGTTCCGCGAACGTTTTGCTCGGCCGCCTCGCCTCGTCCAGGTGTTGCTATGGCTACCAGCTCTTGGCTACCCTCTGGGGGCCGCGGATCCAATCCTGGACCGTATGGCACTGCAGAGAGTAAGGATGACGGTATAAACCCAAAAATTTTACCCCCCTTCCAGAGGGGTAAATTTTTTGGTTTATACCGACGTCCCTGGGGGAGAATGGGGGGAAATTGATGACGTCACGTAATGGTGTTAGGGGGGAGAAGATGGGGGGAGTTGATGACGTCACGTGATGGTGTTGGCGGGAAATTTGAATTGTTAAGCCACCTGGTGGTTGTCTTGATGACGTCACGGCTAATTTTTGATGACGTCACGTGGCTCATACCTGTAGGGATAGGCTTATGCTAGTTGTAAAACAATCAGATTTTAAGTCAAAAACTTTTAATTAGCGTGATAATGACATACATAATTAAGTTAAAATAATAATAATAAATTAAGGTTTATGCTATATTAGGTCCTGAAAGGTAGGCTTATACTAGGTTTATTCTTTTGTAAATGCTGAAAAAGAAAGGGTTTTGGTATTTTAGACTTATTCTATGGTAGCTCCTGGTAGGCTTATGCTGTATTATCTTCTTTGGTAAATGCTGCTAAAATATACTCTTATGCTAGGTTATTCTATGGTAGATCCTAGGCGTTTTAAAATAGCTTCGTACATGCATTTTATAACTTGATCAATCAAAAGGTTGTAGTGAAATTTCATAAAACTAAATTTCTCGTTCAGTTTCCATGCCTCGGTCTTTGATAGAGTGAAGAATACTATCTCCCCTCCATAACGGTTACTTTTATTTTCAAGTTTAAGTAACGATAATTACCTTAGTCGCTGAATAGATCTCCGTCCACTCCTTCATAAATTCCTTCAAAACGTCTTCCGAGACGGTAACAATGGTTCTATCCTTTTTTGTCAAAAGTAGGCTTCGCTCTTAACCAATCACCCCGAAAACGGCATAACATTCATCCCCATATTCTAACGAGTGCATTTCCGCGGTTTTCTTGACAGTTCGGGTTGATATTTAGCCTGAGGGTATATTGACTGATTCTTATCTTTTTTATTGTCCTTTCTTGGCTACATACCAGGTGATTTAGGACCTTAAAAGGGGGCGTGGCTAAAGCGTAACGAATGGAATTTATCCCCGTCGGCTTTTTATTTATAGGTAGAATAACTTGGTGGTGGTTTTCTTGATGGCGTCAGCACTAATTTTTGATGACGTCACGTGGCTGATACCTGTAGGGGTAGGCTTATGCTAGGCTTATGCTAGGCTTATGGTATGACAGATCCTGAAAAGATAGGCTTATGCTAGGCTTATTCTATGGTAGATCGTGAAAGATATGCTTATGCTTGGCTTATTCTATGGTAGATCATTAAAGAGATGCTTATGCTAGGTTATTCTATGGTAGATCCTAGTAGGTTTATACTATATTAGAGCTTGAAACATGGACTTTTGCTAGGTTTATTCTTGGTAAGTGCTGAAAAATATAGTCTTATGCTAGGTTATTCTATGGTAGATCCTAGTAGGTTTATACTATACTAGTTCTTGAACCATAGGCTTATGCTATGTTATTCTATGATAGATCCTGAAACAATGGCTTATGTTAGGTTATTCTAGTTGTATAGGCGGAAGAATCAGAGTTTGTATTAGGTTTAGAACATTTAATGAGCACGAAAATCTGATTTTTCATAGAAAAATTACTACCGTTTTTACATACGAATACTATTAAAATACACATGAATATTGATTAAAATACTGGCATTTTACTGGCATTTATATAATACTACTTTAAAAAACACCAATTTTACCATGCACAAGTGGCTTATTAGAAACTAATACCGATTTTCTATACGGATAATTCTAAATTACACGTGATTTATATAAAATACATGCAAAAGTTATAGCTGATTACTACTAAAATACACATAAATATTGAATAAAATACTGGCATTTATATAATACTACCTAAAAACACCAATTTTACCCTGCACAAGTGGCTTATTAGAAACTAATACTGAACTTAATACAAACAATACTAAATTACACGTGATTTATATAAACTACATGCAAAGGTTATAGCTGTCTACTACTTAAATACTCATGAATATTGAATAAAATACTGGCATTTATATAATACTACCTAAAATAACACCAATTTTACCCTGCACAAGTGGCTTATTAGAAACTAATACTGAATTTCATACGAATAATACAAAACTACAAGGGATTTATATAAAATATATGCAAAAGTTATAGTTGAATACTGGCTAAAATAATCATGAGCTACCTAAAAAAACCAACTTTAAAATGCACAAGTGGCTTATTATAAACCTATACTGAATTTAATACGAATAATACTAAAGTACACATGAATATCGACTAAAATACAAACATTGTTATGATGCAAAGTGAAACATACCCTTTTTTATGAAGCAAAAGTTGATTTGTATTAACTATGATGCTTCCGCAATTCTATTTCATCTCGAAAGTCACTGCCGTACCTGATTTAAATCTCTGGTGAATCATCTGCCCATTTGTAACACGGGCACAATTCCTTAATCCGGTATTTAAACTCACCGCACAGTGTACAAAAGTTTCGCTCGTCAAGATGTCTGCGCTCTTTATGGGTCGACATACGGATAAGGTTTTTAGATTGACCTAAAACACAACGTCTGAAGTGCGCACAGTCACGTGATGTGCAGAAATAATTTAATTGGCCGCAGTCAGGCACGTCTATTAAAGTCCCATCACAATGAGGGCAGTGTAGATGACCCGTACGTGGCATGGGGGCATACCCTAGTTTTTTGAGGTTTTCATGAACATTTTCGGCCATACCGAAAGAGATGTGGTCAGATGAATGAAATATACCGGAATATAACTTATTATGGTAAAAAACTTACCGATCTTAACATTTCCGAGTAAAGTATACACGAATATGGCACTGTCTCATATGTTTTCTATTTAGCACACATTTTAAGGGACATTTTTACCAAAACAAGAATTACATATTACGTTAGGTGCATCGGAGGAAACACGTGATTTCTTACTAGCCTTGTCACCAACCTTTCTCTCCAGAGTTCGAAAGTGAAATGACTCTCTATAGTTTACAAAATCGCTTTTTGGCCACCCAGGTGTGTGTTATATGACATTAAGGGGGGAGGAGGGGGGTCGAACATGGTTCATAACAAAAGAATTTATCCCAATCTGTTTTTACTTATACGTAAACACGTTCAGACGTGTCGTAATGGCTTTTGGGGGCGTGGTCGAAATAGTTGTATTGTTATCAATGGAATTTATTTTTCTTTAATTGGACCACCCACCAGGTTTTATGACATTAAAAGGTAGTGAACCTTTATACCCATCTATATTTTTCACTTACGTGAACATGTCCAGGCGTGTCTTAATGGCTTTCTGTAGAACCATTTGTATTGAATCAATTGAATTTATTTTTAGAGTGATTTATTGCTTTATTAATAGGGGCTGGTGATTCATCCAACAAGGGGGTTCAAGCATTTTATTGATAACAGGTGGTTGCCCCGAGGGCATTATTAGGACAAGTCTCAACAAGTTTAAGATGTTTCCGTTGCGTCAACAAAAAAGGCAATATATCATTAGACCGAAGCATTGACCTAAACGTACTATATTTATCAAAATTATCGGCAGCGTAATCAAAAATTTGTGGAAAACGTAAAACGGTATTGAAAGAAAAATCATTCACAACGCATTTCGTGTTAGAAGTAAAAACAATCGAAACGTTTTTGATCAACTACGATACATTTCTTCGAAACGAAAACGCTAATTTACAATTCCTAAAAACCCATAGGAATACATGGGAAAATGAATAAACCACCGAAACGAAATCAGTCGTTTAGGATACATTTTACCGAAACGAAAAGCGTCATTTGAAAAACATTTCAAATTGTTAAAAACGTTGAGTTAAATTTTAGCGAAATTTATCAAAATTACTCTCTGTTTCACCAAAAAAACTTTTAATTTAGCACCGATTAAGAATTTAGGATACATTTCTTAACGGTATATACTCCACCCAAGGGGGGTGGGAGGGGGAAGGAGATCAACAAAGATGTTAACGGCATGATTGTAAAAATAACTCACTATGACACGCTGAAGGGTCCGTTGCCATTAGATGCGGGAGGTTGCTACGTTCTCCCCATCCCCATTGTATGTTTTGAGTTGTTATGGAGGCAAGTACACAAAGGTTGACAAGAATAGGCCACATCTTGGAGATCAACCCCCTAAAAACTACTTATTGTACTATTTATTTTATTGATCTTGGGAATGCTGGAATTCCTTAATCTCTGGTTTCAGAGTTTGGACGAGATTGTTTGAAGAATGACGTCATCTTACAAACATGTTGAAACGCGCCCGTAAAGAATAACTTAACCCTTTTGTTAAGAAATACTCTTTGTAATCTCTTTTGTATTTTTAAAAAATAAATGTGGCACCTTTTTTATACTGTTTTCTTTTATTTCATATATTAAGTAATGGAGGGGGGTAAAAGAGAGGGGTATAGACTATTGGAGATAAATAAATCGAATATTTCTATCATCATATTCATTCATAATCATGAACTCGGAGCTGCAGAGATATCATACTTTTTACTCCTGGCCACAAGATGAAAACTATAAAAAAGCTTTAATTAGAGCGGGGTTTTATTCGTTACATACCGATGATCTAGTACAGTGCTTCGAATGCAACGGCATTTTATTAGCCTGGAAACCCACCGATAATCCTTACAAAGAACATTTGAAACATTTCCCTAAGTGCAACTTTATCAGAGGTAGGCACACAAAAAACATACCCTTTAGCATAGATGAAACAGAGACGTACACCAAGTCAATAAATAACAAAATCAGGACCGAGGAAAAAACACCTGAAAACCCCAAGAAAACAAGGAAGAAATTTATCATACCTTTAAAGTTAAAACTACAGATCTCGAAAGATTAGTCTTTGTATATCAAAGAAAAACTTAATGACTTACGTAAGATTTAAAAATAATATTAAAATTTATCATCTTCCTTACGAAGATAGAAGAAATTACTATAGGTTAAATCAAATGCAATTTAAAATGAAAATTGAAAAAATACTATAGGTTAAATCAAATGCAATTTAAAATGAAAATTGAAAAAATATCCTTATTATTAGAACCTATACTTTTAAAGAAAATAAATAAATTTTTACTTTATATCATAGTCTTTATAAATTTATTCCTACAGAAGCATTCTTTGTTATAAGCTTACAAAACTATAAGCCTACACAATCAATCAAATATTCACAGGTTGAGAAAAAAAAGAGGAGAGTACGTAATACCCGGTCCCCGCGTTAATAGTGGCCGGGCATCTTGTTTCCCATGCATATTTACGGAATTACAGAAGATGTAAAATATTATTTTCGCTTTGGTCGGTGGCAAAGCAAATGTATCCAAAAAAATGTTGTTACACACAGATGGTGCACAGAACTAGGCATTATCTTCTATAAGTTCCGAATTGAAAAAGGGGGAGTGGTTGCAAGAGCTGAGGAAACTCACTATCGACCAAAAATCAAGGGTAAACCTAATTTAAGAGTGGAACCTTGCGTTGACAAAGCATCCATTTACCGCCAAGGACGCTAAAATATGCCGCACAGAAACACACCACCAATTCAAATTTCCCACCAACAACATCACGTGACGTCATCAACTCCCCCCCATCCCCCAACCTATTCCTATTTCTAATTTGGTCTATGAGAGTTCCACAAAGTGATTTATGGCCTTTTGGGTGGGCACAGCAGAAATTACACTACCTCAGAAAAAGTTTAAATGTTATATTAAAAAACTCTTAAGGCATGACTCAAGAAAAAATATATTAGCACGGTAGAATGTCATTAAGAAAATACACTATTATAGGTACTACTTTAGACAAAATTTATATATAATGTAGGAAAACATCATAGAAAAGTAACACTGTAATATATTTTTGCTTGAGTCATGCCTTAAGAGTTTTTTAATATAATATTTAAACTTCTTCTGAGGAAGTGTAATTTCTGCTGTGCCCACCCAAAAGGCCATAAATCACTTTGTGGAACTCTCATAGACCAAATTAGAAATAGGAATAGGTTGGGGGGATGGGGGGGGGAGTTGATGACGTCACGTGATGTTGTTGGTGGGAAATTTGAATTGGTGGTGTGTTTCTGTGCGGCATATTTTAGCGTCCTTGGCGGTAAATGGATGCTTTGTCAACGCAAGGTTCCACTCTTAAATTAGGTTTACCTTTGATGTTTGGTCGATAGTGAGTTTCTTCAGCTCTTGCAACCACTCTCCCTTTTTCAATTCGGAACTTATAGAAGATAATGCCTAGTTCTGTGCACCATCTGTGTGTAACAACATTTTTTTGGAATCAATTGCTTTGCCACCGACCAAAGCGAAAATAATATTTTACATCTTCTGTAATTCCATAAATATGCATGGGAAACAAGATGCCCGGCCACTATTAAGGCGGGGACCAGGTTTTACGTACTCTCCACTTTTTTTCTCAACCTGTCAATATTTGATTGATTGTGTAGGCTTATAGTTTTGTAAGCTTATAAAAAAGAATGCTTCTGTAGGAATAAATTTATAAAGACTATGATATAAACTAACAAGTTATTTATTTTCTTTAAAAGTATAGGTTCTAATAATAAGGATATTTTTTCAATTTTCATTTTAAATTGCATTTGATTTAACCTATAGGCCGCATAATCTGAATTCTCGAACAGTTCGATTTATTAAAATAAATTGAAAGGAAAAATTTTGCAATTCTGAAACGGCCCGGGGAGGCCTTTGATATTTAGCGGGGCCCCTCCCAACAGCGGGGCCCTGGGCAGCCGCCCGGTCTGCCTTATGGGAGATCCGGGCCTGTACCCAGTTCCTCTCTTCAACCCATCAAGATCTTTTTAAAGCCTAATCAATCAGCGAAATGAGAATATAATTTTTCAATTCAAGAGTAAAAGCAATATTTGAGCGCTAAGTTTTTTAGTCAAGGCGGAGCTTGTTGCAATTTCGACATCAATAGCGCGCTCTGGTTACATATTCAACTAACGAGATTTTCCAGAAGTAAAATACAGCCAGCGCAGCGGGAGATGGGCACATTTTCAAATTTTCCTCTCTTATCTGGATTAGGCTTGCTTGGCAACTTGAATAGTACACAATGAAACCAAGGGTGGGGCACTTATTTCAAACTTAGGGCTAAAATGTTTTATTTATAGTGACAAACCTTCATGATTTTTTCATCATTAATATCATTCACATGTATATACCTTAAAATAAAAACTCAATTAGGATAGCGACTTTTACAACACCAAGAGCAAAACCAAGCGGGAGTACCAAACTATAAACCTTAACCAAATTTCAATATAGTACAAATTTCACCGAAAATCAAGTTTGCTAAGGGTGGTTTTACAATCCATAAAATGAATCCGACTTTTTGGTGAGAAACACTAGATTTTCCCATAGAGATAACGTCGAAATGTTTTTTACAAGTGAGGGTAAAATATGAAGACAAGTCACGCAAATACAATTTCCGTATTAGCTACGTGTGGTTGGGGGTGGGAAGGGCGTGTTTGCTTCGTATGAGCTAATGTAATACATTATTAGCGTTATCTCTTTCGCTAAGGTAATATTCGAGATTACCCAACAGTTGGGGTACTTTAAGTTCTTTTCGTCTATCCTGCCTCCACACACAATCCACAAACATACACACTCACGGATCATAATCTGAAATATCTTTCGTTGCTAAAAACCGATTACAACAACCGATTGAAGGGTCAACGACAACTATAATAAATAACAGCAACACAGCCATTATAAATAATGAGTGCGTGATAACTGTTTATTTAGGAGAAAACGTAACCTTAAATTTCATAAGCAACAAACCGTTAATTTAACGTCAATTATTCAATAATAATTAATATCATTCAATAATAGACTTAAATACGTTAAAGCTGTGAATTTAGTTCCTGTTAGTAGCGTTTGTAAAATAATGAGATATTTTAGGGGCGAACTAAAATTTAGGACAATTAATTTATAATCATAATTGAATAATTTAGTTTAATATTTAAGTGTGTAATTTATTAATATTTTGTTGTAAAATTTTCTGTAGTTAATTTCAAATCAATATTTAAAATTGTAATCATTAAGTTTGTTAAGCAATGTTCATTTTTAATATTTTAAAAATTTGTCACGGTTTCATTTTCTCGTACCTTTTCTTTCAAGTTGTTTTCGATATTTTTTTGTAAACATGTTTTTTCATTTGAATTTGAAAAACCCCTACGTCAGTGCAAGCGCGGGTATTTTTGCCCAAAGAGGTGTTTTCGATTTTTGAGCCAATAAGATGCCAATAAAAGGAATTATGGGTCTAAGAAAAAAAAAGTAGCTACCAAAAATAAAAATAAAAATTTAGAGTCTCTCGAGCAGTTAAACCATTAAGTTGGTAAGAAAATTGCTAGGCCCCCTTAAAAACAAAAACAATTAAAACAAATAAATCAATTACTCTTTTGTTAAATTTTACCCGTTTTGTGTACCGATCTAATTTTTTCACCTACCAACACCGAACCGAATCAACCGCGCTTATGGAACCGATGTTTCAGTCCGTCGGAACCGTGAAAACAGAAACTTTTAAGCTCTCCCAAAGCTAAATCAGCTACAGCGTTTTTCTGTATCGTTTTGCTTCCGTAAATTTTACGGTATTTTCTTAGAGTGTACGGACAAGATTAAATTTGTTTTTGCTTAGACGCGTATTCGAGGCAATTGTTAACAGCTGAGAATTGTACTCCACTTCCATTTGCTCTTGGGTAACGCGGTCATCTGGCATACTTTACCGGAGATGTTTATTATTTTCAAATACGTAATAAATCATTCTGTAAACTGAGTATTTAGGTAAATCCCAAAGCGGCTAGGAAATTAAAATTTATTATACAATTAAATCTTATTTTAAAAATTTTAATTTCATTTAAATAAGAGGATTAAATTTAATAAGCTATCATAAAGTTCACAACTATAGTCTGGAACGCGGAATCTCAATTGCTTCAAACTCAAAAATCTCCGATGCACTATTTCGACAATCTTACAGCGTCAAGTTAACGTCACAACGAACACTATCTGTACAATATTCACAACTAAAACGTTTGCAGATATTGATAACTTACCTTTACAGAGTCACTGAATACGCTTACGTTATAGACCTCTTCTTCCATATTTTAAGCAAATAGAAGCCCCTTGTCAAACAACCAATTTATGCTAAACTTGAATACGCAAAATGATCGAATCTACAGCTTGTCCTCACCACGAGAAGTCAAAACGAGTTTTACCGCCGGAATCGACCGAAGAGTCTAATTAAAACTGCTCATTTTGGTGTTATCATTATCCTTAATAGTGTTTCGACAACAGTTAGTTAAAACGTTCATTTCTAGTTACGAAAACAGACTTGAATTAACAGCACCAAACGAGGAGCTCATCACTCTCAGATTACCGCTCCACCTATTAAAGCATAGCGCGTTATAATTCTAGCGCTGCAAAGAGTAGGATATAAAAGATTAGACGTAATAATTTTTTTAAAAAATAACGAGGGTGCAGACTTGTTCACTGATTACTCCGAGTGGCTGGCCCCTCGACGCCAAGTTGGAATAATTACTGTTTGAAATGATGGCATACGCGACAAGCAATCACGGAGTGTTATTAAAGTCATTTTAGAGTCCACTTTGTTTTGCACGCACATTTGCGAAATCGAAACTCGACAGCGTTACGACGCCATAAAGTTAAAATGTTCATTTCTAAAGGCCCGTTTGATAAGAAAATAAGTCTTTGCGTCTAAAGTAATGTTCAGTCAAAGGCAGGAACACAAAATGTAGATGGTTTTCAAACGAGCTTCAAATTCAGTTCGAGAAGCGGATATCTAAAAGAGTTAAGACATTTGTTTCTCATTTTCTTTAAGTTTCAACTGCTCAAAGTGAAACTAATTGAGTTACGCCATCTTTAGTCAATTTTATTCATTTGATGCTTGTTTGAAAACGATCCGAGTTGCGATTTCGATTTTTTTTTGTTTTCGAAAGCCGGTCAAAATTTCGAAAGGATAGGCCAAAGGCAAAGAGCTTGTAAAACGTTGATTGAAAATGGCCCTTAATTCAAAGTCAGGGATAAAATCTCAGTTAATACAGGCGAAAAGCTACAATAATGGCTTTGGTAATGATGGTTCAATATTAGGAAAAATAGCTAGAATATTGTAACATGGCTGTCAGAATTCTTGGAGCTTCCACTCCTTTGTTCTGGTAGGGCATATCTAGCCTCCATGTCACAAGCCACTCCCCCTTCGACACATGTGATCTAGGATAATTTAGTTTTGCTAATACATAGCCCACTCGATCACGCGCGTCACAACGCAAGCTGCTCGCGCTACAGAAGCCCGATGAAAGAATTCAGTTTACATGTATAAGCGCGACTTTTGAAAAAAAATCCAAGTCTACGAAAATTAACATTACGTTCTATGGGAGGAGGTCGGATTTTTGGCGAGATCCTCTGTCCTATTGATCGAAATGACCTGAAATTTTTAAGAGATGTGAAGTTCGACGTGTTTTATTATTCTAAAAAGGATTCAAGCTTCTAGAGTGGATAGTTTTTTTGTTAAAAAATATTTTCAAAATCAAAATGATGGGTTCTGTTGTAAGGTTTTAAATATACTTTATTGAGCTACATTAAAATCTATTACAGTCTAAATAAAGACCTAGTCTTTTAAGAGGTTACGACGTTACTCCCTAGATTCAATATACCGGAGCCTCTATCTAAACTCGGATCACATGACTCGGGAGGTCATGTGATTATGTTAAGAGTCTCGAGTCATGTGACATTGTAACATCTTTCTTTTTTTTTTTTTTTTAAAGTCTATTGGAATCTCTTTGGTGGTATAATGGGTCGTCCACGTTGGGTGGTTCGATGTGGCTGCACTGCCGTATGTTGGGTTGGAAGGATGTTGATGTGGCGTGTTGCAGGTTTGTCAGATACGGTTAAGGTTGAGTTGTTATCTGGGCGTTGAATTCTTTCGTATGTGTGAGAGGTTTTTGGGATGTCGTTGTTATGGTTAGTGGTGATTGCGTGATGTACTGGTGGTGACGTGGTAACGTGGCTGTTGTCGCTTGGGTTGGTTCTCTGTAAGCCCTCTGGTGGTGGCGATGTGTTGTTAGTTGTCATAGATGTTTTTGTCTGAGTCGGTGTTGTTCCTGTCCTCGGTGGATATTGATCAATCGGGTTTAGCATAGGTGTTGAAGGTGCAGGACGTGGTGGGGACCGTCTACGTTGAAAAATTCTAGTATGGTAGGTAGCTGCGATATTGTTGCTTTGTGCTTTGAGGTCTGGAAGTTGATGTAATGAAGTTTTGTTGTTGGGGAAAAGATCGTATCTTGGTCTGAGGTGCATTCTTGTGCGTCGGTACTCTTTTCCGTTGGTGGTCTTTATTCGGTATGAACGTGGTTCGTGCGCGTTGGCTGTAATTGTCGCTGGTACCCAATCTCGTCGTCCCTTCTGGACGTAAATGGCTTGGCCTGGGTTGAGTGGGGCCAATGCTGTTGTTCGTTTTGCGTTGAATCGGTTTACCATTTCTTGTTGCTGTTTTTTCATGGTCTCTTTAGCCCGTTGAATAGGATATTGAGGTTCTAAGTGTTTGCTCATCATTGTCAGCGGCGTTCGTAGCTTCCGACCCATCGATAGTTCAGCTGGCGACGGACAGTTCGCCCTTGTTGTGGTTCTATGTTCTAATAATACCGTTTCTAGATCCTTTCCGTCTTGCTGCGCTTTGATGATAGCGTTTTTCATAGTCTGTATCATCCTTTCCGTTAATCCGTTGGATTGTGGATAGTAGGGAGATGATGTAATGTGGCTTGTGCCCCAACTGTTCAGGAATAGGGCTAGATCGTTGCTGTTGTACGGTGGGCCATTGTCCGAAATTAATCGCTGTGGTGGGCCGTGTCTAGCAAAAATTGGCTTTAAGAATTGTATTACAGCGTGAGTGTTGGTATGTTGTAGTTCTTGTAATTCGACGTAGTGCGAGAAGTAATCAACGAGGATGATATACTTTTGTGATGCGATCGTGAATATGTCGGTGCCCGCCGTTTCCCATGGTCGTGCGGGTATTGGATGAGCCATCATGGGCATTGGTGCGTTGGCACGTTGTCTTGATGCGCAAATTGAACAGGTTTTGATGTAATTGGTGATATCCTGCGTGATGTTTGGCCAGTATACATGTAATTTGGCTTTGGCTATGCAGGCGTTTGTTCCTTGGCGTGTCACATGAATTTTTCCGAGGATTTCATGTTGCATGGCCTTAGGTACGACCAATCTTGTGCCACGGAATAAGAGTTGTTCCTGATAGTGTAACTCGTCCTGGTGAGGCCAATACGGTTTGCAGCTGGGTGGTAGTGTCTTTATGTGTTTGGGCCATCCTTCTTTTACGTAGTTTATAATTGTCTGTAGGGTGGAGTCGTCCCGTGTCATCCGTTGGTAGCGTTCTTGTATAGCTTGCGGTTGTGTTATTAGTGCGTGAACAGCAGTGTAAGGTCCCTCAAGATCTGGAGTCTCTATCAAAGTTTGTCGTTGTGGGGCTCTAGAGAGCATGTCCGCGATTAGCAATTGTTTGCCTGGGACGTAGGTTAGATTAACTTGGTATCTAAATAATCGCATTATCAGCCGTTGTAAACGTGGTGAGATCAGATTGAGTGGTTTTTGTAAAAGTCCTATTAGAGGATTGTGGTCAGTTTGGACGGTAAATCTAGTTCCGGCAATAAAGTAGTTGAAGTGCTCGCACGCGTATACTATTGCCAATAACTCCTTCTCGATCTGGGCATATCTTTGCTGAGTTGGCGTAAAGGACGTCGACGCATACTCAATGGGATGACCGTTATGCAAGAGCACAGCTCCTACTCCGTATGGGCTCGCGTCCACTGAAAGCGTGATGTGAATGTTGGGGTCAAAATATGCCAGTACTGGTGTGGTGGAGGCGAGTGTTTTTAGGTTTTCGTAGTGATGTTGGTGCGTGGCTTCCCATTTGAAGACGGCGTCCTTTTTTTACAGTGTCCTTAATGGTGCTGTGTCGTTGTTGGCATGCGGAATGAATTTGACTCTGAAATTAATCATACCCAAAAAGCTTTGTAATGCAGGCTTATCTGCCGGAGGAGGTAGTGAGGTAATGGCTTGAACTTTCCTTGGGTCCACGTGTATTCCGGTTGACGTGAGGACGTGGCCGATGTAGGTTATTCTAGAGACGGCCAGTTGGATCTTTTTATGGCTGAAACACAAACCCACTTGATAGGCACGTTCTAGGATCTTGATTAATGAACGATTGTGGGATTGCAAATCCGTGGTGCCGATTAAGAAATCATCTGTGAAGATGTGGACCTCAGGAAAGTGTTTTTTAGGATAGATGCGCTGAAGCGTAGCTTGGCAAACTTCTGATCCGGTGATGATACCCATGGGTAGGCGTGTGAAACGAAATTGTCCTTCTGGGGTAGCAAATGTACACAGTTTGGAGCTCGTTTCATCTAGTTCAATCTGCCAAAATGCGCTCTGAACGTCCAGTACGGTGAATACAGTGGATCCTTTGAGTTCAGCAAAGATTTGTTGAGACGTAGCAACTGGGAATGGCACTCGCTTTATGACTTTATTTAACCTTCGGGGATCGAGGCAAATTCGTACGTCTCCTTCCTTCTTCGGAACCACCACCATTGGGTGGACCCAATCTACCGCTTCCGTAACAGGAACTATAATACCTTTGATTAGTAGCTTGTTCAACTCCTTTCGCACAGGTTCTTGAAGTGCGATAGGAATTTTATGTGCCATTGCAATGTATGGGGTTGCGTGTGGTTGGAGCTGTATAGAATGTTGTCCCGGCAGTTTGCCTATGTCTCCAAAAACTGTGTTGTATTGTTGAAGGATTTCTTGAGGAGTAATTGAGGTGTAGGTCGGATCAGGTTCAGATAATGAGTCAAGTACATCGATATATCTTGGTGGTGGACCCAGCGGTTGGCGATGGTGTCCGATAAGTCCTAAATGGAACGCTGCTGCAGCTCCCAATATAGGGGTGCGATCTTCTTTAACGATGTAGAATGGGCAGATGGCTGTTGCGTTATAGGATGTGCAGGGGAGATCCACTATACCCTCAATTGGGACCGGGTGGCCTGAATAGGCCATTACTGTATGAGTGGATGGACGCATGGTGGGGCGTTTGGGCAGCGTATTGAACATTTGTGTCGTGATAATATTAACTTGCGACCCGGTGTCCACTTTAAACGTTGTGGGTTTATCGAATAAGTAAAGTCGGCGTGACATCGAAGTGAGCGCGGTGAACGTTCCTGTGGAACGTGAAGAGAGTCAGTTTCCAAAGTGATGCAATAGGTAAGAGCATCCAGATGATGCGTGTGGTCTTCGTATTCCGGATCTTGATAGTACTCTACATCTGGGGTATACTGCTCTGTATACCGACCGGTTTCTTGAATGGAACAGGTCTTCCGGCATTGGGCGCGCCAGTGACCTCTGGTATTACAGCCTAAACATTTTGTGTTTCTGGCAGGACAAGGGCGGTCAAGGTGACTAGTGCCGCAATTGGGACACATGTGCTGACGTTGAGATTCATAGGTAGAGGCTTGGTTGTGGTTGCGTCGATTATTGTACGGTCGTGTCAGTGATCTTTGAGGATGTTGGTAACGTGGTACGTTGGGAGGTCCCCTGTCACGAGGTCGTTGCTTATGATGTCTTTGGCGGCTCATTGCGTTGACGTTGGCAGGTTCAAGAGCTGTGTTCAGTTGGATTGTCGGTGTAGTGCTCATCATGTTTGCGTGTATACTAGAAGTCTCTTCGGCCTGGCAGTGTGCTGCTGCTATGTTCAGTGTTAAGTTGGGAATGGCGAGAAGTTGTTTTCGTAATTTCTCATTATTTATTCCGACTACTATAAGCGTGACGAGAAGCTGATCTGTCAGTGGAGCGAAATCACACTCATAAGCCTTGGCCTTTAGGTCCGTAAAAAAATTATCAAAGGTTTGATTCTCTAGTTGTTTTGTAGTGAGGAATACATATCTTGAATATAGCAAGTTGTGATAAGGTTTATAATAGGTATCAAAAGCCTTTATAATCACCGTGACTGTTCTTGCATCATCAACTTCTGCAATTTGTAGAGTATTGTAGATCTTTCGTCCAACTGGGCCCAGTATGTGGAGAAACGTGGCTCTCTGGGTCGCAATGGTTTCCTTATCTAGTTTAGCGGCAGTGGCAAATATCTCGTAACCTTCTTTATACTCTTTCCAAGTTGTGGCGGGATCCGATCCCGGTACGAATTGCGGAGGACTTTTAAATGACGTCATCGTTGCGGCTGCGTAGTACTAACTGTATTGTTGTATTGAGGTACTGTAGCTGCTGGGCCTTGGCGAGTGGAGTAACTTGGGTAATATACTTTGGCGTTGTTTTCGGATCGTGGGTTAAAGGCATCCCACCTCTATCACCATGTTGTAAGGTTTTAAATATACTTTTTTGAGCTACATTAAAATCTATTACAGTCTAAATAAAGACCTAGTCTTTTAAGAGGTTACGACGTCACTCCCTAGATTCAATATACCGGAGCCTCTATCTAAACTCGGATCACATGACTCGGGAGGTCATGTGATTATGTTAAGAGTCTCGAGTCATGTGACATTGTAACAGGTTCAGTGCTAAGACTGATTATATCTTCGGATCTACTGGTCCACATGTCCTGAAATTTTAATGAGAGGTGTGTTACAATCTATTCTATTATATTGAAAAGGATTCAAGCTTCTAGAGTGGATAATTATTTTAATAAAAATTTATTTCTAATGTCACAATTGTAAATTAAGTACTTAATGCACAATATCTTTGTATCTAATGGCCCAAATGTCGAGAAACTTTAATGAGAGGTGTGTTACAATCGATTATATCTAAAACTGGTTAAATAAATGCATTACTAATTTGCTTTATAAAAAAAATTTAGTACTTTCACTCCCTTTCCTAGATTAAACGTGTTGCTTAACATTAGGCTAAAAATCTTATAATTAACAAAATTATTGGCCCTAAAGCCTAAAACACACCTAATTTGAAAAAGTTCAGAAGAGCCCTTGTGTTTCTACCAAAAGAACTTTATTATGTATGCAATTTTAGTTCAAATGTATTGAAAATATCACACATTTTACAAAAACAAAGAATTAAACATGGAAAAATCATGATTAAGAAACTAACTGAAAAAGGTCGGGGAAAAGTATCATAATACCAGTTGCAGTTGGTAAAAAACAAAGATTTAGTGGAGAGATAGTTTTAAATTATAATTGTCAAGGAGGCCCAATAAGCAAAAAGCTTCCTCACAGCGATCCTCTGCTTGTTCAATGGCATTCTGAAACTTCTTGCGTGGTGCTTGATTTTAGTTTTGTACAGGGCCGTCGAGAGACGGGGGCAATTCGGTGCATTTTCCCGGGGCCCGTACTTCTCAGGGTGCCCAGCTGGGCCTCGACCTTTGGTAATTCTACTCGATATTTGTTGTGAAAATTTAAATATAAAGCTTTTAAAAAAATGTTATCTTCAACAGTAAAAGGTACAAATTGAACGAAAAGTGGTAGTTTCTTAACTTGAGCCTGCTCTTAAAATTCTCTCAGTCCCTAATTCTCCCCTTTTCCCATTAAGTATTTAAACGGAAGTTTAAGTTTTGTTCTCACGGGAATCACCCTAGGCCACTGAAAAACTTTTTACAGTTATTTCTTTGCTATGGACGCTCGGGCAGGCATGAATAGTTCATGAGCCAAATAGTCATATACCAACAGCTCTCTGACTTCAAAGTTAATGGTTATGGGTTTAGGCAAAGTAGTCACACAACAACTAGTATACACAGCGTCTCGCAGTCGATCGTAAATGGTTTGCTTAGTTGTAACTTCATATTTTGTGGGTTGAAATTAAAGAAGCCTAAAGAATATCACAATTTTATGTTAATTAAGAATGGGGGGCTTTACTTTCTTCTAGAATGAGGGAACATGACCGGGGGATTTTGCCTTGAGAATGAGGGGCTTTACTTTCTTCTAGAATGAGGGAAAATGACCGAGGGATTTTGCCTTGAGAATGGGGGGGCTTTACTTTCTTCAAGGATGAGGGAAAATGACCGAGGGATTTTGCCTTGAGAATGGGGGTGGGGCTTTACTTTCTTCTATGATGAGGGAAAATGGACGGGGGATTTTGCCTTGAGAATGCAGGGGCTTAACTTTCTTCTAGGATGAGGCAAAATGACCGGGGGATTTTGCCTTGAGAATGGGGGCTATACTTTCTTCAAGGATGAGGGAAAATGACCGGGGGATTTTGTCTTGAGAATGGGGGGCTTACTTTCTTCAAGGATGAGGGAAAATGACCGGGGAATTTTGCCTTGAGAATGGGGAGGGGCTTTACGTTCTTCTAGGATGAGGGAAAATAACCGGGGGTTTTTGCCTTGAGAATGGGGGGGCTTACTTTCTTCAAGGATGAGGGAAAATGACCGGAAGATTTTGCCTTGAGAATGGGGGGACTTTACTTTCTTCTAGGATGAGGGAAAATGACCGGGGGATTTTGCCTTGAGAATGGGGGCTATACTTTCTTCTAGGATGAGGGACAATGACCGGGGGATTTTGCCTTGAGAATTGGGGGGGGCTTTACTTCCTTCTATGATGAGGGAAAATGACCGGAAGATTTTGCCTTGAGAATGGGGGGACTTTACTTTCTTCTAGGATGAGGGAAAATGACCGGGGGATTTTGCCTTGAGAATGGGGGCTATACTTTCTTCTAGGATGAGGGACAATGACCGGGGGATTTTGCCTTGAGAATGGGGGGCTTACTTTCTTCTATGATGAGGGAAAATGACCGGGGGATTTTGCCATGAGAATGGGGGGCTATACTTTCTTCTATGATGAGGGAAAATGACCGGGGGATTTTGTCTTGAGAATGGGGGGCTTACTTTCTTCAAGGATGAGGGAAAATGACCGGGGAATTTTGCCTTGAGAATGGGGGGGGGGCTTTACGTTCTTCTAGGATGAGGGAAAATGACCGGGGGTTTTTGCCTTGAGAATGGGGGCTTAACTTTCTTCTAGGATGAGGGAAAATGGCCGGGGGATTTTGCCTTGAGAATTGGGGGGGGGGGCTTTACTTTCTTCTATGATGAGGGAAAATGACCGGGGGATTTTGCCTTGAGAATGCGGGGGCTTTACTTTCTTCTAGGATGAGGCAAAATGACCGGGGGATTTTGCCTTGAGAATGGGGGCTATACTTTCTTCTATGATGAGGGAAAATGACCGGGGGATTTTGTCTTGAGAATGGGGGGCTTACTTTCTTCAAGGATGAGGGAAAATGACCGGGGAATTTTGCCTTGAGAATGGGGGGTCTTTACGTTCTTCTAGGATGAGGGAAAATGGCCGGGGGATTTTGCCTTGAGAATGGGGGGCTATACTTTCTTCTATGATGAGGGAAAATGACCGGGGGATTTTGTCTTGAGAATGGGGGCTTACTTTCTTCAAGGATGAGGGAAAATGACCGGGAGTTTTTGCCTTGAGAATGGGGGGCTTTACGTTCTTCTAGGATGAGGGAAAATGGCCGGGGGATTTTGCCTTGAGAATGGGGGGCTATACTTTCTTCTATGATGAGGGAAAATGACCGGGGAATTTTGCCTTGAGAATTGGGGGTCTTTACGTTCTTCTAAGATGAGGGAAAATGACCGGGGGTTTTTGCCTTGAGAATGGGGGGCTTTACTTTCTTCTAGGATGAGGGAAAATGGCCGACGGATTTTGCCTTGAGAATTGGGGGGGCTTTACTTTCTTCGATGATGAGGGAAAATGGCCGGGGGATTTTGCCTTGAGAATGCGGGGGCTTTACTTTCTTCAAGGATGAGGGAAAATGACCGAGGGATTTTGTCTTGAGAATGGGGGGGGCTTAACTTTCTTCTAGGATGAGGGAAAATGACCGGGGGTTTTTGCCTTGAGAATGGGGGCTTAACTTTCTTCTAGGATGAGGGAAAATGACATGGGGATTTTGTCTTGAGAATGGGGGGCTTACTTTCTTCAAGGATGAGGGAAAATGACCGGGGAATTTTGCCTTGAGAATTGGGGGTCTTTACGTTCTTCTAAGATGAGGGAAAATGACCGGGGGTTTTTGCCTTGAGAATGGGGGGCTTTACTTTCTTCTAGGATGAGGTAAAATGGCCGGCGGATTTTGCCTTGAGAATTGGGGGGGCTTTACTTTCTTCGATGATGAGGGAAAATGACCGAGGGATTTTGCCTTGAGAATGGGGGCTATACTTTCTTCTAGGATGAGGGAAAATGGCCGGGGCATTTTGCCTTGAGAATTGGGGTGGGGCTTTACTTTCTTCTATGATGAGGGAAAATGACCGGGGGATTTTGCCATGAGAATGGGGGGCTATACTTTCTTCTATGATGAGGGAAAATGACCGGGGGATTTTGTCTTGAGAATGGGGGGCTTACTTTCTTCAAGGATGAGGGAAAATGACCGGGGAATTTTGCCTTGAGAATGGGGGGGGGGCTTTACGTTCTTCTAGGATGAGGGAAAATGACCGGGGGTTTTTGCCTTGAGAATGGGGGCTTAACTTTCTTCTAGGATGAGGGAAAATGGCCGGGGGATTTTGCCTTGAGAATTGGGGGGGGGCTTTACTTTCTTCTATGATGAGGGAAAATGACCGGGGGATTTTGCCTTGAGAATGCGGGGGCTTTACTCTCTTCTAGGATGAGGCAAAATGACCGGGGGATTTTGCCTTGAGAATGGGGGCTATACTTTCTTCTATGATGAGGGAAAATGACCGGGGGATTTTGTCTTGAGAATGGGGGGCTTACTTTCTTCAAGGATGAGGGAAAATGACCGGGGAATTTTGCCTTGAGAATGGGGGGTCTTTACGTTCTTCTAGGATGAGGGAAAATGGCCGGGGGATTTTGCCTTGAGAATGGGGGGCTATACTTTCTTCTATGATGAGGGAAAATGACCGGGGGATTTTGTCTTGAGAATGGGGGGCTTACTTTCTTCAAGGATGAGGGAAAATGACCGGGAGTTTTTGCCTTGAGAATGGGGGGCTTTACGTTCTTCTAGGATGAGGGAAAATGGCCGGGGGATTTTGCCTTGAGAATGGGGGGCTATACTTTCTTCTATGATGAGGGAAAATGACCGGGGAATTTTGCCTTGAGAATTGGGGGTCTTTACGTTCTTCTAAGATGAGGGAAAATGACCGGGGGTTTTTGCCTTGAGAATGGGGGGCTTTACTTTCTTCTAGGATGAGGGAAAATGGCCGGCGGATTTTGCCTTGAGAATTGGGGGGGCTTTACTTTCTTCGATGATGAGGGAAAATGGCCGGGGGATTTTGCCTTGAGAATGCGGGGGCTTTACTTTCTTCAAGGATGAGGGAAAATGACCGAGGGATTTTGTCTTGAGAATGGGGGGGCTTAACTTTCTTCTAGGATGAGGGAAAATGACCGGGGGTTTTTGCCTTGAGAATGGGGGCTTAACTTTCTTCTAGGATGAGGGAAAATGACATGGGGATTTTGTCTTGAGAATGGGGGGCTTACTTTCTTCAAGGATGAGGGAAAATGACCGGGGAATTTTGCCTTGAGAATTGGGGGTCTTTACGTTCTTCTAAGATGAGGGAAAATGACCGGGGGTTTTTGCCTTGAGAATGGGGGGCTTTACTTTCTTCTAGGATGAGGTAAAATGGCCGGCGGATTTTGCCTTGAGAATTGGGGGGGCTTTACTTTCTTCGATGATGAGGGAAAATGACCGAGGGATTTTGCCTTGAGAATGGGGGCTATACTTTCTTCTAGGATGAGGGAAAATGGCCGGGGCATTTTGCCTTGAGAATTGGGGTGGGGCTTTACTTTCTTCTATGATGAGGGAAAATGACCGGGGGATTTTGCCATGAGAATGGGGGGCTATACTTTCTTCTATGATGAGGGAAAATGACCGGGGGATTTTGTCTTGAGAATGGGGGGCTTACTTTCTTCAAGGATGAGGGAAAATGACCGGGGAATTTTGCCTTGAGAATGGGGGGGGGGGCTTTACGTTCTTCTAGGATGAGGGAAAATGACCGGGGGTTTTTGCCTTGAGAATGGGGGCTTAACTTTCTTCTAGGATGAGGGAAAATGGCCGGGGGATTTTGCCTTGAGAATTGGGGGGGGGCTTTACTTTCTTCTATGATGAGGGAAAATGACCGGGGGATTTTGCCTTGAGAATGCGGGGGCTTTACTTTCTTCTAGGATGAGGCAAAATGACCGGGGGATTTTGCCTTGAGAATGGGGGCTATACTTTCTTCTATGATGAGGGAAAATGACCGGGGGATTTTGTCTTGAGAATGGGGGGCTTACTTTCTTCAAGGATGAGGGAAAATGACCGGGGAATTTTGCCTTGAGAATGGGGGGTCTTTACATTCTTCTATGATGAGGGAAAATGACCGGGGGATTTTGCCTTGAGAATGGGGGGCTATACTTTCTTCTATGATGAGGGAAAATGACCGGGGAATTTTGCCTTGAGAATTGGGGGTCTTTACGTTCTTCTAAGATGAGGGAAAATGACCGGGGGTTTTTGCCTTGAGAATGGGGGGCTTTACTTTCTTCTAGGATGAGGGAAAATGGCCGGCGGATTTTGCCTTGAGAATTGGGGGGGCTTTACTTTCTTCGATGATGAGGGAAAATGGCCGGGGGATTTTGCCTTGAGAATGCGGGGGCTTTACTTTCTTCAAGGATGAGGGAAAATGACCGAGGGATTTTGTCTTGAGAATGGGGGGGGGCTTAACTTTCTTCTAGGATGAGGGAAAATGACCGGGGGTTTTTGCCTTGAGAATGGGGGCTTAACTTTCTTCTAGGATGAGGGAAAATGACATGGGGATTTTGTCTTGAGAATGGGGGGCTTACTTTCTTCAAGGATGAGGGAAAATGACCGAGGAATTTTGCCTTGAGAATTGGGGGTCTTTACGTTCTTCTAAGATGAGGGAAAATGACCGGGGGTTTTTGCCTTGAGAATGGGGGGCTTTACTTTCTTCTAGGATGAGGGAAAATGGCCGGCGGATTTTGCCTTGAGAATTGGGGGGGCTTTACTTTCTTCGATGATGAGGGAAAATGGCCGGGGGATTTTGCCTTGAGAATGCGGGGGCTTTACTTTCTTCAAGGATGAGGGAAAATGACCGAGGGATTTTGCCTTGAGAATGGGGGCTATACTTTCTTCTAGGATGAGGGAAAATGGCCGGGGCATTTTGCCTTGAGAATTGGGGTGGGGCTTTACTTTCTTCTATGAGGAGGGAAAATGGCCGGGGGATTTTGCCTTGAGAATGCGGGGGCTTTACTTTCTTCTAGGATGAGGCAAAATGACCGGGGGATTTTGCCTTGAGAATGGGGGGCTATACTTTCTTCTATGATGAGGGAAAATGACCGGTGGATTTTGTCTTGAGAATGGGGGGCTTACTTTCTTCAAGGATGAGGGAAAATGACCGGGGAATTTTGTCTTGAGAATGGGGGGGCTTTACGTTCTTCTAGGATGAGGGAAAATAACCGGGGGTTTTTGCCTTGAGAATGGGGGGGCTTACTTTCTTCAAGGATGAGGGAAAATGACCGGAAGATTTTGCCTTGAGAATGGGGGGACTTTACTTTCTTCTAGGATGAGGGAAAATGACCGGGGGATTTTGCCTTGAGAATTGGGGGGGCTTTACTTTCTTCTAGGATGAGGGAAAATGACCGGGGGATTTTGTCTTGAGAATGGGGGGCTTACTTTCTTCTTGGACGAGGGAGAATGACCAGGGATTTTGCCTTGAGAATGAGGGGCTTTACTTTCTTCTAGGATGAGAGAAAATGACCGGGGGATTTTGCGTTGAGAATGGGGGGCTTTACTTTCTTCTAGGATGAGGGAAAATAACCGGGGGTTTTTGCCTTGAGAATGGGGGGCTTACTTTCTTCAAGGATGAGGGAGAAAACCGGAAGATTTTGCCTTGAGAATGGGGGGCTTTACTTTCTTCTATGATGAGGGAAAATGACCGGGGAATTTTGCCTTGAGAATGGGGGTTTTTACGTTATTCTAGGATGAGGGAAAATGACCGGGGAATTTTGCCTTGAGAATGGGGTGCTTTACTTTCTTCTAGGATGAGGGAAAATGACCAGGGATTTTGCCTTGAGAATGAGGGGCTTTACTTTCTTCTAGGATGAGGGAAAATGACCGGGGGATTTTGTCTTGAGAATGGGGGGGGCTTACTTTCTTCTAGGATGAGGGAAAATGACCAAGGAATTTTGCCTTGAGAATGGGGGGCTTTACTTTCTTCTAGGATGAGAGAAAATGTTCGGGGGATTTTGCCTTGAGAATGGGGGGCTTTACTTTCTTCTAGGATGAGGGAAAATGACCGGGTAATTTTGCCTTGAGAATGGGGGGCTTTACTTTCTTCTAGGATGAGGGGAAATGACCGGGGGACTTTGCCTTGAGAATGGGGGGCTTTACTTTCTTCTAGGATGAGGGAAAATGACCAGGGAATTTTGTCTTGAGAATGGGGGGGGGATTACTTTCTTCTAGGATGAGGGAGAATGACCGGGGATTTTGCCTTGAGAATGAGGGGCTTTACTTTCTTCTAGGATGAGAGAAAATGACCGGGGGATTTTTCCTTGAGAATGGGGGGCTTTACTTTCTTCTAGGATGAGGGAAAATGACCGGGGAATTTTGCCTTGAGAATGGGGGGCTTTACTTTCTTCTAGGATGAAGGGAAATGACCGGGGGATTTTGCCTTGAGAATGGGGGGCTTTACTTTCTTCTAGGTTGAGGGAAAATGACCGGGGGATTTTGTCTTGAGAATGGGGGGTTTTACGTTATGTTAGGATGAGGGAAAATGACCGGGGAATTTTGCCTTGAGAATGGGGTGCTTTACTTTCTTCTAGGATGAGGGAAAATGACCAGGGATTTTGCCTTGAGAATGAGGGGCTTTACTTTCTTCTAGGATGAGGGAAAATGACCGGGGGATTTTGTCTTGAGAATGGGGGGCTTACTTTCTTCAAGGATGAGGGAAAATGACCGGAAGATTTTGCCTTGAGAATGGGGGGACTTTACTTTCTTCTAGGATGAGGGAAAATGACCGGGGGATTTTGCCTTGAGAATTGGGGGGGGCTTTACTTTCTTCTAGGATGAGGGAAAATGACCGGGGGGTTTTGTCTTGAGAATGGGGGGCTTACTTTCTTCTTGGACGAGGGAGAATGACCAGGGATTTTGCCTTGAGAATGAGGGGCTTTACTTTCTTCTAGGATGAGAGAAAATGACCGGGGGATTTTGCGTTGAGAATGGGGGGCTTTACTTTCTTCTAGGATGAGGGAAAATAACCGTTGGTTTTTGCCTTGAGAATGGGGGGCTTACTTTCTTCAAGGATGAGGGAGAAAACCGGAAGATTTTGCCTTGAGAATGGGGGGCTTTACTTTCTTCTATGATGAGGGAAAATGACCGGGGAATTTTGCCTTGAGAATGGGGGTTTTTACGTTATTCTAGGATGAGGGAAAATGACCGGGGAATTTTGCCTTGAGAATGGGGTGCTTTACTTTCTTCTAGGATGAGGAAAAATGACCAGGGATTTTGCCTTGAGAATGAGGGGCTTTACTTTCTTCTAGGATGAGGGAAAATGACCGGGGGATTTTGTCTTGAGAATGGGGGGGGGCTTACTTTCTTCTAGGATGAGGGAAAATGACCAAGGAATTTTGCCTTGAGAATGGGGGGCTTTACTTTCTTCTAGGATGAGAGAAAATGTTCGGGGGATTTTGCCTTGAGAATGGGGGGCTTTACTTTCTTCTAGGATGAGGGAAAATGACCGGGTAATTTTGCCTTGAGAATGGGGGGCTTTACTTTCTTCTAGGATGAGGGGAAATGACCGGGGGATTTTGCCTTGAGAATGGGGGGCTTTACTTTCTTCTAGGATGAGGGAAAATGACCAGGGAATTTTGTCTTGAGAATGGGGGGGGATTACTTTCTTCTAGGATGAGGGAGAATGACCAGGGATTTTGCCTTGAGAATGAGGGGCTTTACTTTCTTCTAGGATGAGAGAAAATGACCGGGGGATTTTGCCTTGAGAATGGGGGGCTTTACTTTCTTCTAGGATGAGGGAAAATGACCGGGGGATTTTGCCTTGAGAATGGGGGCTATACTTTCTTCTAGGATGAGGGACAATGACCGGGGGATTTTGCCTTGAGAATTGGGGGGGGCTTTACTTCCTTCTATGATGAGGGAAAATGACCGGAAGATTTTGCCTTGAGAATGGGGGGACTTTACTTTCTTCTAGGATGAGGGAAAATGACCGGGGGATTTTGCCTTGAGAATGGGGGCTATACTTTCTTCTAGGATGAGGGACAATGACCGGGGGATTTTGCCTTGAGAATGGGGGGCTTACTTTCTTCTATGATGAGGGAAAATGACCGGGGGATTTTGTCTTGAGAATGGGGGGCTTACTTTCTTCAAGGATGAGGGAAAATGACCGGGGAATTTTGCCTTGAGAATGGGGGGGGGGGCTTTACGTTCTTCTAGGATGAGGGAAAATGACCGGGGGTTTTTGCCTTGAGAATGGGGGCTTAACTTTCTTCTAGGATGAGGGAAAATGGCCGGGGGATTTTGCCTTGAGAATTGGGGGGGGGCTTTACTTTCTTCTATGATGAGGGAAAATGACCGGGGGATTTTGCCTTGAGAATGCGGGGGCTTTACTTTCTTCTAGGATGAGGCAAAATGACCGGGGGATTTTGCCTTGAGAATGGGGGCTATACTTTCTTCTATGATGAGGGAAAATGACCGGGGGATTTTGTCTTGAGAATGGGGGGCTTACTTTCTTCAAGGATGAGGGAAAATGACCGGGGAATTTTGCCTTGAGAATGGGGGGTCTTTACGTTCTTCTAGGATGAGGGAAAATGGCCGGGGGATTTTGCCTTGAGAATGGGGGGCTATACTTTCTTCTATGATGAGGGAAAATGACCGGGGGATTTTGTCTTGAGAATGGGGGGCTTACTTTCTTCAAGGATGAGGGAAAATGACCGGGAGTTTTTGCCTTGAGAATGGGGGGCTTTACGTTCTTCTAGGATGAGGGAAAATGGCCGGGGGATTTTGCCTTGAGAATGGGGGGCTATACTTTCTTCTATGATGAGGGAAAATGACCGGGGAATTTTGCCTTGAGAATTGGGGGTCTTTACGTTCTTCTAAGATGAGGGAAAATGACCGGGGGTTTTTGCCTTGAGAATGGGGGGCTTTACTTTCTTCTAGGATGAGGGAAAATGGCCGGCGGATTTTGCCTTGAGAATTGGGGGGGCTTTACTTTCTTCGATGATGAGGGAAAATGGCCGGGGGATTTTGCCTTGAGAATGCGGGGGCTTTACTTTCTTCAAGGATGAGGGAAAATGACCGAGGGATTTTGTCTTGAGAATGGGGGGGGCTTAACTTTCTTCTAGGATGAGGGAAAATGACCGGGGGTTTTTGCCTTGAGAATGGGGGCTTAACTTTCTTCTAGGATGAGGGAAAATGACATGGGGATTTTGTCTTGAGAATGGGGGGCTTACTTTCTTCAAGGATGAGGGAAAATGACCGGGGAATTTTGCCTTGAGAATTGGGGGTCTTTACGTTCTTCTAAGATGAGGGAAAATGACCGGGGGTTTTTGCCTTGAGAATGGGGGGCTTTACTTTCTTCTAGGATGAGGTAAAATGGCCGGCGGATTTTGCCTTGAGAATTGGGGGGGCTTTACTTTCTTCGATGATGAGGGAAAATGACCGAGGGATTTTGCCTTGAGAATGGGGGCTATACTTTCTTCTAGGATGAGGGAAAATGGCCGGGGCATTTTGCCTTGAGAATTGGGGTGGGGCTTTACTTTCTTCTATGATGAGGGAAAATGACCGGGGGATTTTGCCATGAGAATGGGGGGCTATACTTTCTTCTATGATGAGGGAAAATGACCGGGGGATTTTGTCTTGAGAATGGGGGGCTTACTTTCTTCAAGGATGAGGGAAAATGACCGGGGAATTTTGCCTTGAGAATGGGGGGGGGCTTTACGTTCTTCTAGGATGAGGGAAAATGACCGGGGGTTTTTGCCTTGAGAATGGGGGCTTAACTTTCTTCTAGGATGAGGGAAAATGGCCGGGGGATTTTGCCTTGAGAATTGGGGGGGGGGCTTTACTTTCTTCTATGATGAGGGAAAATGACCGGGGGATTTTGCCTTGAGAATGCGGGGGCTTTACTCTCTTCTAGGATGAGGCAAAATGACCGGGGGATTTTGCCTTGAGAATGGGGGCTATACTTTCTTCTATGATGAGGGAAAATGACCGGGGGATTTTGTCTTGAGAATGGGGGGCTTACTTTCTTCAAGGATGAGGGAAAATGACCGGGGAATTTTGCCTTGAGAATGGGGGGTCTTTACGTTCTTCTAGGATGAGGGAAAATGGCCGGGGGATTTTGCCTTGAGAATGGGGGGCTATACTTTCTTCTATGATGAGGGAAAATGACCGGGGGATTTTGTCTTGAGAATGGGGGGCTTACTTTCTTCAAGGATGAGGGAAAATGACCGGGAGTTTTTGCCTTGAGAATGGGGGGCTTTACGTTCTTCTAGGATGAGGGAAAATGGCCGGGGGATTTTGCCTTGAGAATGGGGGGCTATACTTTCTTCTATGATGAGGGAAAATGACCGGGGAATTTTGCCTTGAGAATTGGGGGTCTTTACGTTCTTCTAAGATGAGGGAAAATGACCGGGGGTTTTTGCCTTGAGAATGGGGGGCTTTACTTTCTTCTAGGATGAGGGAAAATGGCCGGCGGATTTTGCCTTGAGAATTGGGGGGGCTTTACTTTCTTCGATGATGAGGGAAAATGGCCGGGGGATTTTGCCTTGAGAATGCGGGGGCTTTACTTTCTTCAAGGATGAGGGAAAATGACCGAGGGATTTTGTCTTGAGAATGGGGGGGCTTAACTTTCTTCTAGGATGAGGGAAAATGACCGGGGGTTTTTGCCTTGAGAATGGGGGCTTAACTTTCTTCTAGGATGAGGGAAAATGACATGGGGATTTTGTCTTGAGAATGGGGGGCTTACTTTCTTCAAGGATGAGGGAAAATGACCGGGGAATTTTGCCTTGAGAATTGGGGGTCTTTACGTTCTTCTAAGATGAGGGAAAATGACCGGGGGTTTTTGCCTTGAGAATGGGGGGCTTTACTTTCTTCTAGGATGAGGTAAAATGGCCGGCGGATTTTGCCTTGAGAATTGGGGGGGCTTTACTTTCTTCGATGATGAGGGAAAATGACCGAGGGATTTTGCCTTGAGAATGGGGGCTATACTTTCTTCTAGGATGAGGGAAAATGGCCGGGGCATTTTGCCTTGAGAATTGGGGTGGGGCTTTACTTTCTTCTATGATGAGGGAAAATGACCGGGGGATTTTGCCATGAGAATGGGGGGCTATACTTTCTTCTATGATGAGGGAAAATGACCGGGGGATTTTGTCTTGAGAATGGGGGGCTTACTTTCTTCAAGGATGAGGGAAAATGACCGGGGAATTTTGCCTTGAGAATGGGGGGGGGGGCTTTACGTTCTTCTAGGATGAGGGAAAATGACCGGGGGTTTTTGCCTTGAGAATGGGGGCTTAACTTTCTTCTAGGATGAGGGAAAATGGCCGGGGGATTTTGCCTTGAGAATTGGGGGGGGGGCTTTACTTTCTTCTATGATGAGGGAAAATGACCGGGGGATTTTGCCTTGAGAATGCGGGGGCTTTACTTTCTTCTAGGATGAGGCAAAATGACCGGGGGATTTTGCCTTGAGAATGGGGGCTATACTTTCTTCTATGATGAGGGAAAATGACCGGGGGATTTTGTCTTGAGAATGGGGGGCTTACTTTCTTCAAGGATGAGGGAAAATGACCGGGGAATTTTGCCTTGAGAATGGGGGGTCTTTACGTTCTTCTATGATGAGGGAAAATGACCGGGGGATTTTGCCTTGAGAATGGGGGGCTATACTTTCTTCTATGATGAGGGAAAATGACCGGGGAATTTTGCCTTGAGAATTGGGGGTCTTTACGTTCTTCTAAGATGAGGGAAAATGACCGGGGGTTTTTGCCTTGAGAATGGGGGGCTTTACTTTCTTCTAGGATGAGGGAAAATGGCCGGCGGATTTTGCCTTGAGAATTGGGGGGGCTTTACTTTCTTCGATGATGAGGGAAAATGGCCGGGGGATTTTGCCTTGAGAATGCGGGGGCTTTACTTTCTTCAAGGATGAGGGAAAATGACCGAGGGATTTTGTCTTGAGAATGGGGGGGGGCTTAACTTTCTTCTAGGATGAGGGAAAATGACCGGGGGTTTTTGCCTTGAGAATGGGGGCTTAACTTTCTTCTAGGATGAGGGAAAATGACATGGGGATTTTGTCTTGAGAATGGGGGGCTTATTTCTTCAAGGATGAGGGAAAATGACCGGGGAATTTTGCCTTGAGAATTGGGGGTCTTTACGTTCTTCTAAGATGAGGGAAAATGACCGGGGGTTTTTGCCTTGAGAATGGGGGGCTTTACTTTCTTCTAGGATGAGGGAAAATGGCCGGCGGATTTTGCCTTGAGAATTGGGGGGGCTTTACTTTCTTCGATGATGAGGGAAAATGGCCGGGGATTTTGCCTTGAGAATGCGGGGGCTTTACTTTCTTCAAGGATGAGGGAAAATGACCGAGGGATTTTGCCTTGAGAATGGGGGCTATACTTTCTTCTAGGATGAGGGAAAATGGCCGGGGCATTTTGCCTTGAGAATTGGGGTGGGGCTTTACTTTCTTCTATGATGAGGGAAAATGACCGGGGGATTTTGCCATGAGAATGGGGGGCTATACTTTCTTCTATGATGAGGGAAAATGACCGGGGGATTTTGTCTTGAGAATGGGGGGCTTACTTTCTTCAAGGATGAGGGAAAATGACCGGGGAATTTTGCCTTGAGAATGGGGGGGGGGGCTTTACGTTCTTCTAGGATGAGGGAAAATGACCGGGGGTTTTTGCCTTGAGAATGGGGGCTTAACTTTCTTCTAGGATGAGGGAAAATGGCCGGGGGATTTTGCCTTGAGAATTGGGGGGGGCTTTACTTTCTTCTATGATGAGGGAAAATGACCGGGGGATTTTGCCTTGAGAATGCGGGGGCTTTACTTTCTTCTAGGATGAGGCAAAATGACCGGGGGATTTTGCCTTGAGAATGGGGGCTATACTTTCTTCTATGATGAGGGAAAATGACCGGGGGATTTTGTCTTGAGAATGGGGGGCTTACTTTCTTCAAGGATGAGGTAAAATGACCGGGGAATTTTGCCTTGAGAATGGGGGGTCTTTACGTTCTTCTATGATGAGGGAAAATGACCGGGGGATTTTGCCTTGAGAATGGGGGGCTATACTTTCTTCTATGATGAGGGAAAATGACCGGGGAATTTTGCCTTGAGAATTGGGGGTCTTTACGTTCTTCTAAGATGAGGGAAAATGACCGGGGGTTTTTGCCTTGAGAATGGGGGGCTTTACTTTCTTCTAGGATGAGGGAAAATGGCCGGCGGATTTTGCCTTGAGAATTGGGGGGGCTTTACTTTCTTCGATGATGAGGGAAAATGGCCGGGGGATTTTGCCTTGAGAATGCGGGGGCTTTACTTTCTTCAAGGATGAGGGAAAATGACCGAGGGATTTTGTCTTGAGAATGGGGGGGCTTAACTTTCTTCTAGGATGAGGGAAAATGACCGGGGGTTTTTGCCTTGAGAATGGGGGCTTAACTTTCTTCTAGGATGAGGGAAAATGACATGGGGATTTTGTCTTGAGAATGGGGGGCTTACTTTCTTCAAGGATGAGGGAAAATGACCGGGGAATTTTGCCTTGAGAATTGGGGGTCTTTACGTTCTTCTAAGATGAGGGAAAATGACCGGGGGTTTTTGCCTTGAGAATGGGGGGCTTTACTTTCTTCTAGGATGAGGTAAAATGGCCGGCGGATTTTGCCTTGAGAATTGGGGGGGCTTTACTTTCTTCGATGATGAGGGAAAATGACCGAGGGATTTTGCCTTGAGAATGGGGGCTATACTTTCTTCTAGGATGAGGGAAAATGGCCGGGGCATTTTGCCTTGAGAATTGGGGTGGGGCTTTACTTTCTTCTATGATGAGGGAAAATGACCGGGGGATTTTGCCATGAGAATGGGGGGCTATACTTTCTTCTATGATGAGGGAAAATGACCGGGGGATTTTGTCTTGAGAATGGGGGGCTTACTTTCTTCAAGGATGAGGGAAAATGACCGGGGAATTTTGCCTTGAGAATGGGGGGGGGGCTTTACGTTCTTCTAGGATGAGGGAAAATGACCGGGGGTTTTTGCCTTGAGAATGGGGGCTTAACTTTCTTCTAGGATGAGGGAAAATGGCCGGGGGATTTTGCCTTGAGAATTGGGGGGGGGGCTTTACTTTCTTCTATGATGAGGGAAAATGACCGGGGGATTTTGCCTTGAGAATGCGGGGGCTTTACTTTCTTCTAGGATGAGGCAAAATGACCGGGGGATTTTGCCTTGAGAATGGGGGCTATACTTTCTTCTATGATGAGGGAAAATGACCGGGGGATTTTGTCTTGAGAATGGGGGGCTTACTTTCTTCAAGGATGAGGGAAAATGACCGGGGAATTTTGCCTTGAGAATGGGGGGTCTTTACGTTCTTCTATGATGAGGGAAAATGACCGGGGGATTTTGCCTTGAGAATGGGGGGCTATACTTTCTTCTATGATGAGGGAAAATGACCGGGGAATTTTGCCTTGAGAATTGGGGGTCTTTACGTTCTTCTAAGATGAGGGAAAATGACCGGGGGTTTTTGCCTTGAGAATGGGGGGCTTTACTTTCTTCTAGGATGAGGGAAAATGGCCGGCGGATTTTGCCTTGAGAATTGGGGGGGCTTTACTTTCTTCGATGATGAGGGAAAATGGCCGGGGGATTTTGCCTTGAGAATGCGGGGGCTTTACTTTCTTCAAGGATGAGGGAAAATGACCGAGGGATTTTGTCTTGAGAATGGGGGGGGGCTTAACTTTCTTCTAGGATGAGGGAAAATGACCGGGGGTTTTTGCCTTGAGAATGGGGGCTTAACTTTCTTCTAGGATGAGGGAAAATGACATGGGGATTTTGTCTTGAGAATGGGGGGCTTACTTTCTTCAAGGATGAGGGAAAATGACCGGGGAATTTTGCCTTGAGAATTGGGGGTCTTTACGTTCTTCTAAGATGAGGGAAAATGACCGGGGGTTTTTGCCTTGAGAATGGGGGGCTTTACTTTCTTCTAGGATGAGGGAAAATGGCCGGCGGATTTTGCCTTGAGAATTGGGGGGGCTTTACTTTCTTCGATGATGAGGGAAAATGGCCGGGGATTTTGCCTTGAGAATGCGGGGGCTTTACTTTCTTCAAGGATGAGGGAAAATGACCGAGGGATTTTGCCTTGAGAATGGGGGCTATACTTTCTTCTAGGATGAGGGAAAATGGCCGGGGCATTTTGCCTTGAGAATTGGGGTGGGGCTTTACTTTCTTCTATGATGAGGGAAAATGACCGGGGGATTTTGCCATGAGAATGGGGGGCTATACTTTCTTCTATGATGAGGGAAAATGACCGGGGGATTTTGTCTTGAGAATGGGGGGCTTACTTTCTTCAAGGATGAGGGAAAATGACCGGGGAATTTTGCCTTGAGAATGGGGGGGGGGGCTTTACGTTCTTCTAGGATGAGGGAAAATGACCGGGGGTTTTTGCCTTGAGAATGGGGGCTTAACTTTCTTCTAGGATGAGGGAAAATGGCCGGGGGATTTTGCCTTGAGAATTGGGGGGGGGCTTTACTTTCTTCTATGATGAGGGAAAATGACCGGGGGATTTTGCCTTGAGAATGCGGGGGCTTTACTTTCTTCTAGGATGAGGCAAAATGACCGGGGGATTTTGCCTTGAGAATGGGGGCTATACTTTCTTCTATGATGAGGGAAAATGACCGGGGGATTTTGTCTTGAGAATGGGGGGCTTACTTTCTTCAAGGATGAGGGAAAATGACCGGGGAATTTTGCCTTGAGAATGGGGGGTCTTTACGTTCTTCTATGATGAGGGAAAATGACCGGGGGATTTTGCCTTGAGAATGGGGGGCTATACTTTCTTCTATGATGAGGGAAAATGACCGGGGAATTTTGCCTTGAGAATTGGGGGTCTTTACGTTCTTCTAAGATGAGGGAAAATGACCGGGGGTTTTTGCCTTGAGAATGGGGGGCTTTACTTTCTTCTAGGATGAGGGAAAATGGCCGGCGGATTTTGCCTTGAGAATTGGGGGGGCTTTACTTTCTTCGATGATGAGGGAAAATGGCCGGGGGATTTTGCCTTGAGAATGCGGGGGCTTTACTTTCTTCAAGGATGAGGGAAAATGACCGAGGGATTTTGTCTTGAGAATGGGGGGGGGCTTAACTTTCTTCTAGGATGAGGGAAAATGACCGGGGGTTTTTGCCTTGAGAATGGGGGCTTAACTTTCTTCTAGGATGAGGGAAAATGACATGGGGATTTTGTCTTGAGAATGGGGGGCTTACTTTCTTCAAGGATGAGGGAAAATGACCGGGGAATTTTGCCTTGAGAATTGGGGGTCTTTACGTTCTTCTAAGATGAGGGAAAATGACCGGGGGTTTTTGCCTTGAGAATGGGGGGCTTTACTTTCTTCTAGGATGAGGGAAAATGGCCGGCGGATTTTGCCTTGAGAATTGGGGGGGGCTTTACTTTCTTCGATGATGAGGGAAAATGGCCGGGGGTTTTGCCTTGAGAATGCGGGGGCTTTACTTTCTTCAAGGATGAGGGAAAATGACCGAGGGATTTTGCCTTGAGAATGGGGGCTATACTTTCTTCTAGGATGAGGGAAAATGGCCGGGGCATTTTGCCTTGAGAATTGGGGTGGGGCTTTACTTTCTTCTATGAGGAGGGAAAATGGCCGGGGGATTTTGCCTTGAGAATGCGGGGGCTTTACTTTCTTCTAGGATGAGGCAAAATGACCGGGGGATTTTGCCTTGAGAATGGGGGGCTATACTTTCTTCTATGATGAGGGAAAATGACCGGGGGATTTTGTCTTGAGAATGGGGGGCTTACTTTCTTCAAGGATGAGGGAAAATGACCGGGGAATTTTGTCTTGAGAATGGGGGGGCTTTACGTTCTTCTAGGATGAGGGAAAATAACCGGGGGTTTTTGCCTTGAGAATGGGGGGGCTTACTTTCTTCAAGGATGAGGGAAAATGACCGGAAGATTTTGCCTTGAGAATGGGGGGACTTTACTTTCTTCTAGGATGAGGGAAAATGACCGGGGGATTTTGCCTTGAGAATTGGGGGGGCTTTACTTTCTTCTAGGATGAGGGAAAATGACCGGGGGATTTTGTCTTGAGAATGGGGGGCTTACTTTCTTCTTGGACGAGGGAGAATGACCAGGGATTTTGCCTTGAGAATGAGGGGCTTTACTTTCTTCTAGGATGAGAGAAAATGACCGGGGGATTTTGCGTTGAGAATGGGGGGCTTTACTTTCTTCTAGGATGAGGGAAAATAACCGGGGGTTTTTGCCTTGAGAATGGGGGGCTTACTTTCTTCAAGGATGAGGGAGAAAACCGGAAGATTTTGCCTTGAGAATGGGGGGCTTTACTTTCTTCTATGATGAGGGAAAATGACCGGGGAATTTGGCCTTGAGAATGGGGGTTTTTACGTTATTCTAGGATGAGGGAAAATGACCGGGGAATTTTGCCTTGAGAATGGGGTGCTTTACTTTCTTCTAGGATGAGGGAAAATGACCAGGGATTTTGCCTTGAGAATGAGGGGCTTTACTTTCTTCTAGGATGAGGGAAAATGACCGGGGGATTTTGTCTTGAGAATGGGGGGGGGGCTTACTTTCTTCTAGGATGAGGGAAAATGACCAAGGAATTTTGCCTTGAGAATGGGGGGCTTTACTTTCTTCTAGGATGAGAGAAAATGTTCGGGGGATTTTGCCTTGAGAATGGGGGGCTTTACTTTCTTCTAGGATGAGGGAAAATGACCGGGTAATTTTGCCTTGAGAATGGGGGGCTTTACTTTCTTCTAGGATGAGGGGAAATGACCGGGGGACTTTGCCTTGAGAATGGGGGGCTTTACTTTCTTCTAGGATGAGGGAAAATGACCAGGGAATTTTGTCTTGAGAATGGGGGGGGATTACTTTCTTCTAGGATGAGGGAGAATGACCGGGGATTTTGCCTTGAGAATGAGGGGCTTTACTTTCTTCTAGGATGAGAGAAAATGACCGGGGGATTTTTCCTTGAGAATGGGGGGCTTTACTTTCTTCTAGGATGAGGGAAAATGACCGGGGAATTTTGCCTTGAGAATGGGGGGCTTTACTTTCTTCTAGGATGAAGGGAAATGACCGGGGGATTTTGCCTTGAGAATGGGGGGCTTTACTTTCTTCTAGGTTGAGGGAAAATGACCGGGGGATTTTGTCTTGAGAATGGGGGGTTTTACGTTATGTTAGGATGAGGGAAAATGACCGGAGAATTTTGCCTTGAGAATGGGGTGCTTTACTTTCTTCTAGGATGAGGGAAAATGACCAGGGATTTTGCCTTGAGAATGAGGGGCTTTACTTTCTTCTAGGATGAGGGAAAATGACCGGGGGATTTTGTCTTGAGAATGGGGGGGCTTACTTTCTTCAAGGATGAGGGAAAATGACCGGAAGATTTTGCCTTGAGAATGGGGGGACTTTACTTTCTTCTAGGATGAGGGAAAATGACCGGGGGATTTTGCCTTGAGAATTGGGGGGGGCTTTACTTTCTTCTAGGATGAGGGAAAATGACCGGGGGGTTTTGTCTTGAGAATGGGGGGCTTACTTTCTTCTTGGACGAGGGAGAATGACCAGGGATTTTGCCTTGAGAATGAGGGGCTTTACTTTCTTCTAGGATGAGAGAAAATGACCGGGGGATTTTGCGTTGAGAATGGGGGGCTTTACTTTCTTCTAGGATGAGGGAAAATAACCGGGGGTTTTTGCCTTGAGAATGGGGGGCTTACTTTCTTCAAGGATGAGGGAGAAAACCGGAAGATTTTGCCTTGAGAATGGGGGGCTTTACTTTCTTCTATGATGAGGGAAAATGACCGGGGAATTTTGCCTTGAGAATGGGGGTTTTTACGTTATTCTAGGATGAGGGAAAATGACCGGGGAATTTTGCCTTGAGAATGGGGTGCTTTACTTTCTTCTAGGATGAGGGAAAATGACCAGGGATTTTGCCTTGAGAATGAGGGGCTTTACTTTCTTCTAGGATGAGGGAAAATGACCGGGGGATTTTGTCTTGAGAATGGGGGGGGGGCTTACTTTCTTCTAGGATGAGGGAAAATGACCAAGGAATTTTGCCTTGAGAATGGGGGGCTTTACTTTCTTCTAGGATGAGAGAAAATGTTCGGGGGATTTTGCCTTGAGAATGGGGGGCTTTACTTTCTTCTAGGATGAGGGAAAATGACCGGGTAATTTTGCCTTGAGAATGGGGGGCTTTACTTTCTTCTAGGATGAGGGGAAATGACCGGGGGATTTTGCCTTGAGAATGGGGGGCTTTACTTTCTTCTAGGATGAGGGAAAATGACCAGGGAATTTTGTCTTGAGAATGGGGGGAGATTACTTTCTTCTAGGATGAGGGAGAATGACCAGGGATTTTGCCTTGAGAATGAGGGGCTTTACTTTCTTCTAGGATGAGAGAAAATGACCGGGGGATTTTGCCTTGAGAATGGGGGGCTTTACTTTCTTCTAGGATGAGGGAAAATGACCGGGGAATTTTGCCTTGAGAATGGGGGGCTTTACTTTCTTCTAGGATGAAGGGAAATGACCGGGGGATTTTGCCTTGAGAATGGGGGGCTTTACTTTCTTCTAGGTTGAGGGAGAATGACCAGGGATTTTGCCTTGAGAATGAGGGGCTTTACTTTCTTCTAGGATGAGAGAAAATGACCGGGGGATTTTGCGTTGAGAATGGGGGGCTTTACTTTCTTCTAGGATGAGGGAAAATAACCGGGGGTTTTTGCCTTGAGAATGGGGGGCTTACTTTCTTCAAGGATGAGGGAGAAAACCGGAAGATTTTGCCTTGAGAATGGGGGGCTTTACTTTCTTCTATGATGAGGGAAAATGACCGGGGAATTTTGCCTTGAGAATGGGGGTTTTTACGTTATTCTAGGATGAGGGAAAATGACCGGGGAATTTTGCCTTGAGAATGGGGTGCTTTACTTTCTTCTAGGATGAGGGAAAATGACCAGGGATTTTGCCTTGAGAATGAGGGGCTTTACTTTCTTCTAGGATGAGGGAAAATGACCGGGGGATTTTGTCTTGAGAATGGGGGGGGGCTTACTTTCTTCTAGGATGAGGGAAAATGACCAAGGAATTTTGCCTTGAGAATGGGGGGCTTTACTTTCTTCTAGGATGAGAGAAAATGTTCGGGGGATTTTGCCTTGAGAATGGGGGGCTTTACTTTCTTCTAGGATGAGGGAAAATGACCGGGTAATTTTGCCTTGAGAATGGGGGGCTTTACTTTCTTCTAGGATGAGGGGAAATGACCGGGGGATTTTGCCTTGAGAATGGGGGGCTTTACTTTCTTCTAGGATGAGGGAAAATGACCAGGGAATTTTGTCTTGAGAATGGGGGGGGATTACTTTCTTCTAGGATGAGGGAGAATGACCAGGGATTTTGCCTTGAGAATGAGGGGCTTTACTTTCTTCTAGGATGAGAGAAAATGACCGGGGGATTTTGCCTTGAGAATGGGGGGCTTTACTTTCTTCTAGGATGAGGGAAAATGACCGGGGAATTTTGCCTTGAGAATGGGGGGCTTTACTTTCTTCTAGGATGAAGGGAAATGACCGGGGGATTTTGCCTTGAGAATGGGGGGCTTTACTTTCTTCTAGGTTGAGGGAAAATGACCGGGGGATTTTGTCTTGAGAATGGGGGGTTTTACTTTCTTCTAGGATGAGGGAAAATGACCGGGTAATTTTGCCTTGAGAATGGGGGGCTTTACTTTCTTCTAGGATGAGGGGAAATGACCGGGGGATTTTGCCTTGAGAATGGGGGGCTTTACTTTCTTCTAGGATGAGGGAAAATGACCAGGGAATTTTGTCTTGAGAATGGGGGGGGATTACTTTCTTCTAGGATGAGGGAGAATGACCAGGGATTTTGCCTTGAGAATGAGGGGCTTTACTTTCTTCTAGGATGAGAGAAAATGACCGGGGGATTTTGCCTTGAGAATGGGGGGCTTTACTTTCTTCTAGGATGAGGGAAAATGACCGGGGAATTTTGCCTTGAGAATGAGGGGCTTTACTTTCTTCTAGGATGAGAGAAAATGACCGGGGGATTTTGCCTTGAGAATGGGGGGCTTTACTTTCTTCTAGGATGAGGGAAAATGACCGGGGAATTTTGCCTTGAGAATGGGGGGCTTTACTTTCTTCTAGGATGAAGGGAAATGACCGGGGGATTTTGCCTTGAGAATGGGGGGCTTTACTTTCTTCTAGGTTGAGGGAAAATGACCGGGGGATTTTGTCTTGAGAATGGGGGGTTTTACGTTATTCTAGGATGAGGGAAAATGACCGGGGAATTTTGCCTTGAGAATGGGGTGCTTTACTTTCTTCTAGGATGAGGGAAAATGACCAGGGATTTTGCCTTGAGAATGAGGGGCTTTACTTTCTTCTAGGATGAGGGAAAATGACCGGGGGATTTTGTCTTGAGAATGGGGGGGGGCTTACTTTCTTCTAGGATGAGGGAAAATGACCAAGGAATTTTGCCTTGAGAATGGGGGGCTTTACTTTCTTCTAGGATGAGAGAAAATGTTCGGGGGATTTTGCCTTGAGAATGGGGGGCTTTACTTTCTTCTAGGATGAGGGAAAATGACCGGGTAATTTTGCCTTGAGAATGGGGGGCTTTACTTTCTTCTAGGATGAGGGGAAATGACCGGGGGATTTTGCCTTGAGAATGGGGGGCTTTACTTTCTTCTAGGATGAGGGAAAGGGACCAGGGAATTTTGTCTTGAGAATGGGGGGGGGATTACTTTCTTCTAGCATGAGGGAGAATGACCAGGGATTTTGCCTTGAGAATGAGGGGCTTTACTTTCTTCTAGGATGAGAGAAAATGACCGGGGGATTTTGCCTTGAGAATGGGGGGCTTTACTTTCTTCTAGGATGAGGGAAAATGACCGGGGAATTTTGCCTTGAGAATGGGGGGCTTTACTTTCTTCTAGGATGAAGGGAATTACCGGGGGATTTTGCCTTGAGAATGGGGGGCTTTACTTTCTTCTAGGTTGAGGGAAAATGACCGGGGGATTTTGTCTTGAGAATGGGGGGTTTTACTTTCTTCTAGGATGAGGGAAAATGACCAGGGATTTTGCCTTGAGAATGGGGGGCTTTACTTTCTTCTAGGATGAGGGAAAAGACCGGGGGATTTTGCCTTGAGAATGGGGGGCTTTACTTTCTTCTAGGATGAGGGAAAATGACCGGGGGATTTTGCCTTGAGAATGGGGGGCTTTAGTTTCTTCTAGGATAAGGAAAATGACCGGGGGATTTTGCCCTGAGAATGAGGGGCTTTACTTTCTTCTAGGATGAGGGAAAATGACCGGGGGATTTTGCCTTGAGAATGGGGGGCTTTAGTTTCATCTAGGATAAGGAAAATGACCGGGGGATTTTGCCTTGAGAATGGGGGGCTTTACTTTCTTCTAGGATGAGGGGAAATGACCGGGGGATTTTGCCTTGAGAATGGGGGGGCTTTACTTTCTTCTAGGATGAGGGAAAATGACCGGGGGATTTTGTCTTGAGAATGGGGGGCTTACTTTCTTCTAGGATGAGGGAAAATGACCGGGGGATTTTGCCTTGAGAATGGGGGGCTTTAGTTTCTTCTAGGATAAGGAAAATGACCGGGGGATTTTGCCTTGAGAATGAGGGGCTTTACTTTCTTCTAGGATGAGGGAAAATGAC
The DNA here is from genome assembly GCF_054372755.1 of Phalangium opilio. Taxonomy (NCBI): domain Eukaryota; kingdom Metazoa; phylum Arthropoda; class Arachnida; order Opiliones; family Phalangiidae; genus Phalangium; species Phalangium opilio. The sequence continues at coordinate 5,147,871 of NW_028324167.1, forward strand.
CGGGGGATTTTGCCTTGAGAATGGGGGGCTTTAGTTTCATCTAGGATAAGGAAAATGACCGGGGGATCTTGCCTTGAGAATGAGGGGCTTTACTTTCTTCTAGGTTGAGGGAAAATGACCGGGGGATTTTGTCTTGAGAATGGGGGGGCTTTTCTTTCTTCTAGGAACCTTGTTTATTAAAAGCCTTAGCTATATAATTTCTCCAGTGATATTTATTTTTGGGAACAAAATTATTAAGTAAGGAAAAATTTGAAAATAGGGAAATTTCTTTAAATGGTTTTTCAGATCTCAATTTAAAAACTACCTATAGAAAGAAGTGACATCCTAACAAAAATACCAACGTGCAAAAATATACGAAGCTTCGTTTTGGAACTGCTACGCCGCATAAGCTCAGAGATCCCATGTACAGCCAAGTTACATAAAAATATTGTTTGAATTTTATACACTTTATATAAAACATATTGCCACTTGGCTATAGCACAGCGAAAATGAGAAAGTAATAATAATATTACCAATATTATTACCAAGTGAAGATATGCATTATAAATGTAGAAAAGAAACTTCATAAAATTTTATTTATAACTAGGCTGTAAATGTTATATCAGAACACTTTACCGTGTAGCAGGTCCAAAGTGAAGCTTGTCATATTTTTACATGTTATTGTTTTGTACGCATAACTAGTTTAAATGTTCATTTAAGTTTAAATTATTATACTCTTTAGGCTTCTATAATTTTAACTCACAAAATATGAAGTTACAACTAAGCAACCCATGTAGGTTTACAAGTTTAATTTGCCCATTAACCCGGATCTGGAGTTCCGTTAACTTTCGGTTGATTGTAATGGCTTCCAGACCGCCGTCAGTGTCGTGATTAGCGTGAAGTTTGTAATAGCATTATAGTTTCGATTTTGAATAGCTTATGTTTCTTTGCTAATTAGGAAAAAAGTCGACGCTCAATGTAACTAATCATTTCAAAAAAAGACGCATCTTAACACCATTTATGTGATAATATAAATAGTTAACCCGAGAGCCATGGTGCAATAGCGTTTAAAAAGTTTTGTAAAACACCAAACTATAGACCACCATCTTCGCAGATGGAAGAGTCGAGACGCAATTAAGAGGTTTTTCTTAAATAATTAAATAAAAATAATTGGCGTTAATTATTATGATTGTCATTGATTTACCTTAATTGTAGTTACATCGTTTTAAGAAACTTTATTCTGAAAATAATTTTAAACATAGCTATTGTTGACGTTTGAAATCAAGCGTATGCCTCTTTAACAATTTTTGGAAATTTAGGGTATATAAGGCGATTGATTCACACTAAATGATAAGAAAACCCGCAATTGCATGAACCTTTGGTGGAAGCCCTGCCATTGGAAGGCCAGACGTTTCTGGTAACCTTAGCCGATCACCGCGCACTTCTTAATCCTAACGATGGGAGTAGAAGCCGTAAATTGCTTTCACTGAACACGTTTGCTCAGATTTGCCAACTGAGAACGAGGTGACAGACAGGTCCAGTATAATACCTCTCCGTGACGTCATTCCGTGACGTCATCGTCACTCGGAAAGGTATAGAACTGTCTAATCTACGGCAGTTCGTGGCGTTATCGTCTTTTACAATTACAGGAATGTATGGAGGGGGTTGGAATGAGTGAAGGGGCTCCCGGTGTTCCCTTGACGGTGGAAACATATGGAGAGGCCTTATTTATTATTTTTTTTGGAAAGTGTAGCTCCTCCCCCATCGTCGGCTTAGCCATCTCCTGAAGGCGGTAAATGTCTAGTCGTTTCAAACTAGGGACCGAGCGAATAGTGGGTGGAGTTAGCAGAAGAATTTTCACTTTTTGTCAGCCAATGAAAATATTTAAGCGGGAAATATTCGTATTTCGTCAGTCTATGATGTCGCTAACATAAAATAAGCCACGCCAGATGTTTCCAAGATCATTTCACGCCTATTATGATTTGACCTTAGCCATTCCAACTCCCGTCCATTCTTTCATGCAATTATATTTGGAAAATACTAATGTTAATTTACCCATTTGTCTGTAACAGAATAAATATCATTTCCGTTTGATTGATTTGTTCCGAATAATATTTCCGTCCTATAAATCAAAAACGGGTTTGAACTAGGGTAGGCATTGTTAGGATCCTTGGACAGGGCCAATGGACATAAAGAAGATACTGTCAAAACGTTTTAGAACACGGAGGCTTTTTATCATATAGCTATCTCTCATTGGTTATTCACAATAATATATGGAGAATACTGGTAACAAAAACTATATATCAAATTCAAGTCTAACCAAAATTTACAAAATCATTTGAAAGATCATAAAAAGCCTTATTTGGCATTGGTATAAGCGCGAAAATTGATATTACTAGGGAAGTGGCAAGAATTTTAAAATTAAATGCTTAAAACCAGAAGTAAGTAGCATTGGTTGTAGTAGATCCAGGCACTAGTGAAGAAATTTGAGGATTTTATGCCGCTTCCATGGCGCCTACACTAGAGAGAAAAAAATTGGTCGAGTTCCAAAACATTTCCTACCCCCTTCCCCTCAACCTAAAGCCGCGGAACACGGACGTGGATGCTAGAATCTAGTTCGGCCGTCTACCGCCGCGAGCGTCTCACGTTTTGGAGGGAAAATTCAGAAATCGCTACCAGAGGGCCAACCGTTGGTGTGTTATCAAAAATATTCACTTTCGCCAAGTGAAGAATTTGGATAGCTCAGTACTTCTAGTATCATCTGTCTTCTGTTAAAACTCACGTCACTAACGTAGTATTTTTCGACGTCCATTAAATAATGCCAGGAATACATAGATTTCTTCTTCTTGGAATCTTTAAGAGGCCAGAAACCCCATACTAATTACTGATTGAATGTTAGGGGAGGGCTTAAAAATTTGTTTAACAGCTCGCGCCTCCCTCGTTTTGTTTCATTGTCACCTAATCAATCAAACAACAAAATAAATCCTCTTGCAACGACGCTAAATAACTCATATGCTTATAATAATCTAATCTAAGCTTTTGTCTATGAAGGGATTTCCACACTAAGCATGTGACTTATTATACAAACAACTTCTGTTGTCAATATACATCTAGCCATTAAAAACAAAAAATAATAGTAAAAAAGTAGCTCAAACAAAAAAAATAGACATTTACTTAAGGCTAACTCCAACTTTAACTCCAAAAAATAAAACTTAAAAAATATCTACAACCCTACGACTACTCGTTCAGCGCACGCAAAGAGAATTTGTTTACATTAGGGTTTGGCGCTCATAGGTCGCGGGAATCGCGGAGCAGGTCGCTATCTATGTCAATATCACGTGGTTTGTAAGTTCAAATACATGATGCATGACGTCAGGGGTGACGATTTCCACACCTCCTCCCTTTTAAGTCAAGCAGAAAGACCCAGAAAATGGCCTGTTAAAGATTCCAAGTAGAAAAATCGATGTATTCCTGATAATACTAGTATTGTATATTAAGGAGTGAAATGAAGCGTTATTAAGAGTCAGCTAATTTGGTTCGTTCTCAAGTCGAGTCCTACTAACGATTTGGTAACATCGGCGCAATGTTTATTTGACATATGTTTAATTTGTTTTGAAGGGATCATTCCTCGTATACGCAAACAGAACTATTAGGAGGAAAACTAAACTCGGTTTTGGACTTCATTGCCGATCTTTCGCATTAGAGTGTTACTCGATATTCGTTCAAGGCTATAGCCCTACACTTGTGCATACATTAGAAGTTGATTAACACTATTTCATTTTAAGTTTAACATTATGCACACTAAAGCGTCTAAACTTTTACTATAACGTGCCAGTCAACATGGAAAAGTAGTTCCTACTTTGGGCTACAATAACTATTTTTAACGCTATTCTATGTATTCTATATTGTACTTTCAAAACTATATGAGCCCGGCATATTTACAATTTTGCACAATTTCTATCGGGTGAAATTAGTATTATTAAAAAAGTAACAAGTACTTTCTTGGAGAATAAACTAATGAAATGAGGATATCGTCAGCTTTTCTTTCAAAGACGAAAGAGGTGTTTTAAGTTGTACCAGAAATTCATAATAACCCCCCTTCGGGGGGAAGTATGAAACTGGCCATAGAGCTAATGGTAAAAATCGCGAACAACAAGATTCTGTCGTTGCGCATAGGATGGATTAGCCTGCTTATGGACATACAATCTTACAGTATATGCTCCTTGGTTTTCGTTCCAAAACATCCGTTGGTTGGGATCTCCGTCGAAAAGAAAAATGGCGATTTGGTGGACGTAGAAACACGTTGCAATTCTTATATTAAAGATACTGGGAATAAATTTGTCCACACCGTTTTAATTTAACCACGGAATTCTCACTCACACATAGCACAACAAAACATCATTGACGATCGTTTAAATGTTTTGTAGAAAACTAGAAACCCTGACTAAAAGACAACTTCTTAGCCAAGGCTTAATTTACACCGTTCCAAGAAGCAGACGTGAGCCATTTTCGCTCCCAAAATCACAAGATAAAAATAGTGCTAAACCGGAAGTGTGTAAGTTAATGCGCATGGGCGCTAAAAAATGGGGTAACTATTTCTTTGGGAGCTAAGCGGTGTATGAATCCGCTGAGCTTTACGGCGAAACTTTGTTGATACGGGCTTTTTAACCAGTTTCGTACTTCGGGTTATTATGAACTCCTGGTTGTACACATGTGAACTTTCAACGAGTTCACGTATTTTTCGAAAAAGAGAACGATGAAGGAGGCGGAGAAACCAAAGATACAGACGCTAAAAATGGCCGTAAAAGCTTTCAAGTTGATTACGACGAAAGCATCTGGTTCTTCGACTGTCTGACAAGGATGAGATTCCACTTTGAGAGATGGGTTCAGGTCCTCGTAGCAATCACCCTCAGTCAGCTGTCGCAATCTGACAAATGAGAAATTTAACTGCAGCATAATTAACGCAGAACTAAAGAGGGTGGGAAGTTTCGGTAAAATAATAATTAATGCGAGGGTCACTGGTCCCAAGGACCAGTTTAATAATTCCAACATGAGGGGTCGCTGGTCCCGAGGACCACTTTCAAAATTCACCTTATTTCCAACCCTGGTGGGAACTAACCTTTTGTTGACTGTCGCAATCAGGGTTTGAGAAATGTTGTTGCTGAAATGCATCGCCATGTAGGATGTCATTAAAGGCTTGCTTAGTTTCATTTTACAAGTTCCTGTCTTGGCATATCTGGCTTTGATTACATTCCACAGAAAGGTCCCAGAATGGATAATGAATTTCTTACGATTTTCAATTGCGGCATGAATGTTGCCATTTTTTAGTAAGTTGCTTAATTTCTGGTAACACGTATGTGGGTTCGCGTCAGCTCGTTTTGTTACTTCCGCAAATGCGGAACTAGTAAATGCATTTTTCTAAAAGGGAAATTTTAAAAATTAGTCTATAATGCTTAATTTTTCTTAAAACCATTTTAAAGGAGACATGTCTTCAGAAAAACTACCAAATTTCTAGTTCCTGGCTATATCTAGCAGGCTGACAGCACGGCTGGCAGCGTTCCCTACTACAAGGTTTAGTTAACAGGTGGATAGGGTGTTTTACGTACCAAATTAAACTATAGTAAAAAGATGGGTCCTCCAAGACAAAAATATGGAGTTCGGTTTGATGTATAGAGCATTGAAGAACAAGTAAGTTTTAACCTGTTAATTTTTAAGCCTAATCGTAAATATTGTACAAGCTTAGAGGCTAACTGTGTCTCTAAATTTTCTATCCCAATATCTTATGCCGTGATTACAAACACCCATTAAAGGGAGAGGATTGTGGAAAGTAAATAGTTTTCGTTCTTTCGTTTATTTAATCGAGTGTTCAAGTTTAGGCCACTTCAGTAAAAGGTTCCATCCTCTAAGACACAAACAGTGAAATGTTCATAAAAACCATTGCTTACTAAAATTACCTGGACAAAACTGGAAATTGCAGTGCCTTTCGTGAATAAAGGATCTGCATCCGGAAAGTGAAATACATCGTCAATGTTATCGAAAGGAAGGGCTTCTGGTTTGTTCGAAAACTGCGATGTCATTTCCAAAGACACAAACACCAATACTACGAAAGAAGCCAGACTCCACACGACTGGAAGAAACCGAGTAACTCCCTCGCACTTCAAACCTTGGGGACCTTAAGAAAGCAGACGGTTAAAATTGTAAAACGGACGAAGATTTTCTATTAAGGGATTTACTCGTTCCCAGAAGGCATTGCAACGAAAATATGGGAGGAAGTTCCGATTTCACTTTTCCGTATATAGAGCTTAGTTTCCCCGCAATGTAAATGAGAAAAGCCAGCCCAAAGAGAACCAAAACTATCTACATGAAATAACGATCAATTATGATTTTCGGTGTTTTTAGTCGGTCCGTGATATTTAGGCGCCGCCATTTAGCCGCCAAGACAATTAGACACCTTGACATTTAGGCGCCGTGACATGTAGGAGCCAAGACAATTAGGCGCCGTGACATTTAGGCTTCGCGACATTTAGGCGTCGAGACATTTACGTGCTGATAATTTTTCCACTATTTTTTCTAAAAATCCGTAATGACTTCTCAATTTGGCAACCCGTGTATTGTCCCTGTGCGTCACTGCATGACTATGTTCGCAATCCTCATTAAAGGACACGAAACCTTACCTGTTTTTACAAAACATATCCTAAATTAAAAATTAAAAATCCTAACCTAACCAAAGTTGGGAAGTCAATGAAGATAAACAACAATATTTTGGAAAAGCACATTATTTTAGGAAGCCAATGAAGATAACCAACAATATTTTGGAAAAGACACATAATTTTGGGAAGTCATTGAAGATAAACAACAATATGGTTGAATTCTGATGTCAGTTGAATTAAAACAATATAAGCATAAAAGTACTAGTCTTGTTCCCTTATTAAATATCTCAAATCTTTCGCGAAAATTTTACTGCAATGTCGTGGCACCTAAATGTCTCGGTGCCAAATTGTTGCGGAACCTAAATGTCACGGCGCCTAACTGCCCCGGCGCCTAAGTGTCGTCGCCCAAATGTCCTGTTACGGTTTTTACAATGACCACAAATTTCAAGGTAACATTTTAAACTGTTTAGTCTACGGCAGTTCGTGTCGTTATTAGCTTTTACAATTTTTTAGAAATTACTAATGTTAATTTACCCATTTGTCAACAACAGAGTAACCGTCATTTTCGTTTGATTGATTTGTTCCGAATAATATTTCCGTCCTCACAATCAAAAACGGGTGTGAAGTATTAAAGCCATTGAAACGATCCTGGGACATGACTGTTACATAAGATGACGTCACACCGCTAGGCGGCGTGACTAGCAATAAACATAGTTGTTCTGTAAACTAGTATGCTCTAAAATAGACATTACAGTGCTAGACCTTGCCGAATAAACAAGCTTTACTAGAACTAACCTTAGTCGTTATTTACTCGTGCACACATACGTAACATGGTGTCAGAAGTGGGGTGTGAAAAGAAACAAGAAATCAAGCGCTGAGCCCAACAATTGAACTAAACGCGGATAACGTGAATTAGACAAATTAGACAAGTAAGCCTTTGCGGCAAGTTTTTTTTTGTTGGTTCCGCGATTCACATGGCTACGTTTCACGCGCCGGCGCCCTTTACCCCCGGTCAAAATTCGGCGGATGCCTGGGAAGATTGGCTAGAGGAGTTTGATATCTTTGCCAAGGCTACAGAACTGAGCAAGAAAAATGCGGATACGCAAATCAATACCTTCCTGCATATTATTGGAACAGAAGGTAGGAAGCTATATAAAATTTTAGACATTCCAATCTTAACGGATATTAACGGTACGGCCCTTCCGCGAACATTACGGCAAATTTATGACGCTTTCTCGGCTTACTTCGCGCCGTACAAAAACGTGACTCTTTCGCGGCATCTATTCTTTTCAACTCGCCAAGGCTTAACGCAATCGTTTGACTCTTTTGTGACTGAATTGAAAACTAAAATAAACCACTGTGATCTCGATGCAGTCCGCGATTCGCTTATTTGCTCACAAATAGTTGAAGGCATTCATAGTAAAGACTTGCAAACCAAACTTTTAACGATTCGAAATGTTACTTTAACACAAGCCATCTCCGAATGTCGTGCAGTGGAGAGTGCGATTGCATTCTCATCAGTCATGAAAGCAACAACGAACAATACACTACGTGTACCAACCTCACCACCGCCAGTTACGGTGGATGCATTGCATCATCGTTCACGACCACCTTTTCATAGACGACAACAATATCCCAACGCCTTACGTCATCAATCCTTGTCTCCAGGTCCTAGACGATCTCAAACATCCTTTCCGCGACCACCTCGTGCAACATCAGCTTTTCCACGGGCCAGCCTTAACTATCGTGCAACACATACTAACCCACCTTGTCCTCGGTGTGGTTTACAACACGCTCCTCGCACTTGTCCAGCAAACGGGTCCAGATGTGCGAAGTGTGGCGGTCAGAATCACTGGGCCAGAGTCTGTACTTCCGTCTTTGCCCTGACTGAGCTTAATCCATGGCACCATACCTCAGATTCAAACCAAAACCACTACCAACAAGATGAAATCTACCCTCCGACTACACCAGATAATGATGTTTTTCAGGACCATAACGCCATGACAGCGGTTTAGTCATATCAACCTCCGCCATTTGCGGATCCTTCAGAATACCTGGGGGAAGCGGCACTTTTTGACACTGACCCGTTTTATGTTCATCTCCTTACTATTGATGAACTTTCAACCCAGACCGACGCCAACACTTGGCTGGCAACGATATGCCTTGGTAATTACCCGGTGCACTTCAAAATCGACACTGGATCCCAGGTGAACGTCTTGCCCTACGATGTCTACCACCAGCTGATAAATCCTCCCATGATACAACCAACATCTCGACGAATCATGTCCTACTCAGGACATCAAGTTCCCATGCTGGGCTGTATTGACATCTTTGCATCATCATCGAATGCCTCTCGCTCTTGCCACTTTTACATAACGCCACAGCAGACCTTACCCATCCTAGGCGCAAGTACATCAACACAATTGGGTCTGATTCAGCGTATCGAAACAGACGCTCACATACCGAACATTGTCACATCAGCATTAGCACCAACTCAAGTCAATGTACTCCAATCACCAAATATTATCGCAGCTCCGTCAGAAATTATTGCGGAATTCCAAGACGTATTTGGTCCTATGGGTTGTCTGCCCGGATTTCATAATATTACCTTACGAGCCGACGCCAAGCCAGTAATTGTTCCGCCGCGTAGCATACCTCATGCTTTTCGCGAGCCTTTAAAGAAAGAACTTCAAAGGATGGTCGCACTAGGAGTAATTGAGCCAGTTACGAAACCCACGGACTGGGTTCACCCAATTGTAGTAGTCCCGAAAGCTAAAAAACAACCAACACAACAAACAGTTCAGTCTACTAACCGGAACGAAGAAACAGAAATTCGAGTCTGTCTGGACCCGAGAAATCTAAATATATCCATCAAACGTCAACACTACAAACTGCCAACATCTCAAGAAATATTTAGCAATCTACAAGGTTGCAAAGTCTTCACTGTGCTGGATGCAACATCTGCTTTTTGGCAGATCAAGCTGACTGAAGAAAGCTCGTACTTGTGTACGTTTGCCACGCCGTACGGTAGATTCCGTTTTCTACGTCTCCCTTTTGGAATATCAAGTGCTTCTGAAATCTGTCAGCAGGTAATGCATGAGATTTTTGGAGATATTCCAGGCGTGTATATATCGACAGATGACTTCCTGCTGGCTGGTACTGGAATCTCACATCACAACGACATCTTAAAAGCCGTTTTAACACGGGCACGGGCTAATGGAGTAACATTCAGTGCCAAGAAACTTCAACTTGCGGTTCCAAGAATTTCCTATCTGGGTCATATAATCTCACAGTACGGGGTGCAAGTAGATCCTAAGAAAATAGCTGCTGTTCAGTCTCTCACTCCCCCGAGAAACAAGAAAGAGTTGCAAAGGTTTCTTGGAATAATAAATTACCTTAGTAAATTTATAGAACGCCACTCCGAAAAGACGATGCACCTGAGGACATTATTAAAAGCAACATCTGAATTCATATGGGACGCCAATACACAACGCCTTTTCGACCGCCTGAAGGAAGACATCACGAAAGCTCCCGTATTAGCTTTTTATAATCCCGACAAAGAGAACCTTATTTCCGTCGACGCCAGTCAATTTGGCATTGGAGCGGTCCTTTTGCAGGACGGTCAACCGATAGAATACGCTTCCACCACTTTGACAGAAACACAACAGCGCTATGCGCAAATAGAGAAAGAAATGCTCGCGATTGTCTACGCTGTTGAACATTTCAACTATTATATTGTTGGTAATAGGGTTACGGTTGAAACTGACCATAACCCATTACTTGCCATAATGAAAAAACCCATCGCTACACTATCACCCCGACTACAACGGATGGTTCTCCGACTTGCCCGTTACGACCTGACACTCAAATATGTGCCAGGGTCGCAAATGTACATAGCCGATGCACTTTCGCGTTCACCTACTCCGACCTTAGGCATCAACACCGATTTCCTGGAAGGGCCCGCAACAGCATTGTATTCTATGACTGTCATGTCACGGGACAAAGTTCTGGACTTTCAACATGCCATACGCCAAGACATGAACATGCAGAAGCTTCAACACTATGTCCAGCACGGATGGCCCAAATACGCATCTATGGTTGACGCAAATCTAGCTTCCTATTGGCCCATCAAGAATGAAATTCATAGCGATCAAGGCTTACTGTACAGAGGGGACCGTTTGATCGTCCCTTTATCGCTACGGCCCATGATAATTGATCAACTTCATGGTGCTCATCAAGGAATTAACACCTGCCTTCGAAAAGCAAGAATGCATGTGTACTGGCCAGGCATGACAGATCAAATTTCTAAAGTCATCCAGAAATGTGAAATTTGCTTAAGAAGAAGCAGGGCAAATACACACGTCATAACAAAACCACATGAAATACCAATGCTCCCATGGGAAACAGTGGGAATAGACTTATTTCATACGGAAGGAAAACCCGCTCTCCTATGTGTGGATTATCATTCCAAATTCGTCGAAGTTGACGAATTACGGTCAACAAATGCAAAAACAGTCATAAAAGCCTTAAAACCTCATTTTGCACGGTACGGGACGCCACAAAGGATAGTTACTGACAATGGACCACCTTTCAACTCTTCCGAGTTTGCGCACTTCCTATTGCAGTGGGGAGTAGAACACCGGACATCAAGTCCTCATTTCCCACAATCCAACGGGATGGTAGAAAGGCACATTCAAACGGTAAAAAATCTTCTCAACAAAGCCGCTCAGACTGGAGTAGATCCACACTACATTTTACTTGAATATCGAGCCACACCTCTCCAAGACCTTCCGGCTCCGTCAGAAATGTTAATGGGTCGTGTGATTCGGACACCAGCAACAACAACTTCCGCTATCTTGAAGCCTCACTTCCCATTACAACGCACATGGCAAGCACTAGAAGCTCGAAGAGCGCGAATGGCAAAACATGATTCACGACCCAATACCCATATGAATTCTTTCAATATTGGCGAAAATATTCTCTTCAGTGTTGGCCCTCGTAGCTGGCAAAAAGCAACAATCACTGGCATCGCAAATGAACCCGATTCCTATATAATCACGACACCGAACGGAGCACAATATAGAAGAAATAGAATACACCTGAGACCAACGTATGAAAATCTTCACCACGAAATTATGACCAATACATCGATGACAAATACAATGACCCCAAAGCCAATCACGGCGAAAGCGATGATTCCGAAGCGTACAGAGGGAGAAATTAGTAGATGTCAAATTTCCTGGCGAATTGGTAAAGAGCAAGAAAATCAGAGAAGAAGGACAACAACCTCTATTGGAATAACAAGGATACCCGAGAGACCACTACTAACGGCTCAAGAAAAGTTGCCAGGGCCTCAAATGCCTCAAGCTCAACCGCAAGAAACTGGCAAAAGTTCTAGAAGTGGGCGGCAAATAATCACACCGAAGCGTTATCAAAATTCTTAAAATTAACCTAGTTTTGTGTAATTACTGTTTAAGCAGAATTTTAATTAACCTAGTTTTGTGTAATTACTGTTTGGGCAGAATTTTAATTAACCTAGTTTTGTGTAATTACTGTTTGGGCAGCATTTTAATTGACCTAGTTTTGTGTAATTACTATCTGAGCAGAATTTTAATTAACCTAGTTTTATGTAATTACTGTTTAAGCAGAATTTTAATTAACCTAGTTTTGTGTAAATTACCATTTAAGCAGAATTTTGTTCAGGAGGCATTTATAACTAATTTTTAACTAAAAAAAAAAAAAAAAGAAACATGTTACATAAGATGACGTCACACCGCTAGGCGGCGTGACTAGCAATAAACATAGTTGTTCTGTAAACTAGTATGCTCTAAAATAGACATTACAGTGCTAGACCTTGCCGAATAAACAAGCTTTACTAGAACTAACCTTAGTCGTTATTTACTCGTGCACACATACGTAACAATGACCAATGGGTTTAAAGAAAAATCTCCCTCCTGTGATATGAAAGCGTTCATTGTATTAAAATAAGAAGCTCGTCGCGTATTTCAAATTACACGACTGACATTTCTCTGGAGCATACCAAGAACCCCACTCCACGAATTACCAACTTTCGCACCCCAACTATGTTCCGTATTGGGGATGATAGTAACGCTGCCAAAATATGTTGAGGAATGTGCTTATTGGATTGCAAAAACAACGTGAAAACTGACTCCAAATTTTATTACTTGATATTGTCAACACCTTTTAGAACGCGGAGGAATTTTATCATATAGCCACCTATCTCTCCTTGGCTATTCACAATAACATATGGTGAAAACTGATTCGAAAGATTTCAAAAATCATGGGATTGGCATAAGAAAAAATTAACATTGTTTGGAAAGTGGGAAGAATTTTAATATTGAAGTTTTGCAACTCACTTCACCATAGACTGCTGTGTAGTTTTTTGCAATTTCGCCGTTCATTATGTCTGTATGCCTTCTTTCGATTAATTTTGTTTACTCCAGTAAACCTGCTTTCAATTGCTAGGTGCAACAGAAGTAAATGGCAAAATTCCGATAGGAACTTTATTTAGGTGTATTTTCCACCTTCCGTTCGATTTTTCTGTATTTTCCGTTCGTATGACCAATATATTAATTTCCATAACATGTATTTCATTTCAAGTTTTCACACATTCCCTTAAAAGCTTTAATATGTACGCAACTGAGTGAAGTTTTCTTTTGTGTAAATAACCACTTGGTAGCAGAGCAAAGCCAATGGAGGCCAATCGATACTGTACCTATAAAATATAGCTTTAAATATAGAAACTAGCTTTCAGTTAACGATTTAAATCAGACTTTATATAACGTTTCCCTGAAAAAAAAATTGTAATATTTTTATTTTAAATTGTCAATCGTGTCAACAAAATCAAGGCTTATCAATTACACCCAGCTTACAGTGGCATTTTGCTTTTATTAATTAAAACTCTACAATTACAACTAGTAAATTGTCACTATTAATTTGTTCCACGTTGATGCATAGGATTTCGATTATCAATTTTAGCTCAGTTAAAATGAATAAAAATTACATTTAATTTAAAATTTTTATGTTAGTTTTTATTTATGTTCGTTTTTTCTTCAAAGCACCTATTATTTATCACCATTCTTTCCTAAGCTAAAAACTAATCTAAATTTTAATCATTAAGTACTAGAATAAACTTTTTTTAAAGCCCCTCAAAAAAAAACCATTATCTAACCCGATATATAGAAAAGGTATTATCCCATTGGACCGAATCCCATTCGACCGAAACCGCTTTTTGGTTTTTTATGGAGAATATATTTAAATTTCCAGCCCAATGGCGGGTTTCTGCTGAATGGGAATTTATTTGAAAGAATTAGTTAATTAAATGTCTGTGAGGATTTCGAATCACCGCAGCAGCATGGTAGAATATCAGGCTTTTAATTCAGAGGCTCGGGTTCAAACCCAGAGAAGGAAATTGTAAGTTAAGTTAGGTTAGGTTAGGTTAATAATATTTTATAAATCATTTAACTATTCTACGCCTTTTCTAAAATATTTATGTTTAGCTTCATTGACTTCTCAAACAATATGCCTTTTCCAAAACATTACTGTTATGTTTGGTTAGGTTAAGTTAGATTAGTAATATTTTATAAATCATTTAACAATGTTACGCCTTTTCCAAAATATTGATGTCTTATACCTTCATTGACTTCTCAAATAATATGCCTTTTTCAAAACTTTGCTGTTATGTTAGGTTAGGTTTGGGTTCGTTATGTTAGGTTAGTAATATTTTACAAATCATTTTACTATGGTACGACTTTTCCAAAATGTTCATGTTTAGCTTCATTGACTTCTCAAATAATATGCCTTTTCCAAAATATTACTGTTATGTTAGGTTTGGTTAGGTTTGGTTTGGTTTGGTTTGGTTTGGTTAGGTTAGGTTAGGTTAGGTTAGGTTAGGTTAGGTTTGGTTTGGTTTGGTTAGGTTTAAGTTTGGTTTGGTCAGGTTAGGTTAGGTTAGGTGTGGTTTGGTCAGGTTTGGTCAGGTTTGGTTAGGTTAGGTTAGGTTTGGTTAGGTTTAGGTTAGGTCAGGTTTGGTTAGGTTTGGTTAGGTTTAGGTTTGGTTAGGTTTGGTTTGGTCAGGTTTGGTTAGGTTTAGGTTTGGTTTGGTCAGGTTTGGTTTGGTCAGGTTAGGTTAGGTTAGGTGTGGTTAGGTGTGGTTTGGTTAGGTTAGGTTAGGTTTGGTTAGGTTTAGGCTAGGTTAGGTTCAGGTTTGGTTAGGTTAGGTTAGGTTTGGTCAGGTTAGGTTAGGTTTGGTTAGGTTAGGTTAGGTTAGGTCAGGTTAGGTTTGGTTTGGTTAGGTTAGGTTTGGTTAGGTTAGGTTAGGTTTGGTTAGGTTAGGTTAGGTAAGATTAGCTTAGGGTAGGTTAGGTTAGGTAAGATTAGCTTAGGGTAGGTTAGGTTAGGTAAGATTAGCTTAGGTAAGCTTAGGTTAGGTTAGCTTAGGTTAGGTTAGGTTAGGTTTGGTTAGGTTTAGGTTTAGGTTAGGTTAGGTTTGGTTTGGTTAGGTTTAGGTTTGGTCAGGTTTGGTTAGGTTAGGTTAGGTTAGGTTTAGGTTTGGTTTGGTTTGGTTTGGTTAGGTTAGGTTAGGTAAGGTAAGGTTTAGGTTAGGTTTAGGTTAGGTTAGGTTAGGTTTGGTTTGGTTAGGTTAGGTTACTTCTATTATTCGAACCTTACAGGAGGGATTTCTACAATTATAGTAACTAGTTTTATCCTTTTTCTTATTCAATTGAAACAAGTAGCCATTATTAATGTAAAGAAAGCCGCCTTTATTAGCAATTCTCTCCGTTATCAATCACTCTTAAAGTTAAATTTTGCATTTCAAACATCAATATATATATATATACAACGAAAACTGTAGGGTAAAAAAAAGCCTTAAAAAAAGTGAAAACGTTTGCTTTTTAAACTTTGATATATATTTTCCCAAAACCGCACATTTGGGCTGTTTTCGGTTGAATGGGAAACGCGTTCGGTCGATTGGGATTCGGTCGAATGGGACACAAGCATAGAAAAATCTTTTTTGTTTTCATTTATAGGATATCTTATAAAAAACCAAAATCTTTATAAAAATGAAAAAATTGTGGAAATGTGAGAATTATTAACAAGTTGGAAAAACCAACTCTCCGAGTGAAGGGAGGACTACTTCTATAAACTTATGTTCCTAGATATGGAATTATTTCTCTCTTTTTTTAAGTAAAAATTTAAGAATTATTAAAGCAGTATTCCAAGCATAGCGATTCATTAGCGAATATACAGTAAAGCAGACGACATTTTATATCCAATGAGGACATGTCTTGGACACATTGAAATCAGTCAATCGGGAAAAAACAGGAAATGAAGTGTATAAATTTTAGAGATATATAACTTTTGTGTTTGTAAAGGACCAATTGTCTACGCCTCAACTGTTTACCCCATATTCACAACTGGTTTGCAGTGTAAACACTATCGTTTCGTTTCACCTCAACGATATGCTTAGTTTTACAGCATGAGTGTTAACGTTAAAGCAAAGCGCGGGTCCAGTGGATCCCCTACAAGTTGACTTTCCTTACGAACTCCAGTTTTGGCTTGGCGAAGGCAGGAGGCATTTGTGGGCGGGATTTATAAGTGCCCATATAAATCCCGCCCACTAGGCTTTGCCAAGCCAAAACGGGAGTACAGGAGGAAAGTCGCCTTGTAGGGGATCCACTGGACCCGCGCTTTGCTTTAAAGGGAATGAGAAGCTTCGTTTGAAAAACCTCTGATTTATATGACAAAAGAGTAAATTAATTTCTGTGAATTCAAAAATATCAAGCTTTTAATTCTCCGATTTCTGGTTATTTGGCAATATGCCTTTGAAAATGCTTCATATGAAATTATTTGAAATCCACTTTTTGAAAGACTAAAACGTTTGTCGTAGGCTGACGTCACAGATATGTTTTTCACGTGAGATGGTGGCACTCTCGCTGCTTTCAGACCCAGAGTTTAGACTGGCGAGAAGCTCGAGACATGTATAGGATTCCCGCCCTTTTTTTGCTCACGTCATAGTGATGTCATCAAACGGGCGAACAAGCTCGACAAGACAAAATTATTGATATATCGAAACTGAGTTTTCGTGATTTTTCAATGGATTTTAAAAATAGAAACTTTGGTTAAATTATACTAAAAACTTCATTACAGACACTAAAATCGAAACCCAAAGTTTATTGCACCTCAGGCCTCAATTATTTACTCTTTGGTTCACTAGGTCTCTTGCTCAAGCAAAGATTATTCTATATACAGAAGTAGTATAGTTTAAGTAATATATTAACAGCCATTTCAAATAATAATATTAAAAAATATCCTTGGAATATCAAAATGAAACAGAGCTTTAAAGCTACAAAACTACTAAAGGCATCGTAATTACGAAAAATATTTCCTAATATTCACTTTATATTATGAAACAAGTTGGGAAAACCAAATATACCTCTCCGAGTCAAGAGGACTACTTACAAACTTATTTACTGAGATATGGAATTATTTCTCTCTTTTTTTGTGAAGATCAATTGCAGAAGTTAAAATTTATGAATTATTAAAGTAGCATTCAAAGCTTTGCGAATATACATTAAAGCAGACGACATTTTACATCCAATAAAGATATGCATTGTACACATGGAAATCAGACAATGCGAAAAAGAGGAAATAAAGAGTATACATTTTGGAGAGATATTAGCATTTTTGTTGGTAAAGGTCCAATTGTACACGCCTCAACTATATAGCCTTTATGATCAAAGCTACATTCACACCTGGATTGCCGTGTAAACACCATCCTCTCGTTTCACCTCAACTATATTCATAATAGCTGTAAACCAATTACGACCAGACCTTTACTGATCTGATTGCCACCATAAAGCTTTTTTTTGTTTAAAATCTAAACCCGATTATTTAAATGAGTATTTAACTTTCGGCTCACAATGAACCGTTAATGTCTTTTCATTACAGACACGAATATCAAAGCCCATATTTAAATTCACCTCGGGCCTCAATTGTGTACTCTATGATTCTTTAGGCTTATTACGGATAATAGTTGAATTGACCGACAAAGTCTAAGCCTTCGCGTTCTTCTCTAAAGCATGGAAGAAGAACCCTTCTTCTTCTATGTCTAAAGCAAGGATTATTTTATTACAGATGAAGTATAGCTAAGGTAATATATAAACAGACATTTAAAATAATAATATAAATAATATCAAAATGAATCAGAGCTTTAAAGCTACAAAACTCTTAAAGGCATCGAAATTACGAAAAATATTTCCATATATTCACTTTATATTATGAAAAAAAGTAAATATTAAGGTTTTGTAGGATTTCTTTACACAAGGCGAACTGCTAAGGTGGTGCACTAGTGTAACAATGGACGGACACACACAGACAAACACATAGATTGCCATTTAACTCATTCTGTATTAATTTTGAGTTGAGAAACAAGATTATCTTAAATACTATAATAAATATTATATATTTTCTTTGTTAGTTATTCACTTTATTGAGCGTTACATCATTTAAAAAAAAAATAATTCGATATCCTTGAGAGCCTTGATAATATCGACGTTTGAAATGAATGATACACCTGTTGTTTCGCCCAACTCAAATCGGTAGTATATAAAGGTTTGAAATCTTAGGTATGGATAAGAACAGCGCAATTGCGTGAACCTTTGGTGGAAGCCCCACCATTGGGAGGCTAGACGTTTGCCGTAACCCTAGCCGATCGCCACTTGCGTCATAGCCTTAATGATGATGATGCAGATAGTAGCCGGTATGTACAGACTGGTGTCCTTGTGGGATGGACAAAAGACCGGATGATGGTAGTGTTTAGAAGCCACTAAGTGCAGACTGGTGTCTATGTGTGTTGGATTAATGACCAGATGATGGTGGTGTTTAGAAGCCAGCAAGTAAAGACTGGTGTCCATGTGGGATGGACAAAAGACCAGATGATGGAGGTGTATAGAAGTCAGTAACTACAGACTAGTGTCCATGTAGGATGGACAAATGACCAGAGGATGGTGTTGTTAGACAAGCAATGAAGTAATAGCCAGTGTAAGTGGAATATATTTATCCGAATTTCCGAAAACTGTAAATGTGGTCCGGAAACTGAGAACACATTTGCTCCGATTTACCAACTGCGAACGCGGTTTTCTGGGGTGTAACAACAGACAGACAGACACACAGACATACACGTCGAAAATAAAACCTCTCCGTGACATACGTCGCTCGGAGAGGTAAAAAAGAAATATTAAGGTTTTGTAGGATTTCTTTACACATCAACACAAGGCCTACTGCTAACTATAGCTCGGCATTATCTATCTATTATCCACTTTATTTTATCTTTATCCATACTCGAAAATTATCCACAGAGCTTACATGTTAAATCGTATTATAAATATAATCCACAGCTTAGTTTATAAATAATCGGTTATCCACCAATTTGTAGATAATGGATAGAAAATGCTGAGCTCTAATTGCGGTTAGAAAATATTGGAATGATAGAAGGTATTTTTATTTATACATTTTTAAAATGCTATTATTATTATTTTGTTAATGAGTATATTCAGCGCCTGCGTTGCTTTTGACATTGAATTTCGTTAAAGAGTCAGTAAGAATTCGTGATCATTAGGTTGAGAATCGCTATTAAAAATCTATAAATATATACTTTCGGCGTGTATTTATTTAAAGGAGTGTATTACATGTGCAGAAACTATCTTTGTTGTGCTAATATTACAACGGTTAATGCGGTAATTGTTTGGTCATATAGTGTTTATCTAACATTAATTTTAGTTGTGTTCATATAGTGCTTAAATCAAACAAAAATCAAACTGACATCAAGTTCAGTTGGGCGATATTGTTTAACCCAACTATATCCAACAGATATAAAATTTAATAGAATTAAATAATGTTAACTCCAAGTGATATCAAAGTGAGTTTCATCAAATAATGTTTCATCCAATTGATATCAAATTGAGTTTGATCTAATAGTGTTTTATCCAAGTGATATCAAATGGAGTTTGATCAAGTAATGTTGCATCCAAGTAAAAACAAATTGATTTTGATCAAATTATGTTTTAACCAAGTGATATCAAATTGGGTAAATAAAATTTTAGTTGATTATTATAAAATGTTTACTCTTAATCATTTCCAGCCCAAATTTCAAGAATCAGTACGGCCAACGATATGGCAAATCCAATTGGCATCAAGTAAAATGGCATATTGAGAGCGAATAAGCTTATGCTGGTTTCGACATTTATTGGTTTTGCCCATTCTAAGTAGTCCCTGAAATATCGACTGGTGAACTCGAGATATTCCAAGGGTTTAGTCTCGAAAATATAAAGCATTCTGCAAATGAAAAATTAAACCTAAATAATTTGATTGTCCAATATTGTTAATGATTAGGATGCGTGTTCTAAACTGTAAAGGAGGCATAAATTGACCATATCTTTAACTCAATCCCAAAATCAGACTTAGGTCATAAGGTTTTTGCCACCATTTAACAAGATAGATTTTATTGAGATTTTTGTGAATTTTCTTGAATTACTAGTTAGTAAATCACCAACCTGAAAACATTTGAGTCAAAATGAACCAAAGGCAAATAATTAGGGGTATTCGAATAGCGCTTTTTGGGTATCGAATCGGTTACCGAATACCAAAAAGTTTCCTTATCAAAATACCGAATCGAATAGTTTATCCCAAATCGAATACCGAATATTTAGGCCTTGGTAAATTTTTTACTTCGAGATTAATCGTGAGTAGTTCAGCCTATTATTCGCAAATAGTTAACCCTAATACTCGTGAATACTAGGCCAACTATTCGCAATTAACTGGGTGTAACCCCAATACTCGCGAATAGTTAATACCAAGCAAGGAGAAAAACATTTAGAAGCTCCTATATCCCTGTTTGTCGCCAAGTATTTTTTAAAATTTTCCTAGACACTTGCTGGTTGTTTTTGATGGGAGACAAATAAAATTGGGATGATTTTTTAAAATAAGGTGGGTCTTTCTAGTGCTAAGGACCTAAATTTTTGGTAGTCGAACTTTAACCGAATAGTCATTTCGGTATTCGATATCCGTATCGAATAGTGAAAATGGGCTTATCGAATACCAAATCGAATTATACGGTTCGGTATATATTCGATCGAATTATTCGATTGAAACGGTTAACCGCACACCTCTACAAATAAGGATCATTACATTTATGGAGCTATTAGATATTTTCTACAAGTAATTCTAATTGCTACTATTGTATTCAAATTCTTGTACAAAAAACTAGCTATTCTGCTTTTTCGTTTTGCCGCTCTTTAGAGCTGGAAAACGATTGTTCCGCCCTCTGCTGGTCGGCTGGCTGGAAATGTTGTGACCTGATGAATTTTGTCATAAATGAACATTTCGAATTTTAAATTTCCCGCGAATTTTCAACTTGAAATTCATCCGTAGTCCACGTTACACCTCATAGGTGGCGTAACGTATTTTATTTCAATTGAAATTATTTTTCCGTCGGTGCGGGGCCTCGAACCTGCGATGTGCCGATCCATACTAGACGCCAGTGAAGGCGCCTGAATCCGTGACTCAACCAACTGACCCACGCTCGCTTAGTACAAAACCCGAGTTAAGTTAGACTGTAGAGTAGAGAGAGGTAGAAGCGAGCGGGTAGAAGGATGTGGATCCCCTACCCACCCACCCTCCCCTTCCCGGCGCGCGCCAACCAGCTGCAGCTGGATTTTGTAAGTGGGAGAGGAGAGAGAGTAGAGAGAATTTTCCGTAGACTGCCTGCGCTCGCCAATAATTTTTTGCAATGTGATTTAAATCAACAATGAAACATACTCATTTAAAGGTAAATAATTATAATTAGCTAATATGATTATTATATTGAAAAATAAATTATATTATTTAAGTAATAAATTTAACGATAGTTGTTGAGAGATTCAATAGAGGGCAACATGAGATGTCATAAATATTAGTTTGTTGTCTCTCTGCCTCCTATTGCAAGGTCCAAGGCTTAACGGATGATCGATGATTAGATAGTTTAATCAGGTGTTTAAATGTAACTTAATCCCGGCGATACCATGATTAATGACAAACGCAATCAACATACTCACGGTTTAATTAAAGTTAATTAAATTGAATTGCTCAAAGATAATTATAAAATTAAATCAACAACTCAACTATCTGCTCAACGATAATTTCGATAGTTTTTGTCAGTTTTGCTGTTTATTTAAACGTAATTAAACAATGGTTAAATACTGCAGCGTGTATGGGTGTAAATTTCCACGCGACGTTAAATTGTCGAAACAATGGGATATAGCTTTAAAAATGGGTAAGCCACACACCAAGTCCATGGTTGTCTGCTCCCTTCATTTTAAATTAGAGGATTACCGCCTTCAACCGAAATATGAACATTCAGGTATGTTTTAAGCGTATAATATTAATTTAAAACCAATTATAATAAGAGTTAGTATTGTAGATAAGTTGAGTTACCCTCCCAGGCTTAGACCCTTGGCTGTTCCTTCCAAAAAACTCCCGTTAAGGAAACATGATCAACAAAAGTTCAAGGCTAATGGGAGATTGGAAAGACTGAAAAAAAGGAATCAGCTCTCACAATCTCCAACTTTGCATGCAAGTGAAACAGCTGAAATAAATGGACCAGCAGACGCAGAAATTCTAGCTGAAAGATTGGGGATTGATGCTGTTCAACAAACTACCGAGGAAACTACGACCGACAAATGCACCACTCCAAACCCCAATGATAAATCAGGGTTGCCACGGGTCAGGGAGAACCTGGAAAACCTGGAAAAGTCAGGGAATTTGAAAATGGGCCAAAAAGGTCAGGGAAAAGTCAGGGAATTTTATTTTAGTAGGTAAAATTTCTGGGGATAAGTCTTTATTGAAAGAGTAATGAAAGTTTCTCATCCTCTCTTAACACAGAAAACTCTAGAGCAATCCTAAAAAATGTCTAGAATTGTTTTTCAAAAGTTAATGCTCTCTAAAGAAATCTACCAGACTGTTATTTATAGTTAAAATGTTTCTTAATCGTTTTGGTGTGAAAAATACATTGGAAAACTTAAATGTAGAGACTTTATTTAATTATAAGCACTTAAAACGTGCTGTAAACATTTACACTTTCGGCCTAAAAGGTCAGGGAAAATCTCAGAAAAAGGTCAGGGAATTTGGTTTTGAATATTCCGTGGCAACCCTGTAAATGCATTATGGTCAACACCTTGGAAAATCATACATGTTATGTTAATGCTTCTAATGGAATATTGAATGCCACCTCTATAATTTCATTAACAGGATTACAAAGTACTGGTCTATTTGATGCGATCATTAAAAATATTAACAGTAAATTCATACCCCTTTTTCATGGACAAATAAGGTAGAGAGGGCCAAGAATGGGGGAAACTACGAGTCTCGAGATAGGGTATTTTTGACACTCATGAAACTAAAACTTGGCATTTGATTTCATTCACCGCTCTATCAGCTTTGTTTGGAATAAGTAAAGTTCAGACCTCAAATCATTTTAAATTAACTCTTACGCAGTTCCCAAGCTTGTTAAAACCCGTGAAAAAAAATGCAAATAAATAATGAACCAAGACTCCTGACATTTTGTAAAACAATTTTATTTAATAAATTTGTAAGATTCTATCACATTTTAAGGAACTTAAAAATATCTCTTCAGCCTTATTTGCGCCATTACATTCCGTCCTTTTTATTCCATTTCAAATAATTTGGAATGTAGTAATTAAAATAAGCAAAAAACCTTTTAAAATAAGTAATTTATAATCTTGGTAAAAGATTGATAATAAATTTTTGGTCTTTAGGCACATCAATAACAAAACAGTCATCTTCCAGTTTAGAATAAATTCCAAAATGACAAGTTTGAAGTCCTAAAGGGGCCAAACTAAGTTGCACTTGCCAATAATACATTTGTTAGGGTTTCAAAGAAAATGTTCCGTCCTTCTTGATTACGTAAGGAGTTTTCTTGAGGACTGTTTCTAAGTTTACTTTTTCACCAATGACTGGACACTTCATTTCGACCAAATTATCGTTGACTAGATCGTCAGGGGAACACCCCAAGAATGGATAAGAAGGGTTGACTTCAAAGCCAATCTTCGGTACTTTTAAATGAGACTTTTTTTAAAGCAACAAGTGTTTTTTTTTTCGTTTGTAATTCCATACTGTGTGAATTCATTTCCCTTAAAGTTTGACTGAAGAGCTTTTTGAATTTTTTCAGTAGGATCTTTTGGAAAATATGTGTAATACTCTAGCAATTTTGACAAGAGAGAGAGCAACAGGTACTAAACAAAACAAAACAGTATTACCAATTTTTATACTCATGTTATGACCAAGGCTTAAGAGTTTACATAACTAATCTGGTTAATATTAGGGTGATTAGGTTTTCAACACTTACCATTTTTGAAAATATTCTCTTCTGAAAATTGTGGTTCATTCATTGCAAGAAATTTCGAGTACTAATTTTCATTTGGCACTGAATTATAAGTTTAAACGTCCCGCTGATGCTACTACAGGTCTCAGGCCTGCCATTTTTTTCCCCTAGATCAAGCTTCGCGTTTTCTCCGGACGGTGGCACTAGTGAAACTTTTTTTTCGTTCTTGGCGCGGAATCTGAATTCAACAATAATCCAGTCCCGACCGACTCCCGTAGAGGTTTTCGAAATATTTCCACTTCCTTCCGACTCCGTTCCATTTCAGAGATAATATTCCCAAAGCCACCCAAAGCCAAATGGTTTATTTTACCCAACTCCAACTCCGACCAAAAATGAGGGAGTCCCTTGGCTTTCTATGGAGTTGGAGTTTTCCCAAAGCCTTTGCAGTCCTCTACTAGAGAGGCAGTTGGTGTTCGAATCTCCTACTAATCAGGGGAGTCAAAGTTCTTTCACTCCGATTTAAAACGTCGAGATTTTAAATCCTAAATATCAGTATTTTTTCGTCTTTTGTCTCGAAATATTTCTTTCGTGTGTTGTCAGCACGCTTAAAACTAGGTTATAGATTACCGCAAAATCACTCCAGTATAGGAACCAGGGTCGTGCTGAGAACCAAAGCTAGAACAAATTTTATATTGAATAAGCTGCCGTCGAACATAGGGAGTTGCCAATCCTGTAAGCCTGAGAAAAATTTCCTCACTAAGTTTTTACTTTCGCGAGTTTTAGAGGTTCGGAAAAGTATTGGTCCGACCCTGCCTGGCAGGCTGGGCGTCCCTTCAACCACATTTTTATTTATAAATTATTTCCTTACTAAGTTTTTACTTTCGCGCGTTTTAGAGGTTCGGAAAAGTATTGGTCCGACCCTAGCTGGCAAGCTGGGCCTCCCTTCAACCCCATTCTTAGTTCTAAAATTGTTTTATACTAAATTAAAATATATAAAATTGTTTTAAATTAACTTTTTTGGCACAAATATTATGAGATTTTTGTAAGTTTTTTCGGTTCCAGCTTCTCTGTTTAATTAACGCTTAGTACGTCATAAACAAAAAGAAATGAGGTTGTTTTTGGCGGTAATATATATCGGGCCTGCCTTCTATTCAGTACGATTTTCTCTGTTCTTTATCTCCACCATCCGTTTCCGTGTCCCGTCTAGCGTTGTTCTTTAGGGCTTATGCAAATTACTTCATTTCTATTGCGTTAAGTTTCAAGAGAACATGACTCGGGGCTAATTCTAAGTGCTTGTTGCATATTGCTAATAGCGTGCAATCAATGAATAATTTTAGTACCCAAACGCATCAATTATCCCACAAATATTAGGTTTGCAACAAAAATATCAAGAAAATTGTTCCAGTTCATAGGACAGAAGTTGATTATTTACTTGATTAATAATCTATAACCCAAAATCAAGCTAGATTATTTTTATTCATAATTGGAATGATATTTGATACTTAAAAGAATAAAAAATAACCGTAAAGTATATATGCCGGGGTCACCTTACAATAAATTTAGCTAGCCAAGGCAAAACGTTAATATGGCCGGGGCCATCTTGTTTATTTCTTAGCCTTTTTGGACGCTTACTCTGTACCAAACCGAAATAGAGCTCGGGATCATCTATCTATTATCCACGTCATTTTATCTTTATCCGTACTCGAAAATTATCCACAGAACTTCTACGTTAACTTGTTTAGTCCCATTATATCCACAACGTTTTTATTATAAATAATCGTTTATCCACCAATTTCTGGATAATGGATAGACAATTCTAAGCTCAAACCGTCAGTACTGATTAGGCCTTGGGCAGTTAGTAGTAGCGTTGTAGTTTCTAAAATGTTCTCGGTAAGATCATTTTCTAGCAAAACCCAAAAATCTACAGCTTTAATAGTCTTCATTATATTTTCCTTAAACATATACTGCTTAAATGGATCCAAATTTTGTTAGTTAAGCAAAATCCATGGCCGACTGTCTCTATCATTAGATGAATTACTAATATCGTATCTTGTGTCAATAATGTAGTATTAAGAGGCATTTTGTAGTAAAGTTTCTTATACTATCTGTTGTAATTTTAGAAAACTTGAAAAAATTATTTTAATCAAATGATTTAGTATAAAAATCGAGTAATTTTTAACTTAATTTAAATCAAATCAACCTGCCAATGACCTTCACTCGCTTTCCTGATAGACGCTTCTATATTTTTGTCATCACGGGAAGCATAAACATGTATATTAACTTACGAAAAGTATAAAAGAATAAATTTCTTACTATAACCCAATAGATGCTACATAACTACTAGATACTTTACTCCTACGCTTCAAGGAGAACAATGTATAGATAGTGGAACTATAGATATGTATAATTACTATGGCATTGCGTATACCCAACTAGGCGCAAAAGCCGGTCAGCCCTCCACCCGCAGATTTGAGGTCACCCCAAATCGAGTATAGTTAGGTCACGTTGGCAAAAGGAACTATATCATATCTTTCCGGAGAACCCTGAGTGGTGGATTTGAAAATCCCTAATTCTCACCTCAAAACATAAAAATCACGAAATCTTAACCTAAAATCCTGAAATCTCATCCTAAAATAAGTTAATTTCAAAAACTACAAATTTAAACTGCGGAAGAGAAATACTAAATCTGCAAAATATCTAGCAAAAAGACAAAATCGCGAAATCTCATTAAGAAAAAACCCCTCAAATTCGTCTTGGAAATCTTGAAACCTTTTGCAAAATCTCTTTCAAAGTTGAAAATCTGATTCTAAGTATCATTCTAAATCTTAAAATGTCGGACAAGATGTCAAGAAAACTCAAGATTTTAAAGACCTCAGTCAAAATTTCAAAATCAGAGTGAAAACCTCAAAATCTCGATCTAAGCTGATAAGGTACTGTGTCTTTATCTTCTACATATGAAATGTTTGAGCGACGCTTTCTATTTCCTAGTGACAGTATATATACATTCCTGATAATAATCAGCGCAAGGAATGATTGACATGTGAATTCCCTTCCATTAGACCGTTACTTACCCCAGTGTAAAATATTCCGAAAATTCTTTTGGTTTTCCATAGAATACTGAACGTTCCACTGGAATTATTAATATTTCGCTAAGTAGTTTGGATTTTGAAGAGTAAAAACCACCTTTTTCGTAAAGACTTTGCAAATATCGCTCATTTGGCTCGCTCATAGCGCATTGCATGGCGAAATTCAATAAAAAGTCACTAAGCATCAACGCCTTGCCCTTTATTATATCTTCGTAAAAATATATGGACATAAGATCAGAGGCGTGAAATAGGTTCTCTTGTACAGCATTTTGGAACCATTTGTGCCGTCTTGAATCGGTTTTAACCTAATTTAAAATGTAAAATTATAAAAAGAAATAACTTAAGAAAAGTATGTAGTACATGGAGACGTTTATGAATTCAATCTTGGGAAGAGTACGACTTACAACGTATTACAAACAATCTCTAAGCAAGATTGTTTCCGATCACAGCGCCCTCTTGGGGCTACAGGCCTTTTATCGTACCAGCAGTGGCGAGGGGTCAGACATTGGTCAAAATCCAGTCCAGTTCGTTAGAACTATCTTTAAAATCTCTTAATCCTAAAAATCTCTCCTCAAAATCAAAAAATCCCAAAAATTCTCTTTTAAGTCTAAAATCCCGAAATCTCACTTCATAATCTAAAAATCACGAAACCTCAGCTTTAAAATCTAAAACCTCGAAATCGTAACCTAAAATCCTGAAATTTCACCTCAAAATCTAGAAATAATCTCGGATTAAATTCTCATTGTTTCTAAATCTCAAAATTCCCTTTGAATCTCGGAAGTGTAATACTAAATCTGGAAATATCCTGCAATTTACAAATCCCGAAGATTCATTATAAAAATTCGAAATCTTCTTCAAAATCTCAAAATCTTCTTCAAAATCAGAGCTACAAGTCTCTACTCATTCTACAACACACTTCCTTGTGCTCGAACTACATTTCTTTAAAAACGAATAATATTCGTTTAAACGAGTACTCGATTCGGATTTCGAATAGGAGATTTACTATTCGATTCGTATTCGATTCGGTTTCAAAAACCACTATTCGCACAGCCCTAACACTAGCGTATTCCCCCGGTATTAGCTCTTAGGAGGTCCAGTGTAATACCTCGTCTTTAGGAGAGGTAAAAAGTAACCCCGAGTTTATTTCCGCGTTATACCGCATAATATACTTTCCATCGTACACCCGCATAAAGACTAGATTACAGGGTGGTGTTTACCCCTCGTCAAATTGTCAGTGTAGAGTAATACTTTTGCAAACGCCTTCTATGATGTCGTGTGCAAAAATAAAAAGGTTGAGAAAAAGCACCAATGAAAGTTGTCAACATGAATATGAATAACTACTAAAATAATATATTTCTTATTATAAACCAATAAGCCTGATCAATGTAAAAAAGGAGGTAGGCAACCCTCAATATCGGGACATATAAGGGGGTTGACCCCTGCGCACTCTCTGGACCCAAAGCGCCTAGAAGAATTTATAGATTGTGGAACCATGGATATGTATAAATACTAAAGTATAATGTATTCCAAACTAAAACAATAAACCTGGGCACCAAAGAGCTAGTTGACGAGGGTAAAACAGAACTATAGCCGCGTTTACACGAGACACTTTGAAACCGTTTTAAACCGTTTAGGAAAGTACAAAAAGGAATTTCATGCCGTTAAAAGCAGAGATCTTTCACGATAAAATGCAAATATTGTTTTTCAAAAAAGATTAGGCCTTTCTAAAACGGTTGAAAACGGTTCCAAAGTGTCTCGTGTAAACGCGGCTATAGTCTCTCTGGAGAGTCCTGAATGGTGGGTTTGAAATTTGGAAAATGCATATCCCTCTCACTCAGACACTTATAAAGTTGGGATGTTAGAAGTAATATTTTTTCTCTGCTGAATGGGCGCCTAAGTGAAATGCCTTGCGAAACATTAGAGATGGGAATCAATAATAGTGAGTATTTTTACATATCCAAGCTCCCAGTTTGTAGGTTTATTTTATTTTTATTTGTCCTAGGTATTTTCCAAAATTAAACTTTGGTTAAATGATATACTGGAACTACTTTATCTTTCCCAATTTTGTAGAAAATCATACATAAAACCTTTCATCATCACACACGGTTCTACCTTCGTTTGACTTATTAAGTCCTCCAAATTGTCGATATAACCGAAACTTTCAAGATAAAATTCAGATTTTAAAAAACAGCCCAAGTAGCAAAGGAAGAAAGTGAGCGACATGAACCACGTGAATAGAAGAATTTTGACACTTGGTAGATCTACCCAAGAGTTCAGAGCTAAAATTGGAAAATTGCCATTAATGCAAAACTGTTTCAATATGATGACGGTCGTTAACAACTTGTACGGAAGAGTTTTTTGAGATTTCTCTCTCAAACTTATTTTTGCATTATGCAAAATGTATTACCTTTGAGAACAGAAGATTAACTTTATGAACGGCAATGGTTTAAAAACAAAGATCTTAAGGCGCAAGAAGTTCTATTGTTTTTGTTTTAAAAACGCAAGCCCTTTAAAATGAATTCATGGACAAAATCCCGACTGGTTATAAATCTCAACGGGAAATATCTCGACAACGAAGATCCCGACATCGAAAACCCGTTTCAAAAATGCAAAGACTTTATTAAGAGTACATTAAAAGAGATTAAATTTGAAGGCCAAAAATGTGTGTAACAACCACAGGTCACGAAATGTCGATAAGTTTCTTCGAACGCCTGTGCATGGGATCTCGAAGTCACTCATATCAGTTTGAGGGGATAGACTGGAATTGAGAATATTCAGCTGTCGAAGGGCTTCTTTGTAGGTTGGACTGTCCCTTTTTGGGCACCAGGAAGTAAACCAATGCCACGATCGTTGATGACGCGGTAATCATTGGCAAAAATATGTGAAAATAAGTTTGGGCATATCTTGAAGGTACAGTCGACGAACCAATGTTAGTTTCTAGACAGTGACCTCAAGTAATCCCCAGAGATGTCAAAATATGCAAAAAAAGGTCTGATCTACATTTATAGCCTTTTAATTTTTTTAATTTAATTTATAACTTGTACTGATTTTTTAACGACTATTTACGAAGAAAATTACTATTTACACACAAATTTGATATTTAATCTCTTTTAATGTATTTTGAAAAAAGTAAATGGATTTTCGGTGTCTGGATATTTGGGGTCGGAAATTTTTTTCACGTCTGGATTTTTAACCTGTCAGAATTTTTTTCGTCAAGACTTTGGTGCCGAGACTGTTTGTGTCAGGATTATTTCCAGACACCATAAAAGGTATTCTATTTGCTAACTAATCACTTTAATTGAAAACTATGACTATAACAGGGATTTCCAGTGCAAAATGTCCGGTGCCGACTAGTACAGACTCTTTTTGCTGTAGTTAATTTTCATAGCCTTGTTAAATACGGGAGTCACAGCCACAGGAACTTACGTTCGAAGAAGATGAGTGAAAACAGGTCAAATACATTCCACAAAAAGGATTTCACGATTATTATTATGCTTAGAAAATGGGGGTTACAATCAATCGATTTCTTAGGATGGGGCGCCATCTAGGTTGTGTTTGGAATAGGCGGGAATTACGAATATAGCAATACTCTCCCGTGAGATTAAAACCCAGTGACTGTATGAGTCTTAAGATAATGTGAGGGTTTAACAATAAAATTCGAAGATCATTGGCAACTTTTAATATTGCGCTATGCATTTGTAACAGTTTGGTTGAGCTTAATGAGGTAGATTGTAATTCAGATTTAACTTCGTTTAAGTCACTATTTTATAATGTCCTTTATGAGGTTATTGTTATTGTGGTGAAAAGTTTCTTTAAAGTCATTATTTATACTGTCATTTATGAGGTTATTGTTATTATGGTGAAAAGTTTGTTTAAACTCATTATTTATACTGTCCTTCATGAGGTTATTGCTATTATGGAGAAAACTTGGTTTAGCTGCTGTCTCATAGGTTGAGCCTTTCAGGCGCTCGTCTGTTTCGGAGTGGGCGGAGGCGAATTGGTGTCGCGGATGTGGTGGTGGTCCTTCGGACCAGTGACCCTCGCATTAATTATTATTTTACCGGTCCCACTAAAAATTAAATTTCTAAAATGGTGAGAATAAAAAGCACGTAAAGACACAAAAGTAAAGAAGCTGAAAATTCTAATTGAATTTGAATTTTTTACTGTAGGAAAAAGTAGCATATAACAATCCATAACAGTTAACTTTTATTTCTTATCACAATTTTTCAACTAGTTGCCACTAAATATCAATCAACATGTCTAATGATATTTGAAGTTCTTAATCCTTTTCTGAACTATCCTTATTCCTTATTGCATTTTACATAAATTCGGTGGCAATATCTTCTCTCGCTATCAGTAAGCCAGATCAAAATCTTGTAATGTGACCATACACTACTGACAACTAGTACTGGCTATGGTCTAGACTGTCGACTACAAGAGACTCATTCTAGAGTATAGACGCTAGACAAGATCAATAGTCAATAGAATACAAAACTTTTGTAAGGAAGTTGTAGCCAAGGAGTACTATCTACCTAGGAGTAGAATTGGTAGAAAATGTGTTGAGCTAGAAAAATTCTAATAAGGAACCCCGAATTTATAAACTGGTCCCACCGTCTATTTTTTCCAAAAACCATAATTAATAAAGTGCTCCCTGATACCACTGACCCCAACTTCTGGAATATATAAACTGGTCCGAGCAATTAATAAACTGGTTTGGGACTTGTAAACCTGTCTTATTTCCTACCCTGTAGTGACGAGCCCATGGAAACAATAAAGATGGCTGCGAGCTACACGGACGCTCAGGAGGTTTAAGCCTCGGTCTTTAGTTTATCGGGGAGACGGGGACTCGGGGTCCGAGTAACGGGAGTTTCTGAAGCGTTTGCAAATCTTATTTAAATTTATATTTTTATTATTATGTAACCGATTTATATTACTGAACGAATTGTACCTTATACTGTAGCAGACCACCCTAAAAGTTAGGCCAAGGTTTTTCAACTGTTGCTGATATTTAACTAGTTATGCCACCGCATGGATATTTTAAAATCCTTTCCTAACATTAGAATAAGGTACACACTTCGGCGTATGAGCCTGAGGTTAGGAAAAAACATTGCTTTGGTGACGATGGCCTAGGTTGCCAAACTAACAAAAAACTCTTGGCAACAGAGCAAAGTTTAAGGAAGACAAAATAGTAAAATATTGCTAGTCCATTCTTAAACAAAATTATATGTTCTTTCTGGACTGGTACAGTTTTACTACCCCCATTATAGGAAAGGCCTATTAATAATTATCTTAATGTTCTTTTTATTGATGATTTTATGTTGTAAATTGTCCATGCCTATTAATAATTATCTTAATGTTCTTTTTATTGATGAGCTTAAGTTGTAAATTTTTAATTTGATACTTTCATAGTAACTTTAATTAAACCTTCAACACCTTGATTTAACTTTTCATTTATAATCCTTATTTAATTTAAGGATGATGTCAGTTTGTAAGTCTCGTTAATTTAATTCCCCCTTTCCCACAGAGAGGGTCTGAAAATTTAAATCACTTGGCAGAGACTGGAGGTCTTCAACATTCAGTGACAGACTCTGAATCTCAATGGGCATTTAAAAACCTGCATAAATTTAAATTGAAATTCCAAATAATAATTAAATACTTTTTGATTGATACGTTGATATTAACGTAATCAATCCTTGAATACTCTATTGGTACTATCAACACCATCGTTAAATTTATTACTTAAATAATATAATTTTTTTAAATATAATAATCAAATTAGCGACTTATAATTAGTTAACTTTAAATGAGTATGTTTCATTGATTAAAATTACATTTCTAAAAATTGTTAGGTTGATAGCACTTTCATGTTTCATGTAGAAATTTCATATTTCCGTGGATGGAGAGATGAACACGTTGATTCCGTTTGTCGTTGATTGAAATTAGATTCATTTTGATCATAAATTTCATTTTATATTTTGAGTTGTTGATTTTATGAGATTGTTGATTTTATTTTTATAATTATCACTTACGTAACTGTTATTAGTCGATGAACCCAGCGAGAGTGGAAACTGCCAAAATGATTAGTTGATTCCGTTTGTCGTTGATTGAAATTAGTTTCAATTTGATCATAAATTTCATTTTATATCTTTGAGTTGTTGATTTTATTTTTATAATTATCACTTACGTAACTGTTATTAGTAGATGAACCCAGCGAGAGTGGAAACTGCCAAAATGATTAGTTGATTCCGTTTGTCGTTGATTGAAATTAGTTTAAATTTGATCATAAATTTCATTTTATATCTTTGAGTTGTTGATTTTATTTTTATTATTATCACTTACGTAACTGTTGTTAGTAGATGAACCCAGCGAGAGCGGAAACTGCCAAAATTATTAGTTAATTTTGCAATGAATCTGCAATTTAATTCTGCAAAAATCTACCTATTATTTTATGTCAGTTCCGTTAAGTGATCATTTAATTTTAAACTTGCCAAACAAATAGTGAGCTATGGTACCTCCGTCCCAAACTAGTTATAGTTTTAAAACGCTGACTCGAGTTTCATTTTGTTAATACATTTAATTTTATTAGAAAATCAACCTCCCTAACTTTTAAGCAGACGAGTCTTAAAAAACGATATCATTGGTGAAATTAGAAAACTCTCTCTGCTTATCGCGCCTTCAGTCGGGGAGAACTTTAATTTCTTTTTTGATTAATATGATAATATTAATTGTAATGTTTATGTGCCCAAGTAGAAATCGAATCTTGCCTAGGATTAAAAAGATTTATTATAATTATAAATTGCAAAAAAAATTGCAAGCAACACAGCGCTAAAGGCAGTCTGGCGCGCGTGCGAAGTCTGTCTGTCTCTCGGATCTCTCCTCCTCGAGCGCGATACAATATATATTCGACAGCATCCAGTGGCTAGCGTCGGGGAGGTGGGGAGGGGGGTCCATATCTAAAGCCAGACAGCTCTCTCTCTCGTCTCGTGGCGGGCGTCGGGGAGGTGGGGGGTCCATATCGTTGTACCTCTCTCTTCTCTTCTCTTCACTATAATTTATCTCGCTCTATATTACAAGCAAGCGTGGCTTGGTGGTAACGCGCGCGGGCGGGCGTCTTCACTGACGTTTCGTATGGATTGGGACATCGCAGGTTCGAAGCCCGGCACGGACAGAAAAATAATTTCAATTGAAATTAAATACGTTACGCCACCTATGAGGTGTAACGTGAACTACGGATGAATTTGGAGTCGAAAATTCGCGGGAAATTTGAAATTCAAAAAGTTTATTTATGACGAAACTTATTATGCGGTTACACCAAATCCAGCCAGCCGTCCAGCCAACTGAGGTCGGAACAATACTTTCGCTGCGCTAAAGAGCGCAAAAGTAAAAACACTGAACAATACTTTTAATGATTTAAACTGTGCCCAGCGGTATTTATACTCTATCGTTTGAAAAAATATCTCATCGAAAAGATGAATACACGAAAAAAATAATGAATACCAAAGAATTCATTGCGGAATTGAGTGAATTCGTGCGCATTCTTAAAGAATTCGAGCTCATTTTTCTGAATTCAAATGAATTCATGCTAATTGTCGCGAATACAATTGAATTCATTGACACTGTTGGGAATACGCTGGAATTCATAAGAATTCACAAAATTTTTTCGGAGAATTCAGTAAATTTGCGAAACATTTTTTTGAATTCATAAAGTTTGATCAGGAATTTCGCATGAATTCATGAAATTTTTTGGGAATTCACTTGAATTCAAAGGGCAGTTCTTGATTCGTTTGAATTCACTTGAATACATGGAATATTTCGTGGAATTCAGAAGTTTGTTTTTGGAATTCACGTGGAATTCAGCCAGTGATGTACACCGAATTCACGAGTTAGAAGCCCCTCGGCCATTTCCCTTTAGTCAGGTGGCATAAGACAGGTATATAGATATACCTATAAAGTCCATCGTGGTAGGCGCGCGTTTTGCCTTTTCGTGGAAATCGGTCACGTGTTCTTCATTTCGGAGAACTGCAGGTGTGAATAAAATAAGAAAAATAGCTACCACGGCGCAAGGCGCGAACTTACTTTACTTGCTTGTTTGAATCACATGATTCAAATCAGTAAACACACGGTTCATTCTCCTTAATTGTGGATACTAAACTTGGCCAGCAACGAGGGAAAACTTCAAAGCCGCTTTGAATTAACAAGAGGATCACGTTGTCCTTTAAGGTAAGTCTGTATAAAGTATTTAATATATTTAATAGTATAATTTTAGGGTAAGGCAATTATCACAGAAATTGTGCAGTCTCAGTAAAATCCTTTTATTTAAGCAAGAAGTTATATCAGTATCTCAGAGAGAAGGTGCCATAGTCCCAGTCCCCCTTTCAAAATACAAGAGGGGACGGAAAAGGAGGTGCCGGGCTATTTCGCCTCTCCTCAGTCGGAAAATATGACTGTAATTTTCGTCACTCGCGTCGTCGCGCTGACGTGAGTTTTCAAGAACCAATGAGATGCTGGTTGTAATTTAGAGACGGGGATTAACTCCGGACCTACGTTTGGACTGGAGATAAAGTTGGAAATCTGGCGAATTTATACCTTCTCTCTGAGATACTAGATATACCTTCTTGATTTAAGTTAATATCACTGTTTAGAAAAGCAAACAAAGTAAAGGTATTTCTTTACTTTTAACGAGGTGTATTAGTATTGATTATGACGTCAGTGCCTAGTCTTAACATTACTGCCGACCTTCAGAGTATACGGCCATGATTGTTAGAGTTTGATTATTTATTAAGAACTTAATTTTTTTTACTCTATAAATTGGTGATTTCACATCAGGCCATCCGAGAGAGCTATATTGAAATTGTTTAACCAATGTTTAGTTACTTTCATTATAGTACTCGCATTTAATAGCATTAAAATCATAAAGCTAAAGTAGAAAAGCGCGCCTACAAGAAGAACACGAGGTGTCTTCTCGAGGGGTTCCTCGCGCCTATAAGATTTCGTAGCTTCGATTTATAATGACACATCATGAAATTAGATTTTAAATGAGATCTGTAAGTTTCGAAAAATCAACTCCGAAAGGGTATACTAGTAAGATGTCATTCCACAATTTCTTCGCATATACTCAAATGCAGTGAAAGATAGAGAGCAGCCGCTTCTCATTTTAAAGTGAGGGTGAAGAGGAAAATCAAGTGATTCTTTTTCATGGATTTTTCTATTAATTACAAGTCACTTCTGAATGGTTAATCATTTAGGAAGTATTTCCAAATGATTTTAGAAATCAAAATATATTCAGATTTTACAGATAAATATAAAGCACCTTCTCCAAACAATCATTTTTCCAGCAAACAAAATAGTTGTGGCATGTTCTTATCTAGCGCTATAATAGCATGACACGAATGTTTTGTTCGCTGGGAAGTGAGGGTGTTGTATGATTGTTTGGAGGGGCTGCGTAAATACTTACGGATTGATTAACCATGCAATTAATAATAGAAGAATCTATAAAAAATTGGCTTGATTTCCTCTTCACCCTCCCTTCAAACAATTGCAAATTGTTTCGTGGAACTAGAAGCTGGCAGTCTATTATCTCTCTGACAGTCAATCTAAAGAATTAAAGAGGTAACGCGATCAATGGTCAAGGCATACATATATTTTTTATTATGCTTAGAAGGTCCCAGAAAAATATGAACATACAAATTTTTACCTAAAATGAGTTTAAAATTTCTCATACTTTAAGAATTGACCATTCTAAGAATGTGAACAAATTTCTAAACAAAAAAGTTCAGTATTTACTTTAGAGAAAGAACTCAAGTTGGGTGATTTACCGAATTCTTCCTCTTTCAAACGCTTCCATGTTATAAATTTATAAGATCCGATAAGTATGCGTCAGTATAAGTCAATGTTGTAATCTCATCGAGGGGATATTCACTAAAACTCTCTGTTTTTATTATTCCCGGGATACTACAATTATAGCATAAGTAAATTGTACGGGTAATAATTTATGACTCATTAGGGTAGGTTATAGAGGGGCTATTCACTCATTAGGGTAGGGCTTGGCGGGGCTATTCACTCATTGGGGTAGCGCATCGAGGGGTTACTCACTCAAATTTTCTGTACGCCTGTTAAGTTCAGTACGATGTGGCTACTATTACGAGCTCAGTTCTTGGGTCGTCTTGTTTTGTCAAAGAAAGAAACCCCTTTTTGTGTAGGCATACTTGAAAGCCTAAAAATAGAAGGCAAACTATTACTTTTACCCTAATTCCGAGTTTTCTTGTACAATTTTTGGAAACATCTTCAAGTTTTTGTCTTCCAAATTTCGAAATTATGACATGATTAATGACATTCCTATAAACGATGAACAGATTTATTAGACTACGAGTACTGCCTTAAATCAAATGAGCAATAATGCTGTACGGGTTTTACTTAAAATACGCGAGGTACATAAATGACCAACATCAGTCGCTCACGATATATCAACAGAAGTGGCCACCCTTTTATCAGAGGCCATTGAAATTAAAACGAGTAGCTCCACAGACGCTGGTGAAGATGTAGAAAGTTTTAATAACGTCATAAGAAATCCAGAAACATTACAGAAATATTGCTTAACAAATTTCAACATGATAGAACCAGTTGAATATAACCTTGGCGGAAATGCATTGCAAAAAATGCATACCTATCAATACGTTCCTATTTTGGATCTCTGGAAGTTATTGCTGTGCAAAACTGACGTATGGAATGAAGTGATGAACCCTGGTCCTAGTGATGACGTAGAAGATGGATCTATCTTTAAAAATCATTGGCTTTTTTCAAAGATAAAGCATGCGTTACATTTACATCTATACAAAAATGAAATTGAAGTGTCAAATCCAATTGGCGCTAAAAAATGTATTCACAAACTCAGTTTGACTTATATGACACTTGGCAACATTAACGCGAAATATCGAAGCAAACTTTCGAGCATATATCTAGTAGTCGCAGTCTTGGATCGCTCTCTTCGACAATATGGTTATGAGAAAGTTTACCAGCCTTTGATAGATGATCTGCTTATGCTGGAAACAGAAGGTATTACAGTTTCAAACCGTCCGCAAACTGTGACGTTCATAGGAACGGTATTAACCATAGCTGGAGACAATTTATCTAGTCATGGTCTAGCTGGTTTTATGAAGTCATTTTCAAAGGGCCGTGTGTGCAGATTTTGCATTGCTTCTAGTGAAGAAATAGGAAGGAAATTTAAAGAAAATCAGTATGTTTTGAGGACGGAAGAAGTTATTGATTTTAAAGTTCAAAACGTTGAGAAAAATCAGCTGTAAGCTACAATTTATGGAGTGAGGAACAAATGCTGTTTCAAACAACTTACTAATTTTCAAGTTTCCGAACTATTCCCCCAGATTCCATGCATGATTTAGACATTATAAATTAAAGAATTAAATCCTTAAATATGGACAGCGTAATTAAAGGGAAATCGAATATTTGCGGTTCTGCCTCACAAAAGCAGTGCTTTTTGCAACTTTTTTCATTACTGTATGGTGACTTAGTGGTTGAGGGTAACAAAATATGGGAATGCCTTCTAATACTTCAAGAGATTTCGGAATTGATTTGCGCCCCTGTTATCGAAAGGGCTTGGCTTCCTCATCTGTATAAAATAATAGAAGACTTACTTGTGTTAACTGCAGTGCTCGAGTTAAAAATTTTCACTTCTAAATTGCATTATCTTATCCACTACCCAAGTTTGATTTCTGAATTCGGACCTCTTATAAGGTTATGGTGCATGAGATACGAAGCGAAGCACCAGTATTTTAAGGAAATTATCAAACGGTGCAGAAACTACAAAAAAGTCCCTAAAACTGCAGCCAAACGGCATCAGTTCCTTCAGTGTTAAGAACTAAGTGGGTCTACTGGCTCGACACTGGATTTAGTTGATAGCGGCAAGTCGGTCAGATTAAAAACATCACAGTTGGCCGAAGAGCTCCGCAGTGAAATATTATCATATTTCGTCATCACTTCCCGTTAACGATTTGCAAAGACCTCTTCCAATCACGTATTCTTCAATTAAACGGCGTTAAATACGAACGGAATACCGTGATAGTCTTAGACCTCCTTCACAATGAAGATATTCCTTTATTTTTTAAAATGACTAACATCATACAGTGTTCTAATATATGGCTTCTCTGTGGAAGGATCTATGTTTCGAACCAGTTTAATAAGCACTACAACTCCTGCGAAGTTAGCGACGCACGAGAATGGAAAGTTATATTGCCTGGTGATGAACTAAATAGTTACTAGGCACTAGAAAATTACGAAAAAGAAGGAAAGCTATACATTCCACTTCGACACACCCTGTGCAAATGGACTTAAACTTCAATTTGACAAACACACAGTAAGGGACATTAATGAGAAAAAGGCAACTTAACTTAATAGACTAATTTACACGAGGAATAATTTAAAGGAGCTTAATGGGGTTGATTACAGGTTTTCATGTGTATTGAAACCAATAACTTTGTTTTATTATAGTCGAGTGCCTGTCTTTTATGAGTGAAAGTGTCTCCAAAGAAGGCATCGGCGGGGTAAAAAAAACAATTTGAAATACGTCTGAAGAACGTGACCAAGGAGAGGTGTGGTTAAAAGAAATTTAGAAAATCTCACCAAAACCTTGGCATCACGTGGTGCCTGTGTCGTATTTCAAATAATTTTTACCCTACCACCGTTACTTCTTTACAGTCCCTTTAAACTTCACTAGTTACTTCTGCAAATTGTCGGGTCCGTCCGGGATTTGAACCCGGGACCACTCGCACCCTAAGCGAGTATCACACCCCTAGACCAACGGACCATGTATGTTTCTGGAAAGCGCATGTTATGGACCTACCCTGTAATAAGTTGCATTCAAATTTTCACTAATTACTTCTGCGAAATGTCGGGTCCGTCCGGGATTTGAACCCGGGACCACTCGCACCATAAGCGAGTATCATACCCCTAGACCAACGGACCATGTATGGTTTGGAAAATGCTCATCTTATGGACCTACCCTGTAATAAGTTGCATTCAAATATTCACTAATTACTTCTGAAAAACGTCGGGTCCGTCCGGAATTTTGAACCCGCGACCACTTGCACCCTAAGCGAGTATCATACCCCTAGACCAACGGACCATGTATGTTTCTGGAAAGCGCATGTTATGGACCTACCGTGTAATAAGTTGCTTTCAAATATTCACTAATTACTTCTGCAAAATGTCGGGTCCGTCCGGGATTTGAACCCGGGACCATTCGCACCCTAAGCGAGTATCATACCCCTAGACCAACGGACCATGTATTTTTCTGAAAAATGCTCATAATATGGACCTTCCCTGTAATAAGTTGCTTTCAAATATTCACTAATTACTTCTGCAAAATGTCGGGTCTGTCCGGGATTTGAACCCGAGACCACTCGCACCCTAAACGAGTATCATACACCTAGATCAACGGAACACGTACGACACTGAAACATGCTAAACTCATAGCCCTACAATTTAACTAGTTGCATTTAAATAGTCAATAAATTATTTCTTCAAAAAGTAGCGTCCGTCCGGGATTTGAACCCGGGAACACTCGCACCCAAAGCGAGTATCATACCCCTAGACAGACGGACCATGAATGTTTCTGGAAAATGCTCATCTTATGGACCTACCCTGTAATAAGTTGCTTTCAAATATTCCCTAAATTACTTCTGCAAAATGTCGGGTCCGTCCGGGATTTGAACCCGGGACCACTCGCACCCTAAACGAGTATCATACCCCTAGACCAACGGACCATTTATAGTTTCTGGAAAATGCTCATCTTACTGACCTACCCTGTAATAAGTTGCTTTCAAATATTCACTAATTACTTCTGCAAAATGTCGGGTCCGTCGCACCCAAAGCGAGTATCATACCCCTAGACCAACGGACCATGTATTTTACTGGAAAATGCATTTTAGTCCTTATAGTGTCTGTCCTCTTTAAAGATTATTAAAAAAGCTAATTTCCAGCTCTCATTTGTTTTGGAATTCTGTATATAGTCTGCTCTGTTTTATGCTAGAAACATATCCTAATTCCTAACCAGTGTAACCAGGGTAACCAGGCTAACTCTAGGTTTTTTTTACTGTATTTACCGTGTGCGCTTCCCGTTTGAAGTAAAAAATGCCATATTTATTCAAATTATTAAGGTGTTGAAATAAAGATAGTGCTTTTCACCCATTGTAAAGATCTATAACTTCAAAATACTACTGGAAAGATGACAAAAAGTTTAATGTGTGGCAGTTAAAGAGTGGTGTTTACGTTAGCGCAGTTAATTCAACATTCTCATTTGAGGTATACAGGGTTTCATTATCTGTTAATATCACTAAAATGCTACTAATTGTGAAGGTGCGTGATATAATTCCTGAAACTCAACCAACGTAGAAGACCAGAGGACCAGATCCTTCTTTAAAACAATTTCAATACTATTGAACAGTCAGTATATAACGTTAATCATTTTATAAACTATTTGTTACCAACAGTGGATTTTGTTAATTCATAAATATAACAGTGCTGCTGGTTAATCCAGGAGGACAGTGTCGTTTTGTAATTTAATTAGTCAAATAATTTCCATGTTTACATCTGCGCAGATTTTTCAAACGTAATCACGTGGGAAACGGAGGGTTACGTTTCTCACCATTTCCACAGTTCACATTGCCGTTTGTTTATTTGTCTAAATTGCTATGAATTGTTTACGTATTTAATTTAATTACTGGTATTCAAGCCAAAGTTGCTAAACTATAGAATCACATCATTCATTAACATATGTCATAGATGATCTTTTTGTTACCGCAAATTTAGCACGGGGTGTTATAAAAATTGAACGCAATGTGTTGGCAAGAATGAAAAACTCTTCTGAACTTAAATCTTAACGCAAATGCACAGAAGAACGTACAAACGATGCGATGACTAAAACCAGCACCATATTCTGACGGCGCGCGTCGGGAAAATTTTCCTCCGCCAATGATATAAATGCGGTCGAAGCAAGGCCTTAAATAAGCGGTCTTTCGAACTACAACCATGCTCGATTTGTTTACTTTCTGTTAGGCCTAATACCCCCTTTTAAACACCCCCATATATCTCTCTCCCGCCACTTTGTTTCTCGTGTTATCTCGGAAAAATCCATGAGAAATAAGATAACGGAACCAAAAAACCTTTATTGCTGCGCTTTCTTTAAAATTAGTAAATAATTTTCGGACAAAAAAGAGTCAAGCAACTTTTGTGAATGAACGAAAGAAGCGCCGTCTGCCACTTTATCCGTTTCCCGCCTTTCTGATAGAGCGGCATTCCCGGGCCGGCTTTATGACACTTCAGTAATTCAGATCAGATCTGTTCATAAGATTAGCGCTTTCTACATATGAGACTCTGAACTGCGTAAATTCAAAGTTTAAGTGGGACAGCTATTCAGTAGTTTAAATAAGCTCAAAACAGGCTTTAGTAGTTACAAAACATACCAACTATTAAGTACTTATTATAGTTGGTTCCAATTTTAGTTGGAATGTACTATAATTAGGTTTACAAAACTAAATAAACATTTTGTAAAAATTAAATAATTATCACAGAATAAAGTCAAACAAAAAATAACCTGAGTAAATGCCTGACAC
The DNA here is from genome assembly GCF_054372755.1 of Phalangium opilio. NCBI lineage: Eukaryota > Metazoa > Arthropoda > Arachnida > Opiliones > Phalangiidae > Phalangium > Phalangium opilio. The sequence goes on from NW_028324167.1 coordinate 5,190,607, forward strand.
TCTTATAACAATAATTAATAACTGTACTAATTATAATATAATTACATTTTTAAGGCTTAAATATTCTTTAATATTAAGATTTCTTAATAATTAGTGTATATAAACTGTAAAGATTATTTTTCTTACTTCTTTGACTAAAAAAATCTAATAGGAGTTTTTTTTCATGGCCCAAATGGTTGTTATTATGAAATATTTCCAAAAGTTCTGCTGTCTTATCTTTTGATGTGCCTATTAAAAAGGCATGAATATAAATTTTTGTCATAAAACTCTCAACACTTTCTTATCAAAACATCTCTTGAGTGTTGAGTAATTAATTACTTAATCAAGATCAATTCCTTTTAACCAAGATGAAAGATCCCCAATTTTTAATTCTACTCTCCTTGCTGACAGCCCCTCCTTCTAATTCGTCCTTTTCTAGCAAAATATCAGCAGCTTTAATGCATGATGAATATGCTCCATGGACGGTGAAATAGAATGTGGAATGGGTAGCTTCACCAGAAAATAATAAAACAGACTGTTCGAGAAATTTTAAATTTGAAACTCTAGACTTATGCAAGAGTAGCAGACAACAGGTGGCCGCCATTTCGGGATTGAATAAAAATTAACCCTTACTTTATGATGGTAAGGGTCAACATAGACTGGTTTCTCCAACATTTCAATTTCTTTTTGAGATCCTCTCAAACCAATAGACGTGTAAGATCCTTGTGTGTAAGGGTAAATAATTAAAAAAAATTATGATAAATATTTCTTAAGCCTTAACAATGGTATATAAGGATCTCTTAAGAACTTCCTTAAAGCATTGGTGCAAAATTCCCCTATTTCATCTTCACTTAATGTTTTTGCATACTCAGCTTCATCACCGGAAAGCCACGCGACTAATATTGTATCACTAATTTTTCTAAATGAGTAAATTTTCCGGAACCAATTTTCCTTAATGTCCGCCCTAGGTTCAGCCAGGGAGGAGAGACTTGAGAGGGAGTGTAATAGCGATTTCCACTGACTGCACTAGAGCACTCTAAGTGCACTCTCGGCGCGTTTTCGTCCGCCACTGGGAACACGAGTGCAACACGCGCCCAGAATCGCGTTTTCCACTGACCACAAAAACTGCCCGAGAACTGCTCTTTCGTGCTCTGAAAAATTCGACGGAGCGACGGTGCTCGAGTATGACGTAATGAAATTAAAATGGCGGACCACGCGGTATCTCATACAAGACAGGCTCTCGCTTATGCTTATATATTTCTGGAATCATATTCTGAAAGTTCTGAAGATGAAGAATACGAGGTTTTATCATTACTTTAAAGATATTACGCCTCGTCCTTAAACCAATAATTATATCAGAGACGTTGTCGATCATTACTCAAAATAGATTTTTTGTAAATTAATTGAAATGTTAAGTCTATTAATTGGTTTCAGCTCATTTGCGCCAAGATATACACACTTTATTACAATTTCGTCTCCGGCGCCAATTTTGATTATTCAGAGCGCGCTCGGACCTCTCGATCGTGTTTCACTGACGAAACTATTTTCTCCAAAACTCGCTGAGGGCAGTTACGTCATCCTAACCCTGAGAGCACTCTTTGGAGCAGTCAGTGGAAATCGCTATAAAAGTGAATAGGCGCGTTCTTTCGCTTCGTGGCTAAAATCGTCTCTCTCTGGCGCTGACTCAGGGACTCATGGCGGTGTCCGCGCGCATGCATCAAATTTAAAAACCGGCTTTGAACTAGAAGGGGAAGGTCGTGTTTGAATTTCTGCCATGGTTAACTATAAGAAGTGTTGTTTTTTAATTGTTCAAGCAACCCTAAGTATTAAACAAGACCCGACATGGTAAATTTCGTTTTCAAACCCTTTTCCAAACCAAAAACAAAGCTTGAAATTTATTGAAAGTGAATAGAAGCTAGTGGAAATCGGTCTTCCACTAGCTAATATCCATCTTTTACATTTTTCTATCTGGGTTTTTGGCTTTGGAAACGCGTGGAAGGATATTCCTTTCATATATTTTTAAGCGAATACCTTGAATCATTCCTACAACCGTTACAAAAACAATTTGGCATTTTTATTAAGCCTCGGTTTCCTCCCAACAGACGTTGATTGTTGGTTTAACAGAGTGAGTGGGGTAACAGTCGATAGAAGCGGAAGCTGGCGGCAGAGAGAATTTTTAAATTCTCTTTGCTGGCGGTAGTAAACGACGTCACTCGCGCCTGCGCGTTAGCTAAAATTGTGGAACGGAAATGAAAAATTCCTACCCCCACTTTCTTTCCCATTTGCCACTGCATGACGGTTTTTTAGCATTAGATCAAAACTCCCTCTAACGTTCCTTACTCCCTGGTTCAGCCTGGTTCCATAAAGTAACTATCTTTGATATATTTGGATTTAAAAAAGGTCTGTCAAACTCTTAAAAAATCTTGTTAACGGAGCCAAAACACAACTTTTTAATACTATCTAGTTTGTAACCTGCGGCCGTATTCTGCAGAAAAGTTAAGCTCCTCCTTCTGCCCTTGGCTCGCTGGTTGGACCGTCAACCAATGCCCTTGGCCTTTTAATTGGCTACGTCTACCGATGACGTTACATGCCTTGGCTCAGTGATTGGTGAAAATTCCGCGCAGACTCAGATGTAAACTATCAAATTATACACCAAATTTAAAATGTTGTTTCACAAACTGACAAATGAGTTACCGGTTAAACACCGGTTTTACTGGTTGCTTCGGTAACACTATGTGCTGAACGCACTTACAGCAGACGACATTTCAACACTTTCTATCAACCTCCCGACGATGATCAACGTGTCGAGTAAAGTGGTGAGTGTAATTTATGAAGGATTAATTAATTTATGAAGTATTCAACTAAAAATCCGATTTAAATAAAAACACACCATTTAATTTATTTCTTTTATTATTTATTACTTATTCAGATTGTGTGGCAACTGTGGATCGCACTATAGAAGGCACTGCAGTAAAAAGGTGAGAGGGCTGATCGCCCGTGGTAGCTGAATGGTTAAAGTCTTATTTGAGCAATTAGCATGACCGAAATCGCAAGAGCTACTCCATGATTCGTTCATGCTTTGTGGCAATAACAATTTCGCACTTACTATATTCTAATGGAATGGTGTCTTAATGAGCGAGATACACCCATACCCTTTAATCAATATTTATCTTTTCCTCTCTCAGACGAGGTATATCTTCCAACTGCTGACGAACAAGCTTATCCAGACACTGAGTGTCAAGCCATTTGCGCCTCTCAACTAAAACTGGAAGTCGCGGATCACCCGCTTAGCGCTTTACAACTGCAAGTCGATATAACTTATAAAACATAACCAGTAACCATATTTACACCTTCCCAATGAACATTTACTTGAAAGGTAAGCATTTCAGTATGCAACAATTGGTATAATCACCCCTTTGTTTCTCTTAATATGAATATGGTAAATCTGAAATAGGTCTAATGAATGACAATAGAATAGTTAAAGTTATATTTAAAATAGGTATGTGGTCATGAAGACTTCGGAGGATGTAAATTGCAATCATGCAACAGAAAGAAGCAATGAACTCTTGACAGTCAGAAATATGTAAAGTTTAATACACGTGGAAAACAAATTGCCGAATTTTTGGGTTTGAGAGCGTATCGGGACTGATTGGGTGCTGGCATGCTGGTTATAAATAATGTCATCTTGAGTAAAAGCTAGACATCACCAACATAATCCTAATGTGAACAGATTGAAAACATGCCATTAACGGTTTTAATGCATTAAAGGCGGTAACCGACTTTTTCTTCTTTTTTAAACCCCTCCTCGGCTCCACTTAGCTCTATGAGGATGACAAGCACTATCCACACAGGCTCACAACCCCTTTTAATAACAGTCAATGATAACAAAAATCCAAATAATTCAAATAATGTTATGAAGTCTGTCTAATAAATTATTCAATGCATGCATATAACCCATGCAATAAATTTAATTGGCTTATTAAATGAAGCGTCTCCTTAATTACAATATAAGTTAACAGTAAACTAACACGTATGCGAGAAATAAATCATAAAATACATGCAAATAGCGCATTTAGTATATTAAATGGATTAAACGCGAAAAAAATAACTATTTATAATGAGAGAATGAAAGAAGTACGTGTCAAATTGGATATTAAAGCAACTATAGTGAAAATGAATAAATAGAATATCTACAATGAGTACTATAAAATCACAAATAATCAGAGAGAGTTCATGCCGTCATGAAGAAAGTGCATGCCAAATTGAACATTGAAAATAATCGAAATACAGGGAAACTTTATTCAAACAACCTATCATGGCATTAAGAAAATTATCTACAGTAAAGTTGAGCATGTCTTCAAAAAACAAAATTAGTCATTATTTTCTGGCTGCAATTTTTCAGTTCGGTCATTATGTTGGCTTGAATACTCTCGGTTTCCAGCCTAAACCTTTTATTTTCAAAGCTTAGCTTTTCGTATTCATTCTTAGCCCATTCATTTTCAGTCATTATTTGCCAAACAGACGCAAACATGAGTAGGGCATCCAAACATGCATTAGCGGAAGCTATGAGCGTTTCTTGCTTTTCTTAATAGGCAGCGACTAAGCTATAAGATAGTTTAGCCCATTTATAAATGAAACAATAAAGGAAGGCGATGCATGCAGAAACATCAGCAAGGATTGATGGAAAAAAGAACAATGAAATGTTGAAGTGAAGAATAAAATTAAAAGGACACCGCAGTAACTCTTAATGGTAAACTGACTTTGCAGCAACCCTCTATCTCAAAAAAATGTCCAAATGAAATTTTCAGAAGGTGGACTATTATACCCTACGTCGAATAGAAACCATTCTTATGACCATTTCTGTGTTCTTCAGTGGCAATTGGATGAGCACCATGTTCATGGAAAGCAGAAGGCTCTTTGAGGAATCTTCAGCAAAAACTGGAGGAAGGCTATTCAAGAAGCTTGCACCCACCTGCAACAAAAAATAATGTTAATAACATGGTTAATACATTACGAGAACTAAACCAAATTTGCAATACGCAGAGCTTCACGTTCTTCTATAACAAGTGGAATATTGTTGAGGAATGTAACCTCGGGAAAGTGTTCTCTGTTGGCGGTGGACATCATTTACCTGCTTTGTGATATGTTATCACATCTTTGTCCTCTCTTCGGGAGTGTTACCTAAGTCACTGATGACTAACAAGGGTACAACCTTCAACTTATAGAGGGAATGCGGCGCCTTTTTCAGTTTTTTAAACAAGTTTCATTACTATGTATAATTCATTACAATAACTAAAAATAAATCTTACCAATATTAGAACATATAAATATACATGTAATTACAACTTCTTAAGTTGAAGATAAATTACACAGAAATGAAAAAATTACTGTTTCACCATTATATTATCAATAAAATTACTGACACAAAAATCTGTTTGCCCTTCACGTTATGCCTTCATTACGCTTCGGTAGTTGTGGTTCGATGTTATCAAAGTAACAACATGGAAACAGGGAAAGATTTGACGTTTAATACTTAATTCGGCAATTACAATTGGTTTTTATTTTTTTATACAAATATGTCAAGCACATTATTTACGTCAAAATATACAACTTACCCAACATTAAACGATGTTACCTTAACAAGCGGCTGTCTCAAATACGTTGACATCATTTAAAATTAAAAAAGAGCAGACGGCACGAAATTACTATTCAGTTCATATGATAGGTGGCGTTAATAGCTTAAACGTTTCGGGTGAAAGGTTGCAACACTGACCTTTGGCGACAAATTTACACTATACACTGACCTTACACCGAAATTTGGTTCAACTTGAAACTCAAACTGAACTGAATTCAAAGGCTTATTTTTGCCGGTTGAACCTCCAATCACTGAGCCAAGGCATGTAACGTCATCGGTAGGCGTAGCCAATTAAAACGCCAAGGGCAGTGGTTGACGGTCCAACCAGCGAGCCAAGGGCAGAAGGAGGAGCTTAACTTTTTCTGCAGAATACGGCCGCTGTTCCCGAAACAACCTTTTTTTCAGCTGCTAACACTCTTCTCATTTCATTTTCTCGGTTCCTAAATTCAGGATCTGATCTTTTTGCCCTCATTCTTTCCCTTGCTTTACGTTTCCTGATTTCCTCTTTACTTAAATTATTATCTTCCCCCATTTAATTATTAATCAGTTAAATACTCACAGAGATTGGCAAAATCAATCTCCTTCAGTAATACGTAACGCTTAAATATATTATTTGCCGAACTAAATTAATCGAGCAAATTTAACGCTTAACTTCTGCCTTTGAAATTCTATCAAAGAGTGATTCAACTGTTTAAAAAAAGGATTTTTTCGCAAATAGGGCGCTATCATATCAACCGCAATTCCGTCATATTTAAAAAATATACATTGCGAACACTTTTTTTAGTCTAAGTTTTAGTCTCATTTAAAACATGTAAAACAATTATCTCATCTACAAATAGCTTACACATGTCTTTTTTACCAATACCTAGCCGTTTGGATTTTTCTAAAGCAATCTTAGCACCAAAATATTTTTTGTTACATTTTCCTTGATGTAAGCTGATAATCGTATGCCTTTCGTCGAGACTCGCGAGAGAGATTAATGCCCTTAAGCTCAGAAAATACAGGAATTTTTAATTCATCTGTCTCTTTGACCCTGGTTTCAACTAGGAATATCATATCTGATTCCATTATTTTTAAATCGGAGCTGACATCTTGCAGATGACAATTTAAAGACTCTACGTTATGTACAGAAATAGATATTTTTCATCCCAATTAGGTATAAATGACGAGCAATCTTTTCGAAGCCGTTCCATCTCTAACATTACAGTGTCTTTACCTTTAACCACTGGGTTAGGCGGTTTGAACTTTCCCACAATGAACAAGCCATTCGATATTTTGGCTCTACTACAAGCGACGTATAGTTGAGATCTTTTCATCGCTCGCTTTTGATTAAGATGAACGACGACTTCGTTGTAGGTGTCTCCTTGACTCTTGTGTATAGTAATAGCTTCAGCACTTACTAAAGGATACTGCTTTCTTGAAACATAAATTTTCTTTTGTCCTGATCGCCAGGTGAAACTTCTGACAGTCTTCTCAATAGGAGTCCATAATTCATAAATATTATTGGCTGCCATTAATCCTTGAGACTGGGCTCCAGTCTTTTTATCGTTAAATTCAATCCAAACTCGAACAGGTACTTGATCTCCTCTTTGATTTTCACCATACTGAATTTTCCTTAGCCTACCAGATGCTCCATTTACCAGACCATCAGCGGTGTTCAAATTGTTGGTTACCATATATCTGATACAGACCATTAGAGTTAATTCTCTGGGTAAACCACTGGTTTCTTGGGTTTTCAAGCTTTTAACCGATTCCAAAATTCTTGTTTTAATTTCATTGATAGCATCACCAGTAGCCGCGTCAAATGAGATTGAGCATATCTTTTCAGCTTTCATTGAACATAACTTCAACGTATTGAAAGCATTTACTTCATGGTTTGTTGCAAATAAATGAAGAGATTCTAAAGGTAGAGCTCTTGATGTAGATTTTTCTAGACTTTGAAATAAGTCTATGTCAGCGGCTGTCATTTCTTCGACGGACATTCGGTTTCCAGCCAAGGCAAATGTTTTGTCATCTTTTTGTCTCATAATTTCAGTGAGTTCGTAGAGCTTAAATTCTTCCCATAGTGGGCTTCCAATCAGAGCTGCGTATGGGTTACTCTTTTCCTTCAAAGGCAGGAATGTGTAATTATCGCCGACTGGGGGTAACTGATTGTAATCTCCCACGAGAACAATTGAAAGGCCACCAAAATGCTTTGCAGATCCGAAGATTTGTTGGGCTCTTATATTAACATAGTTGAAAATTTTGCTTCCACACATAGATATTTCATCTATTATCAAAAGTTTCAACCCTAAAAGAGAACATCTTTTTCTGTTCAAAATGTCGCTGTCCAAAGGGTGCTTCTTCCCAGAAAATTGATTTGTTGGCAAGTTAAAGGCAGAATGAAGCGTTACACCATTAATATTAAATGCCGCTTTCCCTGTGAAAGCTGTACTTAGAACGGACAATTGTGATGGATCCGCACCAGGCTTGTTCTTTTCATGCCTGGATATGGCTTCAAAAATGGCTTTAATCAAAAGACTTTTTCCAACACCAGCACCCCTGTTATCAGGATTCTCAAAGGTTCTTGGCACGTTTTGAAATGATTCAGTACATAGTAGAAAAACTCTCTCTGCTTGAAGTTAAGTTTTCGAAGCATATCGTAACATTCTTCATTATTAACGAGGGTTATTGTTGGAGTAAAGTCGGCAACGCTTGGATGTTGGACTCCGGAAGTTATGTCACAAACAGCTTCTTGAAGCGAGTTTACATAATAATCCGGGTCGTATAATGTGAAATTTCTATCACGTTCGTTTTGATGTTCAATCATGGGCTGGATATTTTGAGGCTCATTTGTGTGTTGGTTTTCCCTTACTTCTTTAATCATTTGATCCAGATCTAAATCATCCACAAGATTTACAAATTCCTTTCTAGCTTCCAAAATTTCCGCCTTATGGGCTTCATAGATTTCTTCCACGTTAGCTGCTATCAATTCGGTTTCTTCGCAACGCCAAGGTAAATACAACATCAGTTCCACTAGGCGATAGTTTTTGAGATCTTTCACGATACTATACTTTCGGAATCTGATTACTTTGGCCTGTATCCTTTTTCTCACGTAACCTGAAGAATCTTCCAATTCGAGATAGGTTCCAACAGATATCGTCTCATTTTCTTGAATTTCTTCTTCATTCAAATCATGAGTTCTTGTTAGACGTTTGCTTGGAGAAAACTCATATCATGAGGCTAAAGCGGTTAGACTGAGATTCTCTAACTCATCCGGTCTTGCAATGTAGTGCTCAATTATGGCATCCGGAAAAACGTTAGTACTGTCATCAGGCAATAATTCCAATTCATACGGTCTTTTCAAAATGTGGACTCTTTCTTCTGGGGGTGAAGTGTTTACGTAGATGTGAGCACGACTGCTCCAACAAATTGGAATGGAAAGCAGTATGTAGCAGCATTCCTGAGCGCTTAGTTCTTCACAATGAATAAATTTGTTAGAAATAACCTTTAGTCTATCTTTCACGCCGCTGCCTTTAATTTTTGCTTCCTTTATTGCCCCCTCAAGAGCTGTGACATCCCCTTTTGGGCTTTGCCGATGTAAGAAACTATATACATGAGACAGGCGTACGGGTCTAGGACGTATTGAAGATCCATATTAGCGTTCCATAACTCCAAAATCTTCTTGTTGTATGGATTAATTCTTATTTCCTGCGGCGACCTTTTCAGAAGGACAGTGAGCCTTCTAATTGGATAAGTTATAGCTGCAATATATTGCTCTTCCGTTATGTTCAGCGTTTCCAAAAATTCTTCAAATGTTTACGGTGCAGTTTCGACTTTCAATTTCTCGATAGCATTTCGCACCAATTTGCTTAAGGCTTCAACCTCTCCAACGTTTTCGTTTTCATCACGCTTAGAAGGGTCGTAAATAAGGGTTCTTCCCATTGGCGGAAAAGGTATGCCAAAACGACACGATGACTGTCCACTATCGTTCTTCTTACGACAGGTTTTGGAATGCTTGTGAGTTTGCAGCTTGACCAAGTTGTTCCATTTTTCACTTCCATCCCCTTTCGAGCAGGTAATGTTGGAATCAATGAATATGATAACCTCTTCTAGATTGGAGTTATCGCTTCTCAATTGTGGGGCGTTTTTATTCCAGAGTAGAATATGGGCGTGTGGTGATCCCCTCATTTGGAACTCTATTCTAATGTAGTAATCATCAATGATTCCAATCGGTGACTCCTTGCTTCGCAGAAACTTGAAAAATTCTCTCAAACGATAATCAAAATATCGGCTGCAGGTGACAGGGTCCTCGTTGATAAGCTTAGCTCTCTCCATAAATCCCAAGGTTTTTACATATTCTTTCGCAGTTTCTCGAGGGTGCCCGGCAATGACGCACAAGGACTCCAAAAGTTCTTCCCATTTCGTCTCAGCGGCACTCAGAGTGAGGAACCACGTAGGATTACCAAGTTGGCGAACCATAGCCAGAAGATCTTTCTCACGCTGTTGTAAATAGCCAGGGGAAGATCTGACGCTTTCCAAAACTTTGTAACCATCATCGTGTTTCACCAAAGAATCCAAACTTCCAGGCGCTGTTAATGCTCCCGCTGTGTATGCTTGGCCAGCTTTGGACTTGGTTTTTCTCATGCAAATATTAGTAGCGCTCCGTAGTTTTGACGATACTAATTTAACATAGGAATAAAACATTTTTGGAATACTAGAGGCACAACGCCTATCGCTGCATCTGAACTCCCATTTTATTTGCTGTGTGTACGTTGCCTTAGGTGGTAGCTTCAAAGCTTGGCCAGCGTAAATACTCGGGAAAGAAAGGTATTCGGAGTCCTCATCAATTGATTGTGGTGTCTGCCCTTCTCCAGGAGCATAAGCAATACTCTCAATCTGGGGCGTAATTAGATCTTCATATGAAAGCAAAAGGGTATCACTGTTGCCATTGTTCAATGCTGTTTCTTCATCAATTTTGGCCCATTCCTCGTCGCCGAGGGGCTAGCCACTAAGGAAATATGGTGTACAAGCCTTAAGAAATATATTTCAATATTTCGAGAAATATCGTAATATTGAGAAATATCGTAATATTGAGAAATATCGGAAATATAGGGAAATATCTGAAATAATGAGAAATATCGGAAATATTGGGAAATAATGAGAAATATCGGAAATATTAGGAAATAATGAGAAATATCGGAAATATTAAGAAATAATGAGAAATATCGGAAATATTGGAAATACGAAGGAATAATGGAAATATTGGAAATTTAAGGGAAATATCGTGAAAATATTGGAAATTTTAGGAGAAATATCGGGAAATAAAGAAATACAAAAATAGTAGAAATACTGAGAAATATTAGAAATATGAAGGAATAATCGAAATATTGGAAATTTAAAGGAAATATAGTGAAAATATTGGAAATTTTAGGAGAAATATCGGGAAATAAAGAAATACAAAAATAATAGATATACTGAGAAATATTAGAAATACGAAGGAATAATCGAAATATTGGAAATTTAAGGGAAATATAGTGAAAATATTGGAAATTTAAGGGAAATATAGGGAAAATATTGGAAATTTTAGGAGAAATATCGGGAAATAAAGAAATACAAAAATAATAGATATACTGAGAAATATTAGAAATACGAAGGAATAATCGAAATATTGGAAATTTAAGGGAAATATAGTGAAAATATTGGAAATTTAAGGGAAATATAGGGAAAATATTCGAAATTTTAGGAGAAATATCGGGAAATAAAGAAATACAAAAATAATAGAAATACTGAGAAATATTAGAAATACGAAGGAATAATCGAAATATTGGAAATTTAAGGGAAATATAGTGAAAATATTGGAAATTTAAGGGAAATATAGTGAAAATATTGGAAATTTTAGGAGAAATATCGGGAAATAAAGAAATACAAAAATAATAGAAATAAATCGGAAATATTTGGAAATAAGAAATCTGGTGTACATTTTTTGGGGAAGTGAGTAGCCCCTCGCTCGTCGCTATCTGCAACAGAATTATTTCGTGGATCTGTACAAACAGAGGGCGTGTGTTCTACTTCAGTTGGCATATCTTCTTCGTTCGACACGAAATCTACGGTACTTGATTCGCTGAGTTCCAAAGCCACTTCATCTGGAACTGTAACTTCATGTTTTAAATACAAAGGAGTTGTTATTAGAATCTTTAAAGCATCCATAATTTTTCTGGGACGAACTGTTTCAAAAATATAGTGGTGTTGATATTCCTTCTTCCTCATGAGTTTAATTTGAATAACTTGAGTTTCAGTGGGGCCTCTGGGCAGAATTGAAACAGAACAATCGATTGAAACTGTAACATTTACGACATTACCACAAATCCCTCTTTGCTGATCAATTCCTAGTTTTCTTATCTGCGTAAACGGTAATCGTGGAGATATCATTCTACACTCAAGTTCAGAAAGATCTTTCAACTCCAGAGGTAAATCAACAAAAAAATAGCCGTTTTCTTTGGAGATTGGTGGTACTTTCTTTCGAGAAATGTAGCTGTGGCAAGAAGAACACAACAATACATGTGACGGAAGCACTCTCTGGTGTATTCCTTCAACCGACAAGTATTTAACCGACTCTGTTTTTTTAACAGAAGTATTGAAAAATAGTCCAGAACAACATTCGCATTCATGATCTGCACTGTAAAAAATAACCGTACTGTCTAGTACCTTTAAAGGTATTTTTCAATGCATCCCCAGACGTACCTATATAGGTACTACAAAATACCGTTGTGTAAGGGTACTATGAAATACCTCTTGAAGAAGGTACTTTTGAGGACTACAAGGTATTTTGTGATCCCGTAATGGGTATCATTTAAACCTCAACAAAGGTCGGAATAAAACTTTCAAATTGTGAAAGGTACTCCTTATTACCGAAAAGGGTACCTGTTAACACTCGAAAAGGTTCGATAATATACTTCTAAAGGTATTTTGTGCTACCGAATTAGGTGTCAAATAAAACCCACAAACAGGTCTAAATTATACTTTCGCGCCATCAAAAATATTTGCGCCACATTTGAAACTAGTAAACTTTCCTTTATTACCGCGGGCTTGAATCATTTTCAGACATGGTAAGCAATACACCACTTCGATGCAAATGAGACTGAAAGACACGAGAGTAATATTTTCCTTCCATCTCAACTTTTAGTGTCTGTGTTGTGGGCTTACGGGATGAGGGTAAAATTTTGCCTTCCATCTCGCCTTTAAGTGTCTGCGCCATAGGCTTGCGGGGTCGTGAGAGTTCGCATAGTAAGCAAGGGATTAACCACTCTACATTTCCCGATACTATATTTAGCTTCCCCTTGTTAAGGAAGGTGTGATACTGTTATAGTGTAAAGGTAATTCAGGGTCACATATACATGGATATTTTCTGAATGGCGACTGAAGGCGTAAGCTCGGATTCAAACCTTTATATTAACTATGTAAGCCTTATATCATAATTGTATTGCCTTTAAATGATGTAACGTATGCTAGTGTATATAGCTGTCAAAGAAAATAATTAATGTTAATTATATGTAATTATATATTTAAGAAAAACCACTAGCTAGGAAACTTGAGATTGAAATTGAAATCTCGGGTAGAAAACCACTACCCTATTCTACCCTACCGAACCTATTCTTTATGGTTATTAATAATATTCCAACAGAGATTTCTTCTACGCTGTCATTACTAGTGCTACTGGTGAAGTAAACAGTTAGTGTTAGAGAATTTGGGCTTGAAGTATTATATCATGTATTTTACTTTCGTAGTGTTAATTATAATCAGCACGCCGGAACTAAAAACTCCCTCTAAAGGAGTCTGTTAAGTCCTTTTCTACTTCCAGGGTACGATAACATACCAGCAGAAGCGCAGAAACTCTAAAAGGTTTCATTATATACCTTATATTTCCAAAATACCTTTTTCGAAATCATTTAATACCCGCACTGTGAGACAACTAATAAAATACGTTCATGGGTACTAAAAAGGTCGCGGAGGTATTTTATAGTACCTTCAAAATACCTTTATTTTTAACAGTGTGGACCATATGATATATTTTTGAGATAGTTGCTTTCAAAATATTGTGGGTGTTGTCTCCTAATGGTTCTACTAGCATTATTTGTTATAAGCTCGTATTCAGCATATAATTTTCATCAAGTCTTCTAATCTGCCTTGTAGTGTTGTCCCTCTGGTTTTCGGATTCTCTATAATTGGAATCTCGACGCCTCTCAATTCTTGAAAAGTTATCTCTCTAGTTTTCGACTTCTCTATAATTGGCATCTTGACGACTCTCAGTTCTTGAAAAATTATCTATCTGGTTTTCGGCTTGATAATACACAGAATTTTCAAGCCTAGTTTCCCTTGCAATATTATCTCTTCCTCTTTTTTTCTTCCTGGAAATATTATCCATTTCTAACTCGGATTGGGCATAATTTGAATCTGTACGCTCTTTTATCCTTTTCAAAAGATAATTTTGCTTGTTATTAGTGTTCTGAGTGACAACTGCAGTCAAAGGATGTTGACTGGCGTATGGGTTTTGACCAGTAAAAAAGCCAACATTAGTTGATAGACCAGTAAAAAATCCCACACTAGTTGATCGGTTCTGCAGAGTTAAATAAATCTTGAATGTTTGATGGGTCTTGCAGAGTTAAAGAACTCTGACTGCTTGCTGGGTCCTGCAGAGTTGAAGAACTCTGACTGGTTGATGGATCCTGCAGAGTTGAAGAACTCTGACTGGTTGATGGGTCCTGCAAAGTTGAAGAACTCTGACTGGTTTATGGGTCCTGCAGAGTTGAAGAACTCTGACTAGTAGAAGGGCCCTGACTAGCCGGAGATTCTAACACCAACTGCCTCTCTAGCTTCTTTTTGGCCGCATATCTCTCTCGACTTCGAGCTTTTTCTCTTTCTTTGTATTCTGGATTCAAACGTAGCCTTCTCATCTTTTCGGCTGATGTTTCTTTCACATAAGAAGCCATTTAACTATCCCGTGTTTGTAAAACAGCCGAGTTTAATAGCACAAAGTCCAATGTAACTTAGTTCATAACTTGTTAGACATCTGAAAATAATCTTGATTTACGCGTAAATAGGCCTAACAAAAATAAATCTGATAATGATAGAAAATTAAAACAACCTAAGCAAAACTGTGCAAAGAAATAATTACTTGAAATCAATTCTGAAAATAAACTTTGATTAACGATAAATTAATAGGCCTATTAAATGAGAAAATATGGTAAGAACAAAATAAACTAGAATGATTAGTGGTAAATTGGTAGTCCTAACAAATGAGAAGCTATGGAATGAGTAAAATAAACTAGTAGAGATGGGCCGATACCGATGCCATATCGGTATCGGTACCGATATTTGGCCTTAACCGATATATCGGTATCGGTTAAAAACGAACCGATATTTCTACCCGATATTTTTTGAAGAAAATAAATACTTATGCTGAGAGTAGGTGACGCCCTAAGACCTAGACTCTGAGACAGCACAGTTTTTCATCAATTTTTGGATAACGTAACTAGTGTCTAAAATGTGTTTTTCGTAAGCCAGTTTTATAGTTTCAATTACCGAAATTGGATCGAGAATCATCAATAGAGATGGGCCGATACCGATACCATATCGGTATCGGTTTGATATCGGTTTAATCGAAGGATCGGGTAAAATATCGGTATTGGTACGTATCGGTTTCCCAAGTATCGGATCATATCGGTATCGGTTTAAACTGGTATCGGCCCATCTCTATAAACTAGAATTCAAAACAAATACTTATTTCGAATATTAAATTTTTCAATTCACATTGACAGAAAGCAGGAATAAATTTCCAGAACAGTTCAGTACACAGAGTTCGCAAGGGAACAAAGGAAGTTTAAAGTTCTCTTACGGTTGGTCGGTTAAACCTTAGCCCACTAGATCACGTACTCGAAATAGCGAGCTTACGTCGTCGAGCGCGTAATCGAGTGGGCTATGGTTAAACTTAAAAGTATCACCCAGCGTGGGAAATAAGGCGGTGGCACAGGGCAATGACCAGTTTAAAAATTAAATCGGAGGGGGTCAGTAGTGGTCCACAGGACCACTAAGAAAATTCAAGGGTAACCAGAATCCAGATATTAAAACTCTACTATATTAATTATCCACTTCTTTAGTTTAGCAGACGACGCGCCCTGGTCAATGGTCGTAGACAGGGCTCTACATAAGGATATTTTTTTTAGTAGTCAGCCTGACTAGTGAGCCCTCTATCCCAATTTTTTTTAGTAGTCACTGACTAGTGAGACGCATGGTTTACGAATATTTGGGACATTTTTTTTACTAGTCAAGTTGACTAGTGAACCCCCAGATTTCGATTTATTTTAGTAGTCAAGGCATTTTTTTAGTAGTAAAATGCTTTGACTAGTGCCTTATGTAGAGCCCTGGTCATAGACAGGGCCGGAAGTAAGCACGGGGCACTGGACATTGTCCAATAAAATTTAAAAATGTCACATAATTTTTCTGAAAACTAAGGGTGTCACTGGACTTTTGGACCAATAAATTTTCCGTAGTTTTGATGGTTTGACTATGAAGATGCGACACTATTTTTGCACACTACAGTGTCCTATAATTTTTCCAGTCAAAGGGGCGTCGCTGGACACGTGTCCTATAAGAATTTTTCCTTTTTTCCGGCCCAGGCCAAGGACCAGTTTATTTATTCCAGGCCAGGGGGGTCGCTGTCCCAATGTCCAGATATAAAAAATCCTTATTTTCCACCCTGATATCATCATAGTTTACCGTCTAGTGCATCTATTTATAGTTATTAATAGTTTTTCATTTTATAAAATATAATTATTTGAATATAATAATCATATATGCGATAAATATTTATTTTTAAATTGTTTTAATGGGTTTTAAAATAAAGCTGCGTATACGCTTTAAGTATCACATACGAAGGAGTAATATATGGAGAATTGTGATATTTTGTGCTGTGTATTATTATATTTATTACATAAATTATGTAAATTTATTTAAAATATAGTACTTTTATATATATTGAATTACGGCCTGCGAACCTAATCGATCATTGTTTAGTCTCAGAAAACTTATCTCTTCTCGTGGATTATGAATTTATGAAGGCGTTTTCCTGTGTTAATATTAACAAACATTTAATTTAAATTCCACTTATCAACTTAGTTTTCTAATTCTAGTAGTTTCAAATGATAGAAAATTTCTAAAAAAAATGATAAGATGATTAAACCCATTTTATATTTGAATTTACTTTGAAATTGCTAGTAAAACTGAAACCTCAAAAATATTGGTGAAACATGCAATTTATTTTTTTATTACAGTGCAGAAATGAAATTTATTTTATTACAGTGCAGAATTAAAACTAAGTATTAGAGCACGGAATTATAACAAAAATATGAACTTTAGTGCTGAATTATATCAAAATCTTAACTTTGGTGTTGAATTATAATAAACTATCTGGGAGCACGGCAGTGCTCCCAGCCAAGTCGAGCACTGACATCCTTTTCTCGAAGCAACTCGTGGCTCTTTTAAGCCCACTGTAACTTCGCTATGGGTATAGGTAAAAGTCTGAAATTTTGCTTGCCGCGAGGACTGTCAATTCTAGCTATAGTTTCCAAATTTCAAGATCCTACCCAATATACTTTTCGAAATATCGCAGGTGAAATTTCCCTTATTTTGTCACTCACTCACTCACTCACCGATCATCAAAATTCTAAGGTACTTCTAGGGTAGATAGAAACTTAAAATTCAGGATTTAGTTTTCATTTATTTTATAAAGCACAGAAAAATTAAAACATCCCGAAATTTTTATAAAATTGTTCTTTAGTTCTTTATTTTAAAACTAGATGGCGCTGCCGTCTTTTTAACAGTAATAGTGTGTGTTCTTGATGAAAGGACGTAATGGGCCAAAGTTAACCGAAAGTTAAATATATATTAAAGCTAATAGGTGTAGTAATTTAAAAGAAATGTGTCGTAACTGATGCTACATTCTTATATTAGGATATCGCGTACAACCTTTATTGCATATTCTCTGCGGGTCGAAAGGGGTAATTCAGCGTAAATATGGAGAAACGTTAGCGATTATATTGGTAAACGAAGTACCACGAGAGGGTCTTCTTTTAATATAACTACCGAAGTATAACGAGAGGATCTACAAAAAGAAGTGAGATCCTATGAAAAACATTAACATGTACAAAAATGGGCCAAGCCTCGCTTCGTGCCCTTTCCGCCGTAAAACGTTCTGAGATCCCATGTAGAGCCAAGTCTGCCTTTTGTTCTCATTCAATCGCCAATTGAACAATTATGTTATAAATTAAGTCCTTTTCCTAATTAATAACCAATATTCTTTGACTCTATCATTATTATACATCTTTGTTCGTATCAAAAATATCGTGACTTGGCAAGCGCAGGTAATTACCTTATAAATGTGTACATAAGGTTATGTATAACTCACCTAATAAACATGTAAATAGGGTTATGCATAACTCACCATATAATTTGTACATAGGGTTGAGCATGACTCATCTTATAAACTTGTACATATCCCCTATACCATAAACGATTTAGTGAACATCCCTTCGATTATTTTAAAATCGGCAACGATTTAGTGACTTCCTTTTAATATTACTTACCTGCGATTGCCAAGTCACGATATTTTTGATACGAACAAAGATGTATAATAATGATAGAGTCAAAGAATATTGGTTATTAATTAGGAAAAGGACTTAATTTATAACATAATTGTTCAATTGGCGATTGAATGAGAACAAAAGGCAGACTTGGCTCTACATGGGATCTCAGAACGTTTTACGGCGGAAAGGGCACGAAGCGAGGCTTGGCCCATTTTTGTACATGTTAATGTTTTTCATAGGATTAGATTTAGTGGAGAATTATGACAAAATATTTACTTTGGTGGAGAACTATGACAAAATATTAACTTTAGTGGAGAACTATGACAAAATATTAACTTTAGTGGAGAACTATGACAAAATATTAACTTTAGTGGAGAACTATGAGAAAATATTACCTTCAGTGTTAACAAAAAACAACAGAATTGTTGCGTTTCACAGTAAGAGCACCCATACTGCTTGATGCGTGATTATTACTTTTTTTTCACTCTGGATCTTCAGACTCGGATTGACCTAAAAAGAAGCTAGTATTATTCGCGTGAAGTGTGTACTAATTTCAATTGCAGAAAATTTCTTACCACTCAAATTCACTTCTTTCTTGCTTAAACTTTCATTCATCTCAAAAGAAAACAATTTTTCTTCCTTGTTAAGAGAAGGTAGCAGTTTCTTTATTGTTAGTTTTTTTTTTTACAGGAATCAATTTTTTTTTTGGTTTAGGTGAAATTTCTTATGATATATCTAGGAAATGAAAATACATGATATTATAGGATACTGGCCAAGCTTTGATTTTTAGAAACAAAAGTTTTTGCAAATTGAGTAAAACTAAGCTAAAATATGGGTTAAATTTAATAATAAAGGTAAACCTTAATGGCTAACAGTTCTCTACAGTCCTAACATCTAGAGCTCATCATGACCCCAACAACTTCCAGCTGATATCAAGCATGCAGTTTGGTCAAATTCAGATATTAACGAGTTGCGACTGTACATAAAGGGCAAACCAAGCCAATAAAAAACCACATTCTCAAATATATATAAGATATTGTGTAATTAATGGTTTATATAGGAATGGCCAAAAATATACCTTTTATCAGAAATTATAAGAACACTGAGCTTCACAATTGAAATTCATCTTTAATTGATACAATTTACCAGACACAGCTATTTCTTTGCTTTTCTTGTTAGGAGAATCCAAAAAACTTCCTGGAATTTGGCTTAATATACTGTCAATATCTTCATCTTTAATAGTCGAAGACGCTTCTAAATGAACTAAATTAAAATTTGTAAATGAATTTCGCAAACATTGCCAACCAGGATGAGAGCGCTTCATTGTTGGATAATACTGATATGTTGACTGAGATGGAGAATACTGATATGTTGACTTAGATGGAGAATACTGACATGTTGACTTAGATGGAGAATACTGATATGTTGACTTAGATGGAGAATACTGATATGTTGACTTAGATGGAGAATACTGATATGTTGACTTAGATGGAGAATACTGATATGTTGACTTAGATGGATATTTCATTGGACAAATTCAAACTTTTCTTGCTCTTCATAACAAAACATTTTATGAAATCATTTATTATTTTTACCAACTTTCACTTACTCTTCATGGTTGAGGTTTAACATGCAACGTGGCACGTTTCTTGACAGAATAAGCAAACTGACTTCGTCTCAGATCTTTACTCATATTCCACGCGAAATAACTTGCATGAATGGCTGATTTATAATCAGCGTATGCAGTTGTACCACCTACTTGATATTAAACATTTTCAAGAAGATATCGGTCAACAAAATTGACACATACGAATGCGCAAAGTTGTACAATTTGTTCATTAGATTCAGAATGTTTTAAAAGACTAATTCGCCTAATATTTTCAGGCCACAAATTACGGTGACCAACGATGGCTTCCATTTCTAATAGGGTGTTTTTATACACTCTTGATGCCATAGCAAAAAGATTTCGTTTTTTATATGCACGATAGTCCTCACAGAAGCAAAAAGATACTATAGTCCCTGCAGAAACAGACGATTTTTCAAAATAAAATAGTTCCCACGTTCACTCAGTGTTATATTTAAATTTAACTTACACTTATTATTTTTAAAATTACGCTACAACCAACGAGACTGACGCATCAACCGTTACTAACGACTACTTTCTTTCAGTGTTCTATTTAAATTTAAATATACGATAGTCCCCACTGAAACAAGAGGATTTTTCAACATGTGATAGTTCCCACGTTCATTCAGTGTTCTATTTATATGATACTTATTATTCTTAAAAATTGCACTACACCCAACGAAACTTCGACGCATCAACCGTCACAAACATCTACGTTTATTCCGTGTTCTAATTTAATTTAATTTATACTTATAATTATTCCACCGAAACTTCAACAGCTATGTTTATTCAGTGTTCTATTTTAATTTAAATTATACTTATTATTTTTAAAAATTGCGCTAGTTCATTCAGTGTTCTATTTAAATGATACTTATAATTCTTAAAAATTGCGCTACAGCCACCGAAACTTCGACGCATCAACCGCCACTCACAACAAAGAGATTCTAGAGAATTCTTTTTCAAACAACTTGACACGTGAATTTACTTGCACAAACGTGGAGAGGTGGACATAAGAATTATGCCGTTTTCCACCATGGAGCCATAAATGTTTAGACTAGCTGTAACTTGAGAAAATTTAATGGGAGTTGTATCGATAAGGTTACTCAAATTTCGCGGGCTCTCCTAAAGAGCCCATCACACGTAGATGGCGTAACTGTCTACGGCAGTATTGCTTATTTCGGGATTCCTAAATATTGTAAAACCCGAGTGGGGTCGGCACTCGTGTACCGGCCAGCCACCAAGGAAGTAATGATTAAAGTATACTCTCACAACAAACTGGACTAGTTATTATAGACTCGGTAAAACTTATCAACCGTTAAAGACATAACGATACAGGAGTAATATTTTAACTCCCATAATTTTTCTCCATGTCAATCAGTATTAGACTGCCCGCTTTGACGCAGTCCTTACAAAGGGGGTGTGGTTCAGAACGTTCAGAATTATCTGAAATCAGGAGCGCGAGTAAAATATTTTAATAGAAATAAGAAATTTGTGACATTCATAACCATTCTCACCATTTCTATCAATTTAAACATCGAACTTTGATGTCAAATATCATTGAACGCTGTTTGTTATTTAAGATAAATTTAGATCACTCGGAATTTTTCTGACATTAGGAAAACAAAAAAAAAATGTTTTTACACAAATAAGAAATTTGTGACTTTTAGTATAATTTTAGTTTAGTGGGAACAAAAAATATTTACCTTTTATAATAGAAACATATTCTGCATTTACTTATTTTGAGGCAGCTATTGTAAAATTTTAGTTTCGGGAAACAAAAAACAATACAAATCATTGGCAATTTATCTGATATTAGCACAGAAAAATTATCTTTATACAAATAAGAAATTTGACACATTTAAAACCATTCTCACCATTTTTTTTATCAATTTAAACATCAAACTTTGATTTCAGATATCATTGAACGCTGTTTCTTTATTAGAGATGAATTTAGATCATTCGGAATTTTTCTCAAATTAGGACGTCAAAAAAATTATTTTATATAAAAAAGAAATATGTGACATTTAAGTCTCTCTCTCACCATTTTTTAACAATTTTAACATTAAACTCTGATGCGAAACATCAATGAACGCTGTTGATTATTTAAGATGAATTAGAAAATGGTGTCGGTATATTAGGTCCATAAAATCCAGGGAGAATTCTCCACATGGGTTGGGTGGTTGGCAAACCATAAAATGAAGTGGTTGCACTCTTAACTTGAGTCGATGTAGCCATGGCTTCATGTGCTTTTCTTAAATTAATTGAATTTTCATTATTTTCGCTATTTGTATATTCCTTGTGACCTTGATTATTCCAGGTTTGATTCAAAGTTCGAGTAACATAACACTGAGTTATTATTTTGGAATTTTCTTGATCATCAAATTTACTTTGTACTTCTTCTGCAGTTTGATTTTCAAGGTTTTCAATTTTAGAAGTATGCAGTTCAGAGGTTTGATTTGTTTTAGGTAAAGTTCGTGAAAAATAAAATTGAGTTATTATTAAAGAATCTTCTTGTTCATCAAATTCACTATGTGCATCTTCTTCAGTGCGATTATTTTGATTTTCATTTTTAGAAGCATGTAGTTCAGATGATGTAGATTCCGAAGTCTTCGAGTTTTGCACAGTTGGTAAGAAGGAACGCTTTTGCGGTATTACTGATAGGCGGTATGAATCGTTGTACTTTCGATGTTGGTTTTGCACATTTCGTGATGAGGAACTCCTCTGTGGCGTGTAAATACTGCATGAGCCGTGTCGTGTTTCATGTGACGAAGGAAACGTCAACCTTCTTGATTGGTGATGACTATTACTTTAATTGAATCTTCGTTTTTAGGGCTTAGCCACACTGCCCTTTGCAGAGTTGTAACTAATGCAATTTCTTCTTTAAATGGCACTAAATCGGAGCCAAAGAAATTAAGAAAAAATTGTAAGAAAACGTACCTAACTCCTTTTCTTATGAACGAATAAATTTTGCATTTCTTAAATATATTTGAAACGTCTAGTAACTATTGAAAATATTAATTATTACAGTTCGTTGCTTTGTTTGCCTGCAGGAATATTGTATGAGGAAAAGGCGAAATGTTTCTTACGTGGGTTTGTTAAGCGACATCTAGGCGTAGTTGGTTCACTTATAAAAGAGCATTATCACACAGAAAAGAGTGCAATTACTGGCCCTAAAAAAGGGTGTAATTATTGAACGTAAAAGAGCGCAATTACTAAAGTTAAAAGGTGCAATAAGTGATTCAAAAAAGGTGTAATAAGTGATCCGAAAGGGTGTAATGAGCGAACCTATAGGGAGCAATGAGTGAACCCATAGGGAGCAATTAGTGAAGCGAAAGGGAGCAATTAGTGAAGCGAAAGGGTGTAATTAGTGAAGCGAAAGGGTGGAAAGAGTGAAGCGAAAGGGTGGAAAGAGTGAAGCGAAAGGGTGGAAAGAGTGAAGCGAAAGGTTGGAAAGAGTGAAGCGAAAGGGTGGAAAGAGTGAAGCGAAAGGGTGTAAAGAGTGAAGCGAAAGGGTGGAAAGAGTGAAGCGAAAGGGTGTAAAGAGTGAAGCGAAAGGGTGTAAAGAGTGAAGCGAAAGGGTGTAAAGAGTGAAGCGAAAGGGTGGAAAGAGTGAAGCGAAAGGGTGTGAAGAGTGAAGCGAAAGGGTGTAAAGAGTGAAGCGAAAGGGTGTAAAGAGTGAAGCGAAAGGGTGGAAAGAGTGAAGCGAAAGGGTGGAAAGAGTGAAGCGAAAGGGTGTAATTAGTGAAGCGAAAGGGTGTAATTAGTGAAGCGAAAGGGTGGAAAGAGTGAAGCGAAAGGGTGGAAAGAGTGAAGCGAAAGGGTGGAAAGAGTGAAGCGAAAGGGTGGAAAGAGTGAAGCGAAAGGGTGGAAAGAGTGAAGCGAAAGGGTGTAAAGAGTGAAGCGAAAGGGTGGAAAGAGTGAAGCGAAAGGGTGGAAAGAGTGAAGCGAAAGGGTGGAAAGAGTGAAGCGAAAGGGTGGAAAGAGTGAAGCGAAAGGGTGTAATTAGTGAAGCGAAAGGGTGTAATTAGTGAAGCGAAAGGGTGTAATTAGTGAAGCGAAAGGGTGTAATTAGTGAAGCGAAAGGGTGTAATTAGTGAAGCGAAAGGGTGTAATTAGTGAAGCGAAAGGGTGTAAAGAGTGAACCGAAAGAGTGTAAAGAGTGAACCGAAAGGGTGTAAATAGTGAACCAAAAACGTGGTAATAATGAACCGTAAAAGGTGTTAAAAATGAACCCAAAAAGGTGTTAAAAATGAACCCAAAAAGGCGTTAAAAATGAACCCAAAAAGGTGTTAAAAATGAACCCAAAAGGTGACGTATTTGTGTTGAACAAAAGTCACCCTAAGGGTGTTGGGAAACACCAATTTTTTTAAGTGTAGAGATTCTTTCGTTTAATGACATTTTACATTTGCATTATTCTAATTCAAATTCTAAATTAAAGGTAACAAGTCGGGAAAACCAAAATATTACCTCTCCGTGTCGAGAAGATTATATAAACTTAAGTATCCAATGAAAACGTCGACCTTTTTGCCCTCATCCTTTCCCGCGCTTTGCGCTTCCGCATTTCATCCTTACTCTCAACATTATCTTCCTCCATTTTACATACAAAAATCGAATACTCACAAAAAGGAGCGGCAAAAACCTGCTGGCTCTTTACAACCACTTAATTTGACTTAATATCCAACTTCCAAACACAAATATTTACTGGTAGATAAATTGACAACCTACAAGGAAAGAAAAATTCTCAAGAATGGCTCCCGCAAATTTAAAAGGTCTATTTTCAACTAGGTTTTTTTGAAATTTTTGGTCTAACTGTTATCTACACCTAGATGGTTTTCAGAGAAACAAACAAGGAGCATAAACACAATAATGGAAGCTTCAGCTTTATTTAAAACATATAAAACAATTATCATCTCTGAAAATATCTTACACATGTATTTTTTACCAATGCCTAACCGCTTGGATTTTTCTAAAGCAATCTCAGCACCAAAAAATATATTTTGATACAAAATAAATGTTTTATATTCTTATTAAGAATAAAACAAGAGGATAAAAAAGATCTGTCCTCTCGTAATTTTTTAAGCTTTTATCAAGATTACTCTATACAACAGTAACACGGAGTATAAACCCATTAGTGGAAGCAGTATTTTTTTTCCGAAACAATCTCGCTTATGTTTATCCTCTCTAGGCTTCGCTAAATACGTATTTCTCTTACGTAAAATATTAATAGACAGGCAAGGATTCATACCATTAAAGAAGGAGAGCAATATTATCCATATTTTCATTTCATATACAGAGAAAAGAAATTATTATGTTTCTGAGAGGAGCTTCCCATTTTTGTTGTTGTTTTGAAAAATATATCGCAATGCACGGGCCTTAATAGATATAGGAGGCAATGAATGAAATATATCACAATGCACGGGCCTTGATAGATATAGGAGGCAATCAAGGAAATATATCGCATGCACGGGCCTTGGTAGATATAGGAGGCAATGATAATCTCTCTCTTTGCACGAGAGGTTTATCTTTAATATTTAAATAAATATAATTATTTTTAATTATTTTAATCTTCAATAATTAACATTAATAATAGTTAAATCGTTTAAAATAAAGTTATACCTATTATCATCTCAAACTTTGCTAATATTGACGTTTAAATTGAAGGGTACCCCTCTTGCCCGCTTTTTTCAAATTTGGGGTATATATACGATTCGTTTCCATTATAATAGTAAGGAAAAAGCGCAATTGCGAAAACCTTTGGTGGAGATCCCACCTTAGGGAGGCTAGACGTTTCTCGTAACCCTAGCTGATCGCCGCGTATATCCTAAAACCAAACGATGATAATGGAGTAGAAGCCAATGATATAGATTGGTGTCTATGTGGAATAGACTTTGTGGATGGTGGTGTTAGAAGCCAGTGTAAGTGCAGACTGGTGTCAATGTGGGATTGACAAAGAATAGAAGATGGTGGTGGTGTAAACCAGAAAAGTACCAGACCGGTGTTCATATGGGATGGACGAAGACCAAACATGGTGGTGTGAGAACTCAAGTATAGATTAGCCAAAGGAGAGAAATACAATTTTCCAAATTTCTGTGAACTGTCAATGCGGTCCGGAAATTGGGAACACGTTTGCTCCGATACGCAAACTGCGAACGCGGTCACGTGGGTGTAACAACGGACAGACAGACACACAGACAGACACACACACACACACACACACACCCCGACAGACACGGCCGTTACAGAACCTCTCCTGGACTACGTCACACGGAGAGGTAAAAACCATATCTGTTCATTGGATCTCCAACATGTTTTCTTATTTTCGACAAACCAACGTAACTCTTGCAAAAAAACGAAAGTAAGTATTTTTTTTCAAATATATGTTTAGTAATTTTTACCTCTCCGAGTGACGTATGTCACGGAGAGGTATTACACCGGCCGTGTCTGTCTGTGTGTCTGTCTGTGTGTCTGTCTGTCAGACCCCACGTGACCGCGTTCGCAGTTTACAAATCGGAGCAAACAAATACCCGATTTCCGGAACGCGTTCGCGGTTCACGGAAATTTGGTCATTCATCTACCAACACCAGTCTTTACTAACTGGCTTCTAAGGACCACAATCTGCTAGTATTTGTCCATCCCACATGGACACTAGTCTGTACGTGCTTGCTTCCAAGCACCACCAACTTCTGTTCTTCGTCAATTTCACTTTGACTCCAGCTTCTATGCACCACCATCTTCTGTTCTTCGTCAATTACACATTGACACCAGCTTCTATACGCTACCATCTTCTGTTCTTCGTCAATTCCACATTGACACCAGCTTCTATGCACCACCATCTTCTGTTCTTCGTCAATTCCACATTGACACCAGCTTCTATGCAACACCATCTTCAGGTCTTTTGTCCATTCCACATGGACGCCGGTCAGTACATTCTGGCTTCTTTTCCATCGTCATCGTTTGGTTTCAAGATATACGCGGCGAGCGGCTAGGGTTACGAGAAACGTCTAGCCTCCCAATGGCAGGGCTTCCACCATCGGTTCACGCGAATGCGTTTTTATCTATTATTTGGTTTTAAGATATACGCGGCGATCAGCTAGGGTTACGAGAAACGTCTAGCCTCCCAATGGCAGGGCTTCCACCAAAGGTTCACGCGAATGCGTTTTTATCTATTATTATAATGGAAACGAAACGTATATATACCCCAAAATTTGAAAAAAGCGGGCAAGAGGGGTACCCTTCACTTTAAACGTCAATATTAGCAAAGTTTCGAAAGATAATAGGAACAACTTTATTTTAAACGATTTAACTATTTTTAAAGTTATTTACTGGCGATTAAAATAATTAAAAATAATTATATTTATTTAAATATTAAAGATAAACCCAAGTACCGAAGTCGTTAAATCATTGCCTCCTATATCTATCAAGGCCCGTGCATTGCGTTATATTTCCTACATTGCCTCCTGTATCTATCAAGGCCCATGCATTGTGATATATTTCCTTCATTGCCTCCAATATCTATCGAGGCCCGTGCATTGCGATATATTTTTGAGAACAACAACCAAAATGGGAAGCTCCTCTCAGAACCATAATAATTTGTTTTCTCAGTTATATGAAATGAAAATATGGATAATATTTTCGGCAATTCGATTTGAATGGCTCTTTCTGATGTATCATTCTCTCAGCACTGTTTATAATGGACAGGAACGTAGACATTCGAGACACTAGGAATTACGATAGTGTTTCAAATCCTCTGTATTGAGGGCTTAAAGGCTTGGAGTGAGTCGAAAGATAAATACACATCCTATTTTTTAGTTGTACCATGCGTACCACAATGTTGCCAGGCGTTTATTGAAGGATGCTTGGGTACTTGGTACAGACTGTTACGTCTACCAAGTTTCCTAGCATCCAAGAATAAATAGGATTCATAGAAGCCAGTGTTAAGGGCATGTCATGGGTCAAGTCGTTAAATATATCGACGCAGTTAAATAGCTGATGGCATTATTTTATCCACTTTCCCATTGCCTTCGAGTGGAAGTTCAACTTTGGCACGGACGACAGATGGCGCTCTTAAACTTCTACCCCCAAAAATCGTTGTTGTCTGCTCGTTTTCCCCTTCCGCGTTTTTTCGTTATAAACTTATGATTTAACGAACTGTTAAGATAAAATTTCATATTTCCTAAGACAGATAAGCTTCTACTCCTTTCATATAACTCCCAGTTAGATTTAATGCTTAAAAAATATATTTTCAATAAAAACACCGCTTCCACTAGTGGATTTATACTCCTTGTTAGATTAGTGTAGGTGTAGAGAGTAATCATTACAAACGCTAAAAAATATATTTTCAAAAATGAAGAACATAGAACATTTATTCTATATCAAAAAATATTTTGGTGGTAAGATTGCTTTAGAAAAATCCAAACGGCTAGATATTGGTAAAAAAAGACATGTGTAAGCTATTTGTAGATGAGATAATTGTTTTACATGTTTTAAATGAGACTAAAACTTCCACTATTGTGTCTAAAAAAGTGTTGGCCATGTATATTTTTTAAATATGACGGAATTGCGGTTGATATGATAGCGCCCTATTTGCGAAAAAAACCTTTTTTTAAACAGTTGAATCATTCTTTGATAGAATTTCGAAGGAAAAAGTTAAGTGTTAGATTTGCTCGATTAATTTTGTTCGGCAAATAATATAATTAAGCCTTACGTATTACTGAAGGAGATTGATTTTGCCAACCTTTGTGAGTATTTAACTGTTTAATAATTATTTTGGTTAAGTGGGAGCCTAGCTTATGTGTGATTGGGTTGTGGCTTCCATGATTTGGGCACATTTGCTTTTTGTGTGGCGAGGTATGATTCAGCTTTGATATGGACAAATGTTACAAATCATACTGGTAGACTAAGAATGCGGTTGAGGTATAGCGAGAGAGTAGAGTTTCCACAGCAATTGAGAGATATTGAAAAGGCTTGAACAATAGACTATTTTAATATTCAATTCCTGCACTTGCAAAGAATTAAAAAAAGCGATAGATGCATATATTTAGGTTGTTTAAGGGGTAGTGATAGTCATCTCCACTCGGAGAGGTAATATTTTGGCTTTCCCAACTTGTTATAATCATGTCTTTAAACTGTAAAAATATTTATATCTATTACTTCGGTCATTCCATTTTCTTCTCTTATCGTTTACTTTTTCTAGTCTTTGTCCTACTAAGATATTTTTTATTAATAGAGTAGTGTCATTAGACAGGGAGTGTAGGGGGGATGACACTGAGCTAAGAGATAGAAGGGTATGACGCTGCAAACCTAGTACTGACACCATACCAAAAATTTTGTTGGAACTGAACTGAACTGAACAGTTATCTTCGCTATAATCATATGATAAGAGATAAAGAACCTTTGCACCTAACCCGAGTTTAGGATTAGACTTAATTAGTGATAATGCATCACTCCCTCGATCGGTTCTCTACCAGTGAGTCTCCCTCAGGATGTGCCTCTCGTGCTTTACGCTAGGTAGACCTAGTATTGTAGTAGGACGTATTCAACTATTTGTAGTTATAACCAGTAAGTAATAACAGTAAGAGTGCTTTATCGAAATGAAGAACGATGACTTACTTAACTTAAAATGAATAATAATAATCTAATATGGTTTTATATAATCCGGCGTCATTACTTGAATATTAATTTGACATGGTTGCAGAGCGTGGTTGGCGGTATTTAACGTGATTAATTGTACTGACGCGGTAATAAACAGTTTACGCGGAAGGAGTCCTTTATCCGAGGCTTAGCGACGAACGGGGCAATCAAAATCTGTACGCAATCCGGTACAACGTGGAAGTTAGGGTTAGAAAACCCAGACCAAGTGTGTCAACTAATCGAGGAATGGAACTGTCATGGACAAGTTAAAACATGCTCACAACAAGCAACCAAGGAAGAGCAGCTTAAGAAACAAGAAGCCATACAACAGAGGACAAGAACAGTAAAAACAACGTCGGTGAGTTACACATAACAAGAATAAACCTAAAACTGAACAGTACGCGATAATAATTATAATTTAAGTATAATAGTAATGGTGATCTAAGTATGAACTGATGAACATTTAATGGAACATTTTAACCATAATTTAATAATAATAATAAGACCATTAAGTAAGAATCATAGCTTGTAAACAGAAATAAGCCAATCATAAAACCATTTGAGAAGTTAAGGAGTACTAGGGAAGTTAAATAAGAAGGGAGTTAATAAGCATTTAAAGATTATTATTAGAGTATTATATGACATGATAAGCTGGCAAATTAAGTAAAGTAGCGAATATTTATAATTAAAATGGCCGATTACGTGATTGCAATTATGAGACATGGAAGCGCGATACGAGAATGGCATTATTAGACTATGGTTTATGGGGATTCCTGGATGGAAAAGAAAAAGAACCAGATGCATCAGCTTCAGAAGACGCGAAACAGCATATCTTAGAAGATCGCAGAAAGCGTTATCAAAATTATCATTAGCATGTGATGACCCCACAAGAGTATTATAGAGAAGTGCGATACAGCAAAAGAAGCGTGGGATATTTTAGCAGGAATATATGAACCCAAATCAAAAGCGCGTATGGCAGACTTACGATCAGAATTTATAAGCTGTCGATATAAGGGTGGCTCAATGGCAACACACTTAGCAAGTTTAATAGTGATAGCAGATAATTTGAAAGCAGCGGGATTACAAATATCGGACATGGAAATAGCCTTCCAAATGTTACATAAACCACCAGAAGCCTATAGGCAAATCAAGACTTTAGCGTATCATTGGCCTGATAAAGATTTTACTCCGAAGAACGTGAAACAGTTGCTAATATCAGAATATGATAGGCAAAGGAGAGAAGATCGTGAAGATGATTATGAACAAGCCGGTTATTCATCTCACTTGCAACAAAGAGGTAGAGTTAGGACCCCGAATAACTTTAATCAGCCTAGGCCCAATAGAAGTAATAGTCGCAAAAGAAGTCAATCAAGGAATAGGATTAATAAAACTAAGATAATATGTTTTAATTGTGGTAAAGAAGGACATTATGCAAGAGATTGTTGGTCAAATAAAACAAATAAACAGAAACATAAGCAGTCAAGCGACAATGAAAGTAGACGAGCTCATTTCGCATCAGCCTTACTAGCGATAAAGGATAAGGAAGCCTGGATATTTGACACAGGAGCTTCGCATCATTTTTGCCATAAGAGAGAATGGTTCTCAAACTATAGAATCCTATTCAAACAAATAGAATCCTCAGTAGAAATTGCTGAAGGTGGAGCCAAAGCTATAGGCATAGGAAATGTCGCCTTATCCATAAGAAATGGACAGGAAATAATTGATTTGATAGATGTCATACATGTACCAGGGTATAATCGAAACTTATTATCAGTGAGAAAATTCGATATGAGTGGATACAAGACTATCGTGGAAAATGGAAAAGCAAAGGTATACGATGAGAAGAGGAAATTCTTCCTGAGCGCCAAGTTAACGGAGGAGAATTTATACGTCGCAGACGTCAAAGTACATATTGATGAACCAGAACAAGATAGTATGCAGCACATAAGCACATTAAAAAGTCAAACGCATGATATAATGAGATGGCACCAACGATTAGGGCACCCTAATGAAAGAA
Organism: Phalangium opilio; assembly: GCF_054372755.1. Lineage (NCBI taxonomy): Eukaryota > Metazoa > Arthropoda > Arachnida > Opiliones > Phalangiidae > Phalangium > Phalangium opilio. The sequence continues at coordinate 5,222,112 of NW_028324167.1, forward strand.
GATTGAAAGAATTACACGACAAGCATTTAGTCGAAGGCATACCTAAATTGGATGGGGAGTTAGGCGTTTGTCAACCTTACCGATTATCAAAAGCTGCGAAATATCCGTCTCGAACAAGTGATAAAATTACAACCTCACAACCATTAGAAATAATACATAGTGATGTATGGGGACCATCACCTATAATGTCAAGATGTGGTGGCAGATATTTTATCTCGTTTATCGATGACTTTACAAGAAGAGCTACGATTTATATTATGCAAACGAAAGATCAAGCGTACGACAAATTTCAAGAGTTTAAACGATTCGTAGAAAGGCAAACAGGCAAGGACATCAAGGTCTTAAGAACAGACAATGGCTTAGAATACTGTTATAGGAAATTTGAGAATAATAGTAAGAAATTGGGAATAAAACTCGAAAGAACCAATACATACACTCCAGAAATGAATGGCTTCGCGGAACGATTCAATAGAACGATGACAGAAGGAATTCGTACGATGTTAGAAGATGCTAAATTACCTTTGAAATTATGGGGCGAAGCTGCAATGGCGTTTACATACCTGTACAATAGATTACCTCATGACAAACTTAAAAATCAAGTTCCTTTAGAACGATGGATGGGAAAGAAACCGAGTGCACGACACCTTAAACGATATGGATGTACGGCATTTGCATTGATACCCAAACCAAGAAGAAACAAACTGCAAAACAGATCCAGAGTCGGTGTTTTAATTGGGTATGCAATCAAAACTAAGGGATATAGAATATGGTTTCCAGATCAAGACAAGATAATTGAACTGAAACATGTGCCATTTGACGAAGATAAATTGGGGATACAGGAAGTTAACTCGAAGGTAGAAATAGTAGAACACTATGATGCAGAGTGTTGGGAACCAGCAAAGACCAAGACAACAGTACGATTTGCTGATGAAGCTGGAGAAACGTCTGATGACGAATTCGAGGACAGTATGGAGCAATCTAGCCCTGAATCTGTTGAAGACAAAATGGAAGAAACTAGCCATGAATCTGAAGATTATGAAGAAAGAGTCAAATTCAGAAGACCCACACGTACCAACAAAGAACACGTGAATCCCAAGGAGAAAGACGACATGGTCACATTTCATTTCCCAGACCATAAAGATAACGTGGAACCTCAGAAGAAAGAAGATAGATTCCCAGATAAAGAAGACGATTTAGAATTACCAAGAGGATGGCGAAGAAAAGAAGTACCGAGAACATCTGGGCAAAGAATAGATGTCTACTATATCACGGATGAAAAGGAAAGGTTGAGATCAAATAATGAAGTGAAAGCTTGTTTACGCCAAAGAGGGATCAAGGATGACCTGAGTAAATTTTCATTTAAGCCTATGGCAAAACAGCAGGCAAGATATGCTCGAGATAGTTTAGGAAATATTGAATTCCATTGTATGACGATTCCAAAGACGTACGAAGAAGCCATAGAGAGTGAAGACAAAGATAAATGGGAAGACGCCATGGATATGGAATTACAAACAATTGCAAAACGAAACGTATATGATCTAGTGAAGAAACCAGAGAACCAACATATCATTGGAACGAGATGGGTTTACGCCTTGAAACAGAATGCAAACGGCGAAACTATACGGCACAAAGCGCGACTAGTAGCCCAAGGATTTTCACAAGAATTTGGATCAGATTATACGACGACGTATGCGCCAGTTATCAATTTTGCACTTGTAAGAATTTGCGTAATCATATTTATCCTATGTTTGGGATGGACTCATACACAACTAGATGTAAAGAATGCATACTTATATGGCAATTTAAAAGAAGATATATACTTAAGGCAACCAAAGGGTTTTGTTCAATCAGGAAAAGAACAGTATGTTTGGAAATTAAACAAGGCGTTATACGGGTTAAAACAAAGCGGTAGGCAGTGGTATGAACAGTTAGACAAAACATTACATGATTTGAACTTTAAGAAGTTACAAGGTTGTAATTGTATTTACCATTATGAAGATAAGGGGATACTACTAGTATTCGTAGATGATATCATAATAATTGCTAAAAATAACCAAGTAATGAAGGAAATAACGACAAGACTTGAATCCGAATTCGAAATAAACAACCTTGGACCATTGCACTATTTTCTTGGGATAGAATTTGAATTTCACACGAATGGCACAGCATATATACATCAAAAGGGATATATTGCTAAAATAAAAGAAGCTTGGGATATGGTACTAACCAGAATCTATGAAATACCGGTACCAGTTGGCGTTGTATTCTCAAAACGACAATGTCCACCTGATGGGCAATGAGTAGACTTTCCATACCGACAACTAATAGGAATATTGCTATACATAGCACAACGTACAAGACCAGATATAATGCATGCGGTAATTAGCTTATCAAGATACTCGGAAAATCCAGCCAAAATACATTGTGATCATTTAACAAGAGTATTGAAATATGTATTTGATACTAATGCTTATGGATTGAATTATAACGCATTAAGCTACTTAACGGTCGACGCTTATACCGACGCATCCTATGGGATGGATTTAGATGATGGTAAATCAACCACAGGGTTCATACTAAATGTTGGCAATAATCCAGTTCAATGGCGAACTGTTAAACAAGACATAGTCGCATTATCAAGCACCGAAGCTGAATATATTGCATTAGCAGAGACAACGAAAGAAGTAATTTGGATATCAAGAATTATACACGAATTAGTAGATATTTTTAGATTACAAAGTAATGAATTAAAGCCAACCATATATTGTGATAATCAGGCAACCATAGCTTTATCTAAAAATAGTATAGAGAATAATAGAACGAAACATATAGATATCCGATATCATTTTATAAGAGATTGTATTAATAAAGGTCTTGTTAATGTTGAATTCATAAGAACAAATGATAATATTGCTGATATGTTTACCAAGGCAATACCAACTAGAAAATTTAAAGAGTTTTGCAACACACTAAGGTTGCAGTATTAACAAACCAAAGTGATACTATTTATGATATAAATAGACAATGTGATAAATAATTAATAAATTAATGTGATAATAAGACTAACGTGATATATAAACTGTGATAATAGACTAAAGTGCTATAATGTGACAAAAGAACATAACAATGTATTAATGAAATAACATAACAATGTTATAATGAAGTAACATAATAATGTATGAAAAAAATCAGAAACAAAACAAAGATGTATAAAGCATAATAGCTCAGACAACGAAAAAAAGAGGGGAGCATGTTGGAACTGAACTGAACTGAACAGTTATCTTCGCTATAATCACATGATAGAGATAAAGAACCTTTGCACCTAACCCGAGTTTAGGATTAGACTTAATTAGTGATAATGCATCACTCCCTCGATCGGTTCTCTACCAGTGAGTCTCCCTCAGGATGTGCCTCTCGTGCTTTACGCTAGGTAGACCTAGTATTGTAGTAGGACGTATTCAACTATTTGTAGTTATAACCAGTAAGTAATAACAGTAAGAGTGCTTTATCGAAATGAAGAACGATGACTAACTTAACTTAAACTGAATAATAATAAACTAATATGGTTTTATATAATCCGGCGTCATTACTTCAATATTAATTTAACACTAAGACTTAAAAACAACGCTCCATGGTTAGCGCGAACCACCAACTTTTCGGTTAACAGCCGAACGCGCTAATCATTGCGCCACGGAAGCTTAGGCAAACAACGATCGTCAAGTACTGTGGAAAAATATTTCCTTTTTACGTTACTTCTAAGACTTCAGAACAAAGCTCCTGGGTGGGCTCGAACCACCAATCTTTCGGTTAACAGCCTAATGCCCTAACCATTGCGCCACGGAAGCTTATCATGATCGTCAAGTATTTCGAAAAAATATTTCGTTTTTACATTTTTTCTAAGACTTCAAAACAACGCTCCCGGGTTGGGCTGAACCACCATCCTTTCGGTTAACAGCCGAACACGCTAACCATTGCGCCAAGGAAGCTTAGGCAAAGAATGATCGACAAGTATTGTGGAAAAATATTTCCTTTTTACGTTACTTCTAAGACATAAAATCAACGCTCCTGGGTGGGTTCGAACCACCAACCTTTCGCTTAACAGCCGAACGCGCTAACCATTGCGCCACGGAAGCTTTGCCAAAGAATGATCGTCAAGTACTGTGGAAAAATATTTCCTTTTTACGTTACTTCTAAGACTTCAAAACAACGCTCCCGGGCGGGCTCGAACCACCAACCTTTCGGTTAACAGCCGAACGCGCTAACCATTGCGCCACGGAAACTTACGCAAAGAATCATCTTCAAGTATTGTGGAAAAATATTTCCTTTTTACGTTACATCTAACACTTCAGAACAAAGCTCCTGGGTGGGCTCGAAACACCAATCTTTCGGTTAACAGCCGAACGCGCCAACCATTGCGCCACGGAAGCTTATCATGATCGTCAAGTATTTCGAAAAAATATTTCGTTTTTACATTTTTTCTAAGACTTCAAAACAACGCTCCCGGGTTGGGCTGAACCACCATCCTTTCGGTTAACAGCCAAGGAAGCTTAGGCAAAGAATGATCGACAAGTATTGTGGAAAAATATTTCCTTTTTACGTTACTTCTAAGACATAAAATCAACGCTCCTGGGTGGGTTCGAACCACCAACCTTTCGCTTAACAGCCGAACGCGCTAACCATTGCGCCACGGAAGCTTTGCCAAAGAATGATCGTCAAGTACTGTGGAAAAATATTTCCTTTTTACGTTACTTCTAAGACTTCAAAACAACGCTCCCGGGCGGGCTCGAACCACCAACCTTTCGGTTAACAGCCGAACGCGCTAACCATTGCGCCACGGAAACTTACGCAAAGAATCATCTTCAAGTATTGTGGAAAAATATTTCCTTTTTACGTTACATCTAACACTTCAGAACAAAGCTCCTGGGTGGGCTCGAAACACCAACCTTTCGGTTAATAGCCGAACGCTCTAACCATTGCGCTACGGAAGCTTATCATGATCGTCAAGTATTTCGAAAAATTATTTCGTTTTTACATTTTTTCTAAGACTTCAAAACAAAGCTCCTGGGTGGGTTCGAACCACCAACCTTTGGATTAACAGCCGAACACGATAACTCTTGCGCCACGGAAGCTTAGGAAAGGAATGATCTTCAAGTATTGTGGAAAAATATTTCCTTTTTACGTTATTTCTAAGATTTCAAAAGAACGCTAACGGGTGGGCTCGAACCACCAACCTTTCGGTCAACAGCCGAATGCGCTTACCATTGCGCCACGGAAGCTTAGGCAAAGAATGATCGTCAAGTATTTTGGAAAAATATTTCCTTTTTACGTTACTTCTAAGACTACGAAACAAAGCTCCATGGTGGGCTCGAACCACCAACCTTTCGGTTAACAACCGAACACGCTAACCCTTGCGCCACGGAAGCTTAGGCAAAGAATGATCGTCCAGTACTGTAGAAAAATATTTTATTTTTAACGTTTTTTCTAAGACTACGAAACAAAGCTCCAAGGTGGGCTCGAACCACCAACCTTTCGGTTAACAACCGAACACGCTAACCCTTGCGCCACGGAAGCTTAGGCAAATAATGATCGTCAAGTATTGTGGAAAAATATTTCCTTTTTACGTTACTCCTAAGACTTCAAAACAACGCTCCCGGGTGGGCTCGAACCTGCAGCCTTTCAGTTAACAGCCGAACGCGCTAACCTTTGCGCCACGGAAGCTTAGGCAAACAACGATCGTCAAGTACTGTGGAAAAATATTTCCTTTTTACGTTACTTCTAAGACTTCAAAACAACGCTCCCGGGCGGGCTCGAACCACCAACCTTTCGGTTAACAGCCGAACGCGCTAATCAATGCGCCACGAAAGCTTAGGCAAAGAATGATCTTCAAGTATTGTGGAAAAATATTTCCTATTTACGTTACTTCTAAGACTTCAAAACAACGCTCCCGGGTGGGCTCGAACCACCAACCTTTCAATTAACAGCCGAACACAATAACTATTGCGCCACGGAAGCTTAGGCAAAGAATGATCAAGTATTGTGGAAAAATATTTCCATTTTACGTTACTTCTAAAACTTCAAAACAACGCTCCCGGGTGGGCTCGAGCCACCAACCCTTCGCTTAACAGCCGAACGCGCTAACCATTGCGCCACGGAAGCTTAACAAAAAAATATCGACAAGTATTTCGAAAAAATATTTCGCTTTTACATTTTTTTAAGACTTCAAAACAACGCTCCCGGGTGGGCTCGAACGACCAACCTTTCGGTTGACAGCCGAAAGCGCTAACCGTTGCGCCACGGAAGCTTAGGCAAACAACGATCGTCAAGTACTGTGGAAAAATGTTTTTTTTCTACGTTACTTATAAGACTTCAAAACAACGCTCCCTGGTGGGCTCGAACCACCAACCTTTCGGTTATCAGCCGAACGCGCTAACCACTGCGCCACGAAAGCTTAGGCAAAGAATGATCTTCAAATATTGTGGAAAAATATTTCCTTTTTACGTTACTTCTAAGACTTCAAATGAACGCTCCATGGTTAGCGCGAACCACAAACCTTTCGGTTAACAGCCGAACGCGCTAACCACTGAGCCACTGACGCTTTGGCAAAGAATGATCGTCAAGTATTGTGGAAAAATATTTCCTATTTACGTTACTTCTAAGACTTCAAAACAACGCTCCCGGGTGGGCTCGAACTAGCAGCCTTTCGGTTAACAGCCGAACGCGCTAACCATTGCAACGCGGAAGCTTTGGCAAAGAATGATCGTCAAGTATTGTGGAAAAATATTTCCTTTTTACGTTACTTCTAAGACTTTAAAACAAAGCTCCTGGGTGGGTTCGAACCACCAACCTTTCAATTAACAGCCGAACACAATAACTATTGCGCCACGGAAGCTTAGGCAAAGAATGATCGTGAAGTATTTTGGAAAAATATTTCCTATTTACGTTACTTCTAAAACTTCAAAACAACGCTCCCGGGTGGGCTCGAACCACCAACCTTTCGGTTAACAGCCGAACGCGCTAACCATTGCGCCACGGAAAATTAGGCAAACAACGATCGTCAAGTATTTTGAAAGAATATGACGTTTTTACGTTTTTTCTAAGATTACGAAACAAAGCTCCAAGGTGGGCTCGAACCACCAACCTTTCGGTTAACAGCCGAACACGCTAACCATTGCGCCACGGAAGCTTAGGCAAAGTATGATCGTCAAGTATTTTGGAAAAATATTTCCTATTTACGTTACTTCTAAGGCTTCAAAACAACGCTCCCTGGTGGGCTCGAACCACCAACCTTTCGGTTAACAGCCGAACGCGCTAACCATCGCGCCACGGAATCATAGGCAAAGAATGATCTTCAAGTATTGTGGAAAAATATTTCCTATTTACGTTACTTCTAAGACTTCAAAACAACGCTCTCGTGTGGGCTCGAACCAGCGGCCTTTCGGTTAACAGCCGAACGCGCTAACCAATGCGCCACGGAAGCTTAGGCAAACAACGATCGTCAAGTACTGTGGAAAAAATTTCCCTTTTACGTTACTTCGAAGACTTCAAAACAACGCTCCCGGGTGGGCTCGAATCACCAACCTTTCGGTTAACAGCCGAACGCGCTAACCATTGAGCCACGGAAGCTTTGCCAAAGAATGATCGTCAAGTATTTTGGAAAAATATTTCCTATTTACGTTACTTATAAGACTTCAAAACAACGCTCCCGGGTGGGCTCGAACCACCAACCTTTCGGATAACAGCCGAACGCGCTAACCATTGCGCCACGGAAGCTTAGGCAAAGAATGATCTTCAAGTATTGTGGAAAAATATTTCCTTTTTACGTTACTTCTAAGACTTCAAAACAACGCTCCCGGGTGGGCTCGAACCAGCAGCCTTGCGGGTTACAGCCGAACGCGCTAACCATTGCGCCACGGAAGCTTAGGCAAACAACGATCGTCAAGTACTGTGGAAAAATGTTTTCTTTTTACGATACTTCTAAGACTTCAAAACAACGCTCCCGGGCGGGCTCGAACCACCAACCTTTCGGTTAACAGCCGAACGCGCTAACCTTTGAGCCACGGAAGCTTTGCCAAAGAATGATCGTCAAGTATTTTGGAAAAATATTTCCTATTTACGTTACTTATAAGACTTCAAAACAACGCTCCCTGGTGGGCTCGAACGACCAACCTTTCGGTTATCAGCCGAACGCGCTAACCACTGCGCCACGAAAGCTTAGGCAAAGTATGATCGTCAAGTATTTTGGAAAAATATTTCCTATTTACCTTACTTCTAAGACTTCAAAACAACGCTCCCGTGTGGGCTCGAACCAGCAGCCTTTCGGTTAACAGTCGAACGCGCTAACCAATGCGCCACGGAAGCATAGGCAAACAACGAACGTCAAGTACTGTGGAAAAAAAATTCCTTTTTACGTTACTTCTAAGACTTCAAAACAACGCTCCCGGGCGGGCTCGAACCACCAACCTTTCGGTTAACAGCCGAACGCGCTAACCACTGAATCCCTCGAAGAAATCGTCAAGTCAACCCGGTTCGACAAGTCAATCATTGCCAGAGCAAAGAAATGGACCAGCGACCTGGAAGAAGAGGGACATAAAGTCTGTCGTATCAAGAAATCCCTCTACGGCTTAAAACAATCGGGCCGCCAATGGTACAAGAAGTTACATCAAAGACTTTCGAAAATTGGAATGACACCATTGAATAGCGACCCCTGCTTATACGTTTTAAGAGTGGCGGAAGATGTTATGATCATTGGAGTCTACGTCGATGATCTGATCCTTGCAAGCAACAACCCGGATTGGATGACTGATGTAAAGCTTGAACTTCGGAGAAAATCGATATGAAGGACCTGGGACCAATCCATCACTGTCTTGGAATGGAATTCCACCAAGATCTTAAACAAAACACCATCCGGATTTCCCAAGCAAAATATGCAGAAACGGTCCTGAAACGTTTCAACATGCAAAACTCCAAAGCAATATCGACTCCAATGGATGCCAACAACAAGTTGCAAAATCCAGAAAACCCAGTAGCAGAAGACATCAGTCGTATTCCGTATCCATCTCTGGTCGTCTCTCTCATGTACCTGGTAGTGTCATCACGACCGGATATGGCGTATTCAGTCAGCACATTGAGCCAGTTCAACACAAGTTATGACGAAACTCATTGGATTGCCGGGAAAAGAGTTCTAAGATGCCTGAAGGGAACTCTTCATCATGGGTTGCTTTATCGGAAGACCGGATTGCCAATCCAGGGTTTCGTTGACGCAGACTATGGAGGCTGTCCGAAAGATAGAAAGTCATATACTGGATATGTCTTCAAACTAGCCGGCGCTGCAATATCCTGGAAAGCAAGGAAACAGCGAACCGTTGCCTTGTCTAGTACAGAAGCAGAATATATATGGGAATGTCCGACGCAACCAAGGAAGCCATATATCTCAAAGGTCTTCTCAACTAACTTGGAGTATCCGTTCAGGCGATCGTGCTGTACAACGACAACCAGGGTGCCCAGCAACTCGATCAGAATCCTGTTTTCCATGACAGAACCAAGCACATTGATATCCGGAACCACTTCATTCGAGACACCGACGACCAGGGACATATAGCCTTGCGGTATCTACCAACTGAGGAAATGCCAGCTGACATCTGTACGAAGAGCCTGTTCCGTCCAAAGCATCTCTTCTGCGTCAAAGCCCTGCGACTGGAAATAATTAAATAACCACCTCCGGGATAGAAGGTTTAAGCCACCGATCTTAAGAGGGACTGTTCTAAATTAGAGATAATAACGGTTGTTTTTAATCTATATCCAGATTTTAATTTTATACTTGTGTTTTTTATGCATCGCGGTCATTCTTGTAACCTTTTATTTTTTATCGCGATGCCTTTAACTATATAACCGGATAGCGTTCTGATAACGGTTGTCAGATGTCGAGCAGTGTCCCCAGTAGCACTGCCGACGTCAGGCCTACATGGTCGGCTTTGTGTGTTACCGACGAGTTGGTAAAAAGTCACTAATAAGTCGGGAGAGTAATAGTTTGATAGTCGAAATGTCCGCCTGGAGGGACGACGGCCCGCCGGTTTCCCTACTGTTTTGAGGCTACTATAAAACGACTGTTGGCCGACTATATGTCGGCGTCATTATGCCTACCTAAAGCCGCGCTCAATCCGACGATTTCGCGGCTTTTTAGTATAGGAACGATAAATCGTCGGTAAAGGGCTGGTAGAGTAAGGGTTTGAGAATCGAAATGTCCGCCCGGTGGGACTACGGCCCACTGGTTTACCGACTGTTACGACACGAATGAAATACGACCCTCATCCAACACGTTTGAGAGTCGACTAAACCGCCTGTTAGCAAGAGGTCCGACGCTTTTGCCACGATCAAGCCTTAACTCGAGGCTTCATTCGCTTATAGTAAAGGATACTGATACCTAGTATTGAAATTTCTTTAATACATTTTCAATGAACAACACTTAATAATTTGTACTTTGAATATTTCAAGTAACATGCAGGTCAATTATAACAATTTCAAATATTAAACAATGTATTCGATATTACACGACTAGTCTAATGGAAATATTAGCTGCCTAGCTAATTGGTTTTAACAAAAAGTAAAATTTTTCAGGGCGAGTATAATATTTACATAAATTAAAGCATTTATTAATATTCATTGTTTATATCTTCGATGTGGCCAGTTACTATCTCTTAAATTACAAAAATCTTTATGAAAAATATACACTTACAGATTTTTTAAGGAAAAAGAAAAACATACAATTCTAAAGGGTATTACTTGACACATTTTTCTCTTAAAATGTTTGAAACCGCATAAAAATTATCAAATTAAAACAAATTGAGATCTATTTTGGAATTCAGTAGTATTTTCACAACCAAAAATCTTAAAAATATATAATCTTAATATATAAGGTTTTTGAACTCCAAGCGCCCCAAAACACTTGCTTCTTTTATATTCAAACAAAGAAACTGAAGGTATACATAAACGTTTAAGTTTTGGTTTCACTTTCTATGGGTGTGGTTCCCAGCAGATGAGAAGCTAGGTAAAAAAGCAAAGGCTTATGCATAAAACTGGCTCTAAGAGGTAGATAAATTGATAATTCAATAACAAAATTCAAACCTTACGTGACAAACGAAGACTTTTCTAGTTTATATAGTGTGACAAAGAACCTTAGCGATGAAATTAAAAGTTAGCAAGCCTAGAACTAATCATTTTCGACCACAAAAATCTCGTTTAAACATTCTAACGACCCAGCCGCGTCAGATATACTGAAAGGCTAACTTGCTTTCGCACTAGCAGCGCCCTCTTCGATGATGACGTGCATGGTTTCATTTCACTCTTTTAAAACGTGACCATACCGACTAGCGGGAAGGAGTTGGTAATCAATTGGCAAAAATGGGTTACATATTTTGGACGGTAGGCAAGCCTACTTCAAACCACCACAGTTCCAACTGTCGGATAAATGTCGGTTACTAAACGGCCTAAGAATAACTTTGCTTTTAATTTTACTCTTCTTAAACGTCACAATAACGACTAGCGCGAGGGAGTTGGTAATCAATTGGCAAAAAATGTGTTGGAATTTTCTAGACGGTAGGCAAGCCTACTTTAAACCATCTCAGTTCCAACTGTCGGATAAATGTCGGTTACTAAACGGCCTAAGCATAACTTTGCTTTTAATTTTACTCTTCTTAAACGTCACAATACCGACTAGCGCGAAAGAGTCGGTAATCAATTGGCAAAAAATAAGTTGGAATTTTCTAGACGGTAGGCAAGCCTACTTTAAACCATCTCAGTTCCAACTGTCAGATAGATGTCGGCATTGCCAACTAAAAGAAGTAGTCGGCTCCATGAAACGGAAAAGTGTCGGAATAAGCACGGTACAGCCGACTGGACCGTAAACCGACTATTCGACCTTTAACCGACTATTATGCGGAAGGCTTGTGCTACTGGGGGTACAGTCAGTAGTGTTCTCGGTAATTAACTTTAATGCTTTAACTAAATTAATAAAATGCTTTAACTAAATTATTTAAGAGTTTGTAACCAATTAGTCCCAGAGTCGTTCTTGCGTCAAACAACAACAGAATGTTTCGTTGATAATGATAACCTTTAAAAAACTTAAAAAGTAAGAAACATCACCTAAGCCTTGGTAAACAAGAGCAACAAGTGCACCCTAGCACAATGTTATTTGTCAATAATCACGTCTGCGTTAACTAACTTGACTAGAGAATTAATACTGAGGTCGTTACGACCAAATGTTTACATAAAAACAGTTTAAAACATATTAAAAATTAAAAACTTACTTAGCTGGCCCGACAGGCTTGTAACAATTCCACCATTCCACACGCAGCAGTAAACTCACACCACTCAAAATTCTGAAGACCATAGAGTCAAGCAGATTGGAAAGACTAAAGGAACTATTTTCTCCAACCATATCACGCATGTACCTAGAGTCAATCTCCGTTTGTAACTCGGGGCTTAAAGGGGTTCGCACTAAAAATAGAACTATGGGGGCTTCTAATTTTACGTGGAGCTGCCCAGAGGTTGAGAGCCAGACTTTCTCTTATTTTATCCGCTTTTGCCAAACCGAATCACATACGCGATAAATAGTTAAAACCTCATCATTACTCTATTAGCGTTTAACTATTTGCCAAGGCGCATGCGCAAGTGGATATTGGTCCCACGTCAAGAAGGGGTTTGTGGGTTGTTTGCGGAGGATTTAGTGCCAAACAATTATGGAATTCACCCTAGCACGGTGCGATGACCTTCTGGAATTAGACGAGCAGGAGAGCAAATAAAAAGGGTCAGCCTGGGAAGAATCATATTACGTAACTTAAGTAATAAGAGGGTACAGTGTGTCATCCTTCTTCTATTATTCCCTTCTGCTAATATTACATAAATCTGAAGAAGTATGAGAACATGCATTTGCTGTAATGAAACAATTTTTAATCTAGATAGTGAATAATATACTTTAAAATATGACCAGTTTTCTCTTCCGGGTAAACAAAGAGCTCATTTGTTGAATATTTATATGCATAGTAATGGTTCTGAAACAGACCTCTCAGTGAGATTGCACATTTTAAGTAATTTGGCTGCGCGGAATCCGGGCGTAAATCGATACGATTTCGTTATAAATTACGTGTCAACACGAGCACCGCTCGTTTTCATAGTAACTCAGTTAATATACAGTTCGAACTTTAAGAAATCAACTTCGAAACCATTTTTCATGAACCTAATGCTAAATTAAGTGAGTCGTCGCCTGGTTTTCTTTAAAATAGCGGAAACGTTTGACTGCGATTCCGAACGTCTGTGTCAGTCCATGATCTTCGGAGCTCACCATGAACGAGACCTTGAGAGTAGTGGTGCCTAGAGTGAGTATCGCGTATGCCCTGATGCGAATTAGGTAAGCCACGATGGATTTAGTTAGGTTCCGTGTTAATCTAAGTACTCTTCCGCAAACTTTCAATCGTTTCTTGTAAAGTAAAACTAGCCTTTTAAATCTGTATTAAATGGTTCGAACAACTTGGATTTAGACGCGCCGTGCTACTAGAATAGGGACAGGGAGAATTTTTACTAATTGCACAATGGCCCGCGTCAGAGAGTATGCAGCCATTATAGCGAACAAAATGGCGGCCACTGTTAAGGCGGGGGAGCCGGGTTTTCCCGATCTCCTCTCTATTCCTATCAATATTTGATTGAGTGTGTACGCTTGAAGTATTGTAGGCTTATAAACTAACAAAAGAAACTATTTCACATTAAGGGTAAATTTTATTCGTTTGTTAACAAATCCTACAATAAATTAATTATAATGAAACAAACGTCTGCAGACAAAATTCACAGTTAATTAAAAATAGAAAAATTAAAAACTATACAATTAAATGTTAAAAAGTTATACAATTAAATAATTTTGCAAGTTTAAATTTACTTAAGATACCCGTAAGGGATTGTGGTGTAATTTGGGAAAACTCTTACTTTATCGACGACTACTTGATATATGTAACATCTTGTTTCCATTGGTGGGGAAGTGTATTTTGCATCCATGATAATAGCATCCCATATATTCGAACACTTCTTTGTTGATTGAACAATAACATCTACCTTTAGGGTTTGGATTTTAACCTCTTTGCCTCTAAAAGAGGATTGAATGGGGATATTTCTGTCATGCGAAGTCCATTCAAGCCATTCAATTGCGCCTAAATATTGGTTCTCACAAAGTCTGTAATAGTTTGATGCGATGATGCTAATGGTGTTTGATTTGAGATAATTTTTTTCGATACACATAGGAACAGACCCCAGGGAGAGTGACAGACCCGCAATTAAATGGGTCTTTGGTAGTGACTTTAAGTAGGAGCGACCGAAAAGTTTAACAACCTAAAAATAGGAGTACTCAGTAGAGTGTCATTTTCGCAATAATAATAAAGCTCGTTTAAAAAATTAAAGCCTTTCCCCGTCCTGACTTCTCCTTACTGTGAGGGGTAAAGTATTTTCTAACACGTAGTGTGTCTCTTCCTGGCGGTCTATATCGAACTCGTGTTCGACTACGTTGAAAAGAAAATGGGGAAAGTACCCCTTGGCGTCATTAGGTAAACCAAAAGTCGCGGGAAACTTAGATAAAGCTACAGGGATGCAATTGGGTGTCCTCCCATTGGATCGAATCCCATTCGACCGAATTCCCAATCAACCGATTTTATCTGAAATATGATTTTAAATCCCGCCGTTTGTGCGGTTTCTGTCTATTGGGATTTTTTATTAGGAATATTATTATTACTTACAAGGCTACATAAGTTAATTTAGCGATAGGAACTTTCGTCTCACCGTGGCGCAGTGGAAGAGTATCGGACTACCGTGCGACAGTCCTTGGATCGATTCCCCGAATGAAAATGTGAAGTACGTAATAATAGTTTCATGCAGTTGATTATTAATTTCATTTGAACTTAATTGCAGTTAACGTTAGACAGTGTGGGAAACTATAAAGTAATAAAAAAATACTATTGCAATAATGGCCTTTGAGTAATTGAAATATTTTGCCTAAATTTTATTAAAATTACGGTAATATTTTAGAGGGTTAGGGTTAAATCAAGTCAGGTTAGGTTAGGTTAGGTTAGGTTAGGTTAATGTTTTGTTAGGTTGGGTTTGGTTGGGTTAGGTTAGGTTAGGATTGGAAGTGGTAGGATAACCGATTTTCCATAATATTTTTATTTTCATTGAGGTTCTTGCATAATAAAAGCGGGCCTCTTTATAAATATTCTGGAGCAATTAACGCTGCATTTATTAAGTTCCTTGAACAATAAATATATGCCTTTTCCAAAATATTGATTTTTTACGGGTCATTTCAGGTTGGCTTTGATTCGGCTCGGTTACAATAGAGGCATCCTTTTAAACTTGGGATTTGGCCATCACAGTTTCATTATTTATATAGGAAGACGCAAGCTTAAGGACAAGGGTATTTTCTTTAAGCCAAAAGAGGTTTTTTTAATTCGGTTTTAAAATACGGCAATTAAAATATGTCTTTTAATAGCAATGAAAATTTTAAGATAATAAACCCGCACATTTTGGCCATATTCGGTCCAACGGGATTCGGTTCAATGGGACATTCGGTCTAATGGGATTTGGCCCAATGGGCAAGCAGCTAAAATTGTACGAGTCGAGGAATAACAGATTAGCGAGCTTCATCTCTAAAATGCCCGTCCCGTTAATTTTCAGAGTTTCGGGGACAAATTTCTTGTCACGATTGTTAATTTCCCTATTTAATAATTGATTGTCATAGTTTGCTCCCAAAATGCCATAATACAATAACTTGCTTCACGTCGAATAAACTGACCAAATAGTCCATGAATAAAGCTATAGGTTTGCCACCTGAAAAACGTTGTTTTCTAGTTCCAAATTGGTTGCATTTGATGCAATTAATATCTAGGGATTGTTCTTCTATACAATCTTCGCAAACCAAGATGCTAACGCATAAGATGGCTTGATGTTCATACGCGCCCAACGTTTCCTGGCATACTTTTGTCTGTATGCATTCCACATCAAAGAAAACATACATTAGTTCCGGTATATTACGACGAGGTTTTTTCGGGGGGATAACGTTGGGGTTTTTATCTTTAATCACTAGAATGTAACATAAATGGTCGCTGGGTTGATGTTTTCCACATACTTGACAATACATTTCTCCACAAGTGTGTTTTGTCTTGCGGTTTCCGAAATCAATTGTTTAAAAACAGTTTTTACAAAGGTAGAGCCTCTCACAAAGGGCTTTTTTGTTACCAGCTGGGACCAAATGATTGTTATAGCAATCGTCGCCCCAGAATTTTCGCAAACATGACAGACATGTTTTTTCGGTACCGTTGGACGCATATATTTGAAACAAAAGTCGTTGCATTTGTGTTATTGAATACGCCAGTAAGGGGTAAGACACTTTTTGCAAAAGTGATCGTGACAAAACAATGGTTTTAAATTGGTAATTACATTGTAGTGATTACTCTCGTTAAGTAGAAAGAGGCGTGGTCTGGTGTCTGTAGGATCGTTTTCGCCTAATATTAAAATGGGTACCCTATTTTCGAATTTAGAGACAAAGATGGAGTAAGCCGATAAGTATAGTTTAAATTTCTGAAAGGAATCGGGGCTACCACATTCATCTAAAGTGACACCTTGTTTAACCTTTCATAATTTTAATATTTTTTAACTTTATTTTTTTAATTATTTTGCCTTTTTTATTGACTTTATTTTTTAATTATTTTACCTTTTTTTAACAATTTTTTTCATTTTTATTTCTTCGAATATTTTTGAACACTTGTGTATAGCTTTTTTAAATTTTCAGTATTTTTATGCATTCTAATAACTGCCAAAAATGTCGAATATGTTGAATATGTTAATAATTACTGTTTAAGTATATTAGCTATGCTTAAATATGTATTTATATTTACTTTGTATTATATCCCCAATTATTTTTAGGAAGAGGAACACATTTTAAAGAGAATGCAAAGGCCATTTAAGGTAGATAACATAATTCTATCCTCTCGCAAATGCTAGAATTATGTTATCTACCATAAATGGCTTTTACATTCTCTTTAAAATATGTTCCTCTTCCTAAAAATAATTGGGGATATAATACAAAGTAAATATAAAAACATATTTAAGCATGGCTAATATACTTAAACAGTAATTATTAACATATTCAACATATTCGACATTTTTGGCAGTTATTAGAATGCATAAAAAATACTGAAAATTTAAAAAAGCTATACACAAGTGTTCAAAAATATTCGAAGAAATAAAAATGAAAAAAAAATTGTTAAAAAAGGTAAAATAATTAAAAAATAAAGTTAATAAAAAAAGGCAAAATAATTAAAAAAAATAAAGTTAAAAAAAATATTAAAATTATGAAAGGTTAAACAAGGTGTCACTTTAGATGAGTGTGGTAGCTCCGATTACTTTCAGAAATTTAAACTATACTTATCGGCTAACTCCATCTTTGTCTATAAACTCGAAAATAGGGTACCCATTTTAATATTAGGCGAAAACGATCCTACAGACAGCGGACCACGCTTCTTTCTACTTAACGAGAGTAATTACCAATTTAAAACCATTGTTTAGTCACGATCACTTTTTCGAGAAGTGTCTTACCCCCTACTGGCGTATTCAATCAAACAAATGCATCGACTTTTGTTTCAAATATTTGCGTCCAACAGTTTGTCACGGTAGCGAAAAAACATGTCTGTCATGTTTGCGAAAATTCTGGGGCGACGATTGCTATAACAGTCATTTGGTCCCAGCAGATAACAAAAACGCCCTTTGTGAGAGGCTCTACCTTTGTAAAAACCGCAAGACTAAACACACTTGTGGAGAAATGTATTATCAAGTATGTGGAAAACATCAACCCAGCGACCATTTATGTTACATTCAAGTGATTAAAGATAAAAACCCCAACGTTATCCCCCGAAAAAACCTCGTCGTAATATGTATGTTTTCTTTGATGTGGAATGCATACAGACAAAAGTATGCCAGGAAAAGTTGGGCGCGTATGAACATCAAGCCATCTTATGCGTTAGCATCTTGGTTTGCGAAGATTGTATAGAAGAAAAATCCCTAGATATTAATTGCATCAAATGCAACCAATTTGGAACTAGAAAACAACGTTTTTCAGGTAGCAAACCTATAGCTTTATTCATGGATTATTTAGTCAGTTTATTCGACGTGAAGCAAGTTAATGTATTATCCCAATTTGGGAGCAACTATGACAATCAATTATTAATTAGGGAAATTATGAATCGTGACGAGAAATTTTTCCTCGAAACTCTGAAAATTATAGACCAAGAGCCAGTGGCCTGGATCTTACCTCATTAAGTACAAAAGGTCTGACCATTGGAATGAGTTCAGTTTTGATGCTCATTAATAGATGTGGCCGTCTTACGCATCACAGCTGGGGCATTTGAGGGGGGCGGGGTCATGTTTGACCCTAATGAGGTATGATTTCATACCTCATGAGGTACATGAATAAAAAAGGTGGCAAATGATAGAACTGAAAATGGCGATTCCAAATATATGAAATCTGACGTCATCAAAGGGGGCCATCAATAAATCAGACGGGGGTTTAAATGGTCGAATGAGGTATGAATTCTTACCTCATGAGGTACATGTATGAATCCGGTGTTGTTTGATAGATCTGGTCGTGTTAAATAACAGAATATAAAGTCTGACTTGAAAATACGCGACTTAGGTTTATTCTGACGGCCTGATTCTTGCGTCAGACTATGACAACTTCGTGCCTCATAAAGCTAGATTCCCACTCGACCGAAAAAAAAACCGGCGCAAATCACGCAGCATACGGTTGAAATTTTACCTTAGGCCGTCGTTTGGCTGTAGACTGTTTACACTACGACTGAATTTTGAGTTTGGCGGTAGATATTTTTGGTTCACGTGACAGATTAGAGTGGTTTCCATAACATTTATTTCGCACTCTTAATTGGTATCTCTGACCCATTGTCGCTTAGATCGTACAATAAATTATATTTTCTAACCTCCTCAATAAAGACTTCCTTATATATACTTACCTCTATATACTTCCATTAGATACATTTTTCGTGGCATGTTTCCGACCAAAAAAAAATTCATGGCGATTATCACTCTATCTAGCGTATGCGTGCACTCTTGTCATTTATAACGTAGTCAGTAGGATAATTTCATTGGCTGAGACACAGGCGTAACGCCGAACACGACCGAAAAATAGAACACAACTTTCGCCCGGCCGAGCGGAAATTCCGTCGGGCTCGGCGTAAAGATTTTCGGTCGAACCACTTTCTGCCGGGTCTCCGTCGTGATTTCCGTCGAGTGCGAGTCTAGCTTAAATGTAGCAGGTGATATATTGCAAAACCAGCCCCACTGATGTCAAGTCCATTAAACTTAACTTGTTTGAGCGAGTTGCCTCTGTTTCTATCGAGGTAATGTGGTGAAATATTTTTGACTGTGATAAATGAGCTGAACTTAAATTGGCATCATTTAATAATAAAGCTATTTCAATTCGGGGGCAAGGAGAGTTTTTGAGTCGGGGTTTCGTCAGTCCCCGCCTAGGTGCATTATTGTGCGCTAAATTTAGCAAAGGGTTTTACAGTGGCCCACACGGAGGGAGGGTGACTATGACGATGAAACCGTATATATTGATTATCAGACTGATTCGGATGATGAACCAGATGACGTTTAAAATATAACATTTTTGTATCTTTATTTGCATTAAATAATAATTTAACGCTTGAAGGTTTCATTGAATGAGTGTGAAAAAAAATGTGCCTGCATAGAGCTATAGCAGTTGAAGGGGGAAACGTCACAGTTGGGCCTGCCAATAAACGGAGCCGATTTTCACCCTCCCTCCGTGCGGGCCACTGCAGAACTCTAATCTAAATTTCGCGCACAATAAGGGACCTAGGCGGGGACTGGTGAAACCCCGCCTCAAAAACTCTCCTTACCCCCGAATTGATATAGCTCTATTATTAAATGATGCCAATTTAAGTTCATTTCATTTATCACAGTCAAAAATATTTCACCACATTTCCTCGATTGAAACAGAGGCAACTCGCTCAAACAAGTTAAGTTTAATGTACTTGACATCAGTGGGGCTGATTTTACAATATATCACCTGCTACATTTAAGCTTGACTCGCACTCGACGGAAATCACGACGGAGACCCGGCAGAAAGGGGTTTGACCGCTCGGCCGGGAGCAAGTTGTGTTCTATTTTTCGGTCGTGTTCGGCGTTACGCCGGTGTCTCAGCCAATGAAATTATCCCACTGACTACGTTCTAAATTTCAAGAGTGCACGCATACGCTAGATAAATTGATAGCCGCCATGTATTTTTTTTGGTCGGAAACATGCCACGAAGAAAGAAAAATGTATCTAGGTAAGATGTTAATAAGGAAGTCTTTTTTGAGGAGGTTATATAATATACTTTCTTCTACGATCTAAGCGACAATGGGACAGATATACCAATTCAGAGTGCGAAATAAATGTTATGGAAACGACTCTAATCTGTCACATGACCCAAAAATATATACCGCCAAACTTAAAATTCAGTCGTAGTGTGAACAGACTACAGCGTAAGGTAAAATTTCTACCGTATGCTGCGTGATTTGCGCCGGTTTTTTTCGGTCGATTGGGAATTTAGCTTTATGAGGCACGAAGTTGTCATAGTCTGACGCAAGAATCAGGCCGTCAGAATAAACCTAAGCCGCGAATTTTCCAGTCAGATTTTATATTCTGTTATTTAGCATGACCAGATCTATCAAACAACACTGGATTCATACATGTACCTCATGAGGTAACAATTCATACCTCATTCGACCATTTTAACCCCCGTCTGATTTATTGATGGTCTCCTTTGATGACGTCAGATTTCATATATTTGTAATCGCCATTTCTAGTTCTATCATTTGCCACCTTTTTTTATTCATGTACCTCATGAGGTAAGAAATCATACCTCATTAGGGTCAAACATGACCCCGCCCCCCTCAAATGCCCCAGCTGTGACGCGTAAGACGGCCAAATCTATTAATGAGCATCAAAACTGAACTCATTCCAATGGTCAGACCTTTTGTACTTTATGAGGTAAGATCCAGGCCACTGGCTCTTGGTCTATTAACTGTACGCGCATTTTAGAGATGAAGCTCTCTAATCTATTATTCCTCGACTCGTACAATTTTATCCCTGTAGCTTTATCTAAGTTCCCCGCCACTTTTGGTTTACCTAATGCCGCCAAGGGGTACTTTCCCCATTTTCTTTTCAACGTAGTCGAACACGAGTTCGATATAGACCGCCAGGAAGAGACAAACTACGTGTTAGAAAATACTTTACCCCTCACAGAGGCTTACGGGTGCTAGTATCTCACTAGGAAAAACTTGGACGCTTTTATGAAATGGCATACCTCAAAAGTCAGGACGGGTAAAGGCTTTAATTTTTTAAACGAGCTTTATTATTATTGCCAAAACGACACTCTACTTAGTACTCCTAATTTTAGATTGTTTAACTTTTCGGTCGCTCCTACTTAAAGTCACTACCATAAACCCATTTAATTGCGGGTCTGTCACTCTCCCTGGGGTCTGTTCCTATGTGTATCGAAAAAATTATCTCAAATCAAACACCATTAGCATCATCGCATCAAACTATTACAGACTTTGTGAGAACCAATATTTAGGCGCTATTGAATGGCTTGAATGGACTTCGCATGACAGAAATATCCCCATTCAATCCTCTTTTAGAGGCAAAGAGGTTAAAATCCAAACCCTAAATGGTAGATGGTTATTGTTCAATCAACAAAGATGTGTTCGAATATATGGGATGCTATTATCATGGATGCAAAATACACCCCCCCACCAATAGAAACAAGATGTCTTAGTCAAATTAGAAGATATTGCAGAAAACGTGATAGCTCACAAGCATACAAACGTAGTTATAGCATGCTATACTACGACTATGGCACGCCTTCATCTTTTAAAACATCTCGAGATGGTGGGAGACCTATGTTGTTATATGGATACCGATAGCCTTATCTCCTTCTCGCCAGATGGAGCCCCTATACTCCCCACAGGAGATTATCTTGGTGAGTTAAAGAATGATTTAGAGCCATACGGCAAAGACGCCTATATTTGTGAGTTCGGAAGCGCTGGTGCGAAAAATTATTAGATGAATATTTACGATTCCGCAACAGAAAAGATCACCAACATAGTTAAAGTTATAGGATTCTATTTAAATTCATCAACAGAAAATCATGTAAATTTTGATATAATGAAGAAACTATTAGGTGTAAACAACCATGGTAAACCAGAAATGAACTCAGTACAAGTACCATTGGTCCCCAAATACGTCGCCTGCCTAATCACACACTCATTACAATAGATCAAACAAAAACATATCAATTAGTCGTCGATAAAGTAAGAGTTTTCCTAGATTACACCACAACCCCTTACGGGTATCTTAAGTAAATTTAAATTTGCAAAATTATTTAATTGTATAACTTTTTAAACATTTAATGGTATAGTTTTTAATTTTTGTATTTTTAATTTACTGTGAGTTTTGTCTGCAGGCGTTTTTTTATTATTATAATTAATTTATTGTAGTATTTGTTAACAAACGAATAAAATTTACCCTTAATGTGAAATAGTTTATTTTCTTAATTTTTAAGCCTATAATACTTCAAGCCTATACAATCAATCAAATATTGACAGGAAAAGAGAGGAGATCGGGAAAACCCGGCTCCCCCGCCTTAACAGTGGCCGCCATCTTTGTTCGCTATAATGGCTGCATACTCTCGCGTCCAAGGCATTCTGGTATATTGGTGCGAATTGATCTCCCATAATTCAATACGGTGACTGACAAATGTTACAGGAATGTAGTATAACCATGGATAAAGAGGAAATTTGTTTTCACTCTACAGAATAGGCAACTCCCTATCTCGGGCGACAGCTTATTCTGTGTATACTCCGTTACAACATCGGTTGTCAGCACGCGCAAATATATTTCTCTATGGAACATAGCTTTGTACGTGCTGTCAAGAGACAAAAAACTTCAGGATCTTCAGGATTTAAAATATACCTCTAGGCCTTAGTATCAAATACGTGTAGAAGGCTGTAGGTAATTTCACACGTATTTGAAACTAAGACCTAGAGGTCCGTGCACTCGAGCTAAAAAACTCGGGGATATTTTAAATCCTAAAGATCATGAAATTTTTTGTCTCTTGACAGCACGTACAAAGCTACGATACATAGAGAAACAGCTTTGCGCGTGCTGACAACCGATATTGTAACAGAGTATATACAAAATAAGCTATCGTTCGAGATACCCTTACAAAAATCTTCTTAAGAGTTCTAAAGGAATTTCTTTGGAACCCTACGGAGCCCTTGGGATAATTTTCTAAAGAAACTATTTCCAAAGACTTCCTTGGAATTTCCTAAAGAATTCTTGAGACAAATTTCGAAAGAATGTCTTGGGATTATTTTCTAAAGAAATTCTTTAGGGATTCTAGAGATAAATTTCTTAAGAAGGTCTAGGGATTATTTTCTAAAGAAATTCATTAGGAATTCTAAAGATAAATTTCCAAAGAATGCCGTGGGACTATTTTCTAAAGAAATTCTTTAGGAATTCTAGAGATAAATATCCAAAGAATGTCGAGGGATTATTTTCTAAAGAAATTCTTTAGGAATTCTAGAGATAAATTTCCAAAGAATGTCTTCGGACTATTTTCTAAAGAAATTCTTTAGGCATTCTAGAGATAAATTTCCAAAGAACTTCTTGGGATTATTTTCTAAAGAAATTCTTTAGGAATTCTAGAGATAAATTTCCTAAGAAGGTCTGGGGATTATTTTCTAAAGAAATTCTTTAGGAATTCTAGAGATAAATTTCCAAAGAATGTTTCGGGATTATTTTCTAAAGAAATTCTTTAGGAATTCTAGAGATAAATTTCCAAAGAATGTTTTGGAATTATTTTCTAAAGAAATTCTTCAGATAAATTTCCAAAGAACGTCTAGGGA
The DNA here is from genome assembly GCF_054372755.1 of Phalangium opilio. NCBI lineage: Eukaryota > Metazoa > Arthropoda > Arachnida > Opiliones > Phalangiidae > Phalangium > Phalangium opilio. The sequence goes on from NW_028324167.1 coordinate 5,246,123, forward strand.
TTATTTTACAACGGAATTCTTTAGGAATTCTTGAGATAAATTTCCCAAGAACGTCTAGGGAATATTTTCCAACGAAATTCTTTAGGAATTCTTGAGATCAATTTCCAAAGAAAGTCTAGGGTTTATTTTCCAACGAAATTCGTTTGGTATTCAAGAGAAAAATTTCCAAAGAAGGTTTATTTTCCAACGAAATTAGTTAAGAATTTTAGAGATGAATTTCAAAAGGCCAGATATATTGCAATTATGCTTTACCAGAAGTTTATGACTTCTTATCCTGGGAAGTATTGGACTCTAACCATATCCGGAACCATCTCTGTTAGCCAACTTCTTATTAGGTCCGATCACCGCGCCACCTACGGCATTTCCCCCATTTTGAGCTGGCAGGCTTATTTGCGCGCCAGCAGCGGGCAAGAAACGAAACTTTAAGGTGTGTCCTGTGGTTTGAGGTAACGAATCAGAAACGGTGACAAGAACAGCTCTTTTAATAGACTGGTAGAAATTCCGGTCAAACTAGTGTGGGGTCCTAGGCCCACGGATTGTAATGGATTTTCAGAGAGTTCTAGACAGACGGCCTTTCAATGATTGGCGCTGAAGAACTTTTGAACACGCCCCACAGTTTGAGTGCCACAGCCTCTCGGCGTGGGATTTTTTCAGTAGATTAGATCGTTTTCCTAGTGGGGAGGAAACTTTCGACCCTCTTTTACGATTGCCATAGGCAATTTTGACTTGCAGGGATGGATACTATATAAAGCCTTAGTGTTCAATACTTCCCAGTCATCAACTTCTGGCTTTACGTATAGTTATCTCAAAATATTTTACCCAAATTGTTTAGCTAAAGTTTTCCTAGATAGAAATTAACTTTATGGTTAAAAAAAAATAAAAACGTTTCACGAAGGCTTGTCCCGTAGCTAAGGCTCCTACCTATTTTTTATTTATTTATTTTTTTGCCTTTAATAATCCGTGAGGTGTTTATTTAAAGGATAAAATAGATTAAAAGTAAAGTAAGAGTAATTAAAATCGTTGTTTAGATTTACATGGAATCTAAGCTGGCAGTCGGAATTGTTGCTTAATTCTCTTATGGCATGTTTTATCTTTATTTCGAGCGTAATTAGAGTCCAAAATAAATATTTCTTTAGAAATATTGTAGAGATAATTAGGTTAAACGCGTTTCTGGTACTCAAAAAACTCTCAATGAATATACATCATTAAATTTAACAACAACGTATGGATCTACTGCTTGGCCATTAAAGCCTCCAAAACCCACTTAGTACCCTATACAATTGCACAAGGTTTAAACTTTCCGCCGTTTACGGATGTTTAAAAGTCTTACTTTATAAGCAATTTCACACTGCATGCGAGAATTTCTCTCGCTGTAAGGGGTGTAATTCACCATATAAGAACTGCACTCCCAGTATTGGGATATGGTTCTGCATGTGAGAGCTATCCTCGTTTCTAGGGACTAAATTAATTTACCCCATAACCTTCTCTATATGTTCCCCAAGAAAATTCCATAGATATTTCCAAAGACATTTCCCAAGTAAATTCCGAAGATATTTCTCAAGAAAATTCCAAAGATATTTCCCAAGAAAATTCCAAAGATATTTCCCAAGAAAATTCCAAAGACATTTCCCAAGGAAATTCCTAAGACATTTCCCAAGGAAATTCCAAAGATATTTCCCAAGAAAATTCCAAAGATATTTCCCATGAAAATTCCAAAGATATTTCCCAAGAAAATTCCAAAGATATTTCAAAAGAAAATTCCAAAGATATTTCCAAAGTAATTTCCAAAGAAAAAGAGGCCAATATTCCCCAATTTCCAAAAGAACGCCTTAAGGATTTCCAAAGCAATTTCCCAAGGAATTTTCTTAAGAGTTCTTAAGAAGATTTTTGTAAGGGTAGGGAGTTGCCGATCCTATAGCGTGGAAACAAATTTCCTCACGCGCATTCTTTATCTATGGTATAACGTTCTTCTCGGAGAATATGAAGTATAATTTCGAGTTGAGATGAGACCTTTTACATCCCAGTCTATTATAATATGAACTTAGTCTTACGGAAATTTTAAGCAATTAGGCGTGGTGATAAAATATCGTTAGCTGTATGTGTGAAATCAGATATGCTCTTGTACCCTTTGCATCGATAATGACTACTCTTGAGGAAGTCATTATATTTCTTGACGACATGAGCTACAAAATTAATTGCGGGTCTCATTTTAGTACTTTTATGACGTTGCAAAGAAAACTTTTGACCCAAAGAGCATCCATTCAGGAGATGGACTGATAATGGAATTCATAGGCTATCCGAAAGACCGGTAAATTTTGAAGAGGTTTTCAGCCTACTTGCGGTTAAGATAAATGTTGAATATTTTTGGCAGAATTAACATAACGTACATTCCCAGCGATAATATATATCACATGGTAAGTCCTAATATTGGATATAGAAGCGTTCCTTAATGCGGGAAAAACCATTTCATATCTTCTTATCGTGTTTTAGGATGGAGATGTTTATTTTACTAGGGTTATTGTTCGCGCTTCGTCGATCGCCCATTTAGGAAAGTATAATCGAACTTTAAGCCACCCGACTTGGTTTCACGAACATAAAATGTTGTCCTACTTACAAGAAGCCGAGTACCAAATATCACTCAGTGGAATCATTGAAGTCTTTCTTCCTGAGGTGCGTAGATATTTCCACATTTTGGAGGCTTTTTTACCAAAACCCCTGAATTTCGAAGGTGTGGACGATTGTCATTCTCTTTCTCGCCTTCTTCAATTTCTTGACGATTGCCAAACGATTCGGGCCAAGAGTGCGCCGTTTTCTTATCGGGGTCACCGACAACATGGGGAACAAATACGGAACTGCCAAGAAGGTTATTTTGGCCACCTATTTCGTCGGCTGTTTCATTTTGATTGAAGTCTTCAAAGCAAACCTGTCGACCAAATTGACAGTGGACATTGATCGCAACATCAATAACTTCGATGATATCTTTAAAAACCCCAACATGCCGATTGTTTTTCAGAATAACTTCTATCTCCGCCTGGATTATTTTCGGGTATAATATAATGGGTTAAATATAGGTGAAGCCGATAGATAGGGGTGAGTCAGTCATAGTCAAGGATGTCAAGGTTCGAAATCTGTTATAATCAGTTAAGATTTACCCTTGGTCTCTTCTATTATTGTTATCTCTTGTTTTTTCTTCTAAAAAATCAGGGTTTGAAACCAAGAAAATAATTGAAACGCTACAAATATAGCCTGGCACTAAATTTTTAGTTCATTTTTAACTAACTAATTTACTGTTTCTACACTCTCATGGGTGTACCCTGTAACACCAGTTTGCAGAATAGCAACCGAGGCTCCAAAAAGACAGCGGCATAGTAAACTGGTAAAAAGCAGTGTTAATCTACAGTTTTGAACAATTATTAAACCCTACCAAATAAGTACAAGTAGATTATCATACCCTAACCTTATCACACCTAACCTAATTTTTACCATGCTTTTATTGCTTTGAGGTTCAAATATCGAAACCAAACCACACCTGCCCTAATACTATTTAGGTTCAAGATATACGAGTTCGATTTATATAAAGACTACGTATAATGGATTTCCAACTCGTACCTACCACAAGGCATTCTATCTGGCGCGCGTTACGGAGAAAGCAATTTTATTCCTCTTTCCCACTACCCGGCCCTCTAAATTGGGACGGAAGTTAGTTTTTTTCTCACTGCGCATGCGCGAAATTTCATACGTCTTCTGGACGTTACGCTATTTTGGGCTTCTGGCCAGTGTAAATTTTGTGTTAATTGGCGGCCGGATCACGTTTTTGGAGCAGATGCCGTATGTACCGTGCACTACTTCCCTTTTTCCACGCAACCCAAATTCTCTGGACTCAAATTGGCCTAGCTCCAGGGCGTCAGATCCGCGGGTGTCGCACATATTTGGTGGCTGCGATTTTGGGCAAGTTGGAAATCCAAAATACGTATTATTTATATGAATTCATGATGGAAGCCCTGCCATTTAGGAGACTAGACGTTTCGCGTAACCTTAGCCGATCGCCGCGTACATCTTAACCCTAACGATGATAATGGAGTCAATATTGCTTTCTGTGAATTGCAAACGCGCTCCAGATGTTGCTAACACGTTTCTAAGGACCTAAGTCAAAATTTTAAACTCCTTATAAGAAGAATCGGAATTTATTTCTGGAATTAGAGTATTTAATATGAGAAAAAAAGTGTTTTTGTACGGAAATATAGGACTAAAACTGCTCATATGTAATTCTACAGGGCCGCGCGCTAGGCCCTTTAAGATATAACTAAATACCCTTCTGTAATGTTAAAGAAAAAATCACATATCTTAATAAATTTACTACTTTGACTAAAATATGTAGAAAAATCTCTAAAAAACAAATTGGATTTTATTTTGAAAAGAGCAACTTAATGAAAATGAAATAAATAAAGAATTCTGAGCTAGCGAAGCGAGCTCCGCAATTTCGGTTTCTACTCAAATGTGATCTCAATGTATGACAAAATTTTGAGAAATTTGACGCTAAACTATACAGAAACTACGACTATGTGAAAAAATATAGTATAATATAGGACCTTTCATGAAATTATAGAATAATATAGGACCTTTCGTGAAATTATAGAGTAATATAGGACCTTTCATGAAAATATCGGGTATTATCGGACCTTCAAGTAATTATAGAACTTTATAGTACAGGTTCAAAAATATTGGATTTTATTAAAAAAATAAATGAAAGCCGGGCAATGTGGTTCTAGCGAACTGAAGATACACAATAGAGAATTTCCTTCAGGGGAAAGGAAAAATTCGAAAGGAAATAAAACTAAAAGGATTTCTTTTGTTCATCTTGAGTTCGCTAGAACCACATTGCGCGGCTTTTAGTTAGCGAGAACCCTTCCAACTTTTGACCCAGCGGGGAATCGAAAATCGGCACGGTCGCTTCATTTGTTAATCTCGTTGCTGTTTTCAGTTCGCTCGAACCCTTTTCGATGGAAGTCAACCCTTAAAAAAGGTTTTGTTGGGGCCCAGTACCAAGCAACTCACAATGGCTCTACATTAAACGCGGCTATCAAGAGGGGGCTGAGCCAACTCTGATTTTTTCACAGGGGTGCCACCACTGGCCCCACATGATCGGCACCCCTGATCTGATCTAATACTATTGGGATCGAGATTTAAAACATAACCTGACCTAACACTGTATGTGAGCTTTGCACTATTATCCGTTGATCGTCTTGAACATAATTTTTAGATAATGAAATAGCAGAAATAACTTTCTATGTGATTTAATCATAATGCCCGCAGTTGCTTATTTACCTTCCCCTTCTTAATATTATTTCACGAAATTTTCTTTCTAATTAGGAGAACATTAATGACGTTGTGATAGAATACGAAAGACGGTTCAAAAAATTCAACCGACGAGCTAGAGACAACGACGCCACTTTCAATCGAGGGAACGCCGTCTACTTTGGCAGCGTTCACCATTTGGAATACTTTTGTCTTCATTCCTATGGACCACAAAAACCCTTGCATTACAGTACAGGTAGTTTCTTTTCATACTTCTCCGCTTTCCCAGCGTCCAAGGTGGTTTCGAATACAGTGAAAGAAATGATCAATCGAAGGTAAGAGACAATGTCATTGGTAAATTTAGTTGCTGAGGTATTCATTACTCGACAGAATTTTGAACTTTTGGGAGACTGGACATCAAATCAAAGCCAACTTTATGTTGAACAAGAAGGCCTGCTCAAAATACCTGCAGACAAAGCAGGGTTTAACGTTTTCGAAGATAACTCTTGGTGATGTTGGCGCCATACTTCTCGTTTACATTTCGTCAATGATTTTATCGTTTTTGGTAATGCTCGGCGAGTTACGACACTCTCTCAACAATAGACATTTTGAACGAAGAGTATAAGCTCTTGAACTGATGATCTATATCGCACTCTTATATCTCACTGAAAGTATACAGTTACTCTTTCAAGACTGTTGTGCAATTCCTTAAAGGGTGCGGACATATTTTAAAATAACACTTTCAAGAGTGTTGTATGACATTTAGTATAATCGTATAACACATTTAATATAGTCGTTTAAGACATTTAATATAGTCGTATAACATATTTAATATAGTCGTATAACACATTTAATATAGTCGTATAACACATTTAAGATAGTCGTATAACACTTTCAAGAGTGTCGCATAACACTTCTAAGAAAGAACTGATGAACTATTCGCTAGCGAAAACTACGTAGATGCCACCTATCCACACTGCGTGTAACTATATAGTGTTGATTAGAATAAATCAGTTGTCGCGAATTCGCCATTGCCTGCTTTCCTCGTTATTAATGCACTGAAACTATGGAATCTCAAGTAGCTAAGTGATCATGAAAAGAAGTGTGAAAAGGAAAATCTAGTGATTTTTCATCGATTCTGCTAATTATAAGACCAATCTACCAAGTGAAATGCATCCGTATGGTTTAAAATTACCAATTAGTTAAAAGATTTCTTGGGTAATTTTAAATAAGTAGCTCCGACTAATTTCGTAACTCCCTGTCTTCCTTTTAACAAAATTCTTGTGGGACGCTCCATGTCTTGAGCCACGATTGTGACAATTTGTATCAAACCTTTCGATAAATTACTTTGGACACGGAGCGTGCCACGAAATTTTTGTAAATTAAAAGGCACAGCCTTGCGTGATTGGTCGGAGGTACTTATTTAAAATCTTTATCTATATAAATCAAAGTCCTGACTGTTCAAACCGCTTGCCCCAGAAGGCTGAAAATTTTCAGGAACGTTTTTCATAAGTAGTAGGCGCGTATTTAGAAAGACTTTTCCAATTCGCCGCCATCTTAATAAATGACACCCAGAAATGTAAAAAATCTTCTCTATGCAACAAAGTCCGCGTGTTTCAAAGGATTTCGCAAATTTTTAGTACACTGGCTTCCTTTAACGTATAGGCGGGCTGAATGGTCTTTTGGAATCGATTTGTTGCCATCTTTTTAAATGACGGTCTAAAACTTACAAACCCTTCTTTATGGAATAAGTTCCGCATGAAAAGTACTAAAAAATGTCCCGACGGGCTGACGGGCAACGCCGAGTGCCTTCGCTCCTAGGGTGCTACAAAATTATTATTCATGAGTAAAATCCACCCATTCTTTATATCATTTTGATGGAAGTTCTTTTTACACGCGAGCGACGCCGCAGATAACAGCTAGTTATCCATAAAATTTGAAACTAATTGTAATTCTGTGTTATATTTTGGATGTTTCACTATGCAGATTCGTCTAATAATTAGTAGAAGAATCGATTAAAAATCACTTGATTTTTAATCGAATGATAACTCCGACTTTTGTTCTGTTGGTGAGACATAGTCATTATATACACTGACATAGGACCACTATCCATATGCACCACTATCCATATGCACCATTATCCATATGCACCATTATCCATATGCACCACTATCCATATGCACCATTATCCATATGCACCACTATCCATAAGCACCATAAGGGATGCCACGTGTGATAAGATATTTTAGATTGTACAAAAGTTAGTTGCCTCTATAGATCCGATGTGGGTAGGTGCTTTCGATATTGGTCCCGGAGTTAGTATAACTAATATAAGATAATTGTATTAAAGCTTTAACTTGTTTCTTAACTAAATAAATTAACTTGAATAAAAACGAATCTCCACTAAATATCAACCTTATACATTAACATGGTAGCAGAGCGTGGTTGGTTAGGAAGCGTGATGACGAAGGCTTAGACGGAGATATTTACTATGGCGGACAATTATCATCTTGGAGGCACGGTTTCGTTTCGGAAACTAACGGACGATAACTTAAAATTATGGAAAATAGACGCGAAGATGATGTTATTGGACTGTGGATTATGGGGTATCGTAGCCGATACAGAAGTGGCACCCGCGGCAACAGAACCAGCTGATGTAAGGGAGCGATATGCTTGTAGGCTGGAACGGGCCTTTGCGAAAGTGACTCTTGCTATGGATGATGAACACAAAAAACATAGAAGATGAGACGTCGGCTAAGGCAATTTGGGATAGTCTTAATGACCTGTATCATCCCAAATCCTTGGCTAGGATAGCTAAACTACGATCTCAATTTATTTCAATTAAGTACACACCCCCGGAGACGATGGCAGCATATCTTGCTAGGGTAAAGGCAGTTGCTAACCAAATATCACTGGCTGGGAAACCATTGGATGATGATGACGTTGCATTCCAAATGATAAATGATCTACCACCAGAATATGGCACTATTGTTAGTGGATTATATAATCTTGGGAAAACCGGCTTCACTACTACGAAAGTCAAGGAAACACTCTTAGCAGAATATGATCGACAAAAGCATATGACATCAACGAATGAGACGCAACTAACAACGGCCATGGTAGCTTATAGAGGGAATAAGCTGAAGAATTATACGAAATCTTCACCCGCAATAATGGATCAGAAGAATCGCTGTCACAAATGCCACAAGATCGGTCACTTCGCCTGAGATTGCCGTATAACAGATAGATGTCACAACTGCAACATGATAGGCCATTGGACACGGGACTGTCGCAAAGCTCGCCACCCTAATCAACAGAGACAAGGGAGATATTCAAGAGATTCAATGACATCACATCATGCTATATTATCCAGTAGCCAGGACGTTACACTGTTAAAAAAACTGTTCAATCTTGGACAAAATCATGTTCAGAGTAGTGACTCTGAGACAGCACAGACTTTCAACCAAATCTGCACAGATTAAATCATGTGCTAATGTGCACATTAATTTGATTGTGCGAAGTTACACAGAAGCACGGCCAGCTTTAAGCGCACAACCGACCATCGTTGAACGGTCTACCGACAATAGACGACAGGAAAATCAACCATCTTTGAATGGACATTCGACCATCAACGGCAGGCTCATCGACCACTTTAGACTGGAAATCCGATCATATTTGAACGGAATATAGACCATATTTGTACAGAATATCGATCATCTTGGATCGGACAACCGACCATCGACGGCTTATACTTCGAATATCTTCAATTGGAAAACCGACAATTTTTGCATGGAATATCGACGATGGCCACGTTTATACCACTCCCCACCTCCATGAAGGATATATAGCAAAGCAGACAACATTTTAAACCAATTATTATACTCCTTAAACAGAAATAAATCAGACAATAGTACATTTTGGTGAAATTTTGCTTTATGCATTGGTGAAGGCTTAAACGTCTATTTCTTTACTTGCACAGTCTTCATGGTGCACATAAAGAAAATGACTAATATTGCTTAATGTGTATTTAACTTTCGGTTCACTCTGAACCGTTAGGACCTCCTCAGAGAGGACGCGAACCCACGCCTATTTTGGCTTCGTTATTCGGTGCATTCAATAAAACCGATCAGGAAAAACTAAAATTAAGAAGTATTTACCATTGTCTCTTGGCAAGTTAAAATCTATGTTTAAACTTTATATAAATGTAGTAGAAGTAAATTAAAACGTAAACGCTCCAATTCAAATATTAATATCAAAAGTTTTCCTTGGAATATCAAAATGAATTAGAACTTTATAGCTACAAAACCACTAGAAGAATCGTAATGCCGAAACACATTTACAATATTTTCATTTAATATTTTGCAAAACGAATATTTTACGGTTTTGAAAGAGTTCTTTTCATACCAGCACAAGGTAAAAACAAGAAGGGAGTATGAACTAAGGAGTAGAATCTAAAAGCTTATTAAGAAATATGAAATGTTATTGCTTTGGCCTTTGCTTCGCACCTCAACAGTTCTTTGAATAAGTTCTAAGTGTATCACACTGTAGCTTTCGTTGTTGCAAACCAACTTTCAACACACTCTCGACCTTAAATGAATAGTCAAAACAAAATTGAATTGTTTAAAATAACAACATTTTAGGTGGCACGATAATGGAGTAATTTCGAATCCCTGCCTTTGGCTTATGGTTGGTTGTGATACTACTCTGTTGAATAGGAAACCGCTTTGTTTTATCATTCGATAGTTTGATAAACAATACTAAGCGGGTGGCGACATACTGTATATTGGATTTTAATTTGCAGGTAAAAAGTCTCCGAATTGGCCGATGACATTTTTGCCAAATATATAATGAATTTTAGTTTTGAACTAAATATATTTTAACTAATTTACTTGAGAAGAAATATTTTGGTTTGTAGACTTTTTGCGATTTAATATCACATGAATGGTAGAGAAAGCAAAAACCTACACTCTAAGAAATATTTGTTCCAACCTGAACAAATAATTGCGGAAAGCCTCAACACACTGGGAGCACACTTTTGGGTTCAGTTTTGAACAGTAAATACAGGTACCAAAATTGAACACCAAAACGCTGTGCTACGTTGAGCACTTTCATGCTCATTGTTGAACACTGTGTGTGGTAGGATTTCTTCTTGGGAATGAAAAATTGAACAGTATAGTTGACAATTTGGCACACATAATCTGCCAATTTTGCATGGTATAAATGACAATTTGGAAAGCTTATAGTGGCAGTTTTGAATAGTTCAGCGAACCATTTTATCTCTTATAATTCCAACCTTCGATATTAATGTTCATTCATTTCCAATGTAGCGAATTCCCAATCAAAGAAAAACAAAATGGGGAGATTCCACTAGATCGTACTCCCACTTCTTGAACGGTTAACGAAAAGTAGTAATTACCCTCCTGGGACTGCACTTGACGAATGTGGTTATTGTCTGTTTCCTCCGTTAAAAATGGACTAGCAAATAATTACATTTTCAATTTAAAGTCTTATATAAATATAACGGAAGGGTGAAATACGCAATAATCCTTGACATTTCCTTTCAAATTATTTTAAAATGATGTTTGTAAAGACCAATTTATATTAAATTTAGGATAAATAATCATTTTACAGTAAATTGTTGAGATATTATCGGATACTATTGGATTTTTAATATGGTTTTGTTAGTAAACCTCATAACATTTTAGGCAAACTGTCAGGATTGAACACCTTCCATGTTATCTTTGATGATTCTGCACACCTTTTGCGATTGAACGCCGAATATTTCCAAACTGTTCAAGAATGAACATTTGCTTTCAAGTTTGAATACCCATTGAATGCTTTTTCTTAGAGTGTACCACAATCTGTGCAATCTCAAAGCACACTTGGCTTTTATTTCCTGGCCCAAATATGTCAGTAGTGTGCAAACTTGGTGTGTTAATTTATGATTTGTGCTACTTGGGTCAAAAGCGTTCAAACTTGGTATGCCATTTTGGGTATGTGCAAATTTGGTAAAATTCGTACAAACTTGACAGACAATTTTTGGATATGGTCACCTTTGGTCGAAAAAGCCCAAACTTGGATGAGTTCTGGTCGGTTTTTTCTAACAGTTTTCTCTTTATTTTGAATATAAACTTGAAGACTCGTCTGCAAAGTAAATCGGTTCTGTTATGCCTTTTTTATTACATAAAGGTGAGACAGTTATAATACTTCTTTCCGTTTTACCCACTTCCGTAAAAATGAGAATACCCAATGTATTCAGTTTCAGATAAACTCGCGCATTTATCTGGTGCAGCATTCCCCATGACTTCATTTTCACCGATCTGGGTTTCGGATACAATAATACATTTATCTTGTGTAGCATTTTCAAGAGCTCTATTTTCATAGATCTGGGTAGATAGTAATATTTTACGTTTTTCCATGTATTGCCGTTTCATTTCTTTGGCTTTATCTTTAGCTTCAATCGTATCATACGTTTGTTCATTTGTAATAAATCTAGTGGCAAGCGAAATTAATGTTTCGTTATAAGCTAAGTTATTGAAATACAATGGATCTAACACTATTTGTGTTTCGGCCCCAACTCTTTCAGACAAAATGTCGTAAAATGTCGTAAAATGCAACAGCAACCGTAGAAATATTATTGTTTTGATTTGGAACGAATATTCTAGAATTGCGCCACTTTCTCATTATCGCGACATTAGCAAGCACGCTGGTCCGTGCATATCCAAAGTCTCTTGGACATTCAGTTTCAGCAACCATGAAGTGAAGGTTGATTCTGCAACACTATCTACGTCGTATAACAGAAATTTAGAATTGGAATTTTGTTCCTTCAATATTGTAAAATTTGTCTTTTCGTCGGTCGCTTTCCCGAATTCATGTTTATTCTTAATCAAAGTTACCGCTTCTTTGTCCATAATTTCAAACAACTCTCTTTCCAAACCTTGCCTTTTATATCTATCTTTATTTGAATTATATTCACATTTCTTATCGAGATATTTAGAGACAATTGAAATCAAAACATCGTTATGCGCTAATTTTATAACGTGGTTAGATTCCAATAATACATTGGTTTTTGAATGAAATAGTGGAATTAAAAACTCGAATATCAATAGCATAATTTCAACAATTTTTGAATCAACGCCAACGACTGTATTAATAGGGCTATCAGATTTAAAATGACTTTGTTTCATAAGAACTTCAGTATCGTAAATACCCCATCCAAATGCTTCTAGGAATAGTTTCACGTCCAATTCTTCCAAAAACATTTCAAACAGCTGTACAAAGAATTTATCTAATAAGGGCACTTTATATTCCAGTGAAACTCTAAATCTTGATCCTTCAGATTCTAGCATTGGCCTCTTATTTAAGATTTCACAATCCATATCTATTATAATGGTATCAGATGGCTGGGAAAGTGTTTCTTCAGTAGCCTGTTTATTAGCTTTCATATAAATTTCGCGCAAAAGTTTATCACTGATTATACGTTTTTTTTTCGATTCTTTCGACATCAATTCATGCTTTATTTCAGAAGCTCTATGGTTAATGTCATATTCGCGAAGTGGAGCTCCTGCCTTTTTACGGTGTGCATAAGGTGTCTTTAAAACATTCCAAGTATCGTTTTCACATGATTCTTTATTTTCAGGGATAACTGCGCTCGAATCGGATTTTTTCAATGAACCATAATTTTTTCCAATATTTTGTATGAATTTGCCGTTTTCGTGGCTAGTGGTCGTTTGTTCCGTACCAATCTCATTGTCAGTATGTGAAGTTGCCTTATGAATCACATGACTATTTCGATGAACCGTGCCCATATTCTCTATGGGTCGGACAGTTGTCGGGTCTGTGTTCGTTTTTTCCTTACCACGCCCATTGGCAGTGTTTTTGACGGTTGGCTTGACCAATCCGTCGTAGTCCTGTTGAACCATACCCATATTTTCTATGGGTTGGACAGTTGTCGGGTCTGTGGTCGTTTGTTCCGTACCACGCCCATTACCAGTCTTTACGACTGTTGGCTTGACCATTCCTTCGTAGTTCTGATGAACCATACCCATATTTTCTATGGGTTGGACAGTTGTCGGGTCTGTGGTCGTTTGTTTCGTACCACGCCCATTGGCAGTGCTTTGGACGGTTTGCTTGACCATTCCGTCGTAGTTCTGATGAACCATACCCATATTTTCTATGGGTTGGACAGTTGTCGGGTCTGTGGTCGTTTGTTCCGTACCACGCCCATTACCAGTCTTTACGACTGTTGGCTTGACCATTCCTTCGTAGTTCTGATGAATCATACCCATATTTTCTATGGGTTGGACATTTGTCGGGTCTGTAGTCGGTAGTTCCGTACCACGCCCATTACCAGTCTTTACGACTGTTGGCTTGACGATTACGTCGTAATTATGATGAGCCATACCCATATTTTCTATGGGTTGGACGTTTGAGGGATAAGTGATCGGTTCTTTCGTACCACTCCCATTTTGAAAGTTCAAGACGGTTGGCTTAGCCATTCCGTCATACTTTTGGTCCTCCATTCTATTAGTTGATGAAATAGCGGAAAACCTGTTACAAAAATACAAAATAATACTTAAATGTAGAAGTACCAATTCTATCGAAAAACCATTCCTGTATTTTGCTCAAATTTGAAAAAAATATACATAGGCCAAACCAGACGTATATAATACTTCTCTTCGAGAGAAGTGTACCACAAAGCGGAGCAATTGTAACGTCATTCGAGGTATTCCAAGAGTCAAATATCGACCACAATGATCATTCTCGTAATGCACTGCCAAAGGCTGGCTGTTCTTTAGGCGGGTTATACTCCCCAACTTCCTGTTTAAATAAATAAAAAAGATGGCTGCCTTCGAATCGTACTCGTAGTAGCTCGTAGAATTAATTTAGATGCAGTTTGAAGATTTTATATTTAATTCTATGCGACTAATGTTTTTCAGAACTATATGTTTCAACCTTCTATAGTTTAATTTATTTGTTTTAACATCACCGAAGCGAGAGAAACGTAAGTATTTTGAATAACAATTGTTTTTCATGATAATCGACCAAGGCTTAGGATTGTTTTCCTTGCGGTTTCGCGTTATTAAATACATATTTTGCATTTTTAATTAAGGGGAATCATTCTTAAATGCATAGTTCCATTGTTAATTTAATTAAAATTGAAAAAAACTACATAATTTCAGATTTTTCTTAACTACGGAGCACTGAAAGCCGTTGCTTATTGCAGTTTCAACGAACATCAAGAAGATTAGGAGTTAATCATTACACCCCCCCCCGCCTTAATCAAGTCAAATTAACTCAAATAACGGTAAATAAACGTCATAGTAATTGAAACTAATCTCATTTTTATCTGAAACTCCCGTCAGAACATACTAACCTTGCATGTTTTTTTTAGGCTAAAAGATCTTCATCCCGTTCCGTTTCCACTGAAAATTTGTAAATAATTGTTATTAATTGGAGCATATCGGTAGCGGCAATATGTAACATGATTGATAGCCACCATTGTCATTATGACTTGATGATAAGGGGTGGGGCGAGAGCCTTTCGCCGCAAAAACGTCTCTCAATGGCGTAGGCTGTCTATTTAGCGCAAGTAGACATGGTAGTTTCCCATTTGATGATAGACAAAGCCCCGCCCATACCTTACCTTTTGTAATTGTAAATAGACCATGCCCCGCCCTTACCTTACCTTTTGTAGTTGTAAATAGACCATGCCCCGCCCTTACCTTACCTTTTGTAGTTGTAAATAGACCATGCCCCGCCCTTACCTTACCTTTTGTAGTTGTAAATAGACCATGCCCCGCCCTTACCTTACCTTTTGTAGTTGTAAATAGACCACGCCCCGGCCATACATTACCTTTTGTAGTTGTAAATAGACGAAGCCCCGCCCATACCTTACCTTTTGTAGCTGTAAATAGACCACGCCCCGCCCATACCGTCTGTAGTTTTAAATGCTCCACGCCCCCATGACTTCAACCCTCTTTAATTGGAAATGATGAAGCGCAATTAGTACTATCGTGGGCTTTAGCTATTTAGTTCAAGGATGCACGGGAGGTTCTTATTTTCTGTTAGACGATGAAGCCCCGCCCATAGCTTCTGTAGTTAGTACTAGACCACGCCCCTAGATTTCGAGCCACTTTAATTGGAAACGATGAAGCGTTGTTAACGATTATTGTTTAAAAGTTCCCTATTTCCCTCTTAAAGGGACACGAAATTTGAGTATGACACAGTCAATTAGAATAACGTCACAGACTTTTGCGAAATCATTATACTCATTTAATTCCAATTCTTGCTCTATAGACTAAAATTGCAACCTCAAATTTTCAGAAAAGTGGCCAACTTATTGCGTTTCTCATCATTGGTATATTGCAAAAGAGAGCCGAGTGTAGTTGAAGGAACACTCTAGACGAAGCTGAAAACTCTTTGAAAGGAGGTAACGCGGTCGAAAAGGTTGGTATTTAAAGGGACACGAAATAGAATAAGAATTAATGTTCAAATGTTGGAAATTAATTGGAACCAAAAAGAAGCAAATCATATTTTATTTCCTGCAGTTTCTTTTGCAAAGAAGGCTTCACCGGTGAATAAGAATTCTTTGGAATATGTCAAAGGCACCACGTGACTCCATGATACAAAGACTACCCAAGGAGTGAGATGGACAACAAAGTCCTTGTTATTCACGAGATTGCAGCGCCGATTCTCCGAAGTATTAGTTTTTCGAAATAAAACTAACCAAGCTTCTTTGAACCAAGACTTTCTTTCGTCACGTCCTTATCATTATTTTCAACTCGCTGATGTCTTCTTTTCAGACCATTTAATACAACTACGGTGAGGTTTTTATTATTTTTAAAGTGTACATAATAGCTTAACCGTTAATTTGAATAATCTTAAATTGTTTTAGGTTTCCTTTTACAAAGGGTTTCACCGCAACACAATCCCAACCAGAAAATCCAGTTTTTCCCACTAATCTTGTGATTGATAAAAATTTATGGAACATTAATCGTTATTTTTAATTCTGTTTGTTTCAACCCCTTATGAGCCTGATTAAATGAATTTATTATAAGATTAAAATTAAAGAAATTTTAAAATAGTAGAAATTTTCCGTTTTCTTGCAAAATAATGAATCTAGAGTTTTCAATAAAATATTTAGAGTGAAAAGAGAACGCTGTAATTGTTTCGAGGTAATAAAAATCTTTATTTTCTATTTAATTACAGGATTTGCTTCAATTAAAAATGAGAAATCAACATTAGCGACTTGGGGGAATTAGGCAACGGAAAACGAGTCTGTGAATAGGAGACGTCTTCATGGGGGACATGGACGTCTCGTTGATTATATCTATCAAAATAGTTATTATGAGAGGCTAAAAAACCATTTCCGCACTAAATCAAGGTAGATTTCAAGTTTTAAAAGAGTTAAAACAGCCATAATTGCATCCTGAAGCAGTACAGTAAGCAGACGACAAGACAAGAACAGCTGAGCTAGCCCTAGCAGCGATGAAAAACTTATTTACAGCCCGCCTTAATTACAATCTGTAATCGCTGTCTGCAACGTCGCCTGCTAGCGTGGAGATTCCTGAAAAACACTTTAGTTTACTTATTTATCTATTTTAAATTAAACTGGATTTGCGAATTGAACTATTACACTCGCGCTAGTTAATTACTTACGTCTTTAATGTTTAATTTTTATATTACGTCAAATCAGACTTAGAAATAGCACACGTCCACTGGTCCAAAACCAAGCCTTGACTAGTTTTTTAATTCAAAAAGTGGGGGTTACTGGTCCTCGGGACCAGTTTATTAATTACAAATCTATAGGAGAACAAAGGCTGGGACCGCTCCGGAGACCGGTTTATTATTTAGGACAATAGGGGGGTCACTGGTCCCAAGGACTAGTTTAAAAATTATCCTTATTTCTAAGTCTGCGTCAAATATCTTCAAAATCATTTGCCGGTTACTGTTAGTCTGCAACGTCGTCTGCTAGCGTGGAGATTCCTTAAAGACACTTTAATATACTTGTTTATCTATTTAAAATTAAACTGGATTTGCCAATTAAACTAATTACACACGCGCTAGTTAATTCCTTGCGTATTTAATGTTTAATTTTTTTTATATTGCCTCAAATTTCAATAAAATCAATTGCCTGTTGAAAATAATTTTGATTTATTTACAGCCCGCCTTAATTACAATCTGTAATCGCAGTCTGCAACGTCGTCTGCTAGCGTGGAGATTCCTGAAAGACACTTAAATTTACTTGTTTACCTATCTTAAATTAAACTGGATTTGCCAATTAAACTAATTACACACGCGCTAGTTAATTCCTTGCGTATTTAATGTTTAATTTTTATATTACGTCAAATATCTTCTAAACATTTGCTTGTTAGTCTGCAACGTCGTCTGCTAGCGTGGAGATTCCTTAAAGACACTTTAATTTACTTGTTTACCTATCTTAAATTAAACTGGATTTGCCAATTAAACTAATTACACACGCGCTAGTTAATTCCTTGCGTATTTAATGTTTAATTTTTATATTACGTCAAATATCTTCAAAATCATTTGCCTGTTGAAAATCATTTTGATTTATTTACAGCCCTCTTAACTTCGGGGTTTAAAAATAAATTACGCGATGTCTGAATCGTCGTCTGCTAGGAAAGTGATTCCCGAAAAACGTTTAATTTTTTAATTAAGAAATTAAAGTTAAAATAAAAGAAATATTTCAGATTTCTAAAGTGAATTCGTTGATTATTAACAGATTTAGGTTTTATATTTCATCTATATTGTACAAAGGTTCTCAACGCCCTAAACCCTGTCTATCCAATAAGCGATAGACTGAATATTCTTTATAGAAGTGCACTAACTAAAGTTAATATATTTTGTCTTGTTTTTTACCTACTTTCTAATTGCAATTTTCCCCTTTAATTTACTGTAGCCGTTCATAGTATTTATGTTCAGACTATTTCGAGTGAAATATATTTAATTTATTTAGTGAAATAGCTCAACAAGCGCTTGTCTTATGATCCTGGGACTACTTCCATTGGATTCCTCTTAGGCTTTTTAAGACAGATTAGACTAAACAAATTTAATTTAATTGCTGTTTTAATGCTAAATATACGTTGAAAACATGAATGTTATACAAATCCCGCTTTAGTTTTGGACATTTAGTATAATAATTAATTAACGCTTAGTTGTAGAGGGGTGAAATTGGCTCCATTGGAACTGTGAGGTCCGATTCATCCAGATTTCATGTAATTCAATAACTATCGAAGCTAATTACTATGACAACAAAATAAAATAACCGTAAAGCTACATTATGAAAAGTTCTCCCAAAAATACTCTTCGATCGAGATTTTATTCCAGTGTTGTAGCCCTAGAGGTTTCATGCATTTGGAAAGTTAAGGTTTTTATGGATTTATTTTGCGTTTCTTTCTTAATTACGGCTCGTATTTAGGGTCATTTAACAAGAAAAAGATTTTTCCTGATTAAATTCAGGCTCAGGAATCCGAAAAAAATGGTTTTAATTGCGTACGGTTTTTTCACGTACTTTTTTTGCATAAACTCGCGTGTTACAGTTCAATAACTTGCTCCAATATACCCAAAAACACATCACTTTAATTAAGATAAAACTAATTAAAGTCATTAAAGAAGAAACACCATATCAGGCGTTCAAGGGGCTAACCAACACAAATCAAACTCCATTGTAAGATATAAAACATAACTAACATTATTCTACCTAAAAAATCGTTGTGAAAATTAATTAAACTAATTTTAGACAGCAAATAATGTGTTTGAATTTTCCATCATTTCGAGCATTGGCAGCGTATGTTATTTTCCAATAGATATTAATACTTCTTTGCCACAGCCATGCTACTACTCGCATTCTGTTAAAAAAAAAAGATATTTTTTCTCTTTCGAGAAATATTTTTGCCTCTGAAGGGTACTAAAGTATTCATCCTGGGAGTCCTAGGAAAGGAAGGAGGGAACTCCAGCAAGGAAAATCAGACCAGATTAGGAAAACTGCATAACCGGTGTGCAAAAGTAATAGCTTGGTCCCATAAATATGAATCAGCCACGGCTGCAAGAATTACGGCAAATGTAGAATATGGTTATTACCTAGATATTCTGACATTTATGTTTAAAGTAAAAAATAACATTGCTCCGAACTTCATTTTACATTGGTTCCCACACCACAATACAAACCAGATGAGGGGAAGCGTCCTCAATTTTTATAACGAGCCTTTTAACTCTAAATATCGAGCTAAAAGCGTAAAATTCAACTAGGGTTGGTTGTTGAACTGGAAAAAACCAGTTGGAAGTCGCAACGGGGGTACGGAGAAAGAAAGATATAATACTAACAAAATATTTTTTCTCTCCTTTGAAAATAGAGAACCATCTCATCTGAAAGGTATCTTCGGAACCAGAAATTCGATTAGCCTGAAACTTGAGCTGATACATTTAAATTAATGTGGAAAAGTTTAAAATTAATTGCTCTAAGTTTAGTATTTTTAGAAAATTATTTTCAAAAGATAAAGTTAAATAAATTAGTTTTAGCTCTGGAAATTAGATCTCTCCTTTAACGTCAATTTCTTGTCTGGCTGGCTTCAAACTTGCCCTTTAATAACTTACGAGGCTGTTAATTAGTGAACGGTAAGTAATAAAGGATAGAACAAATTGAAAATTAATTTGTCCCTTAAAATTATTTGTATTTTATGAAATAAATGGTGTTTAATCGAGTCAAATGCGTCTTCTTCGGTGTGATTTATGTGATTTTAAGTATTTGGAATTGATTTGAATTATAATGGCTGGGACTAAACGAGGATTTGATGGATTTGCTAGTGATTTTAATAATAATTTGATTGAATTGATGATTTCTTGATTTGCCTGCTTTGTATAGTAATTTCACTGGTTTTTATAGTGATTTGAATGATTTACTATCTATTTCACTGATATGTGCCGCGAGTTGAACGATTTGATTGATTTCATAGCGATTTAAGTGATTTGCTAGATTCGGGAAGTGATTCGTGTGATATCAGAAGTAAATAGCAGGTGATATGAATAATTTGAAAACCCCTCGTCCCAAATCGGACAGACAAACTTCGCTTCGGTTTTCTCGCGGTGGTACGACTTGTTTTACGGAGGGTCTCGCGATTATTGACCTCAGTTTTTTCAACACTGCTTATCCCTCCCGTTACCGCTGTCTGCCCCCCTCTTTTTACGCAAACTTTAAGAACACAGACGTACGATACCAACTCAACTTAAAAGTGAACGCGTTAGCCTCTCTTATTCCTCCCTGCGCTTGCTGGCGCTATCTGCTTAGTCGCGTCCTAGACTAGAGAGGAAAAAGTTGGAAAAATAATCTTTTTTTTACTTCGTCCAGCGGTAGTGGCAGCGCCGTGACTTACTAGCGTTAACCTTACAGCAAAGTAAAACTGGGTGCCATTACTCGAAAACGAAATCGAACGAAATTCGTTATTTGGGCTTAAAAAATCATTTTAATTAATTTTAACCGCAATTTTTTTACTGATTACCGTTAGTTACGAAGTCCAGCGTAGGATAGGGTTCATTTCGAGACATTTTGAACCTTAGAAGGGCGGATAAGGAGGGTTTTTCTCGTTTTATGGCTGTAATTAGGCCTATATTAATTATTCCGATATCGAGTTCGGGGTAGTTTTAGCCGACGAATCGATTGGTGATACGCGAATTGGCCTACAATGAACGAGGTGGCCAAAAACGTGGCTGTACAGTTCTGAAACCATTTTTTTCCGATTCCTCGCCTTAAAGTTAATCAGGAAATATATTTTCCTTGTTAATATACCTTAATTAGACGCCTTAATTAAGGGAAAAACCAATTTTTAAAACTCCAAATTTAAGCCTATGCAAACGCATCAGAAGTCTATGGATGACAGACTCGGTTGAAACGCTAGGTGAGAGAGAATTTTTCGCAATTTCAATTTTCGGTTATTTTTAATTTCCCATCGAAATTAACTTAATTAATTAAATTAAATACACTTAATCTGAATGATTAAAACCTCCTGATTCCGATGGTGCTAATCGCGTCTCTCTACGACTAAGCGTTAATTAACTACGCCATTAAACGTCTCGAAACGCAGCCGGTTTTTTCAGTTTTTTTCTTTCCAACGTCTTTTTGCCTTTCTAATTAACATTACTTTAATCTTAATTAACCGATTCTGACGTAGAAAACTGTGAGGAATCGAATGAAAGTGGTCCAAATATCGTGCGACTAGCGGTTCATTCGTTATTGCGCTAATTAAGGCCATGTCCGTTTTTGGTTTCAACCTAACTGTGTTGCGACTATAAACGCTATAGCCTAAGGTCTGGCAGTAGATCCTTGGTATCGAGTTACGTTGATATTCGTTAAATAGAGTTTAAACCTTAATTATCTTGATTTTTAACGGAATATTTTTATCGCGTATTGTCACGTGACCCGTTTAGAGTGTCATATTGAAAAATCAGATTAATGGCGTTAGAAACGAGGTTTAAAACTGATTATTAATGTTCCTGATTTAAATTCCGCCGATTTCGATGAAACTGATTGCGATTATTTACTCATTTCGACTGATTTATCCATTTACAGCCTCTTTGTGCTGTTGCCGCCATTTTTCAAAATGGCGGGAAACTAGTGAGTGAGATAGGGCCTAAACTACTAACCCGATCTGTACGGGGTTACTCGAGTTGAATTCAGCATCAAAATATCTACAAAATGACGTAGAGAAAGTTTAAAAATTGTTTATAGAATTTGCATAATTTAACTTTTAATGTTACAAGTTCGGAGGTCAATATTTCAAAACATATCAGATGTACGAACTCAAAACCAACATTTTCGGATTTCTCGACCTCTGTTTAGTTAATGCAATCAAATTTGAGCCATAATGTAAGTTTAATTAGGGTTTAAAATAGAAAATAAAAAAATTACAGAAATCTCAAATTCAAAAATACCGCCACAAGTATAGCTTGAGCGAGAATGGAAAACTTCATCACCGGAATCGCCTTCATTGTATCGTAACTGTCGTCGTGACGTGGTAACCTATAAAAACTAAAAACATTTATTAGTTAAAATGTCCAGTGACACCCCTTTAGTTTTAAAAAGCATTATTGGACATTAAAAATTAATTAATACGACGCTTTATGCTCTGTGCTTATTTCCGGTCTTATCCGCGGCCGAGCTGCCTGCCTGGCAGCCTGTCGTACGCTGTGGTATTAAGGTCATGTTCCTTACGTGTTTGCGCTTGTATTTAGTTTAATTTAACCAAGTTCTCGCGTTAATTGCAATTAAAAATGGTTAAGAAGTGTACAAACCACGATTCCGTGAAAGAAACTCTCGTGTTTTATTCAGATCTATAGACCAAAGGTAATCGAAAAAGCAATGATTAAGGAAAAGAAGGACCAAGGTTTAAGCAATGACAGTAGGGCCAAGGCTTAGTTAGAACGGAAGATAGGCCTATTTAAGTGTAATTAAGACATTTTAATTTAATATTAGGGGCAACCCGCTGCTATAATGGATGTAAACAACCCCTCGGAAGTGCTTGGGGCGTCGTGTTATGCGAGTAGAAGCTGTTATCTTCAGTCAAACTCGAGAGACATGCGTGGCGAGTTGGCACTTGGCAAGGAGCTGTACAGCTTTCTCTGCTGAAAGATAACTTGGTGGGGGCTCACGCAGTTTTAAGAAACTCGAGAAACTGTTCGCTTAATGCCTGGTAAGTACCTCTTTAATTAATTATGGTGTCCAATTATTATAGCATTAAAATTGAACTAACTCCAAATGGTTTACGTTAGGCTTAGGTTTTATGGCTCGTAACTCTTGTTCTACAAGAGATACGGGGATGCCCTTTGAGTCCAATTTGTCCCCATCTAAGCGTACTATAAACTTAAGGCTAGAGACAAACAGGGGCCGAGTAATTAAGCAAAAAACGTGAGCAATAGAAATAGCGTTAGATTATACTTTGCAGGCTCGTAACTCTGTTTCTATCCTATAGTCCAACGGGGCAGTCTAAGAAGGCCAGTTTCAAAACTACTCACCAAGGGAAAGTCTATGAAGTTTCAAAAATACTCGCGGATGAAAGTCTATGAAAACTCATTCAAATTTGTATTTTTTTAATAAAATTGAAGGAAAACTCGGTGAAATTTTTTAATTCGGTTCTGAAAGCATTTTTTTCCTATTCCTCGACTTAACATTTATCAGGTAATATATTTTCCTTGTTAATATACCGTAATTAGACGCCTTAATTAAGGAAAATGCTCAACTTGGGGTTAGACTGTTACTTATAATTTTCACACTAAACTTTGCAGGTTCGTAACTCTGATATTTTTTCTCTTTCGAGAAATATTTTTGCCTCTGAAGGGTAGTAAAGTATTCATCCTGGGAGTCCTAGGAAAGGAAGGAGGGAATTATAAACCTAATGTGTTTACTGTCAACTAGGGTTGGTTGTTGAACTGGAAAAAACCAGTTGGAAGTCGCAACGGGGGTACGGAGAAAGAAAAATATACATATATCTTTTTTTTTAACAGAATGCGAGTAGTAGCATGGCTGTGGCAAAGAAGTATTAATATCTATTGGAAAATAACATACGCTGCCAATGCTCGAAATGATGGAAAATTCAAACACATTATTTGCTGTCTAAAATTAGTTTAATTAATTTTCACAACGATTTTTTAGGTAGAATAATGTTAGTTATGTTTTATATCTTACAATGGAGTTTGATTTGTGTTGGTTAGCCCCTTGAACGCCTGATATGGTGTTTCTTCTTTAATGACTTTAATTAGTTTTATCTTAATTAAAGTGATGTGTTTTTGGGTATATTGGATCAAGTTATTGAACTGTAACACGCGAGTTTATGCAAAAAAAGTACGTGAAAAAACCGTACGCAATTAAAACCATTTTTTTCGGATTCCTGAGCCTGAATTTAATCAGGAAAAATCTTTTTCTTGTTAAATGACCCTAAATACGAGCCGTAATTAAGAAAGAAACGCAAAATAAATCCATAAAAACCTTAACTTTCCAAATGCATGAAACCTCTAGGGCTACAACACTGGAATAAAATCT
Organism: Phalangium opilio; assembly: GCF_054372755.1. NCBI lineage: Eukaryota > Metazoa > Arthropoda > Arachnida > Opiliones > Phalangiidae > Phalangium > Phalangium opilio. The sequence goes on from NW_028324167.1 coordinate 5,270,468, forward strand.
CGATCGAAGAGTATTTTTGGGAGAACTTTTCATAATGTAGCTTTACGGTTATTTTATTTTGTTGTCATAGTAATTAGCTTCGATAGTTATTGAATTACATGAAATCTGGATGAATCGGACCTCACAGTTCCAATGGAGCCAATTTCACCCCTCTACAACTAAGCGTTAATTAATTATTATACTAAATGTCCAAAACTAAAGCGGGATTTGTATAACATTCATGTTTTCAACGTATATTTAGCATTAAAACAGCAATTAAATTAAATTTGTTTAGTCTAATCTGTCTTAAAAAGCCTAAGAGGAATCCAATGGAAGTAGTCCCAGGATCATAAGACAAGCGCTTGTTGAGCTATTTCACTAAATAAATTAAATATATTTCACTCGAAATAGTCTGAACATAAATACTATGAACGGCTACAGTAAATTAAAGGGGAAAATTGCAATTAGAAAGTAGGTAAAAAACAAGACAAAATATATTAACTTTAGTTAGTGCACTTCTATAAAGAATATTCAGTCTATCGCTTATTGGATAGACAGGGTTTAGGGCGTTGAGAACCTTTGTACAATATAGATGAAATATAAAACCTAAATCTGTTAATAATCAACGAATTCACTTTAGAAATCTGAAATATTTCTTTTATTTTAACTTTAATTTCTTAATTAAAAAATTAAACGTTTTTCGGGAATCACTTTCCTAGCAGACGACGATTCAGACATCGCGTAATTTATTTTTAAACCCCGAAGTTAAGAGGGCTGTAAATAAATCAAAATGATTTTCAACAGGCAAATGATTTTGAAGATATTTGACGTAATATAAAAATTAAACATTAAATACGCAAGGAATTAACTAGCGCGTGTGTAATTAGTTTAATTGGCAAATCCAGTTTAATTTAAGATAGGTAAACAAGTAAATTAAAGTGTCTTTAAGGAATCTCCACGCTAGCAGACGACGTTGCAGACTAACAAGCAAATGTTTAGAAGATATTTGACGTAATATAAAAATTAAACATTAAATACGCAAGGAATTAACTAGCGCGTGTGTAATTAGTTTAATTGGCAAATCCAGTTTAATTTAAGATAGGTAAACAAGTAAATTTAAGTGTCTTTCAGGAATCTCCACGCTAGCAGACGACGTTGCAGACTGCGATTACAGATTGTAATTAAGGCGGGCTGTAAATAAATCAAAATTATTTTCAACAGGCAATTGATTTTATTGAAATTTGAGGCAATATAAAAAAAATTAAACATTAAATACGCAAGGAATTAACTAGCGCGTGTGTAATTAGTTTAATTGGCAAATCCAGTTTAATTTTAAATAGATAAACAAGTATATTAAAGTGTCTTTAAGGAATCTCCACGCTAGCAGACGACGTTGCAGACTAACAGTAACCGGCAAATGATTTTGAAGATATTTGACGCAGACTTAGAAATAAGGATAATTTTTAAACTAGTCCTTGGGACCAGTGACCCCCCTATTGTCCTAAATAATAAACCGGTCTCCGGAGCGGTCCCAGCCTTTGTTCTCCTATAGATTTGTAATTAATAAACTGGTCCCGAGGACCAGTAACCCCCACTTTTTGAATTAAAAAACTAGTCAAGGCTTGGTTTTGGACCAGTGGACGTGTGCTATTTCTAAGTCTGATTTGACGTAATATAAAAATTAAACATTAAAGACGTAAGTAATTAACTAGCGCGAGTGTAATAGTTCAATTCGCAAATCCAGTTTAATTTAAAATAGATAAATAAGTAAACTAAAGTGTTTTTCAGGAATCTCCACGCTAGCAGGCGACGTTGCAGACAGCGATTACAGATTGTAATTAAGGCGGGCTGTAAATAAGTTTTTCATCGCTGCTAGGGCTAGCTCAGCTGTTTTTGTCTTGTCGTCTGCTTACTGTACTGCTTCAGGATGCAATTATGGCTGTTTTAACTCTTTTAAAACTTGAAATCTACCTTGATTTAGTGCGGAAATGGTTTTTTAGCCTCTCATAATAACTATTTTGATAGATATAATCAACGAGACGTCCATGTCCCCCATGAAGACGTCTCCTATTCACAGACTCGTTTTCCGTTGCCTAATTCCCCCAAGTCGCTAATGTTGATTTCTCATTTTTAATTGAAGCAAATCCTGTAATTAAATAGAAAATAAAGATTTTTATTACCTCGAAACAATTACAGCGTTCTCTTTTCACTCTAAATATTTTATTGAAAACTCTAGATTCATTATTTTGCAAGAAAACGGAAAATTTCTACTATTTTAAAATTTCTTTAATTTTAATCTTATAATAAATTCATTTAATCAGGCTCATAAGGGGTTGAAACAAACAGAATTAAAAATAACGATTAATGTTCCATAAATTTTTATCAATCACAAGATTAGTGGGAAAAACTGGATTTTCTGGTTGGGATTGTGTTGCGGTGAAACCCTTTGTAAAAGGAAACCTAAAACAATTTAAGATTATTCAAATTAACGGTTAAGCTATTATGTACACTTTAAAAATAATAAAAACCTCACCGTAGTTGTATTAAATGGTCTGAAAAGAAGACATCAGCGAGTTGAAAATAATGATAAGGACGTGACGAAAGAAAGTCTTGGTTCAAAGAAGCTTGGTTAGTTTTATTTCGAAAAACTAATACTTCGGAGAATCGGCGTTGCAATCTCGTGAATAACAAGGACTTTGTTGTCCATCTCACTCCTTGGGTAGTCTTTGTATCATGGAGTCACGTGGTGCCTTTGACATATTCCAAAGAATTCTTATTCACCGGTGAAGCCTTCTTTGCAAAAGAAACTGCAGGAAATAAAATATGATTTGCTTCTTTTTGGTTCCAATTAATTTCCAACATTTGAACATTAATTCTTATTCTATTTCGTGTCCCTTTAAATACCAACCTTTTCGACCGCGTTACCTCCTTTCAAAGAGTTTTCAGCTTCGTCTAGAGTGTTCCTTCAACTACACTCGGCTCTCTTTTGCAATATACCAATGATGAGAAACGCAATAAGTTGGCCACTTTTCTGAAAATTTGAGGTTGCAATTTTAGTCTATAGAGCAAGAATTGGAATTAAATGAGTATAATGATTTCGCAAAAGTCTGTGACGTTATTCTAATTGACTGTGTCATACTCAAATTTCGTGTCCCTTTAAGAGGGAAATAGGGAACTTTTAAACAATAATCGTTAACAACGCTTCATCGTTTCCAATTAAAGTGGCTCGAAATCTAGGGGCGTGGTCTAGTACTAACTACAGAAGCTATGGGCGGGGCTTCATCGTCTAACAGAAAATAAGAACCTCCCGTGCATCCTTGAACTAAATAGCTAAAGCCCACGATAGTACTAATTGCGCTTCATCATTTCCAATTAAAGAGGGTTGAAGTCATGGGGGCGTGGAGCATTTAAAACTACAGACGGTATGGGCGGGGCGTGGTCTATTTACAGCTACAAAAGGTAAGGTATGGGCGGGGCTTCGTCTATTTACAACTACAAAAGGTAATGTATGGCCGGGGCGTGGTCTATTTACAACTACAAAAGGTAAGGTAAGGGCGGGGCATGGTCTATTTACAACTACAAAAGGTAAGGTAAGGGCGGGGCATGGTCTATTTACAACTACAAAAGGTAAGGTAAGGGCGGGGCATGGTCTATTTACAACTACAAAAGGTAAGGTAAGGGCGGGGCATGGTCTATTTACAATTACAAAAGGTAAGGTATGGGCGGGGCTTTGTCTATCATCAAATAGGAAACTACCATGTCTACTTGCGCTAAATAGACAGCCTACGCCATTGAGAGACGTTTTTGCGGCGAAAGGCTCTCGCCCCACCCCTTATCATCAAGTCATAATGACAATGGTGGCTATCAATCATGTTACATATTGCCGCTACCGATATGCTCCAATTAATAACAATTATTTACAAATTTTCAGTGGAAACGGAACGGGATGAAGATCTTTTAGCCTAAAAAAAACATGCAAGGTTAGTATGTTCTGACGGGAGTTTCAGATAAAAATGAGATTAGTTTCAATTACTATGACGTTTATTTACCGTTATTTGAGTTAATTTGACTTGATTAAGGCGGGGGGGGGGGTGTAATGATTAACTCCTAATCTTCTTGATGTTCGTTGAAACTGCAATAAGCAACGGCTTTCAGTGCTCCGTAGTTAAGAAAAATCTGAAATTATGTAGTTTTTTTCAATTTTAATTAAATTAACAATGGAACTATGCATTTAAGAATGATTCCCCTTAATTAAAAATGCAAAATATGTATTTAATAACGCGAAACCGCAAGGAAAACAATCCTAAGCCTTGGTCGATTATCATGAAAAACAATTGTTATTCAAAATACTTACGTTTCTCTCGCTTCGGTGATGTTAAAACAAATAAATTAAACTATAGAAGGTTGAAACATATAGTTCTGAAAAACATTAGTCGCATAGAATTAAATATAAAATCTTCAAACTGCATCTAAATTAATTCTACGAGCTACTACGAGTACGATTCGAAGGCAGCCATCTTTTTTATTTATTTAAACAGGAAGTTGGGGAGTATAACCCGCCTAAAGAACAGCCAGCCTTTGGCAGTGCATTACGAGAATGATCATTGTGGTCGATATTTGACTCTTGGAATACCTCGTCATTCTTCCCAACATCGGAGCATTTAGAGCAAGGTTACTAAACCGAATCACATACACAATAAATAGTTCCCTCATCATTACTCTATTAGCGTTTAAATATTTGGCAAGACCCGCTTGTAAATTTTTGTCCCTCGTCAAGACGAGGTTCGTGGGATGATTGCTGATGATTTAATGCCAAACAATTATAGAATTCACCTTACGGTGTGACGAAATTTTTCCCCAACTGAAATAGCTCTATAGGACAAACCTTCAAATTCACAGTAATAGTGTGCTACCGCGAAGCTGGGGGGGGGAGGAAACTGTGACGTCAATATTGGGTCCCGAATTTGTATTGCCCAAGCTGACGACGTCTCGCGACTTCCAATATGGTCGCCTGAAAATAAGGTAAGAGATAAGAGCATGTGACGTCACTACAAAGTTCGTGGTAACACACTATGGACCCTAGATACTGAAATTCTATTAATTAACAAAATATTTCCGAGGGCTTCGTGTTTTTCAATCGACTTATTTAACTTCAATTTAGATTGTATAATAAATTGAGGTACGTGGTGTAAACATTCTTCATGGATAGTTTTAATTTATTACTATTTAGGCCTACAAAAAACCTATGGGGTACAGAGGGGTAAAAATTAATAATTAAAATTTTGAACAAGAATAGAATAATTACCAAAAACATTTATTCCTGCTGGAAATACCACTGAAATTGCTTCAGGAATAAGGTTAAAAGTAAATAATAAAGTAAGAAGATAATTAAAGCGAGCTAGAACAAAAAAGAAAACCAAGCATCAACGTGGAAGGCGTTGAAGAATGCAGAGTAAAAAACTCCACCAGTTCGCCTGGAAGTAAAAACTAACACGAAGAAAAACAGCTATAGACGCTCAAAGACCATACTAAAAGAAACAACTATTTTTAAAATAAATTTATTTTGTTGACTAAAATTGACACTAATTAATTAGCAAGTTGTTAAAACATTTTATTACGTGAAATTACACAAATTTTTTTTTAATTTTGCTTCTGCATATTTTCGTGTTTACCCTTTTTGAATTTCCTTCTCAAAGGATCACGTAACGTCTTATTCCTCGGCTGTCTATCTTTGACTCTCCTCTATTTTTGTGCTCCCTGGGAGATAACAATGGGGTTGCTCCAGTGCCATGTGTGCGCACTCTCAGCTCCAAAACGTCTACAGCGTGAGAGCCATGGTGCCCGGCCATTATAGCTTGCCTCACCCCTTCTATCTTTGACTCTCCTCTATTTTTGTGCTCCCTGGGAGATAACAATGGGGTTGCTCCAGTGCCATGTGTGCGCACTCTCAGCTCCAAAACGTCTACAGCGTGAGAGCCATGGTGCCCGGCCATTATAGCTTGCCTCACCCCTTCTATCTTTGACTCTCCTCTATTTTTGTGCTCCCTGGGAGATAACAATGGGGTTGCTCCAGTGCCATGTGTGCGCACTCTCAGCTCCAAAACGTCTACAGCGTGAGAGCCATGTTGCCCAGCCATTATAGCTTGCCTCACCCCTTCTATCTTTGACTCTCCTCTATTTTTGTGCTCCCTGGGAGATAATAAGGGGGTTGCTCCAGTGCCATGTGTGCGCACTCTCAGCTCCAAAACGTCTACAGCGCAGGCGCTAAAATGCGAAATGGAAGGCAGAGTTTTACAATTACTAATTTTAAAAATAATTCGAAAAAATCATTGAAATTAGTTTAAAAAAAATTATTTGAATTTTATTTTAAAAAAAATTCTTTGAGTTTAGTTTAAAAAAAATCGTTGAATATCATTTAAAAAAAATTATTTGAATTTCATTTAAAAAAAAATTCTTTGAATTTCATTTAAAAAAAATTCCTTGAATTTCATTTTAAAATAAAATTCTTTGAATTTCATTTTAAAAAAAATTCTTTGAATTTCATTTTAAAAAAATTCTTTGAATTTCATTTTAAAAAAAATTCTTTGAATTTCATTTTAAAAAAAATTCTTTGAATTTCATTTTAAAAAAAATTCTTTGATTTTAATTAAAAAAAATCTTTGAATTTAATTAAAAAAAAATTCTTTGAATTTAATTAAAAAAAATTCTTTGAATTCCATGAAAGAGAAACATTAGCAACTTTGCACATCTCATAAAAATGTCAACCGATTTCAGCCAATATTTTCAAAATTAGGGCCAAAAAAAACTGTGTTAGTCCCGAGGGGGCCGTCACTCCTTCAAATCTCATAGACGTAGGTTTTCAAATCATTCAAATCACTTCCCAAATCTAGCAAATCACTAAAATCGCTATGAAATCAATCAAATCGTTCAAATCGCGGCAAAAATTAGTGAAATCTCTTTAAAAATCAGTGAAATCACTATACAAAGCAGTCAAATCAAGAAATCATCAAATCGTTAAAATCAAGAAATCATCAAATCGTTAAAATCACTATCAAATCAATACCGAATCACTAGCAAGTCATTCAAATAACTAGCAAATCATTCCCTCGTTAAGTCACCAGTCATTCAAATCGTACAAATCATTCAAATCAATTCTAAATCCTTTAAATCACATAAATCGCTCCGAAATCTTCGTAAAATGGTGAAAATCGCTCTCAAAGCATTCAAATCGCCTAAAAATCATTCTTAAACCATTGAAATCATCAAAATCGATTGTGATTTCAAATCTCGTACGCTTTGATGCGTAATGACGGTCCCCTCGGTTCGTCCTATAGACGGCCATGCTAAAAGCTGACTGATTTTTGATTCAAAATGTGTATTTCGCTTACATAGCCTATGAATTAGCCAAAGCGTGATCAAGTGGACTGTGCGTCAACGAAATACTCCCTTAATTTTTTATCAGGATTAGTAAAAAATAAAGGAGCAGTTTAATATTGTATACGCGGGGGTCACTGGTCCCGAGGACTAGTTTAAAAAAAAATTCAGCACCCTCATCGAGCCTCTGTTCCCCACTAATAGAATATACTTATTTACAGCTCTGCTAACGTCCTTTGGTTTTTAAGGTACTGTTGAACCCCCGTAGATCCATTCTGTTGCGCAGCTTTGTGAAACTTGACTCGAGACGGCAGTCACCGCAGTTCATTTCATTCCTTTGTTCGCTTTGTTCTAACTACGCTTTTCATTTGGTCTAAATTTTTAAAATTAAAATTAAAATTTAATTAATATGTCGTCGAGTTATAGAAAGAGGAGGCGGTCTAATTCAAGACAAAGGAGGCGCTCTAATTCCAGAGAGAGGAGGCGATAACATTATAGAGATAGGAGACAAGATAATTCTAGAGATAGAAGACAAGATAATTCTAGAGATAGGAGACAAGATAATTCTAGAGAAAGAAGTACTTCGCCGTCGAAGGAAAACGATAGTGAGTTCATTGAAAATTTCGTTGGGCCTTTGCATTGAGATCGTGTGACTGTTGGGGTTGGGCTTGGGCAGGGCTGCATGCACGTGGGTCGCCAAACCTCCAAAAGTGATTATCCGTCAAATTAAGCTTATTTATTTTAATTAAAGTAATCATTCGAATGCCCTAATTCGAATTAATTGATACCGACTTATTCTAAAATATTTTTTATGTAAATCCTGATCTCTGGGGTATACTGCCACGTATTTTCTCTAACGATAAATAGTTTTCACACGTGGAAGACTCATACCATTTACAGCAGGAAGCCGGGCTATCTGTAGGAAAAAAGCAGACGGGTTGTTGTCCGCCAGATAGCCCGGCCTCCCGATGTAAATGGTATGAATCCTCCACGTGTGAAAACTACCTATAGTATTTGTTTGCTTCAGTGTCAGTGCTTGGTCAAGAGTTTCATTTGTGTGTGCTAATATAATTGAATTGGTTTTTGTTTTAATTTTAGCATTTGACATGATTTCTCTACATGAAATTATAAAAAAGTAAGTAACAAAGTTAAGACTTATTCGACTGCCCATTTACGAGAGATAAATGGACATATATGGGATATCGAACCAACCATTCCCAGAGTCCAAAAATTATAAGAGCAGGCAGTCGAAATTGCCTTTCTCATTGAACACCGTACACTACTCTAACTTCAAGCATGTTATATTAACCATTCCAAACATTTCTTTAGAAACGGTGATCCGGATTATAACGAGCTGCCAAAAATAATAACGAAATTTTTATCGAATCGTTTAAAGCCAATTAAAAAAATAAACGAATATTCGAAAAAAGAAAAAATTATTACACTCAACCACTTGAAGGCGGGACTAGAAAAAATTAACATACAACGATAAACTATTCAAATAAACACCGCATATATTTTTTCAAGCAGACGACAATCGCACGTGAGCCAGAGACGCTCGTTTATTGGATGTACGCCAACAACGCCGGCGAGACCGACGTAAAATGTTCAGCTTGGCGAACATTTTTTCTCTCTACGCCTCCTTCGTCCAGCGCGGTTGGCGCGAAAATTTGCCAAGTGCGGACAGTGGTTTACTCGGCGTGCGTGGCGAGCGTAGCGTACGTAGCGTGGCGAGCGAAAATTTACGCCTAGTGCGGACATATCTTTTAGTTCGACGAACTTTGTCATATAATCTGTGAAGACGAGAAGGAATTTGTATCCTCTTCTACTGACTGGGAAGGGTCCCGTGATGTCGACTCCAATCTTATCGAATGGTCCAGTTGGAACGGTGGAGATCATAAGTCCCGGTGTTCTACGGTTACTAATCTTATACTGTTGACATAAAACGCATTCTTGGACATATTGTCTGACATCTTTGTCCAAAGTGGGCCACCAATATCTGTATCCGATTTTCTCTAGAGTTTTGTACCTTCCTCGGTGGTTAGACAGGAGATGGTCATGAAGAAGTCGCATTGCTTCTCTTCTTAACGATCGTGGTAAGTAAATCCTTGCTGGATGAATGTAACGAAATATTTCTAAATTCCAAGAAATATTCCTTTCCATCTGCGTATGATTGCTTTTGCCCATGCCTACGGCGTATAATTGCTTTTGCCCATGCCTACGTATAGTTTAGAAAGATAGTAGAGATCCGTAGAGAATAGTAGATAAAGCCTAATGCGAAAGGGTGAAAATCGTATACCGGCGAAGTTCAATACCTTAGCGTCGCCATTAGACTTCCGTAAATTGTCACCGCTCCTTTTTCTCGTTATACCATAAAAGCCATACCTGGGGTCATAAATTAAGATAGAAAATATTGTATCCAATGTATTTTTATTTAAGTGCATGCCATTTCTATTGAACTCGTTCCTTTGCCAGAATCTACCGACCAATGCAAATAATAGTTTAAACCGATAGTAGTGCGTTTTCGTGGAAGATGGTTTTTAGCGCGTTACCGCGAAAGCCATCAACTAAAAAGGAACGCCATCCGTTCTTAATTGGAGGGCTCATGTGGGACCGACATTGGTGGTCATATGAAGCCGAAATAGAAGCACGGTTGTAAATAACAGCATTAAGAAGACCCAGGTTAAAACGGGGTTTCAAGATTTTAACCATCAAGAAAGATCATTCTGAGCTCGTGAGCCGAAGGAGCAACATCACCACTTAAAAACTTCTTCTGGACCAAGGATGGACAAAAAGACTTAGTCTCCGCGCTGGCCGCAAAAACTAATACTTAGAATCCTGAATTGAGACCAGGTCTCCTCACACCAGAAGTTCCTCATGGACAGCCGTTGCCTTCTACCATCGTAGTAGCCCGTAGTAGCCCACGCCGTATTAACTCTCGTATCGTTACATCTCATCTCTTCAACTCTATGGCCACTTTTCTCCGAATCTACATTCTTCAAGTCTCGAGACCAACGATAAGTGATGAGTACAATTGACTTAACGCGTAGTAGTAGTAGCCGTGTATATAGTAGTGTTAATATTTGTAGTATATAATTATAGTAGTAATATTTAATCTGGCATTGGTCGAGTAGCGCATGCAGCATGTTATTATTTTGGGGGTAATGTAATTTTATAGTAGAAGTATATTTAGTAGTATAATTTAGTAGTAGTAGTAACCATTTAATTGAATAGTAGTTTAATTTAATATTAAGTAAATACTTTGTTTTTGTGTATTGTCGAAGTAATACTTCATAGTATTAATAGTAGTTTAATAATTATGTTTCATAATAAACATGACTCTTGGTATGGCAAAAACCTGTCCATTTATAAGTTTAATAGTAGTTGTAGTAGTCTTTCAATCCTTGGTGATGGATTAGACGATGGAAAATCTGAGGAACTTGATTCTCCGGGTTCGAGTGGCGTCTCGGCACTGGTGGAAAGGTTCGTTGCCGAGGTTGTTGTTCTCGTGGTTCATAGACTGGATTTCTTCTTTCAAAGACTCGAGTTTGATGAGGGTAATCGTTTTGTGGAGGAAGTCTTCTGGATTGATTTCTTGAGTCACGGTGGGATTGCCTAGTTTGGCGATTTGGCCTCGGGAAAGGAGCTCGATAATTTTGAGCTGGGATGTTTTGTGGAACAATATGGGCGGGGGTAGGAGCTTGTGATCTGTCAAGAAATGGGGTGTTAGAGTTTCCATGAGGGATGTCCATGTTAGTATAGAGTGTTCCCATGGAACTAACTAACGCTAGGGACGGTCCACAAGGGTGAATATCTGAGAAATGTTCGGTGACAACGCACCCTAGCGAGCATTTTGGTGCGAACCGGAAAAGTGATTCAATTTTTAAAAGGGTAGCAAAAAGCCTTAAAAGCAGTCTGCTATTTCATAATTACGCTTGGGTTTAAAAAAAGCGATAAACTCTACATCTATCATGTACTGTTTATACGCTTGGTGATTGTCACTTCTACAACCACTATACACACAAATGTTCTTACGTCTCGCCATATTTATGATAATTTTTAAAGCAACGGTATAACCTATAAAATGTTAAATACTTAGTTCCGTAAGTAAATTGTTTCAAGGTTAGGGATAAAATGAATTTCTAAGCGTTGGTTAGTTCCATAGTATCACAATTTACACATAGGTTACACAGAGGGTTACACTACGCCTAACATAGCAGACGACTTTTACAGCAGATCCCGTATATTAGTACGAAAACTAAATTATAGGTGGCGTTAAGAATCTAGCCCAATTCCGTTTTGAATCACCAAATTTCAGGAGCGGGGAGTTAAAAGCGGGAGGGTTTATCAACGAATGTTTTTCAGAGAGACTAATGGAAGTTCTATCGGTGCGGACCGTCCCTAGCGTTAGTTAGTTTCATGGTGTTCCCCTATACGGGATGTACTCTGGGTTTGTTACTACCAGGTGATAGACCGCGGCAGGAGGTGGTATCTGTTGTTGAGGAACTCCTTGGGGTTGAGGTAATTGAGGTTGCAAGAGTACTTGGGTTTGAGGAACCATATAGGGGAGAACCTGCGGGCGTATTTTGCAGAAAAGTTAAGCTCCTCCTTCTGCCCTTGGTTCGCTGGTTGGACCGTCAACCAATGCCCTTGGCCTTTTAATTGGCTACGTCTACCGATGACGTTACATGCCTTGGCTCAGTGATTGGTGAAAATGCCGCTCAGACTCAGATGTAAACTATCAAATTATACACCAAATTCAAATTTTTTTTTCATAAACTGACAAATGAGTTACCGGTTAAACACCGGTTTTAATGGTTGCTTCGGTAATGCTATGTGCTGAACGCACTTACAGCAGACGACATTTCAACCCTTTTTATCAACCTCCCGACGTTGATCAACGTGTCGAGTAAAGTGGTGAGTGTAATTTATGAAGTATTCAACTAAACTCTTTAATTTTGCCCCTCAAAATACGATTTAAATAAAAACACACCATTTAATTTATTTCTTTTATGATTTATTACTTGTTCAGATTGTGTGGCAACTGTCGATCGCAGTATAGAAGTCACTGCAGTAAAAAAGTGAGAGTTATGATCGCCCGTGGTAACTGAATGGTTAAAGCCTTATTTGAGCACTTAGCATGACCAAAATCGCAACAACAACTCCATGATTCGTTCATGCTCTTGTGGCACTAACAATTTCGCACTTATCATATTCTCATGGAATGGTGTGTTGATGAGCCAGATACACCCTTAATCAATATTTATCTTTTCCTCTCTCAGACGAGGTATATCTTATAACTGCTGACGAACAAGCTTATCCAGACACTGAGTGTCAAGCCATTTGCGCCTCGCAACTAACACTGGAAGTCGCGGAAGCGCTTTACAACTGCAAATCGACATAACTTATAAAACATAACCAGTAACCATATTTACACCTTCCCAATGAACAGTTACTTGAAAAGTAAGCATTTCAGTATGCAGCAATTGGTATAATCACCCCTTTGTTTCTCTTAATATGAATATGGTAAATCTGAAATAGGTCTAATGAATGACAATAGAATAGTTAAAGTTATATTTAAAATAGGTATGTGGTCATGAAGACTTCGGAGGATGTAAATTGCAATCATGCAACAGAAAAAAGCAATGAACTCTTGACAGTCAGAAATATGTAAAATTTAATACACGTGGAAAATAAATTGCCGAATTTTTGGGTTTGAGAGTGTATCGGGACTGATTGGGTGCTGGCATGCTGGTTATAAATAATGTCATCTTGAGTACAGGCTAGACATCATCAACATAAAATAAATAATGCCATCTTGAGTACGGGCTAGACATCATCAACATAATCCTAATGTGAACAGATTAAAAACATGCCATTAACGGTTTTAAAGCATTAAAGGCGGGAACAGACGTTTTCTTCTTTTTTAAACCCCTCCCCGGCTCCACTTAGCTCTATGAGGATGAAAAGCACTATCCACACAGGCTCACAACCCTTTTTAATAACAGTCAATGATAACAAAAATCCAAATAATTTAAAAAATGTTATGAAGTCTATCTAATAAATTATTCCATGCATGCATATAACTCATGCAATAAATTTTATTGGCTTATTGAATGAAGCGTCTACTAAATTACAATATAAGTTAACAGTAAACTAACACGTATGCGAGAAATAAATCATAAAATCCACGCAAATAGCGCATGTAATAAATTAAATGGATTAAACGCGAAAAAAATAACTATTTATAATGAGAGAATGAAAAAAAGTACGTGTCAAATTGGATATTAAAGAAACTTTGGTGAAAATGAATTAATAGAATATCTACAATGAATACTATAAAATCACAAAGGAGAATACAATAATCAGAGAGAAATCATGCCGTCATGAAGAAAGTGCATGCTAAATTGAGCATTGAAAATAATCGAAATACAGGGAGACGTTATTCAAACAACCTATCATGGCATTAGAAAATTATCTACAGTAAAGTAGAACATGCTTCGCTTGAGCATGTCTTCAAAAAACAAAACTTGTCATTATTTTCAGGCTGCAATTTTTCACTTCGGTCATGATGTTGGCTTGAATACTCTCGGTTTCCAGTCTAAACCTTTTATTTTCAAACCTTAGCTTTTCGAATTCATTCCTAGCCCTTTCATTTTTAGTCATTATTTGCCAAACAGACGCAAACATGAGTAGGGCCTCCAAACATGCATTAGCGGAAGCTATGAGCGTTTCTTGCTTTTCTTACTAAGCTATAAGAAAGTTTAGCCCATTTATAAATGACACAATATAGGAAGGCCATGCATGCAGAAACAATAGCAAGGAATGATGGAAAAAATTACAATGAAATGTTGAAGTGAAGAATAAAATACAAAGGTCACCGCAGTAACTCTTAATGGTTAACTGACTTTGCAGCAACCCTCTGTCTCAAAAAAGTGTCCAAATGAAATTTTCAGAAGGTGGACTATTATACCCTACGTCGAATAGAAACCATTCTTATGACCATTTCTGTGTTCTTCAGTGGCAAGTGGATGAGCACCATGTTCATGGAAAGCAGAAGGCTCTTTAAGGAATCTTTAGCAAAAACTGAAATGATAATAACATGGTTGATACATTACGTGAACTTACCAAATTTGCAATACGCAGAGCTTCACGTTCTTCTATAACAAGTGGAATATTGTTGAGGAATGTCACCTTGGGAATAGGTTCTCTGTTGGCGGTGGACATCATTTTCCTGCTTTGTGATATGTTATCACATCTTTGTCCTCTCTTCGGGCGTGTTACCTAAGTCACTGATGAAAAACAAGGGTACAACCTTCAACTCATAGAGGGAATGCGGCGCCTTTTTCAGTTTTTTTAAACATGTTTCATTACTGCAAATAAATCTTACCAATGTTAGAACATATAAATATACATGTAATTACAACTTCAAAAGTTGAAGATAAATTACACAGGAATGAAAAAATTACTGTTTCACCATTACCAATAAAACTACTGACACAAAAATCTGTGTACCCTTCACGATATGCCTTCATTACGCTTAGGTAGTTGTGGTTCGATGTTATCAAAGTAACAACATGGAAACAGGGAAAGATTTGACGTTTAATACTTAATTCGGCAATTATAATTGATTTTTAATTTTTTATACAAATATGTCAAGCACATTATTTACGTCAAAATATACAACTTACCCAACATTAAACGATGTTACCTTAACAAGCGGCTGTCTCAAATACGTTGACGTCATTTAAAATTAAAAAAGAGCAGACGGCACGAAATTACTATTCAGTTCATATGATAGGTGGCGTTAATAGCTTAAACGTTTCGGGTGAAAGGTTGCAACACTGACCTTTGGCGACAAATTTACACTGTACACTGACCTTACACCGAAATTTGGTTCAACTTGAAACTCAAACTGAACTGAATTCAAAGGCTTATTTTTGCCGGTTGAAACACCAATCACTGAGCCAAGGCATGTAACGTCATCGGTAGACGTAGCCAATTAAAACGCCAAGGGCAGTGGTTGACGGTCCAACCAGCGAGCCAAGGGCAGAAGGAGGAGCTTAACTTTTCTGCAGAATACGGCCGCTGGGCTCCCTGCAGTTGTTCTAGGCTCAAAACGTACAATCTGGGGATTGCTTCATTTATTGAGGAAAATCATTTCTCCGATTTCCATAAAAGTCAAAGAGCAGGTTGTACATAAACCTTTTATTACTTGGGTGTGATTTTTCATATTTTTTTTCATTTAGAGTCTCATACGCTGAAGGGTAATATCCAAAAAAAAAAACTGTTGAAAGAGTGGGGTCCGCGTTTTTCAAAACCAGAGAAGATGCTATAAATGACCACCCAATTTTGTGTCATACACATACAAATGTTCAATTTTTGTAATGGTTGTTAAATTTTTAATTATTTTACTTTTATATTTAGTATAATTATTATAAAGTATAATGTTTTGTTATCTGCACTTTTTTAAATCAACTAAGGTAATTTCCCACTTGTCATTGTTATTAAGGGAAGTTTGAAGACGTCCAACGATATATCGTTTTTGCCTCACTTATGGTGGCATGGATTTGGAGCATTTCACTATGAGGTGGTTCTCTTTCTCCGCAGTTTTCGCAAGCCATATTTCTAACGATCGAATTTACGATAACCATGATTATTGAACACCGTTTTTGGCACGATTCCAAATTTTATTCAAGGCATAAATGACGAGCAATGTAGGAACGTCCCACTTGACTATGATATGTGACGTCACAAAGCGCGTTATTATGGGCTTGTGTAGATTTGTAGGTTGAGAATAAGGTTTTTACTATGAAGGTATTTAGCACGTTTAAAAAAACTAGTAGGGCCTATACATGGTTCACAGACTGAGAAGATTCAATCCATTTACGCTAGGAGGCCTGGCTTTAGACTCACCCGGTTAGTCAGGTCTCCTTGCGTAGCACCAAAGCATGAAAAAAAGCGGGCACGGATGATAGTACACCAAACAACCACCTTTTTGGTAAATTTTTCTTGCGACAAGAACTTCAAAGGGTATGAGAAGCTTCGTTTGAAAAACCTCTGATTTATATAGCAAAAGATAGAATTAATTACTGTGAATTCAAAAATATCAAGCTTTTAATTCTCTGATTTCTAGTTATTTGGCAATATGCATTTGAAAATGCTTCATATGAAATTATTTAAAATCCACTTTAAAAAAGGATACAACGTTTTCTTGTTTTTGACGTCACACACATGAGAAGGTGCCACTCTCTCCACTATCAGACCCAGAGGGGAGAAGCATGGACGCGTATACCTCGCGCGAATAGGATTCCCGCGCTTTTTTCCTCAACGTCATAGTGATGTCATAAAAAAGCCGATTAAGCTGATTAGACAAAATGATTTATATATCGGAACTGAGTTTTCGTGATTTTCCAATGGATTTTAAAAATAGAAACTTTGGTTCAATTATATTAAAAACTTTATATTTTGAAAGTAGAGATCGCCAACACCCATTTCGCCTGCCACCACATCGCTAGCACCCATTTCGCCTGCTACCGCATCGCCAACATCTTCTTCGCCTGCCACCGGATCGCCAGCACCCATTTCGCGCCTGCCACCGGATCGCCAGCACCCATTTCGCGCCTGCCACCGGATCGCCAGCACCCATTTCGCGCCTGCAGCTGGATCGCCAGCACCCACTTCGCGCCTGCCACTGGATCGCCAGCACCCACTTCGCGCCTGCCACCGGATCGCCAGCACCCACTTCGCGCCTGCCACCGGATCGCCAGCACCCACTTCGCGCCTGCCACCGGATCGCCAGCACCCACTTCGCGCCTGCCACCGGATCGCCAGCACCCACTTCGCGCCTGCCACCGGATCGCCAGCACCCACTTCGCCTGCCACTGGATAGTCAGCACGTACTTCGCATTTCACCGGATCGCCAGCTCCCATTTCGCCTGCCACCGGATAGTCAGCACCCACTTCGCCTGCCACTGGATAGTCTGCACGTACTTCGCATTTCACCGGATAGCCAGCACCCATTTCGCCTGCCACCGGTTAGCCAGCACCCATTTCGCCTGCCACCGGATAGCCAGCACCCATTTCGCTTGCCACCGGATAGCCAGCATCCATTTCGCTTGCCACCGGATAGCCAGCATCCACAACGCCTGCCACCAGATCTTCAGCACCCATTTTGTCTGCCACCGGATAGCCAGCACCCACTTCGCCTGCCACTGGATCGACAACACCCATTTCGCCTGCCACCGGATAGCCAGCACCCATTTCGCTTGCCACCGGATAGCCAGCACCCACTTCGCCTGCCACCGGATCGCCAACACCCATTTCGCCTGCCACCGCATCGCCAACATCTTATTCGCCTGCCACCGCATCGCCAGCACCTATTTTGTCTTCCACCAAATATCCAGCACCCATTTTGCCTGGCAACGGATCGCCAACATCGTCTTCACCTGCCACCGGATCGCCAATACCCATTTCGCCTGCCACCGGATCGCCAATATCTTCTTCGCCTGCCACCGGATCGACAGCCCCCATTTTGTCTGCCATCCCATCGCCAACATCTTCTTCGCCTGCCACCCCATCGCCAACATCTTCTTCGCCTGCCACTGGATCGCCAACACCCATTTCACCTGCCACCGGATCGCCAACACCCATTTCGCCTGCCACCGGATAGCCAACACCCATTTCGCCTGCCACCGGATAGCCAACACCCATTTCGCCTGCCACCGGATAGCCAGCACCCATTTCACCTGCCACCGGATCGCCAACACCCATTTCGCCTGCCACTGGATCGACAACACCCATTTCGCTTGCCACCGGATAGCCAGAACCCATTTCGCCTGCCACCGGATCGCCAACATCTTCTTAGCCTGCCACCGGATCGCCAACACCCATTTCGCCTGCCACCGCATCGTCAACATCTTATTCGCCTGCCACCGCATCGCCAACATCTTATTCGCCTGCCACCGCATCGCCAGCACCTATTTTGTCTTCCACCAAATATCCAGCACCCATTTTGCCTGGCAACGGATCGCCAACATCGTCTTCACCTGCCACCGGATCGCCAATACCCATTTCGCCTGCCACCGGATCGCCAATATCTTCTTCGCCTGCCACCGGATAGCCAACACCCATTTCGCCTGCCACCGGATAGCCAGCACCCATTTCGCCTGCCACCGGATCGCCAACACCCATTTCGCCTGCCACTGGATCGCCAACACCCATTTCGCCTGCCACCGGTTCGCCAGCACCCATTTTGTCTGCCACCGGATCGCCAACACCCATTTCGCCTGCCACCGGATCGCCAACACCCATTTCGCCAGCCACCGGATTGCCAACACCCATTTCGCCTGCCACTGGATCGACATCACCCATTTCGCCTGCCACCGGATAGCCAGCACCCATTTTGCCTGCCACCGGATCGCGAACACCCATTTCGCCTGCCACCGGTTCGCCAGCCTCCATTTTTTCTGCCACCGGTTCGCCAGCACCCATTTTTTCTGCCACCGGTTCGCCAGCACCCATTTTGTCTGCCACCGGTTCGCCAGCACCCATTTTGTCTGCTACCGGATCGCCAACACCCATTTCGCCTGCCACTGGATCGACATCATCCATTTCGCCTGCCACCGGATAGCCAGCACCCATTTTGCCTGCCACTGGATCGTCAACACCCATTTCGCCTGCAACCGGATAGCCAACACCCATTTCGCCTGTCACCGGATAGCCAGCACCCATTTCGCCTGCCACCGGATCGCCTGGGCTGTCTCCCGTCGCCCTTCCTCTTCATGGGCGACTTCAACGGTAGCCACCCCTCGTTTGGGGATACCGTCACCACCCCTGCCCGTCTGGCCGACTGGCTCACTCGATCCCTCTCCTTCGTTCTGCTGAACGATGGTTCGGTCACGCGCCCGTCGCCGGCTGATGGGGGGAGTGTCCTGGACCTATCCCTGGCGTCCCCTTGCTTCGCCGGCCTTGGTGGAAGCGATCACCACCTGCTCCTTCTACGCCTCCCAGGTCCCGATGTCCTTGGGCCCCGCGACCCTATGGTCCGGTGGGACTTTGTCAAAGCTGACTGGCCCAAGTTTACTGCGCTCCTTGCCGCAACGCCGGTCCCCGCGGTTGACTCGGTGGCCGCCTTCACTTCCGACGTGCTTGATGCAGCCGCATCCTCCATCCTGTCCTCCAGCTCGGCGCGGGGCTCCCGCAGCCCTCAACCACCGCATACCGCACCCTCGAACGACGGGTCGGGGCTCTTCGGCGCAAAGCCCTCCGGGCCCAAACGCTCACCGTTACTTTTGCCTACAACAGAGCCCTCGCTCAGTCCCGGCTTAACCGACGTCAGCTTAAGCGGGCTTTTTGGAGGGCCTACTGCGGTACCTTGTGCCACGAAACTCCACTCCCGGTTATTTGGAACCGCGTTCGCTGGTTTTCCTCCGTTACCCGCCCCTCGCCGCGCCCTATCGTGCTCAATCATGGCTCGTCTACTATCACCGATCCCGAGGCTGTTGGCGTCCTTCTGCGGGACTCGATCTTATACACTTGCGCGTCGCCTTCTCCCCCTCCGCATCTTTCTGGGGACCGCTGTTGGGCATTAGACGACGCCGCCCACGCCTAAAACGACCTCATCACGTACTAAGAACTGCTCACTGCCATCGCGTCGCTCCGTCCATCCGCCCCGGGTCCTGACACCCTCGGTGTCCCCTTCATCCGCCATTTTCCAGACCCCTGCCTTCGTCGCCTCTGGGCCCTCTACAACTTCCTCTGGCTCTCCGCCACCTTTCCATCCCCATGGAAGGAAGCCATCATCCTCCCCTTCCTCAAACCGGTCAAGCCTCCTGACGCCCCCTCTTCCTACCGCCCCATCGCACTCCTCGCCAACCTTGGAAAACTTTTTCAACGGACCGTACACTCCCGCCTTCAATGGTGGGCTGAGTTCTCCGCCATCCTCCCTTCCCACCAGTCTGGGTTCCGCCGCAACAGGTCCACTTTGAACAATATAGCCGATTTTGTGACCGCCGCGGAGTCTTTTCTACGCCACGGCCAACATTGCTGCATGGTTTTCCTAGACTTGCAAATTGCGTTTGGATCGGTCCACCCTGACGCTCTCCTTTGCAAATTGCGCAACTACGGCCTGGAAAGTCGGCTCCTGCTGTGGCTGAGAGACTACCTTTACCACCGCCGCGTGGCAGTCAAGGTCAACTCGCACCTCTACTCTTCTCGGTACACGGCTCGCGGTGTCCCCCAGGGCAGCGTCCTGAGCCCGCTCTTGTTCACGCTCTTCCTCGCCGACCTTCGCTTCTCCCTAGGCAATAGCGTTACGGACAGCGCTTTCGCGGACGACCTCGCGTTACACGCGTCTGGTTCGTCGGCCGCTGAAACTGAAGCGGCCCTACAGGTCGCGGTTAATGAAGCTCATGCCCATATGTCGCTCTGGGGCCTTACATTCAACGCCAGCAAGTGCAAGGTACTCACCGTCTCTCGGGACCCTGAATACCAGCTCGACGGCACCTACTCGAGGAGGTAGTCACTGTCCGCTACCTGGGCCTCATATTTGACCACTGCCTGTCCTGGGGCCCTCACATTGCCCAATTATGTGCCGAGGGCTCTCGTCGCCTCAATCTCCTCCGCTGCCTCGCTTGTCAAACGTGGGGGGCAGATCGCTCCTCCCTCCGTATGCTTTATCGACAACTCATTCGCAGTCTTTTCGATTACGGGGCCCCATTCCTCGCTTCCGCTTCCCCGCGTCTCCTCCGCCGCCTTGACATCTTAGAACGGGCTGCCATGCGGGTCATCCTCGGGGTCCCGCCCTCCACCGCCATTGCCGCCATGCACTCCGAGGCCAACGTGATGCCCCTTTCAATCCGGTGCTCGCTGCTGGCCAGGAAATTTCATGCTCGGTGCTCTTCCGCATCGCCCGCTTCGGCGTTCCGCCACGCCTTCTCCGTGGGCGCCTCGGCTCCTGACCCCCCGTCCTTCGAGCTTCCGGCCCCCTGTACGTCACTCACAACCTCTCGTGGTTACTGGACGAACTTCGCCGTCACCCGGATCCGCCCACGCGCCTTGCCCACTTGCCTCGCCCCTACACCGTCCACACTAAAGGTTTGTTTTCGAATGCGCGTGTTGAGGAATTTCTGGAGCGTGAAGCGGGTTGGGCGATTTTTTTCCGTCGCTATAAAAATCGCGCTCATATCGCTAGCTTTTCACTCCGGCTATGATTTTGAACAACTGTTTTCATTTGCGCGATAAACGAGAGCGGCACCATCTAATTTGGGAGTCAAAGGTTGAAGCAAAGCAAACTTGCAATGGTGGTGATAAAGAATCTACGTCGTCGCTTGATAATTCGTAAAAAGATTTTTACAATGCAGTTATATTATATGCAAAATTATGGGACCGGAAAAAGGATGTACCGAAAGAAACGCTGGTGGGTCCACCCTATATGGCGTGACCGAAAGAATGAAGGAGATTTTGGAACTCTAGTAAGTGATTTTTTAAGCCTTTGCTTTACTGTACAGACAGACTAGAGTAAAACTGTAGGCTTAATAAATTCTTGAAGTCTTGAAATGACAGGTCCATATTTATTAAGATGCAAAAAATGAGAAAGTACGACCGAGACAAGAAAGAGCCCTGAAAAATTTAACAAATTGCTAGATTTAGTGAAGGATAAACTGAAAAAGTATCTTGTTTCTCGAGAACCCATTGAACCTGTATTACGACTCGCCTTAACATTGCGTTATAGACCATTGATACCAGGAACAAGGAATGATTTTTATTATATCGTACAGATTTTTGGCAACAGGAAATAGTTTAGCTTCAATATCCTACCAGTTTCGTGTTGGGAAAACTACCACTCACAAAATTATTCAGGAAACAAGTGCGGTATTATGGGAGGTTTTACAACCATTATTTCTAAAGGTATACGTTTTTCTCCAAATCTAGCAATGGTTTCTCAAATGCATTATATTTTCAGAAACCTTCGTGTTCGGACTTTGTAGAGATTGAGAAAGGTTTCTGTAACAAATGGAATTTCCCAAATTGTACAGGAGCAGTTGACGGAAAACATGTGATGATCCAGCAACCCTCTAATTCTGGGACCTTATATCACAACTACAAGGTGGGTATTGCGAGTGATGTAACAACATACCTTTAAAAGCAAATCGTTTCTAAATTCAGGGCTTCAACTCCATCGTGTTAATGGCTACCGTCGATGCGAATTACCGTTTTATAGTTGTCAATGTTGGGGGATTTGGTTCGCATTCAGATGGGGGACTCTTCAAAAGTTCCTCCTTTGGACTAGCAGTCCAAAATGAAACAGCTGAATTTCCAGCTCCCAAAAACCTCTTTAACTGTGCCCCATGTCCTCTTCGGAGATGAAGCATTCCAGCTTCTTAAAAATTTTATGAGACCTTTTGCAGCCGATGATCTTGAGAACTCTCACCGAATATTCAATTATCGTTTAAGCAGAGCAAGGTGACATTTCATAATTCTCCTGATGGCAAGACAATTTTGCGCTTGGCATTCTCATTTGAAAACAGGTTTCAATGACATTTTTTTCCCTTTTGCCAGAAGATGCAGTGAAAACGCATTTCGGCTGCTGGCCACTAGGTGGCGGGTGTTTAGAAAACCAATGTTTAAACCAGAAACAGCTTATAAAATAGTGAAAGCGTGCGTGGTACTCCATAATTATTTAATTGAAGAAGAAAAACACATGGAAGATGAAGAAAAATACTATTGCCCAGCTGACTTTGCTGACTCAGTTGGTAAGGACGGTACTCTCAAGGAAGGAAAATGAATTAAAAATTTGGAGGAAAACCCAGCTTTTGGACTTCGCAATTTAGAACCAACAGCGTCTAAAAATTTTAAATATGAAGCTAATCATATTAGAAAAACTTTTGCGAATTACTTTTCTTCTCCGGTGGGACAAGTAAATTGGCAGTGGGAGATGAAAGGAGTGAGAAAACCGGATGTTAAAAGCTTTCTTTTGAAGCTCATTTAAGAAAAATCTTTATTTCAAAACAATATATGTGTAAATATTATTTAAAATGTAGTAATATAAAATGAAAATAATTTATAATATTAAAAATAAGTATGGGTCTCCACGCTGATGGGGTTCCCTTTAGCAAACGAGTCAATCATTTACCAAGTTTGTTGGAACTTTTCTCATAATAGTGGCCACAAAATCTCCAAATGCTGCACTATCATCTTCTGATGTTTTCAGTTCTCTTTATTCGGCAACCAAAAATTCTGACCTATTTAATTCGGCCATCTGGTTCAAGGAAATTTCATGAGGATTTCGTTTTTTGAGAGATTGGGGTGCTCTCAAACTCTCGCTCTCATCAGAGTTGGATCTTTTTCGTGATTTAGGCAGCCCCTTCTCTTTATTTTGTCTGGATGGACCTTGTTCCTTGTCATCGCTATAGCCTTCAAAATCGCTCACAGTCCAAAATGTCTATATCACCTTGTTCATTCAAAGAATTTAGTGCAAAATTCATAACTACACGTTTTACAGACATTGCAGCATATACCATTTCTTCTTCGTCATTATCACTGTCTACAGGTTATGAAAAAGTGGAAGCTTCGACACTTTCCTTATTTTGATTCTTATCAAAGTTTGACGAAGTTCTGCATCATTGATATACGAGTTTATAGAAATAAAATTGCAATAATATAAGTCTTCAAAATTTCTTACTCTCTTCGAGCAAACACATTCAAGTAAGCCCATTTTATCCCATCAGATTGGGTTTCGTCTAATTCTTGCCCACTTTTTGTTGTGGAGATTGCATAAAATTTATTGTGAAAAATGGTCTACTAAGTTCTTCCACATCTTTTTGCAGTCGTTTTCTAAAAAAATATAAGTTGATTTATATGAAAAGGCTATACCAAATGTTATTTAAAAACTTACTATTCATGTCCATTTCTTTAGCCACTTCCATCCATTTTTGGTCTTTTAAATCTGTGTGCCGATAAGCGACAAGTTTTCTATTCCAAATAATATCTCTTTCTCTAATCAAATCTATTAATTTTTCTTTCCTTTCCTCCAAAGCCTTCCTATTTTCAGCTCGAATTTGTTTTAAGTTATCATTTATTGTCGTTTTCTTACTCTTTTTATAAAATCTAGGTCTAGCAACTTATATTAGGCTTAACTCGGTGAACTGAAAATTACAACTTTTTAATCTCGTGCTCACGCGCTTATTGAAACTCCCGCCCAAGGTTTCGGCGCTCCTATTGGCTTGGTAGAATATGACGTCATTAACCACGCGAGAGAGGAAAAAAACGAAGCGAGAACATCTACTTGAATTTGATCGGAGCGGGTAGCGATTTTTTCCCTCTCCTCGCCGCTTTTACCCGCTCCCGCTAAAAATATCGCTTTTATGAAAACGGTCGCTCCTGTAGCGGGTGCGAGAATTTTTAGTTTTTTCTCGCACTCGCTCGATTTTTACCCTAAACACGCGCCTTTGAAAACCCCCCTTTACGCCTGATCGAGTGGGCTAAGGGTAGGGAGCACAAATTATATTTGTGCACTGCCTTCTCTAAAACTAGGTCTTGCAATACGAATAAAAGAGGGGTGGCAGTTAGGATTTCACAAATGGCGCTAGATGTCGCATTTCTAAGGTTTTAAACTGGCGGAAAATTCAAAACTATGAAAATTGTTGAAAGCTTGCAAGACAACGGTTAAAGTAAAAATATAGCAGCTGACTTAAGTAAAAAGACCCATTAAAATGCAAACGACAAATTTGTTTTTAACTTGTTAAAACATAAAAAGGCATTTATCACAGTGTGGGTAAAATGTATTTACATTTAAAAGCCTTCGCAAAATATGGTAGAATGAAATGTACAAGTATCATCAATGAACAACGTTTCGAAATGGAATGTATTGCTTCCTTTTCAAAATCTGCAATATTAATTAAAATGTTCGTCAAATAATTTCTGGGATACCTATATCCCCACGATCTAGCAAATGTATTAAACTGAAAGCTTTTGCGTTGGATCTAGGTTGAGAGACACGATCCAAACACATTGATCTATTCATTGTAGTTGGGCTTCAGATTTAACTGAATTTGTCGAAAAATACAATCATACATACCCGAGGATCATTTTAGCGAGGAATTGCACCCATGGTCCGCCAGAGCGTGGGAAATAAGGTTGTGGCACAGGGAAAATGACCAGTTTGAAAATTTAATCGGAGGGGGTCAGTGGTACTCGGGACAACTAAGATAATATAAGGATAACTAGAGTCCATACATTGTTGTGAGGGACTTAATTAAGGCCTTGTTCTTGTGGAGGAAAGCTTGAGTTTGCAGGATATCACAACGTTGAGAGTAATAGGTAGCTTGTATGGTAGATAACGAGTCTGTTAATGTGGGGATGACAGAAAGCCCCGGAAGATCCAGTAGGGCTTTTTGAAGAGAGAGGTGGTCATTTTGAATGGTGCGAATGTCAACTAGTGCTTGGTAGAAAGTGGGTAGAAGGGGCACACATTTGGTACAGTAGAATTTGAAGTTATCACAGGGGTTGGCTTGTTGGGCATTATAGAGGTTTGCGGGTACTTTAGAGCACTCAGTGTGCGACCAAAAATTACACAGATCACAGAGGAGAGTAGCATGAGAGTCGAGTACTAATTGTTTGCAGATGGGACAGTAATCAGAACTAATGGTGCTAGCTTCGGAGTCAGGTATATTTAGGGATGGGATATCTGAAACCGTAGAGACTTGAGTTCGAGGAGGAGGGTTAAAGGCATTGCCATAGTATGGGGGTCCGAGACCAAGGCTTAGGGAATAATAAGGGATTTGAAGAAGATGGAGTTAATGTTGATAATTATAATAATCTATCTTTCTTCCAGACATACTTTCTTCCAGTTATGTTAATCTAAGTCCTCGTTTGTAGTGAAACATTTAAAACAACTCGCACAATTTGCACAACACCGACAAACCTTCGCGCTTGACATCGTTCGTCCATCACCCTATTCCATTAACTAAACTTAGTTTACTGGTAGTCAATTTATTCCCTCTCAATAATTTTAAAAATTTACTTATCTCGGCTTTTCGACCACAATTCCATTCCCCGAAAACATTTTATAACTACATTTATCACTTTTAAGAGAGTATGTGTATGCCAGTGTGTCTTTAATATGTTGCTAACATATCCCCGTTCATGCCCTGCACGCTTCATAGTGAAACCTTTGGTTTTTGTGCAAATTTCAACAATGGCGACAAATTCAATAGGGACGTTATGATTCTTACTCTTGGCTAAACTGAATATATGTAAGAGGGAAAGACACGGGGGTAAAACTTTGCCTTCCATCTCACTCGATGGAAAGATCACAAAGAGAGTAGAGACGTCGAGAAGTCAACCCCACTGTATACTAAGGATTGACATCTCTCTTTTTACGTAGAAAGGGTTTATAGCAGCGGCACGACAGACAACGGTCACACGGTTCTATGCCATGGTGTCTCTCTATCGTTTCTATGGTTCGCAAGCAGTAGAGGCGTGCATACAATTCGTAATTTTTTGATTTTCTATGTTGTAATTGTCAACTTAAGGGCGCTAAGAGTCTGAGAGTGTCAGCTGGACTCAGCGCGGTCGTAGCCTGAAAATTCTGACTTGGCTATCTTGCAATATAGCCTGCGTTCACCGAGTCGCGTGATCTAGGACGCTGTGGCTCGACTCTACTTCTTAGTCTTTATATCTTCAGGAACAAGGATAAACTTGTCGCTGCGATCTTCCTTTAGTAAATGTAGTATTCTTAGTAGCTCCAGAGACTTCAGGTAGCAGTCTGTATGCATTTGGTAGAATAGTTTTAAAGAAATTGAAATGGTAGAAAATATTTATAAAATAAAATTTGGTTGAATTACTTCGTAGTTGTCCTATTTCAAGCCGAAGAATGTTCTCAAAAACAATTACTATTTGGTGACGGATTCCTTAAAAAGTACTATTCACACGGAATTTTCAAGCAGCTTAACGCGTAATTGAGTTGGCTATAAGTAAATGTTTCTAATTAATGAGAGGGAATAAATTTACTACCAGTAAAATAAGTTTATTCAATGGAATAGGGTGATGGAACATTACTTTCTTACGCATGTAAGTTTTAATTTAAAAAAAGTTTGAATATCTGCGCATTCAGTCAAGTGATTAACCTTGTTCTTATCGATACTTTTTAGGTCTTGGTTTAATCCAAGACGCGTTTTGATTAATATCTGTTACTTCGGTCTTAATTTTTATTAATTTTGCGTACATGTGGTGGTGAATTTATTTCAGTGCTCATTCCCGTATGCTGCAGAAAAGGAAATAGTTTGTCATTCAATAGACTGAGAGCTAGTAGCTAAGGGGACGTCACATCAATATTTTTAGTCTTAATTTAAGCTGATGAAATTCGTAGATATACGAGGGTGCGATGTCATGACAAAGATTTTAGTTCGACTATTTCTGATGAACCCAGACCAGAATATACCAGTTGCTTTCACGCTAATTATGAACCCCATTTCCAATGTCATTGTGTCAACAAGATCTTATTCAGAACGGATATTTCTCTTAACCTTTACACAAGATTCAACATATAGATTACCATCTTTTGTGATTAACTTTAACCTAATTTAAGAAAATAAAATGGTAATTTTTTGGTTAAAAATGACATTAAATAGACAACTAGCAATAATTTGGCAATATTTCGGGGGAAAAGAAATACAGTTTTGTAGTATTTTGGAAAAGCTGGCAATATCATAATAATTATATAATATAAATATAACGCTTCTTAAAAAGATTTTCTCTTCCGTATAGTGTGGTAGTCTGGCATATTTTATTTTTCGCTCTGTCCTTAAGTACAATTTTAATTGGATTTAGCCATTGGGATAGATGAAAAATGATTAGCCAGCGTACTACGGGAGTCTGGCAATGAAACTGTGCTTAGATTTATCATTGAATATAGGAAATAATAGGATCAACAAATTTTTTAGTAGTATTTATGAAACTAATGGTAACTATTTTACCTTTGATAAATAAAGTCAAATGAGAGTTACAGTAGTTTATTGATTACAAAAGTTAGGGTTAATAGTATTATTTATTTTATAAAATATAAATTGTAATTTTTTAAGGTTATGGCTGTTCAATAATTACTTTTAAATCATTAAAACAATAAATTGCTTTAAGAATATTTAAGTTAAACTTTTTTTAAAAGTTAAAACACGCATGATTATATTTTATTGGAATGTGCTAAATTATTTTAAAAACACATTTGGTTTGATAATTGCTATGTTTATTTATAGCACGCAATTTGGAATTATATTTCCCTGGTTGTTATTTATTTATGGTATTCATTATAATTATTTTCCAGTAAATAAAAATTTTGTTTTTCACGTTTAAAGCTAATAGTCGCGTATTTTTTGAAGGGTTTCATTCATAACTTTATAAGGAAAATTATTTTGGACACCAGAAAGGCTTTTGAGAATAATTAGTGATAGCGTCTGGCTGGCAAAAAATAGACATTAACAGGGAAAAGCTATGAATAACTATAATTAATTTTAACTGAAACTAAAATGTAAGTTTCACTATGAATACATGAGAGGGATTAAAAAAATGTTCAAAGACAGCCATACGTGAAGGTTGGATTTAAAAAGTGTGAGAGTTCAACATAAATGTTTGAACACCCATAATCATTTTGTTAATCTCTCAAGTGAATAATTCAATGATGAAAAAACATTTATACACATTTAATCCTAGGACTGTAAAATTGAGAATATATAATAGCCAGAGAAATAGTAAGCATGGATTTTAATGTTAAATTATTTTAGGTATAAAAAAGGGAAGGGGGAGTTTGTTAAATAACTGCTTATATACTTAAAGATGCTTTTTAAAAAGGGTAGTGATTTGTTGGTGTAGAATCTGCAGTTTAGCTCAGAGAGTTAATGAAGCGCCTTGTATTTCGTTAGTGACATCTCCAATCCAGTTGATTTTAGGTTTTTTTCTATATTTATTACTATTGAACTCAGATGGCGTTGGTAGTTAATGCCATTAATTGTAGTTTTTTTACTGGTTCCATCGCGCTTGATTTTGTTTTGTTGATGTAGAATCTGCAGTTCAGTTCAGAGAGTTAATGAGGTGCCTTGTGTTTGGTAGCGAGATCTCCAATGCAGTTGATTTTAGTTTTTTTTTTCTATATTTATTACTATTGAACTCAGATGGCAATACTGCTTAACGTCATTAATCGGCAGCATTTTTTTACTGGTTCCCTCGACCTTGTTTTGTTTGGCAAACGTCCGTTAAACATTGTAATATACCATCATGGTATATTAGCTTTAAGGCGTTTTGATGAAAATTGAAATCCAAGGTTAATCAGTTGGTATTTTAGAGTAAAGAGTGAAGTACTTGAGGTTTAATCGAGTGGTGAAGGAGGGGGGATTTGGGGTATTTCACCACCCGCGGACGCGGGGTAGTCAGTTCCTGTAGGGTAGGCATGCTGACAAGTCCCTTATTCCCTCAAAACTTTGTCGCCCAGAAGCTTGGCTTACAGGAGTGCGCCCAACTCCCAACATAGTCAAGTACATAATTTTAGTAACAAACCATTGCTGTTCTAATTTTTAACAACGTTGAGGCAACTTTTGCCCGAAAAAGGTTTTTTTGCGAATCCATAGCTGTTATGAACTTCTATTCTGTTGATGAACTTGTAGGCACGGCTTGCCAAGCCGTAACGTAATTATATAGGGAAACCAAAGAGGTGACATGTATTATTTGGCCTTGATACGGCTTGATGTTCTTTAGACACTGACTCAAGCCAATAGAAAGGTTATTTCTTTGAATATCTTTGCTGGTCTCAATCCAAAGACGCTCTCACTCTTTGAACACGCCAATCTAAAGTGTCTGTTATTTCGGTGGAGAAGTTGAATATATTTTTTGATTTGTCTATCGAAGTCTTGTTGTGGTTTTTTTTATAATGATGATGATCATCATCATATTTTTGAGATGTGTAGTTTTAATCTTTTATTTTTATAATACTGGTAATAGTAGCTATGATGAATTATCTTTCTGTTGAAGCTTAGCAGTTGGCACGCGTTGATACGATACGCATGTAGTTGTACGAAATTAGTCTGTAAATTGTATGTTTCAAACTTGAAAATATGCACTGCTTGTAGTATTTATGTCGAAATAATTTTGATCTTCGTTATATTAGTTATGTAAAGGGGCGGATCTTCGTTATATTAGTTATGTAAAGGGGCGGGGGTTGAAAGAAAGTTTTACAATTTACTGGCAATTATATGTTCATTTAAATATAAGATTTTGAGGGTCTATTTTTAAAATTTTGTCACGCAACTCTTAACTTTAAGTTTGGAAACAGTGCTGCTAGAACATGGCAATTATTGTTTTGCGCGTGGGTTACCAAAGGGACAATGAAAATTTTTTTAATTTTTGGGAAAAAAATATTCCAGAAGGCTTTGCAAATTGTACCCCTGTTGGATTTACGCAATGCAACCTGCCACACAGACTACCCCAGCTGGTGAGAAACACAAAGAGATTATGCAAAACTTACTGGAATATTAATTGGGAAAATGGTTTAGTTGTTTTAATTACAAGGGTAATGTCTATATATAATATTGGTAACCACAATTTGGGAAATAATTTTCACACTTTATAAAAACAAATTATACAACAATAGTAAGATATTAGTTATAGGACAAGTTAATAAGTTCATATGGGTTTTTTTAAGCCTAACTATTAAATAGTTTAAAAATCAATTTTTGTAAGTGGTATCGGATTGTAAGTGGTACCGGATTGGGTCGGGTACACATTATTGATAAGTTATAGAAAGAAAAGGTCATATTAATAAATAATACTTAAACATAAAAGCTTTGCTAATCTTTGATATTGTAACAGGATAATATTAGATTAGATTAATTTAATTTAATGTTTTTGAATGGTTTGAGATTGTTAATGTAAAAAAGTTATGGGCGTCTTAATTAAAAAAAAAATAGCGCGCTTAAAAGAGAAAAAAAAATGGAAGATGCGAAACTGATATTAAGAAAACTCTTTGAATATATTAAATTTAATCAGTATTTATTTAAAATTTGGATACGAGTGTCTAAATCTCAGTTCAAAAATCTGTTCAATGTTAACTAATAGGATGAGTTTGTCTCAATAGTTTCACCAGCTTATTAAAGAATTATATTTAATCACATAGCATTACCAACAGGGGTTACGTTTTTAGCGTGTTTTTTACATAAAACACAATTGGGGCAAGACTAATACAGAGTACTAAAAACCCTTCACTAGAAAATTCTAAAATTAATGCAAGAATCATCGCCTTTTTTCGTAACAATAGCATGGCCCTACAATCCTCCCTCCTCTCCCTTTCACAGTTATTATAGTAGGCAACATCAAAATTACTCCAGAACCATCGTTAACCTTAAACTTCCTCTAGGATTAACAATCTTACCCAGTCATAAATTACTTTAAAGGGAATATGAAACTATTAGTATATCTTTGACAGATATGATGCTCCTGGTACGAATATTGAAATTTTGGACTTTACTCGGGGTAATTTTGATATGGATTCTTCAAGCACGTTAGATTCCCTTTAATGCGTCTGGACTCTTTCCAAGAGCAGAACAGTGACGTCAGTCAAGTTACTGACGAATCTCTCCCTTTTTCTGATCATTGTATCACTGACCTCGTACCAGCCGTTGTCTTTTCTCACAAAGTTCACATAATGTCCCTCGGCCAACGATTCACCTTTATGAATAATCACCCCTTTAGTTTTAAAAAGCATCTTACTCATAGTGACATTTTGATTTTCAAAACTTGATATTTTGGTCGAAATCTTAATTGGTCGACCATCTTTGTAATCGCCACGGAGAAGACACAAAAATACGTACTTCCCGCTGGATATCAATACATCACGCTCTTGTATTTTTGGGTTGTTACAAAATACGCATGGCACCTCTGTTAATCTCATCCTTTTTTCTAGAGATTTCCAATCAATTTTATCTCGGTTTTCTAGTGGAAGATTGAAAATGTTGCTTTCAACAATATTCTCCGAATTTTGTTCAACTTGACAATTGGGGCATTTGGTAACGTTTCGCGACTTTGACCAAAAAAGATCTTTCAGAGCTTTAGAGTAATCGGCTTCCATTTCTTGGCTTAGTGTCGCCAAAAGGACCATCAAAAATTCACTGGCGTCTTGTTGATCGTTTAGCGTAAAATGATTTCCGACAGCCATTCTCAGTTCCAACCCTTTACGACTGAAGCTTCCTTGAGAACTCTCGATGTCGTTTATCGTGTCATGGAGGCAACGCAAAACTGGTTTTTCAACGAATGATCCATTGTAAGATTTAACCAATTCTCTTAATTCCGGCACTAATAAGAGTAGTTGCAAAACGCTATTAGAATAGCACGTTACTTGGTCATCGTTAGCTAAACCCTTCAAGAGCAAACTATCCAAACTCTGTTGGGCTTATCTTTTCTTCTTCGGTGTTTCTGCACATCTCTCTTCCTCGCCTTCTAAAAGGCTTTTAGATAGTGTAGGCGCACTTCTTTTCCTACCTCGACTTTCTTTCAACTCCGTTATTTCCAAAAGAGGCAGATCTGGCCTATATTTTTTGCGAAGCCTGTTATACTCCATAATGGCTCGTCCATCCGCCTTAATTTTAGTCGGATCGAACTGTAATAAATGGAGTCCGGCGAAGGACGTCACTCTCGATAAAGCCACATACGCCATGCCCGTTCCGAATAAATTCCGACCCAAATCAATAATGGCGCATTTTAAATCATGCCTTGGCTTTTTGTATCGTAATTGCGTACGCCAGGATGACGGGAAACTGGGAGCGTTTAACGTAAATGTTTGCCATGAGCAAAAATTTGACGCAAATTTTCTCAACTAAAAAGTCAGTGTTAGCGTCATCGTTATTCGGTTCGCGATCTACTCTGAGAAAAATACCAGTAACGTTTCCTTGTTCGTCCTTCTTGAATCCAGTTACGAAACCCATCGTACCATTTACAACGCCTTTTTCAAAACTGATATTCCTTCTGACCATTATTCGGCAGCCAACGCAAAGAACTAACTCGCTCTCCAAACCGCCTGTTTTGGACGGTTCGTTTTGTAGCCCTTGCAGTCTCCTGAGAATGTTTTTATTCATTTTTTTCCCATAGTCAGCGAGTCTATCCTGACAACGAATGACTTCAACTTTCTCGCCGTTTTTTCGCAGCATATCAAAGTTGAATTTTACGCACATGGCTAATTTAGGCATCAAACAAATTGGGTGAAACCCTTCATTGGACAGCTTAATGAAAAGGTCCATAGCCACCTCGATGTTTTGACCTCCCTCAACCAATCTAGTTCCTAAGGTTGCAACATCAGCTTCGGAAATATTTCCAATTCTAACTCTGCTTAGAATGTCGCCGTAACTTTGGTCGTTGGCTTGTCTAACATTTTGCGTTAGTTCGTCGTATTTAAAAAACTTCCAAAGATCACTTCCTCCGATGCAATTGAATCTAAGTCTGGCTTCTTCGGAAGTGATTTTGATAAACGCGGGATTTCCTTGAACCGGAGGCAATTGGAAAAAGTCTCCCAAGACAAGAATAAATACAACTCCACCAAATGGTTTGTTCATTTCCCAAAATTCGTTCAGCCTCAAGTGAACGTGAGTCAGTAAAACCGATGAGACCATAGAAATTTCATCAATAATTAACAGTTTTAAATTACCCAAAGTTTCTTTCATAATGCTCATATTGTCAGAACTTAGGGAATGGTATTCGGCGATAAGCCCATGATCTACCGGCAACATTAGTAATCCGTGTAACGTTACGCCATTAACATTCAACGCTGCCAAACCCGTTGGCGCGGCAATGGCCACGCTATAGCAGGATTTTGAAAGCGTCGCCTTACAGCGCTGGCGAGAGTGTCGATAAGAAACGATTTGCCAGTTCCACCAGGTCCCGACACAAAAAGGCACTTGTTTCTAGATTTTTCTCCCTCTTGGGAGAAGTGATTCATGATCTGATCATAAATTCTCTTTTGATCCGAATTTAGTGACGCCACATTCTCAACATCAGTCTCGAAATTCATTTCCATGGCAGCTTCCACATCAGCCATCGCGTGTTCGGTTTCGATAACAATTTCTTTCCCTTGCAGCGCATTTTCATCATCGTCACTTTCAATCTCAGAGACTATGGTTTCTGGCTCTTGCGCCTTTTTAGAAGCCTTCCGTTTCTTTTCAACTTCTTTGAAAATCGAGAGTTTCTCGTGATATTCTCTCATGTCCTTCAACACCGAAAGCGAGTTTTCGAAAGCATCGGCGTATGTTTCAAAATCGCCCAATAGCTCAGTTTCGTCACGCCACGGTTTGAAGAGGATCAATAGAGCGTGACAATACTTTTCTTTCTCCTCTATCGGGTCGTGAATAAAGTGCTCTATTATGAAGGGCTTAATTCTCTTTCTCATGAAACCCATATTGTTTTTCAACTGGATTACATTCGCATTTTTCTCGACACCCTCAGAGCGCATCGCATAATCGTAAAACCGACCAAATTCCCGCAAACTAAGATTTTCCAAGCTGTCAGGACGATTCGGATATTTGTCGTCGACGAACCCTTTTTGGCAAGTGTCCGTGCTTTCGGGGTCAGGTTCCCTCAATCGCGCGAGTTCCTTGTAACCTTTCTAAACTCTCGATCGGTTTTCTTTTAAGTTAGTGTTAATAAATTTAGTGCTGCCGGACTTGTTGAAAAGGTCTTGGCCCAGCATCATATCGAGAGCTTCGTAAATTCCTATTTGCTTAAACGTCAAAGATTTCAATCTATAGGCAAATAATTTTTTGGACAAACTTTCGTTGCCTAACTCGGCAAAAGTTTGGTCCATGTCAGCTCGGTCTCCCTTTGTCACGTAAGCCGTGACATAGTTTGCCACTATTTCCGATTTGTCAGCGACAAATTGCAAATCCATGTTGGCTTTGGAAGCCAAAAGTAGCGTGGGATTGTAATCATTGATTAAAACTTCGTGCTGTTTTCTCGGCAAGTCGTACAGTCGTTTCTGCACCTTTTTCATTTTACGGTGACGAGTAACTGATCTAACAGAATTCATAGTAGCAATGTTTGTTACGTTTCGAGGGAAACCGTAACGACACACTTTCAATCCTTTTTTAGAATTTTTCACCTTCTTATAACAACTGGAGGTGCATTTGTGAGTTTGGAATTTTTTTACCAGTCGGTGTAGTTCCGGACTTATCGATGCGCTTGGCATCGAACACGTGACGTGTTTTTGCACGTAATCCAAAATAGTCTCGGTCGAAGAAGTTCCAATCTTTGGAGCGTCCTTGGCCCACAAAAGCATATGGTAGTGAGGTAAACCTCGAGATTGGTATTCAACCCTCCAAAAATGATGTTCTATCATGCCAAGAACTGGATTTTGCTTACACAAGACAAAGTTGTTTAACAGCGACCGCACTTTGTTGTGAAAGTGCAAATTGACGCTAAGTGGGTCTAAATTCAACAATTCAGCCACCGTCATCGACTCTACTCCCGGAACGTCTGAATTCACTTTTCTCAAGTGATCGTGCAGTTCCATATCATCGTACTCGGCCGGGTTAAAAGTTAGAAGCCAGGTGGGAGGACCAATTTCCCGAATCATCGCTAAAACGTTTCTAAGAACTTTATACCAGTAGTCCTTCGTTCCTCGAATATGACCCAAGAAAGTAGCTAAATTACTCTCAAGTTCTTTATCGCCAGATTCAACTCGATTGAGCAAATTTTCAACCCCAATTGGCATGGGTTTTTTAACACGAAGAACGTAGTTCAAACTGCTAGAAATCGCTTTCATTTCGCATTCTTGATAGGAATGGAACAAATGGACTTAAGGATATAGGTTACGTTTTTAGCGTGTTTTTTACATAAAACACAATTGGGGCAAGACTAATACAGAGTACTAAAAACCCTTCACTAGAAAATTCTAAAATTAATGCAAGAATCATCGCCTTTTTTCGTAACAATAGCATGGCCCTACAATCCTCCCTCCTCTCCCTTTCACAGTTATTATAGTAGGCAACATCAAAATTACTCCAGAACCATCGTTAACCTTAAACTTCCTCTAGGATTAACAATCTTACCCAGTCATAAATTACTTTAAAGGGAATATGAAACTATTAGTATATCTTTGACAGATATGATGCTCCTGGTACGAATATTGAAATTTTGGACTTTACTCGGGGTAATTTTGATATGGATTCTTCAAGCACGTTAGATTCCCTTTAATGCGTCTGGACTCTTTCCAAGAGCAGAACAGTGACGTCAGTCAAGTTACTGACGAATCTCTCCCTTTTTCTGATCATTGTATCACTGACCTCGTACCAGCCGTTGTCTTTTCTCACAAAGTTCACATAATGTCCCTCGGCCAACGATTCACCTTTATGAATAATCACCCCTTTAGTTTTAAAAAGCATCTTACTCATAGTGACATTTTGATTTTCAAAACTTGATATTTTGGTCGAAATCTTAATTGGTCGACCATCTTTGTAATCGCCACGGAGAAGACACAAAAATACGTACTTCCCGCTGGATATCAATACATCACGCTCTTGTATTTTTGGGTTGTTACAAAATACGCATGGCACCTCTGTTAATCTCATCCTTTTTTCTAGAGATTTCCAATCAATTTTATCTCGGTTTTCTAGTGGAAGATTGAAAATGTTGCTTTCAACAATATTCTCCGAATTTTGTTCAACTTGACAATTGGGGCATTTGGTAACGTTTCGCGACTTTGACCAAAAAAGATCTTTCAGAGCTTTAGAGTAATCGGCTTCCATTTCTTGGCTTAGTGTCGCCAAAAGGACCATCAAAAATTCACTGGCGTCTTGTTGATCGTTTAGCGTAAAATGATTTCCGACAGCCATTCTCAGTTCCAACCCTTTACGACTGAAGCTTCCTTGAGAACTCTCGATGTCGTTTATCGTGTCATGGAGGCAACGCAAAACTGGTTTTTCAACGAATGATCCATTGTAAGATTTAACCAATTCTCTTAATTCCGGCACTAATAAGAGTAGTTGCAAAACGCTATTAGAATAGCACGTTACTTGGTCATCGTTAGCTAAACCCTTCAAGAGCAAACTATCCAAACTCTGTTGGGCTTATCTTTTCTTCTTCGGTGTTTCTGCACATCTCTCTTCCTCGCCTTCTAAAAGGCTTTTAGATAGTGTAGGCGCACTTCTTTTCCTACCTCGACTTTCTTTCAACTCCGTTATTTCCAAAAGAGGCAGATCTGGCCTATATTTTTTGCGAAGCCTGTTATACTCCATAATGGCTCGTCCATCCGCCTTAATTTTAGTCGGATCGAACTGTAATAAATGGAGTCCGGCGAAGGACGTCACTCTCGATAAAGCCACATACGCCATGCCCGTTCCGAATAAATTCCGACCCAAATCAATAATGGCGCATTTTAAATCATGCCTTGGCTTTTTGTATCGTAATTGCGTACGCCAGGATGACGGGAAACTGGGAGCGTTTAACGTAAATGTTTGCCATGAGCAAAAATTTGACGCAAATTTTCTCAACTAAAAAGTCAGTGTTAGCGTCATCGTTATTCGGTTCGCGATCTACTCTGAGAAAAATACCAGTAACGTTTCCTTGTTCGTCCTTCTTGAATCCAGTTACGAAACCCATCGTACCATTTACAACGCCTTTTTCAAAACTGATATTCCTTCTGACCATTATTCGGCAGCCAACGCAAAGAACTAACTCGCTCTCCAAACCGCCTGTTTTGGACGGTTCGTTTTGTAGCCCTTGCAGTCTCCTGAGAATGTTTTTATTCATTTTTTTCCCATAGTCAGCGAGTCTATCCTGACAACGAATGACTTCAACTTTCTCGCCGTTTTTTCGCAGCATATCAAAGTTGAATTTTACGCACATGGCTAATTTAGGCATCAAACAAATTGGGTGAAACCCTTCATTGGACAGCTTAATGAAAAGGTCCATAGCCACCTCGATGTTTTGACCTCCCTCAACCAATCTAGTTCCTAAGGTTGCAACATCAGCTTCGGAAATATTTCCAATTCTAACTCTGCTTAGAATGTCGCCGTAACTTTGGTCGTTGGCTTGTCTAACATTTTGCGTTAGTTCGTCGTATTTAAAAAACTTCCAAAGATCACTTCCTCCGATGCAATTGAATCTAAGTCTGGCTTCTTCGGAAGTGATTTTGATAAACGCGGGATTTCCTTGAACCGGAGGCAATTGGAAAAAGTCTCCCAAGACAAGAATAAATACAACTCCACCAAATGGTTTGTTCATTTCCCAAAATTCGTTCAGCCTCAAGTGAACGTGAGTCAGTAAAACCGATGAGACCATAGAAATTTCATCAATAATTAACAGTTTTAAATTACCCAAAGTTTCTTTCATAATGCTCATATTGTCAGAACTTAGGGAATGGTATTCGGCGATAAGCCCATGATCTACCGGCAACATTAGTAATCCGTGTAACGTTACGCCATTAACATTCAACGCTGCCAAACCCGTTGGCGCGGCAATGGCCACGCTATAGCAGGATTTTGAAAGCGTCGCCTTACAGCGCTGGCGAGAGTGTCGATAAGAAACGATTTGCCAGTTCCACCAGGTCCCGACACAAAAAGGCACTTGTTTCTAGATTTTTCTCCCTCTTGGGAGAAGTGATTCATGATCTGATCATAAATTCTCTTTTGATCCGAATTTAGTGACGCCACATTCTCAACATCAGTCTCGAAATTCATTTCCATGGCAGCTTCCACATCAGCCATCGCGTGTTCGGTTTCGATAACAATTTCTTTCCCTTGCAGCGCATTTTCATCATCGTCACTTTCAATCTCAGAGACTATGGTTTCTGGCTCTTGCGCCTTTTTAGAAGCCTTCCGTTTCTTTTCAACTTCTTTGAAAATCGAGAGTTTCTCGTGATATTCTCTCATGTCCTTCAACACCGAAAGCGAGTTTTCGAAAGCAT
Organism: Phalangium opilio; assembly: GCF_054372755.1. Lineage (NCBI taxonomy): Eukaryota > Metazoa > Arthropoda > Arachnida > Opiliones > Phalangiidae > Phalangium > Phalangium opilio. The sequence continues at coordinate 5,309,751 of NW_028324167.1, forward strand.
CGGCGTATGTTTCAAAATCGCCCAATAGCTCAGTTTCGTCACGCCACGGTTTGAAGAGGATCAATAGAGCGTGACAATACTTTTCTTTCTCCTCTATCGGGTCGTGAATAAAGTGCTCTATTATGAAGGGCTTAATTCTCTTTCTCATGAAACCCATATTGTTTTTCAACTGGATTACATTCGCATTTTTCTCGACACCCTCAGAGCGCATCGCATAATCGTAAAACCGACCAAATTCCCGCAAACTAAGATTTTCCAAGCTGTCAGGACGATTCGGATATTTGTCGTCGACGAACCCTTTTTGGCAAGTGTCCGTGCTTTCGGGGTCAGGTTCCCTCAATCGCGCGAGTTCCTTGTAACCTTTCTAAACTCTCGATCGGTTTTCTTTTAAGTTAGTGTTAATAAATTTAGTGCTGCCGGACTTGTTGAAAAGGTCTTGGCCCAGCATCATATCGAGAGCTTCGTAAATTCCTATTTGCTTAAACGTCAAAGATTTCAATCTATAGGCAAATAATTTTTTGGACAAACTTTCGTTGCCTAACTCGGCAAAAGTTTGGTCCATGTCAGCTCGGTCTCCCTTTGTCACGTAAGCCGTGACATAGTTTGCCACTATTTCCGATTTGTCAGCGACAAATTGCAAATCCATGTTGGCTTTGGAAGCCAAAAGTAGCGTGGGATTGTAATCATTGATTAAAACTTCGTGCTGTTTTCTCGGCAAGTCGTACAGTCGTTTCTGCACCTTTTTCATTTTACGGTGACGAGTAACTGATCTAACAGAATTCATAGTAGCAATGTTTGTTACGTTTCGAGGGAAACCGTAACGACACACTTTCAATCCTTTTTTAGAATTTTTCACCTTCTTATAACAACTGGAGGTGCATTTGTGAGTTTGGAATTTTTTTACCAGTCGGTGTAGTTCCGGACTTATCGATGCGCTTGGCATCGAACACGTGACGTGTTTTTGCACGTAATCCAAAATAGTCTCGGTCGAAGAAGTTCCAATCTTTGGAGCGTCCTTGGCCCACAAAAGCATATGGTAGTGAGGTAAACCTCGAGATTGGTATTCAACCCTCCAAAAATGATGTTCTATCATGCCAAGAACTGGATTTTGCTTACACAAGACAAAGTTGTTTAACAGCGACCGCACTTTGTTGTGAAAGTGCAAATTGACGCTAAGTGGGTCTAAATTCAACAATTCAGCCACCGTCATCGACTCTACTCCCGGAACGTCTGAATTCACTTTTCTCAAGTGATCGTGCAGTTCCATATCATCGTACTCGGCCGGGTTAAAAGTTAGAAGCCAGGTGGGAGGACCAATTTCCCGAATCATCGCTAAAACGTTTCTAAGAACTTTATACCAGTAGTCCTTCGTTCCTCGAATATGACCCAAGAAAGTAGCTAAATTACTCTCAAGTTCTTTATCGCCAGATTCAACTCGATTGAGCAAATTTTCAACCCCAATTGGCATGGGTTTTTTAACACGAAGAACGTAGTTCAAACTGCTAGAAATCGCTTTCATTTCGCATTCTTGATAGGAATGGAACAAATGGACTTAAGGATATAGGTTTATGAATAGAATTAAGACTTCGTTGAGCAAGTCCGATATGGTCTAGTGGCTAGGTTATCTGGCTTTCACCTGAAAACCCGGGTTCGATTCCCGGTATCGGAGCATCGGCTTTTGTACCACTTTAAAGAAAAAACTTAGAGACCCATTTATAGGAATAATATTTAGGGATGTTCCAACGATTCCGTTATGGTCTAGTGGCTAGGATACCTGGCTTTCACCCAGAAGGCCCGGGTTCGATTCCGGCTGTCGGAGCGAGTGCTTTTGTACCGCATTTCAAGAACAGATTTAAGGATATAAATTTATGAATAGAATTAAGACTTTGTGAAGTAAGTCCGATATGGTCTAGTGGCTAGAATATCTGGCTCTTACCCAGAAGGCCCGGGTTCGATTCACGGTATCGGAGCGAGTGCTTTTGTACCGCTTTTCAAGAATAGACTTAAGGATATAGGTTTATGAATAGAATTAAGACTTGGTTAAGCATGTCCGATATGGTCTAGTGGCTAGGATATCTGGCTTTCACCCAGAAGGCCCGGGTTCGATTCACGGTATCGGAGCAAGTGCTTTTTTACCGCATTTCAAGAATAGGCATGAGGATATAGGTTTATGAATAGAATTAAGCCTTGGTTAAGCAAGTCCGATATGGTCTAGTGGGTAGGATATCTGGCTGTCACCCAGAAGGCCCGGGTTCGATTCCCGTATCGAAGCGAGTGCTTTTGTACCGCTTTTCAAGAATAGACTTAAAGACACATTTATAGGAATAATATTTAGGGTTGTTCCAACCAGTCCGATATGGTCTAGTGGCTAGGATATCTGGCTTTTACCCAGTAGGCCCGGGTTCGATTCGGCAGCATGTTATGCCTGGCAATGGAACTGTGTTTTGCTTTAGCATTAAGTACTGGAATTAACTATTTACTTGTACTTGAAAAATGAATGGTGAAATTACGTGTAGTCAGCTATTTTAGCCATGGTAAATGCAATTAAAAGAGAGTACAGTATTTTAAATTAGGGTCAATATTTTATACAAAAAACACTTGTTTAATAATTACTAGCTGTTACCCGCGGGGTCGCTCTCGTGTAATAAGAAATTCCATAAAAATGATACAAAGAATGGGTAGATTTTACTGATGGTTAATATTTTTGTACCACCCTAGGAGCGAAGGCCCTCAGCGTTGCCCGTTAGCCCGTCGGGACATTTTTTATTACTTTTCATGTTGACATTATTCCATACAGAAGGGTTTTTAAGTTTTGGCCGCCATTTAAAAAGATGGCAAGAAATCGAACGTTCCTGCAAAATTTGAACCTTCTATAGGGCAAGCGGTTTGGGCTGGGCGTTGATTATCAGTCAGTCAGGACTTTAATACAATAATCACTTATTTATTTTTACCCATACATATCACCTGTATTATATTAATACAATTGTATGTGCGGAAATTTGATTTAGTATAAGTTTAAAGTTAGATACACTGTGATACTATAAACTAACAAATAATTTCGTATATTAGAAATAGTATATATTTCAACTAATCAGCTAGAATCAACTTCAATCACAGGTACAAATATCTTGTTCTTTTCAACCTCATTGTCACGTGATTTAGGCATATTGAGTAACTGTTAAATTCAACTTCATGTTCACGTGTATTACACGGCCTAAATCACCACCAAACGTAGTGTGAAGTGATATTGTCCACCAGTTCTCAACGTGTATTAAACGCTTTAAATCCCCACCAAATTAACGTGATGAGTTCAACCAAAACGCCACGTGTTTTACACGTCTAAATGTACACCACAACTAACGTGATAGTTTCAATCTATTCCCCACGTGTTTTTCACGCCCTAAATCATCACCAAAATTAGCGTGATATTTTCAGCCTTTACTCCACGTGTTGTACACGTTTAAAATCGCCACCTAATTAACGTGATGTGTTCAACCAAAACTCCAAGAGTTTTACATGTCTAAATATACACCACAACTAACGTGATAGTTTCAACCTATTCCCCACGTGTTTTACACTCCCTAAATGAACACCACAATTAACGTGATATTATCCACCTATACTCCACGTGTATTACACGCCCTAAATCATCAGCTCTATTAACGTGATAAATTCAACCTATATTCCTTATATTCCACGTGTTTTACACATATGAAAAACCAAAACACGTTATATACACTAAGAACACCGAACATACACGTAATTTACATGGTGAATTGCTACCTGGGTACGTTGACATGTTGAAAGCTAACAGGGTAGCGCCTTAGTTCATCAGTGTCATATCTTTAGACTGACATTACTCCTACAAAAATAATGTCCGCAAAAGCAAATCGATCAAATACATAATCGCTTTTCGACCATTCAGTGGTACACTGATTATTTTCAACTACTGCACAAGTTAAAAGATGAAATTTGACAGCTCTATGGTCCCCCACAGAAATTTATAGAAAAAAATAAGAATTTTATATAAGGCCCTTCAATTACAGTGATTAGAAGTTCAAATACTGAAAAAAGGGGGAAAGGAACATGAAATGGGCTAAACACTGACATATCAGTCATACTGGGGTGTACTGGCGTATGTAGACTCTCCGGTGTATTGGATTATTTGTTTCAAAAGTATTTTGAATAAAGATTTTCCTCCCAAATATTAAGTGATTTTTATCACAAACTATGCATAGCATTTTTTAAATGATACCGTTTCTTTTGTTTGACATTTTTTATATTTTTGGCTTTCTATCTAACACGAGATTATAATTTCACACGGTAAATATAAGATGTCGCCCAACAACAAGAACTTTATCATCAACAACCTAATTAATCTATAGCCATTATTGCTGTTTTTTCCATTAGAAATGAAGTATAGACCATTAATCTTTCGCGAGGGAATAATTATTCACTCATGCCACAAATTAAAAGTAGCCTCACAGAGGCTCGGAAACACGCAGTTTCCAATGACTGCCTTTTTAATTCTTCGCGTCGGTGCACGCGGTATGCGAGAATCGATACACTCGAAAAAATTCAGGTAAACAACATTAAGACATTCATGGTTTCAACGGGGTATAATATTCGTTCATGCCACAAATTAAAATACACATTCCAAAGGGATATCTCAGAAAAAGTTCAAACGCGCAAAGGATTTTCTGAGGATGTTCTTCAAATTATTTTTGCGCGAGGAGCGACTGCCAAAAGCTACATTCTACGGAGCAACTTGAGAAGCGACCAAAATACCTGAATACATTCTAAAACATAATGAACAATAAAACCGCAAAATACTACAGAGCACCCTTCATTGGAGTAAGATTAAAGCATTTCATGATTAATTTACTACTGTTCAAAGATAATGTTACTAGTCCAATCGCGACGACAAAAATAATTTTATAAATTATGTTCAGCCAGGGATATATTTAATTTTAGAAGTAGGAATGGAGAACGGTTAGTATATACTTCGGTCCGACTCATAGCGCAGGATAGAGACCCTCCCTCCAACACGTAACGAAAAGTTTAAATTATCTTATTGGCTCATTTAAACAGCTACGTTTTGATGACGTTGCTGACGGGGACAGCGAAAAATACGTAATTCCTTTTTTACCCCTGTCGCTATGATCCGCCTCTTCTTTCATTCCCCTCCCTCCCGTGGACTGGGTACGGGACTTTGACGTGCGCCCAGATTACTCTGTTCTCCATTCCTACTTCTAAAATTAAATCTATCCCTGGTTCGGCATTTGTCTATCATACACTTCAGCTGAGCACGTTATATTTTTTACCAGTTTTCACCATTTGTTATTTTGAATTCACAAGGAGAGAAAACTGGCTATATGATTAAATTCCTGCATGTTCTACAAACACTCGACAATATCAAGTAATGTTAATGATTTTTTTTGCGCTACTCCTTACAACAACCACCGTGGAAACATTTTCCAGCGTTACTGTTATCCCGAATGCTGATAAGTTTTGGGGAGCGAAGGTTAATAATTCGTGGAATGGACTTCTAGGAATGGTCGACAGAAATGTATAATTCCAAATATATTCGGAACCAAGAATTCATTCTCGATACCAAGAATATGTTAGCAGGGGTTTAGCTTCTTTTACAAAACACGAGTAATGAAACTTCATGGTTTGGTTGTAAAACTGATGTAAATAGCACACTTTGTCATTAAAGAGTTAAATTTTTGTGAAAATAATTTGGGCATAGTTTAATTGGAAATAAGTAGAACTGAGTCTTATAAGGGGGTCAGGTATCATGGGAGGATTAGTTTAGAATCCGCGTCTTACCATATTCTTAAAGAATTACGAGTAAGTTCTTGGTCAACTTCTTCCAATAATAATTGAGTAAAACATTTCCGTACACAGGAGGCAGATTTTTCACTATCACCTTTGTCATTAACCACAGACCGTTTCAAATCCTTCGCATCTTCGCACACATTATCTATTTCTAGAACCCAAGTATTATTCGGAACAAAGCAATCAAATGAAAACGATATTTTCTCGGTAGTCAATAAATGGGTAACTTGTCTTTCCTAATTTCCACAAAAAATTGTGAGCAAAGACGCCAAATTTCACTTTCCTTGAATGAAGCTTTCTACCGAAGCCATAGATTGAACTGTATATTCTCTGCGAAAATATGTTTAGTTTTGCTTTTAAATTCGTATCCTTCATGAAGCAGTTGACTTGTATGTGTTGTCTAAAATGTTGATACGGATTTTGTATCCAGATAATTGTGGGATCCATTGGTGTCGCTCTGCTGATTTACATGACGGGGAAACTGAACTCTAAATATGGCAAAGAGAAATCGGAACTGTCCTTCATGTTTTTGTTGCAATGCCTTCTGGGAACAAGTAATAAAGTAACGCTATGTTATTTCAAAACTAAATTCAATTTCATTCCCAGGTCCCCAAAGTTTGAATTGCAACGGAGTCTCTCGTTTTCTTTCTGTCTTGTGGAGTCTGGCGTCTTTCGTTCTATTGGTTTTCGTATCTTCGGAAATGACGTCACAGTTCGCGAGCACATCGGAAGCGCTCCCCTTCGACATCATCGACGATGTATTTCACTTTCCCAATGCAAAGCCTTTGCTGACGAGAAACAATGCGCAATTCACTTTCATTCAGGTAAATAGAAGTCATTCGTGCTTCTATTTTTAGATTTAAAGAAAGGTTTCTAAAATTACGTTTATATTCGATTTAGAAAAATGCACTGCATAACGCGGCATATGCGGAAGCAATGAAGCGAGCAGATGCGAACCCAGATTCGTGTTACCAGACATTTGGCACTTTGACGGAAAACGATGACATTCATTCGGGAATTGAAAATCGAGAAAAATTTTCAATTTCCACGGATACGCTTCACTGGAATATAATAAAGAGACGATACGCCAAGACAGGAAGTTGCAAAATGAAACTAAGCAAATCGTTAATGATAAGCTACCGGGTGTTGTATTTCAAGAAAAATATTTCGCAAACTCTGATCAAGACCATCAACAGAAGGTTAGTGTTCGACGTTGTATAATTATGGTTGAGTTTATTTCAGCATATTTGTCAGGTTGCTCCAGTTGATCGAGGGCGATTGCTTCGAGGATCTGAACCCGACCTTGAAGAACGAAATGCATCCCTGTCAGAGAACGGAAACCCCTGATGCGTTCGTCGTCATCAACGTCTCCGCTTTCATGGTCATTTTCCGCGTTTGTCTCTTCGGATTCTCCGCATCCTTCGTCACTCTCGTTCTTGAAATATACGTTCACATGTTGAAATATAATATGGTAGCGCCTTAGCTTATCGGTGTCATTTCTTTAAACCGACATAACTAATGCAAAAAGAATTGCATCTACAAAAGCTTATCCATCACTTACAAAATCGATTTTTGACCATTTTCTGGTACACTGAATATTTCTAACAACTGCAATAGTTAATAGATGAAATTCGGCCCCTACAAGTTCCTCCACAGAAATACAACGAAATGTAAATGAATTTTTTTTGACCAAAGCATAATCAACTATCGCGTTTGCAACAAAAAAAGACAATTTTTGTTTTATCACTTAATTAGTGTGTGTATCACCTGTCACTTGACTAGATTATCACATTAGTATAATATAAATCCAATGCCGTAGTTAGTATCGTGACATGCTTCGAAAACTAGTGACATTAAACAAAGTTCACTTACTTGGCAAGAATGGAATAACGGGCCAAGAACAATCAAAAAATAATTGATCCCGAAATAATGTTATTCCCCGAAGGAAAGGTGTAGTTGTGGTCCATTAGAACTTTGGAACACAACTATGTTTAATGGTTTCGACACGCTACAATAATCAATGTTGCTGTAAATTAAAAAGCAAAACTAACAAGCGAAAGCTCGCAAAGAGTTAGATTCCTCAAGCTGCGATTAAAATTCTTCGCCTTGGGTGGACGCGGTATGCGAAAATCTATCTGGCAAACTATTTTTAGCGTGAATTGCCCAAAATATCCGATGTCACATCGGTAAATATATTCTAACTCGGGTCAAAAACTAATGATATTAAAAACGAAAGTCTCGAGTTCCCACAAAAGTGGACCACCTTTCATCGATACCGAAATAAGATATTCGTCGAAAGGTAGGTAGGACTCTAACTTCTACAAAACTTTGGAAAATAACATTAGAACTTTCACGCTTTCCACGAGGTACAATATTCATTAACGTAACAAATTAAAAGCAATATTCCAGAGCGAAAGCTCATAAAAGAAGTCCAAACACGCAAAGAATTTTAGTCGAATTTTCCTTCAAAGTTTTCGAGTGGGTGCTCGTGTTACGCGAGAATCGATCCCCACAAGCTTAATCCTAAACGCAATAAAAAAACACTGCATTGTTGCCATGTTGAAATACGGCGCAACTTGAGAAGAAACGAAATCACAATGTACCTGACGTTTCATTCCAATTGGTTCTTCTACAATACTGCGTAGAAGTAAAAATAATGAACGTCGAAACAGCAAAATACTATAGAGCAACCTTTTTTAAAGTAAGAAAAGAATTTCATAATTCACTACGATCATGTTCGGCTTTTGGCTTTCATACACTTCGCTGAGTTCGTTATATTTTTACCAGTATTCGCCATTTGTTTTTTTGAATGACCATGGAGATAAAATTGGCTACATAATAAAATTCACGCGTGATCTACAAACACTCGACAATATTAAGTAATTAAGCGTAACGTTAGTGTTCTGCTAATATGTTTTTCCTAATAACAGCAATCATTGAATTCTTTCCAGCGTTACTTTGACGCCAAATACCGATCAGTTCTACGGAGCCAAAGTTAATAATTCGTAGAATGGAATGCTGCAGAAAAATGTACAATTAAAAATTTAACCTGAACTAAGAATTCATGTTCGATACTAAGAATATGTTAACGTGGCTCTATCTTCAATGGAACGAAATTTCATAGGTTTCTTGTAACGCTGATATAATATATTTTGCACGTTTTGTCATTTTAATGTTTGATTTTTGTGGAAAAAAATAAGGCATAGTTTATTGTAGCATTGAGTATTATAGGGCAATTAACTGTTACTTAACATGGAAGGATTTGTTAAGAATCCAAGTCTTACTATATTTTTACAGTAATACGACTTAGTTCTTGGTCAACTTGTTCAAATAATAAATGAATAAAACGTTTTGAATAAACAGGAGGGAGATTTTGCTATAATACCTTCGTGGTTAACTACTGATCGTCTCAATGCCTTTGCGTATTCGCACACATTTTTGAGTTTGAAAATCCAAATATTATTCGGAACAAACGAATCAAATGAAAACAATATTTTCTCTGTTGTCAATAAAATGGGTAACTTGTCTGTCTAAATTTCCATAAAAATTGTAATCCTTTCCAAAAGTGTACAGATAAAAGCTTTCTATTTAATTTTAATATGCAAAAATTATGTTTTGTTTTGGTTTGAACTTTGAAGCAGTTGATTTATGTGTTCATACTTAATATATCTAGATAATTGCGGGGTCCGTTGCTGTCGTTCTGCTAATTTACATGACGGGGAAACTAAACACTAAATATGGAAAAGTGAAATCAGAACTGCCCTTCATGTTTTTGTTGCAATGTCCTCTGGGAACGAGTAAGAAGTAATAGAGTAACGCTATGTACATTTCAGAACTAAATTGAATTTCATTCCCAGGTCCCCAAAAATTGAATTGCAACGGAGTCTATCGTTTTCTTTCGGTCTCGTGGAGTTTGGCGTCTTCCGTGCAATTGCTTCTCGTATCCACGGAAATGACGTCACAGTTTGCGAGCAAAAAGGAAGCGCTACCCTTCGACACCGTAGACGATGTATTTCACTTTACCAATGCGAAGCCTGTGTTAACCAAAAACGATGCAATTTTCAATATTATTCAAGTCAGGTTAATATAAGAATTACCCATTACTTTCTAATTTGTTAAATAGAAGTTCGTCGAGATTCTCTTCATAGCTTTAAAAAAATGTTGATCAATTTCTTTTATTTTCGATTTAGAAAAATGCCTTGATCAACACGGTATATGCTGAAGTAATACAGCGAGCAGATGCGATACCAAATTCGTGTTACCAGTCAATTGGTACTTTAATGGAAAATGATGACATTCATTCGGGAGTTGAAAATCGAGAAAGATTTATTATTAATACGGATGATTTACATTAGAATATAATCAAGAGCCGGTACGACAAGACATCAAGTTGCAAAATTAAACTGAGCCCACCTCTAATGAAAACCCACTTGGTGTTGTATTTCAAAAAAAAAACATTTCGCAAACTCTGATCAAGACCGTCAACAGAAGGTTCGTATCTCCTATTGATTTTTAAGCTTTAAAGTGAAAGTAAATTTATCATCTGTCAGGCTACGACAGCTGACCGAGGGCCATTGCTTCGAGGATCTGAACCCGTCTTTGAAGAATGAATTACATCAATGTCAGAAACCGGAAACCCCTGATTCGTTCGTCGTCATCAACGTCTTCGCTTTCATGGTCATTTTTCGCGTCTGTCTCTTCCGATTCTCCGCATCCCTCGTCACTTTCTTTCTCGAAATATACGTTGACATGTTGAAAACTAACAAAGAAGCGCCTTAGCTAACGCGAGTCATTCCATTAGACGGACTCTACTCCGGTAAAATAATAGTCTCTACAAAAGCATATCCATCACCTTCAAAATCGCTTTTCGATCATTCTCTGGTACACTAAATAATTTTAACTACTGCACAAGATGAAAGTCGGTCGCTTCATGGTCCACCACCCAAGTTTATACAAAAAAATAAGAATTTCATATAATAGCGCCCTTCAACTCAATTGAATAGTAGTTCCGAGAGTGAAAAAAAAGAAGAAAAGCAACATGAACTGTTCTTATTATGACTCCAGTCAAACTGGCGTGTAGTAGCAATCGGGTGTATTGTATTGGACGTTTTATATCACTAAAGTTATTTATTTTGAATAAAGAATTTCTTTCCTAATATTAACTGACTTTTTTATCTCTAACTATGATGAAACTTCTATGCATAGCTTTTCAAAAGGATACCGTTTATTATTGATGTACTTTTTGGACTTCTAGCTAACACGAGATTATTGTGTATACGTTAACACCAAGATGCCGCCACACAACAAGATTTTTATCATCGACAATCCGAGAAATATAAAGCCATTTTGACTGCTCGGTCAGGGGGAATAACTTTTAATGTGTGCTTGACAACGTGAATCGCATGTCGCCAACACCCGCTACTTTTTTGGTACTAATACTATTACCACTGGGGGGTTCCCATTCAACCGAATCTCAATGGACAGAATCGCATTCGACAGAAAATGTTTGACTAGAATTTCAAAATCTAGCCCAATGGCTATATTCCCTATGGACCGAAATCCCAATCGTCCGAATATGCCCTACAACTTGAAACACGATAGCCGTCAGCGATTCGGTGGTGTAGTTTTAAAATATATAAATCAAATGTTTCGTGATACTAATTAAAACGCTCACTTTCATTCCTTTCAAGGCAAGAGATATATAAAAAAACGTCTTGGTTTGGACCAAGGCCGAAAAAACAAACGATATGTGTGAGCTTTATCAATTGGCTGAAGTTTCAGATATTGCAATTTTTTAGTTATACTTATCCATTTAATCCTAAATCAATATTAAATTCAATCAACTGATTTTACTGTTAATCGATCTATTCCCTCTAAATTAATTGAAAAAATTACATATTTACGCTTTTTCAAGAACAATTACATTTTCCGAAAACATTTTATCATGAAATTAATTATTTTGAAGGGACTACGTGTTGAGGGATTTAATATTGAATATTTGAAATACTGTGTCTAAAAAGACCAAGCGAACTTTGACATAATTCGAAAGGAAAATGTAAATATTTAATAGTGGATGCCAAACCAGGGTGTTGCACGAATTAATGCATTTAATTTCGTATATCGAAATGCTACATTTCTAACATCGCGACTATGAAAGAAAGGTTGCACTGCAATTTCCCTCTTCGTACTTTAGACTTTCTTGGGGGGGGGGTTAAGTTAAGTGTGACCTTCTTCGTTTAACTGGCAATGAATGGAAATGAATATAACAAGCCATTGGTACTGAAACGTATTTCTTTTTATGTAATCTTTACCTATAAATTGTTTATATTTATACCGATATCATATTTTTCCAGTGCTACAGATAGCTACCTACTAAAAAAACCACACAGGATAAATGATGTTGCTTTGTCTTAAGTATACGGCATTCGTTTATTAACTAGTCTGAACAAAATAAATTTAAATTATAATATTTTTTTTTAACATCAGTCTTCTTAGCAACTTACCGATTTAAGTTTTTTTTGATGCAAACTTGAAAATTTGTCAAGCCAACAACAATTAAAACTATGTCCGTCAAGGGGCTTACACGAAATCCCTTCAAAATAATTAATTTCATGATAAAATGTTTTCGGAAAATGTAATTGTTCTTGAAAAAGCGTAGATATGTAATTTTTTCAATTAATTTAGAGAGAATAGATCGATTAACAGTAAAATCAGTTGATTGAATTTAATATTGATTAAGGATTAAATGGATAAAAATAACTAAAAAAAATGCAATATCTGAAACTTCAGCCAATTGATAAACCTCACACATATCGTTTGTTTTTTCGGCCTTGGTCCAAACCAAGCAGACATGGGCGAACCCCCAGCCTCTCCCACTCCCACTCCTCAAATTTTTTTAGCAGGGACAGAGCAGCTCACCCCAACTGGTTTTCCATAGTAGGCCTTTCCAGTAAACCTCGCTCCTTTCCCAAACAAAACATCATAGTAAGTTTTCACTCCTCTCACTGCTCATTTTATCTCGTAGTTTTAATAAACCTCCTCTCATCTCAATTAAGATAAAAATTAAAATGCTTCACTCCTCTCACTGCTCATTTTCTTTCGTAGTTTTATTACACCTCCTCTCATCTCAATTAAGATAAAATTAAAATTTTTTCACTCCTCTCACTACTCATTTTTTCTCGTAGTTTTATTGAACCTCCTCTCACCTCTTATTATGTAAAATTTTTTCCAAGACTTAATCCACTCATCTCTCTCAATCTAAAATATTTTTCAGATATGAAAATTACTCCGGTACTTTCAGAGCCTCACCTACACCTAGCACTGAAGTTTCTAACATTTCCGTGTCACTCTTCCATTAGCAACAAGTCACCCATGAAAACTTTCCAAAAATAATATGAGACATTATTTTTATAGTAAATTTTTTATTTGAAAACGTAGACTAGATCATTCACTAGACTAGACATGTTTATTTGTACTTTTTAAGTATCACCAAAAGTAACATATTATTATGTTACTTATGCTATCACATTAGTGCATTTCCATTAGGGAATATTGTTTTTCATAGTCATTGCACCTCTATACTCTCTATAGAGAATTAATCTTTCAAGTTGCACTGGAGTTAATCGGCCACGTCGCGCCCGCTTTAAAGGGATAGGTTCAATGTTTTCCGACTAGTACAAGATGAGGGTAGTTTTAGGTAAAAAAATGTGCCTAAAATTATGTGTGCCAAAAAAAATCGAATTAAAACGTTTAAAATTAAGAAAAGTACGTTAGATATTTTGAAATTCAAACTAGCCGCGAAATACCGCCCATTTTGTTTTTCACACTATGACGTTGCAAATGTCTCTTGATTCATTGGTTGTTTGGAAATAGGAAAATGAAGGGAGCTCTAGATCACTGTATAGTAGCTTTTCACATTCACTATCACTGGGGAAGCGGCGCATATTTGAGAAGACCTTTGTAAACATAATTCTGATTTTTCATGTTTATTATCCTTTGTTCTCTTAACTCTCGGTTACGTTGTAGAGTAAGGATGATAGAGATTTGTCAAAATTATTACAGGTAATGTCCAAAACACCACATTTTTGCGCTATTTGGCAAAGGCTTAGCTTCCATGTATAATAATGGTATGGCTTTATTTTAGCCTAATGGCCCTAATCTAAGTTTTAACATATTTTTAATTGTAATTAAACACAGTAAAACTATTACTTTGAACACCAAAATTACAGTGAAACTATTTACCTTCCTTTATAACTTTCAAAGCATCCCCGTATCGAAATAAGGTATATTAATTTGGCGAAAATGCAGAATAGTATGAAAACTACTTTTAGGAGTAAATCTACTGCACCTCGCGAGAGTAATTTACTTTTTTGGCTCATGTATTCGCAAACGACTGTAGAGGGGGCAGTGATCGATCGGAGCGGCGCCGAAAACTAATACATTTAAAAATTAATTAAAAATAGTTAAGTAATTAAAACTATCAATATCTATATATTTTTGAAAACGTAATCTGATTTAAAAAAATGAAAGCTTTTCATTAGTAGTCAAAAGATTGATTCTATCCCTTTAAGTTGAAATTAACGTAGGATTCTGTTTCGGCATTGTCCATTTAGGTTATGAAATGAGTTTTAATAAATAATTAACCATAATTGCATTTTTTTTTGTGGAGTTTTTGATTCTTATTTTACCCTAAAATTAAGAATTTTGCGCCTTAATGTACTGTAAAGATAATTAAAATTAATATAAGAGTGAAATAGAAAACATTTGGCTGTACCAACGGCTTGGGTAGTTTTAATCTTATTTAATTAGTTTATTTTAAAGTTATTTCAGTTTTTATCCAGAAAAATGTATATTTTTGGTTTAATTTCACTTTAATTATACTTAATTAAGTTTAAATAAAAGCTGGATTGTGTTTCGACAGTGTTCATTTAGGTTATAAAAAGAGTTTAAAAAAATAACTGACCTTTATTGTAATGTTTAGAGGAGTTTTTGATTATTCCAACACATTGCTTTCAATTTTTATCATACTCTTGCTAAATTTGCGGTAACGGAAAGAACATTTATGAAATAAGTTAATGAATGATGCTATTCTATAGTTTGGCTTTTATGTCAGTAATGCAATGTGGACTGTGGAAATTAATCAAAAATGTCTTGATTAGAATCAAGACCTAAAAAGTATCGATAAGACTGAGGTTATCACTTGTCTGAAGGATCAGATATTAATTTTTCTTTTTAATTGAAACTTAAATGCATGCTTAAGAAAAATCAACGTTCCATTACCGTTTTCCGTTGAAATAAATAATTTTACTGGTAATCAATTTCAAAAATTTACTTATCTCGGCTTTTCGACCACAATTCCATTCCCCGAAAACATTTTATCATTACATTAATTACTTTTGGGAGAGTACGTGTATGGTTTTGCATTTTGAAAGGTTCCTAAAGACGTTACATCCCCATTCGTGACCGGCACGCTTCGCAGTGGAACATTTTAATTATTCTAAAACCAATGGCGCCAAATTGAATAGGGACAGTAAGATTTTTACTCGCGGTTTTGCAAAATGATGTAATATCAAGTGTACTTTAGTCAACCGTCGTATTGTTCTTTCTCATAGTTCAGGGCATGATCAGTGTTACTGCCCAATTTCTCTCTCTAGTTTCTAACAATGGTTAGAGACTATTTGATATGGCACGGACAACATTTGTAAATTCTTAGTAGCACAAAAGGAAAAAAATCCAATTTTTTTATATTTTGGTTTGAATTAAATAAACTCATGATAGTAGTTATAACGAACAGAAAGTCAAGGGAATGGCACCGGTAATGAGCAGCAAAAAGAGAGGAATGTTTGCTTCAAGTTAGCAGAGGGACATGGTAGTGAAAATGGTAATCTAGAATTTTGTTCGTTCAAACCTTAATATATCATGAAAAATTCAAGTGAGGAGGCGGCACTACCATGAAAGATTGATTTTGGCAGATAACAGCGAAAAAATTATGTTCTACACACACTCGGACTATGGGAGAGTTTCAAGGCCGAGGTCGCACATGATGAAATTTCAACTCCAGTTTACATCAGTTCTCCCTAGTCGTACTAGTAGCAGGTTAAGCTATAGTTTGCTCAGGTCCTGTTAGTCTCGAAAGGGTTATATAGTGCTTGAAACTTTTAAAAGGTTCTTGTCATGGCTAAACAGACCGCTATTACAGTTTTTTATTGTTTTATAGGCTATTTTGACACGTTATCTCCCAAAAGTAATTAATGTAATGATAAAATGTTTTCGGGGAATGGAATTGTGGTCGAAAAGCCGAGATAAGTAAATTTTTGAAATTGATTACCAGTAAAATTATTTATTTCAACGGAAAACGGTAATGGAACGTTGATTTTTCTTAAGCATGCATTTAAGTTTCAATTAAAAAGAAAAATTAATATCTGATCCTTCAGACAAGTGATAACCTCAGTCTTATCGATACTTTTTAGGTCTTGATTCTAATCAAGACATTTTTGATTAATATCTGTTCCTTCAGTCTTCATTTTAATAAAGAATGTTAAGAAACTGTTTTACATTTTCAAAATCTGCACAAGCACCCACAAGTACCTACAATTACCTACAAGCACCCACAAGTACCCACAAACAACCACAAGTACCCACAAGCACCCACAAGCACCCACAAGTACCTACAAGCACCCACAAGTACCTACAAGCACCCACAAGTACCCATAAGTACCTATAAGCACCCACAAGTACCCATAAGTACCTATAAGCACCCACAAGTACCCACAAGCACCCACAAACACCCACAAGTACCCACAAGTACCTACAAGCATCCACAAGTACCTAGAAGCACCCACAAGCACCCACAAGTACCTAGAAGCACCCACAAGCACCCACAAGTACCTAGAAGCACCCACAAGCACCCACAAGTACCTAGAAGCACCCACAAGTACCTACAAGCACCCACAAGTACCTACAAGCACCCACAAGTACCTACAAGCACCCACAAGCACCCACAAGTACCTACAAGCACCCACATGTACCTACAAGCACCCACAAGTACCTACAAGCACCCACAAGTACCTAAAAGCACCCACAAGTACCTAAAAGCACCCACAAGTACCTAAAAGCACCCACAAGTACCTAAAAGCACCCACTAGTACCTACAAGCACCCACTAGTACCTACAAGCACCCACTAGTACCTACAAGCACCCACTAGTACCTACAAGCACCCACTAGTACCTACAAGCACCCACTAGTACCTACAAGCACCCACAAGTACCAACAAGCATCCATAAGTACCTACAAGCACCCACAAGTACCTACAAGCACCCACAAGTACCTACAAGCACCCACAAGTACCTACAAGCACCCACAAGTACCTACAAGCACCCACAAGTACCTACATGCACCCACAAGTACCTAAAAGCACCCACTAGTACCTACAAGCACCCACTAGTACCTACAAGCACCCACTAGTACCTACAAGCACCCACAAGTACCAACAAGCACCCACAAGTACCTACAAGCACCCACAAGTACCTACAAGCACCCACAAGTACCTACAAGCACCCACAAGTACCTACAAGCACCCACAAGTACCTACAAGCATCCATAAATACCTACAAGCATCCATAAATACCTACAAGCACCCATAAATACCTACAAGCACCCACAAGTACCTACAAGCGCCCACAAGTACTTACAAGCTTCCATAAGTACCTACAAGCATCCATAAGTACCTACAAGCATCCATAAGTACCTACAAGCACCCACAAGTACCTAAAAGCACCCACAAGTACCTACAAGCACCCACAAGTACCTACATGCACCCACAAGTACCTACAAGCACCAACTAGTACCTACAAGCACCCACAAGTACCTACAAGCACCTACAAGCACCAACTAGTACCTACAAGCACCCACAAGTACCTACAAGCACCTACAAGCACCCACAAGCACCTACAAGCATCCATAAATACCTACAAGCACCCACAAGTACCTACAAGCACCCACAAGTACCTACAAGTATCCATAAGTACCAACAAGCATCCATAAGTACCAACAAGTACCCACAAGTACCAACAAGCACCCACAAGTACCAACAAGCACCCACAAGTACCTACAAGCACCCACAAGTACCTACAAGTACCCACAAGTACCAAAGGCAGTTGGTTACATAATTTATTAGTGTAGGGGACCTTTTCAAACTTAACTTGTTAGCTCACACAAAGCTAGGTCCCCTTGTTTTTCAACCACCACGAAATATGAACCAAATAGCTTTAAAAGTGCTAACATCATAAACTGACTCTTTACACTGCTTAAATATCGCAGATTGGAATGGTTTTGAAAATTTAAATTTAAACATACTTAGACTTAATTATAGTCAATGAAAATTGCTTAGCGCCACGTTAAGTGTTGTACCTTCCATTTAAAACCGTTTTCAAGTCTAACAAACGTATAGTTTTTCTAAAATCGGAGTAACCGGAATGTTTTTTTCTTAAAATTTCCCATGTTTCTTCTATGGGAAAAATTCCTGTTTTTCATAAAAAGGTGTGAAAAATTTTATGGAAATGAAAACCACCCTTAGCAACTTTATTTTTTATAAAATTAACTAATTAATGGATCTCTTTGAAATTTTAACCACATATTGTGGGCCAGAATTGTAGTTCTGTGGAATTTTTTCAAAACTGTTAATGCAATACAAAAAAATCTACATCCAAACAAAAAACCCTCCTTATACATTAAGAGCAGTATGAAGTCATATCTAAGAGAGCTACCGCTCTCTCAGAATACCGTGTAACCGATTGGCGAACAGCGTAACTCTTTGACTCCCACGTGGTTACGTTGGAAAATTCTCCGCTGATGTAAACATGAAAATTATTTCACTAATAAAATTACATAACGACACTGTCTTCCTGGATTAACCAGCACCACTGTTACTTCTATTTATGGATTAAACAATCCACTGTTGGTAACAAATAGTTTAAAAAATGATTACATAACATCATTAGGATTAAAAATTGTTTTAACGAATGATGATGCGTTGGTTGAGTTTCAGGAATTATATCACACACCTTCAAATTAGTAGAAATTTAGTGAGATTAACAAATAATGAAACCCTGTATACCTCATATGGGAATGTTGAATTAACTGAGCTAACGTAAACACCACTCGTTTAACTTCCCTAGCGAAAACACATTAAACTTTTTGTCATCATTCCAGTAGTATTTTGAAGTTTTCTAACTTTTCACTAGGTGAAAACACTCTATTTCAAGTATCAACACGTTAAGAAATTGAATAGATATAACATTCTTACTTCAAATTGGAAGGGCCCCGTAAATCCGGTAAAATCTAGGATATGTTTCTAGCAGGAAACGAAGCAGACTACAGACAACAGAATTCCAAAAAAGAGCTGGAAATTAGCTTTTTTAATAATCTTTAAAGAGGAATGACACTATAAAGACTATATTACAGTCTTTACAGAGACTTACTAAGTCTTGGACGTATTTCAAACGATATAAAAACCTCTATTAACTGTAACTGTTTACCTGAATTACTTTTTTAGACGACCTGATAACAAAGTATTTGTTTCGAAGGGTGTTGTAGTTAGTTAGAAAATCCAAATAAAGTTGTTCAAGCTCGGAAAATACTAAACAAGCGTCGACTGCTCAAAAACAAGTTCTTAAGATCATAGCCTCCTGGATCACGCGACTTGCGGACGCAAGGCTGCTTGCGCTATAGGTTGAACTTCCACAGAATGAAGCAAACTGAAAATGACAACTTAACTTGTTATCAGGCACAAAGCTAGGCCCTTCCTTGTTCTCAATCTGGTTGAAAATTGAAGAAATGGGTACAGCGCGCTAAAAGGTTAACCTGACGTTTAACTCAAGAGCCGTACTTCCGTTATTAACTAAAATTAACATACTTAGACTGATTAGACTACCCGATCGCACACCTTGAATACTTAATTGTTAAATTAAGAGTTTTCCGAAAAGTAACTTCACTCTAGTTTTTCAGTTAGAGGTGGTTAAATATCACGAAAAACCCCATGTTAATCTCCATAGGAAAATTGGTAAAAGCATGTGAATTTTGCTTTAACGTTACAAAAGAGTATCAAGTCATATCTACAAGGGCCTGCCGGCCCTGTAGAATAGCACATTAACTTCAAAGTATGAATCTCGAATCTTTATTTTCGACGAAAATCTTTCCTATTGTTACTTTTTTGTATTAAAAATGTCTGTTTTATTTTCCTTACGTAATTTGTCAACGGTCACTTACCGTATATAAGTCAAATCTTTTATTAAAAGCCATACTAAATAATGAGTCTTTTTATGTTTGAGTATTTATAGACTTATTAGAAAACAATCACGATTTACAATTTTACTCTTTCCACTGTTAATGTTACTTAATAACAATTGAAAATTTACCAGCAACTCTTTACAGCCTTTGAGAGTTTAGGATTTGGACTTCAAAATGACGCAGCCTGAATTTGAATTTATGGGAAATGATCGATATTTTAAATACAAGTACCTAGAATTTGAATTTTCAAATCTTAATTGTTGTTTTCGATTTTAACATTAATTAATTAATATAGGTACGCCGAAGAGACTCCAATAAATGTATCGACAATTAGGGTGAGTTTATCAACATTCGGCCCCAAGCCTCAGATGGATTTCTTTTTCCTGATGGCAATTAAACTTAAATATTTCTTATCTGGAAGCTTGGAAGAATAAAAGCCACGAGTAATTATTACTTAAAACGTTCTCTCAACATAAAGTAGTTTTCATATTACCTTGAATTGACTTATGGAAAATTATGAACTTATGGTTTCAGGTCAATTTACGAAGAGCATAAAGTGCCCATTAATGAGCTTTCTAAAATATCCACCGCGCCTGCTTTTTTCAACGTAAGTGAAAGAGAAATTAGGGTAAACAGATATAGAAATTTTAATCACTCTTGTTTGTTTAGAAAGCAAATGTTATCATGATTGAAAAATCACGCTCATCTTTCGAGGGCCGATAGGAATATTTCAGTCCAGCTCCGGTTTTCGAAACAGTCCGGACGGTCATCGTGTCCGCGGCTCCGAAGAAAGTCACGTCCACTTCTTTGCCCTTCTTAAATATGGACACTCCAGTAAACTTTGCAATTACAATCCATTCAATATCCTTGCCCTTCTTAAATATGGACACTCCAGTAAACTTTGCAATTACAATCCATTCAATATCCATTTCATTGAATTACATTCTTGGTTCAATTAGGTGGTGATCTTATTGGGATTTACCTTGGTCCTTATGTCACTTTTGCTCATCATTCATTCTATCGTAACCAACAAATACAAGTTGTTGCCCATCAAGGAAGTTGTCAAAAAATTGGCAAAAGAAACTCTGGAAAATTTTTGGGAGAACGCCTCGCTCTTGTGCGCCGAACGTAAGCAATTATTACCAGAGATTGTGTTGCCATAACGACAGACATGATTATGTTCGCTATAGCGATTCCCTCAATTTTCCCCCACATTACTTGTCGTCTGCTCGCTTCGTCGTGGCTGATCGGAGTGACTTTCATTTTGTTTTTCTTGGGTTCTTTCTTGAGGTCGGAGTTCACGACGGAAAGGTACAATAGCATCGACACTCTCTCGGACTTGATCAAAGCGGGAATTCCACCTATAGTTCTCAAAGGAAGCCAAACTATCTGAAATGTTTTGTAAATATAGCCGTTGTCGTGTTAAGTCCTTCATTCTTTTAACGTCATTGATGCGAATCTATAGGCAACCAGGATAAAGTTGTCAAAGAATGGCTAGACGCACTTGATCAAGAGAAACTCTTCGGTTCTGGAATGGATTATGGGAACCTTGATGGATACATTCCGATTATTTCTAAGGAAAAATGTCCAATCGCGGTGGACCCACATTTTTCTTGGTTCTTGGGGGAATACCTGTCATCTGATTCCGAAAGTACAAAGTTCTTGGCAGAAAACGGAGGTCTTTACTTTTCGCTGCACGACCTTGGGTTCGACTACTCGCACCTCCTTTTCAACACCTCTTGGTTGAGAAGCTCACCGCAAAGTGCATGAAAACCTCCAACTGATATCGGTACTAATTGCTTATAGTAAACCGATTAAAGCGCTTGATCAATGTTTTTATTACAGCATGGAACCAATTTTCGAAACGCTAGTTTTCAAGTATCTGTATCTTGAAAATGATTACGTGATTGAACAAGTCAAGTGGAAGAGACCGTTGAAATGCACGACTGATTTGGACCTGAGTAGCGTCGGCGTTCCTTTCTACTTGCTCTTCATGTTGTTGTCAGGAACAGTAGCCGTGGCCATCACCGAAATAATCTTCAACCAATTTGCCTAAACGCTGAAAATTTAGTATTTGACGACACGAAATTGAAAACACAATTTACATTTTCTGCTTCTAAAAATATTACACACGTTACGTAATTTTAAATCTACCCTAACTCTTAATGGGTTATTATGTACTTGTAATATTATTGCGAATAAGAATATGCACTCGAGTGATAAATCAATTAACAATCGAATCAAAACTAAACTTGTCTTATTTCTTATCTACCTGGATCAAATTTATCGACAAAGCGTACACTTTACCCAACCCCTTCAGTGTTTAATAGATCCACGGTTCCATATCTTCTCCCTAGATTGGAAACTACAGAACTGTTTAAATAGCTAGTGCAACAATACATCAAAGATGGGTCAAAAAGTTGAGTCAGCAAAAATTGGTCAACGGTAAATTTTTAATATAGTGATTTAACTTGTCCAACTTATATTTGCACGACCCAACCAGTTAACTCAACTCAAGTTGACTCATCTAAATGAGTAGAAAAGTTCTATCGTTTGAAAATGCCTTTAGTAATTTTGAACATACTATTCATAGGGTAAAAAGAGAGATTGTACTACCAAGCCTATATAGACAGTCACTTGATCGTAAGATGATTTTAGTCGAGTCTGAAAGGGCCTTTAAACCTGACCTACATTATTTTTCTGTAAACAGTCGAACGACAATAGTAATTTAATCGGAAAACCTACCAACCATAATGTCATAATGTATTTTCCACGATAAACAACAGTAGAAATGATTCCCGTACAAAATTTGATTAGTTTTCTTCCAAATCAAACACACCACTCTTTTACTAAAGGTTTTATTAAATAAAAAAATTATCAGATTCTCTGATGCGTCGAAAAAAGTAATCATCGATATTAAATTCACTTTTAAATCGCGTCAAGCTTCAAGATACTTCTAAATATACACTGTCTTTATTTATGTTACCATATGAACAGTTAAGAGAGCAGCTGCGAGTGTGTGGTTAAGGTTGGTCTTATTGACCCAACCTGAAAGGCGAGCACAATTTAAATATTACAAGTCTTTAATGCTATCGTTGACTTTTAAAAATCACCAATTAAAGGTACGCTCAAGGAACACCAATAAATGTACCGACAATATTGGTGAGTTTCTCAACATTCGGTCTCTCTTCTCTGCCAATTCATTTTCATGATCAAATTTGAAGCTTCAATATTTCTTATCAGGAAAACGTTACTTCATAACAATTAAAATTTATCAGCAACTCTTTACAGCTTTTGAGGGTTTCGGATTTGGACGTCAAAATGGCAATGAATCAATTTGAATTTATGGGAAATGATCGATATTTTAAATACAAGTACCTAGAATTTGAATTTTCAAATCTTAAATGTTATCGTTGATTTGAAAAAGAGCTTATTTTGGTAGGTACGCCCAAGAGACTCCAATAAATGTATCGACAATTAGGGTGAGTTTATCAACATTCGGTCCCAAGCCTCAGATGGATTTCTTTTTTCTAATGGCAATTAAACTTAAATATTTCTCGTCAGGAATCGTGGGAGATTAAAAGCCACGAGTCATTTTACAAAATCATGGAAGATTATTTAAAACGATCCCTCAACATAAAGTATTTTCATACTACCTTAAAATAGATTGAGTAATTGGGCCGAACGAGAAATAATCGTGTTAACACACTATTTCTCAGAAGTTCGGTCAAATGGGTGTAGCGAATATTCGATAATTTTAATATTATTGACCTAAGTTGACTCTAATAATTTTAAACGTATGAAACTGACGATTATTGAACATTTTTAATGATTAAAAGCAAAATTTGTTGATGATTCCTTAATATAAACTTATGGTTTTAGGTCAATTTACGAAGGACATAAAGTGGTCATTAATGACCTTTATAAGATATCCCATGCACCTGATTTTTCCAACGTAAGTGAAATGAAATAAGACCAAACTTTTAGTCTATACAGGGGTACTAATTTTTAATAACTTTTATTCTTATTTAAGAATGCAAATGTTATCCTGGTAGAAAAGTCAAGCTTATTTTTCGATGGCCGACAGGAATATTTCAGCCCAGCTCCAGTTTATGAAACCGTCCGGATGATCATCGTGTCCGCGGCTCCGAAGAAAGTCACGTTAACATCCTTGTCATTTTTAAATATGGACACTCCAGTAAACCTAACAATTACAATCTATTCCATATCCATTTCATTGGACCACAATCTTGGTTCAATTAGGTGGTGATTTTAATGGGATTTACCTTGGTCCTTCTGTCACTTTTGCTTGTCATTTACTCCATCGTAACCAAGAAATACAAGTCTTTGCCCACCAAGAAAGTTGTCAAGAAATTGGCCCGAGAATCCCTGGGAAATGTTTGGGACAACGCCTCGCTCTTGTGCGCCGAACGTATGTAATTATTACCAGAGATTGTGAGGTCCCAAAACGACAGACATAATTATGTTCCCTATAGCGATTCCCTCCATTTTGCCGCACATTACATGTCGTCTGCTCGCTGCGTCATGGCTGATCGGAGTGACTTTCATTCTGTTTTTCTTGGGTTGTTACTTGAAGACGGAGTTCATGATGGAAAGCTACAATTACATCGACACCCTCTCGGACTTGATAAAATCGGGAATTCCACCAAAAGTGCTCAAAGGAAGCCAAGTTTTCGGCTATTTGAAATTATTGGTAAATATAGTCGTTGTCGTGTTAAGTCCTCCATTCTGTTGATGACATTGGTGCGTATCTATAGGCAACCAAGGATAACGTTGTTAAAAAATGGCTAGACGCGCAGGATCAGGAGAAACTCTTCAGTTCCCAAATGGATTATAGGAAGCTTGATGGATACATTCCGATTATTTCTGGGGAAAAATCTCTAATCGCTATGGAGCCCTATTTGTCTTGGTTCTTTGGGGAATACCTGTTATCCGATTCCGAAAGTACAATGTTCTTGGCAGAAAACGCGGGTCTTTACTTTCCGAAGCACAACGTTGGCTTTGACTACTCACACTTCATTTACAACACCTCTTGGTTGAGAAGCTCGACGCAAGTGCACGAAAACCTCCAACTGATGTCGGTCCTAATTTTTATAGTAAACCGATTAAAACGGTGACCAATGTTTTTATTACAGCGTGGAACCACTTTTTGAAACGCAAGTTTTTAAGTATCTGCATCTTGAAAAGGATTACTTAATTGAACAGATTACTTGGAGGAGACCGTTGAAAAGCACGACTGATTTGGACCTGAGTAGCGTCAGCGCTCCTTTCTACTTTCTTTTCACTTTGTTGTCAGGAACAGTAGCCGTGGCCATCACCGAAATAATCATCGACCGATTTGCTTAAACGCTGAAACTTTTATATGTGACGGAGCGAAAAAACAATATTTTCTGTTTCAAAAGTAATACTCCCGTTCCGTCATTTGAAATCTACCCCAACTCGTACTTGTAATATTATTACGAATAAAAATTGGCACTCGAGTGCGAAATTAATTAGCAATCGAATCACAACTAAATTTGTCTTATTTCTTATCTACCTGGATCAAATTTATCGACAAAGCGTACACTTTACCCAACCCCTTCAGTGTTTAATAGATCCACGGTTCCATATCTTCTCCCTAGATTGGAAACTACAGAACTGTTTAAATAGCTAGTGCAACAATACATCAAAGATGGGTCAAAAAGTTGAGTCAGCAAAAATTGGTCAACGATAAATTTTTAATATGGTGATTTAACTTGTCCAACTAATATTTGCACGACCCAACCAGTTTACTAAACTCAAGTTGACTCATCTAAATGATTAGAAAAGTTGCATCGTATGAAAATGCCTTTAGTCATTTTGAACATACTATTCATAGGGTAAAAACAGGGATTATACTACCCAGCCTATATAGACTTCAGTCACGTGATCGTAAGATGATTTTAGCCAAGTCTGAAAGGGCCTTGAAACCTGACCTACATTTTTTTCCAGTAAACAGTCGAACGACAATAGTCATGTAATTGGAAACCTACCAACCATAATGTCATAATGTATTTTCCTTGACAAGCAACAGCAGAAATGATTCCCGTAGGAAAATTTGATTAGGTTTCTTCCAATTCAAACTAACCACAATTCTACTAATGGTTTTATTAAACTAAAAAATTTTACCAGATTCTCTGAAGCGGCGAAAAAAAGTAATCATAGAAATAAAATTCACTTTTAGATCGCGTCAAGCTTCAAGATTTCTGACGTGTTACCCAAACTCAAAGGCGAGCACAAAGTTTCTCATAAATATATCTTAAATTACTATTTCTTCTAGATCAGGCTTGCTACTACTGTCTTCAATTTTCGAAACCGTACGATTTAAGTGGAACGCAAAAATTACGAAAACAAAACTTAAATTTATGGGAAATAATCGATACCTAAAATACAGGTATAATTTGAATTTTCACGTCTTAAATGTTATTGTCGAATTGAATATTAAATTATTCATTAAAGGTACGCTCAAGAAACACCAATAAATGTATCGACAATATCGGTGAGTTTATCAATATTCGGTCTCGCGACTCCGCCGATTCATTTTCAAGATGAAAATTGAAGTTTCCAATGTTTCTTATCAGGAAGCTTGGGCGATTGAGCAACAAGAGTCAATGTACAATGTCATTGCGGATTATTTAAAACGATCCTTAAACATGAAGTATTTTAAATACCACTCAGAAAGGAATATAACCTAACAATTAAGAAATATGTTAGCATAATTGTTTTCGATGATCTTAGGTGCATTTTCGAAGGACATAAATACAGCTTTCTTATATATATACTGCTCCAGATTTTTTCAACGTACGTAAAACCAAAATCAGAAAAACATTTAGACGTTTGATTTTAATCCTCTCATTTAGAATGCTAATGTTATCATTCAAGTCTTGCCAAGCTCATTTTTCTACGGTCAAGAGAAATATTTCAGTCCGTCTCCGGTGTTCGGAAGAGCCAGCTTGATTATCGTGTCTGGTCCCCCAAAGAAAGTCTTGACCACTACCTTTGAATTCTTAAATATGGACACTAATGTAAATTTTGCTCTATTACAATACCCAAATCATTTAATTACATTCGTGTGTAAATTAGGTGCTAATTTTAATGGGGTCAACCTTGGTTCTTCTGTCACTTTCACTCGTCGTTCACTCCTACGTAACCAACAAATACAAATCGTTGCCCACCAAGAGAGTTGTCAGGAAAATGGCCCAAGAAACCCTAGTAAATGTCTTTTACAACGCGTCGCTCTTCTGTATCGAACGTAAGTAATTACTGATTTGCAGAGACAGATGGCTGGCACTTTATTGAAACATGATTTTGTTTCCTTCAGCGATTCTCTCCGTTTTGCCCCTTATTACTTGTCGTTTAATCGCTTCGTCGTGGCTGATCGGAGTGACTTTCATTCTGTTCTTCTTGGGTTTTTTCTTGCGGACGGAGTTCTCGATGGAAAGCTACAATTACATCAACACCCTCTCGGACTTAATCAACTCGGGAATTGCACCAACAATCGTAAAAGAAAGCGAAACTCTCGATTATCTGAACTATTTGGTAATAAATCGTTTCTGTGGTAAGTCCTCCATTACTCTGATGTCATTGGTGCCCATCTATAGGCAGCCCAGGACCCAGTAGTCAAGGGATGGCTTGACGCGCAGGATGAGGATAAACTGTTGACGCCTAACTTTGAATATTTGGATCTTGATGTATACAAACCGATTCTTTCCGGGGAAAAAGCTCTCATAATAGTCGATTTTGCTCTGACTTGGATGATGGGAGAAATCCTTATAAGAGATCCCGAGTTTAAAAGGTTCTTCTATGAAAGCCAAGGTCTATACTTTTCGCTACAAGCAATAAACTTCGACTACATGCACTACATTTTCAACACATCTTGGTTGAGAAACAGTCCGCAATTTCACGAAAACCTCCAACTGAGGTCCGTACAAGTTTTATCGCAGGATTGTTAACGAGCTTTGACGACTGCTTTTATTACAGTCTGGAACCGTTTTTTGAAACGCAAGTTTTCAATTATCGGGATTTCGAAAAGAATTAATTAATTGAACAGATCACTTGGAAGCGACCGTTGAAAATCACGACTGATTTGGACCTGAGTAGCGTCTTCGTTCCTTTCTACATGCTTTTCGTGATGTAGTCAGGAACATTAGCTGCCGTCTTCACCGAAATAATCTTCAACCACTTTGCTTAAACACTATCTGAAAACACAATGTCACGACACGAAAGCGAATTTTTCAGAAACACAAACATTTTTCAACCAGGAAAATGTTACGTCATTTTAAATTTACTCATACTGTATATAGGGAAATTACGCACTTAAAATAAATACAGATAATAGTCGATTGTGAACAATGTCAGCATATCAATTAAGATTAAATTAATTGTTTAGTAGAAAAATAAACTGACAAATACATAGAGCGTTTGCGTTTCATACACAATTTCAAGAAACCTGTTGATAGAACAATTTGCGTAGTTCAGCAAAATCACATTTATAGTTTCACGTTAGAACTTGAAAAACCTAGCACAAACTATATTTGAATTTGGTGGACAGAAATAAAACACGAATTTTCAAATCCGAAATATTATCGTTCATTTAAACAAATATTATAGGGCGGCCATAGAGAATCCAATTAAATGTTTAATTAAAAAAAGATAATGTTTTCACTTAAGTGAAGTTACATCTATAAAATTAATTGATTTAAGTCCAAAGATTAAATTTTCAATACCAAAGACTAAATTTTAAAATATTAAACATGGTCCGTTCTTTTGGAAAAATGATAAAAAGCCTTAAGTTACTAATTTCAAAGCACTGCATTGCCCTACGAAACTGAAAATTTTCAAACTAAACAAGCGAATCGTTTACATTCTAATTACTAATTAAACCAGTAAAATAATTCACCGACGTGATCGTAAGATGATTTAGTGTAGTCTGAATAGACCTTGAAACCTGACCTACAATACTTTCCACAAAACAATCGAACGACAATAGTCGTCTAATTGGAAAACCAGCCAACCGTAATGTTTTTCCCATGATAAACAACAGTAGAAATTATTACCGTGGTAAATCTTATTAGTTTTCGTTCAATTCATACTATCCAACTTTTCAAATATTGGTTTATTAGATTAGAAATAATATTGACCAGATCCTCTGAGGCGTCGAAAAAAAGAAATTATCGAAAATAAATAATCATTTATATCACGTCAAGCTTCATGATATTTCTTCTAAATATTCATCATTTTCATTTCTGTTACATAAGCAACAGTTCAAATCGCAGAAGCGAGTGTGTTTTTGACAACAAGAAGAGCAGTTTAGGGTGGTGTTATCGAGGCATTACCCAAACTCTGTACTCAAAGGCAAGTACAAAGTTTTCTTATAAATAATTATGTCTTCAAGACGAGGCTTGCTACTTTTGTCTTCAATCTTCAAATTCGTGCTAGGATTTAATTGGACGGCAAAATTGGCGCAAACTGAATTTGAATTTATGGGAAATAATCGATACTTCAAATACAAGTATTTAGAAATTTCATTTTCAAATCTCAATTGTCACCGTTGATTTTTAAAATTACTCATTATATAGGTACGCCCAAGAGATTTCAATAAATGTAACGACACTGGAAGTGAGGTTATAGACATTTCTTTTCCCGGAGGGCAATTAAACTTAGATACTTATTGTCAGGAATCTTGGGAGCATGAGACTCACGCGTCATATTACATATAGATCCCGAAAACCGTAGGAATAGGGAACCAGTGTACTAAGTAATAGTGAAGACTGTTGAAAAGAGCAGACGTTATTTCAAAAAGGAGATATTTTTTTTAAATTTATACCCGCAATAAGGCCGTCTTTAAGATATATGGAATCAGTGTACGAAATGTTAGTGAAATCGGTTAATTCATCTGGACTTTTTTCTACCAAGAAGATATTTTAGATATGTCAGGACTTTGACATGTAGATAAGTAAATGTTGAGACTGCCTGATAATCAAAGTCCAGCCAAAATTGTATTTACAGCGACGTTACTCTTAAGTAGTAGGCACACAGTTGGAAACATTTTTCAATCCGCGGCCTAGAAAAATGAAAAAAAAAGGAATTCCTTTGTGAAATAACCTCCTCGTGTTTCAACTGATTTCACTTATATTTAGCATACTGTTTCGCTTTATTGGGATTCGATTTGGCACCATTCTTTAAAATGGCCACAGGTTAACCCCGGTTGCCTTTGCTACTATTAAAATAATCTGCTGTTTTTCTTGTTTTTTGTTTAAATCGTCTGTTTATTTTATTGGATTGTCGAGTTTTTCACTTGAACTTCTATTATGAGAAAATGTGCTTTTTCAGAAATAATATTCAGATTTCTACAAAGATTACGAAAGAAGAGGGGTTGATGTAAGAGTAACCTGTCGTTTGCTAAACACATGACCAAGACAGTGTAGAGCGGTGGCTATAAAAGCCTGAGATCTGCTGGGATCCAGGGGAGTGTTTACATGTAATCAAGTGAGGTCGGCGGCAAGGTTACTCTAGAAAAATACACTATTAGGTTGGAGCATTCCCGCTTCTTTAAAAACAGCAAAATCCTGGTTTTACGAAGGGGGGGGGGTGGATAGACTTTATTTCCCGATTTATGACGTCAAACGTGGGCAAGCAACAAGAGTCGCGTTCTCTCTCTCTCCCCGAGTCCCCGGAGCTGAAGCTTAATTTTTCGTTTGGATGATTTGATTTTGAAAGCGGTTGAAGCGAGCCTTAGCGAGGGTTGAAGAGTCGATTCGTCGAACGGTTGCCGACAAGACAAGGCCCGCCATTTGTGTATGGTTTTTTTTTAATTTCTCAGCGGTAAGTTGATTTTATGTTTCAAATATACCATTATTAAAATAGTTCAGTCGATATTTAAACAAACTAAGGTTATCGAGAATGTTTATAATCCGAAGGGGGGGTTATAATGTACTCTACTGATAGGGTAGACAAAACGGGAATTTAAATGAGCGGCTAAATGTGCGACTGTTTTGTTATTATCGAGTTAAATCAACTGAATAAATTTCCCCCTTTTCCAAATTTGTATGTTTCACTCAACTATATTGCACCAATTTCTAAATAATTGCTAGTTAGCTTGTTTATTGCCACCTTTTCCAAAATATTGTTATTTTAGTTTCTATCTATCCTAAAACGAGGCGCACTTTTAGCTACTCGTGAATTTAATGTACGATCAAGTAAACGCAAACAGTTTATGTTATTTCTTTCTTTTAATAATATCAGGTAATATAGTAATTTAATTAATTTATTTATTTATTTTTGCAAAGGTGACTGTGATAAACCTATTATTATGCCTGGAATGTGCTGCTGCGTGCCAGGATGTAAAAATGGAATTGCAAAAACGAAAAGTAAAGGCGTATCTTATCATTGTTTTCCAAAGGATGAAAATTTTCAAAATCTTTGGCTCCTAAAATGTTCGTGTTCAGTTTTAAATTTCAAAACTCAAAGAATCTGATCATTTCACTGCCGATGATTATGAAGACAATAGGCTTAAAGCTGAACTTCTCAAAATTAAAACCCGCAAGTATTTAAAGAAAACAGCGGTTCCTAGTCAAAATATGCCAGAATGTCAATCCATAATGGAAACAAATTCAGACAAAACTCGGCTATTTCCAAGAATAGGACCCACCTCTCGGATTTTCTTCTGGTTTGGTTTTTTGGATAGATTACGAGGCGAAAAAAATTATGCCGTAAAAATGTTTCGCCGGAAATGATTAGTTAAAAAGTTATCGCAAAAAGAAAATTGGCATATATTAGCGTATATGTGGAGGGTCCCGGTGAAGCCGGGAGCCGATAAAATGTGTACCGCGCATGCGCCCTTGTATACAAAAACTAGAGACACGATATGGATGAGCCAGGCTCTTCCCACAGGCAGTAAATTTCGTTTTTTAAATCATTTAAAATTTTGGTTAAATTAATTGTTTAAATAAAATTTGATTAACAATCCTACATTACAATAGGTCAGGTTAGGTTAGGTTAGGTTAGGTTTGGTTAGGCTAGGTTAGGTTTGGTTTGGTTTGGTTAGGGTTAGGTTAGGTTTGGTTAGGTTAGGTTAGGTTAGGTTTGGTTAGGGTTAGGTTACAGAAACTTTTACTGCTCATTACACGTTTCAATTGCGCGCCTTGTCCAAAATTTTCTTTTTGCTATAACGTTTTTCCTATTCATTACCAAAAAAAAAAATAAAACCACTCTAAAACCTGCAGTGCTCGTCGTAATATTTATCTCCTGCTTTTGTATACAAGCGCGCATGCGCGGTACACGTTTTATCGGCTCCCGGCATCGCCGGGACCCTCCACATACGCTAATATATGCCAATTTTCTTTTTGGTATAACTTTTTAACTAATCATTTCCGGTAGAAAATTTTTACGGCATATTTTTTTTCACCTCATAATCTATCAAAAAACCAAACCAGAAAAAAATCCGAGAGGTGGGTCCTATTCTTGTAAATTCCCCAAAACGCTGTCACGCAACCAATTCCAACCAATACCTGAGCAATTCCACTCATTTTGTAATATAAATACTTTAAATAGCCAAACTAAAGTAAAGAACAATCAATCCAGTCGTATTAGAATTCCTAGTTTTACTGAAACTAATGAAGATGCTAATATTATCACGACCAAAGAAGTTCCTAATGTTATCACGACCAAAGAAGTTCCTAATGTTATCACAACCAAAGAAGTTACTAAAAGTTTCACTACCAACACAGTTCCTAATGTTATCACGACCAAAGAAGTTCCTAATGTTATCACAACCAAAGAAGTTACTAAAAGTTTCACTACCAACACAGTTCCTAATGTTATCACGACCAAAGAAGTTATTAGTATCACTACCAACACAGTTCCTAATGTTATCACGACCAAAGAAGTTCCTAATATTGTCATCACCAACACAGTTCCTAGTAGTAACATAGAGAATGAATTTTCTGATATTTTGAATTGGAACCAAGGTTTTGGTGCTTTGAATAATGATAAATCTATGCTTACTTGTAAACCTAACAACTCACATATCAATGATTCTGAGTTATCGTCTAACTTGAACAGTTTGATCACCGATACTCATTTATTCAGTCTAAATAACCTGAAGAACTTAACAAGTGATACAAGTTTTTATTCAAACCTGAATAATTTAACAAGTGATGCAAATTTTTCTTCGAACCTGAATAACTCCAGAGATGATGCTAGTTTTTCTTCAAACCTGAATAACTCCAGAGATGATGCTAGTTTTTCTTCAAACCTGAATAACTAAAGAGATGATGCAAGTTTTTCTTCATACCTAAATAACTCAAGAGATGATACAAGTATATTTTCAAGCGTGAACACGTCAACGGCTGATACGAGTATCTCTTCAACCGTTAACACCTCAACGGCAGATACAAGTGTATCTGCAAACCCAAGTAACTCTGCTATCAATAAGAAACCGACTGATAATGAATTAGAGACCTTTAACACAACAGCAAGGTGGAAGCAAATGGAGCTCAATCTCAAGGAAGCATTAGAAAAACAGCAAAAACTTGGAACTCGTTGCAAAGCATATGAAAAGTCTTATAGCTGTTTAAAAAAGCAGCTAATCAAATCTAAGAACAAAAACTCTGTTTTAACAACCCGTACAGCAATTCAAAGAATTTCCAGCACTAATTTGAAAAAAGATGTGAAACGACTTAACAAAGAAAAATCAAAATTCGAAAATCTCTATCACCAAAGCCAATCTATTTTACACCGAATTTTCTCCAAGAGTCAAATAAAGATGCTAAGTGGGAAGAAAAAGTCTACTGGAGTAACGAAGATTTAGCTAACGCGTTCACTCTTCGTTACCCTAGTAAAGAGCGTATACAGGGTGTTTCTGATAAGTCTGCCATAAATCAAGGGGCGTGTTCTTTGGGTCAAACTGAGTGGAAAGTGTCAAAAACATGGGGTGTACAAGAATTTGCAACGAAGATATGGCCCCCCAAACATTGGCCCCTAAAACAAGAAAATATTCGAATATGTAGACTAAAACAAATTCAGCCTTATCAACTTGTTTAGAAATAATGAGACAATTTCAATAGTTTCCCTCTAACATCGTTATTGAACTTTCACCTGGCAGAAGTGTATTAAATGAGTAGAAGTATGCCTACTCTAGTAAAGTAAATTCAAAGTATCATGGTACCTTTCGGTTGGTATTACTTTTATTCTTAACAAGTTAACATGGACGTTACAGGTATTGTTCAAAATGTCCACCAACGGCGTTAAGACAAACATGAACCCGTCTTTCGAAAGATTCTTGGACATGTTGGAAGATTCCTGGCATGTTCTGGATTGTTTGACAACCTTCAATAATTCGTCTTCGCAAGTCTTCCTCATCACGGACTTCATTCTTGTACACGATGTCTTTGAGATGACCCCAAAGATAGAAATCGCACGGATTTAAATCCGGAGATCTGGCTGGCCACGCAACTGGTCCTCCACGCCCAATCCAACTCAAATTAAACGTAGCATTAAGATGTTCTCTAACTGCACGGCTGAAATGTGGGGGTGCCCCGTCGTGCATAAACCACATGTCACGAAGTAATGCTAACGGTATGTCCTCGAGTAGTTCAGGTAAAGTGTCTCTTAAGAACGTGAGATATGCTTCACCATTTAGTCTGGGTGGAAGAAAATGCGGACCTAGTAAATGATTACCGACAATGCCGCACCATACGTTTAAAGAAAATTGCTGTTGGTGACTTCTAACACTAGTTGCGTGTGGGTTTAATTGGCGCCATTCGTGGTGGTTGTGATAGTTCAGAATTCCATCCCGGGAAAAATGTGCCTCGTCGGTTACTAAAAGGACCCGTGGAAATTGATTGTCCTCTACTCTGGCCAAAAACCACTCGCAAAAGTCGATGCGTCTTGGATAATCTGCCGGGTTAAGAGCTTGCACCTTTTGAATATGATACGGGTGAAACTGATGTCCGCGGAGAATTCGCCAGACCAAAACGTGATTAACATGTAATTGTCGTCCAACTTGTCTGGTACTTGTCGAGGGGTCCTCATCGAACATGGCAAGGACGTCTTCCTCGATTTCCTCCATGTCTTCTGGAATGTCTCGCTCTCGAACGTTGTTGGGTTGTACTTGTCCGATGTCCCTCAAGCGCCTGTCAACAGCCTCGAACGTACGACGATTTGGTATGCGTCGTTGCGGAAATTGTTCCTGGTATCGCCGCTGTGCTTCCACTGAATTGCCCTGCGCCAGTCCATACATGAGATGCATGTCTGCATATTCTGCATTGGTATACGCCATACTGTACTACCACACGTTCTTTCGAAGTGATATTGTGACGTTATCAACAACATCGCGTTACTTTATAGCAAACCACCGTTTAGTTTTTACGTTTGCGTCATGACTGTCAGCATTGTTTTTTATTCACAAACGTAAACAATAAACGGTGGTTTGCTAAAAAGTCTTTGGGGTCATCTCAAAGATTTTTTTGACATCGTATACAAGAATGAAGTCCGTGATTCGATTCGAATTATTGTAAAAGTAATGGGGTTCGATTCGAATTAAAGTAATGGGGTTCGATTCGAATTATTGTAAAAGTAATGGGGTTCGATTCGAATTATTGTAAAAGTAATGGGGTTCGATTCGAATTATTGTAAAAGTAATGGGGTTCGATTCGATTTATTGTAAAATTTAAGGGGTTCATTCGACTTATTGTAAAAGTAATGTGTCTAATTGAAATAAAGAATAAAAGGCTGGTCAGTTACCAGTACATCTGAACAAACAAGTAACCGATATCGGAGCTACTTTCCTTACCTTTAATTACAATCATTAATAAAAGCAAAGGGATTAACGCTTTTGGCTGTTTAACACGTTCACGGTCTTCCACTAGGTTTGAACTTATTTCGATCATTGCCTTATGCTCAATAATCGAAAACAATTGGGTCAAAACCACAATACTAGTGCTATAATTCTGCAAAATCTCCTTGTTTTTCGGCCTACTTTTGAGCGCCCATAACGTCGCAACGGAGTGCTTTACCCCAAAACGTCATAGGACCTTTCGGACTCCTTTTGACCCAAGGAACATGCCTGTTAATTTGTGCCAGACTTTCCAGAAACACCCTGTATAAACAGCCATTTCAAATAACAATATTAAAAAAAATTTTTGGAATATCAAAATGAAACAGAGCTTTAAAGCTACAAAAGTACTAAATGCATCATAATTACGAAAAATACTTCCACATATTCACTTTATATTTTGGAAAAAGGGAATATTAAGGTTCTGTATGATTTCTTAACACATCAACACAAGGCTAACTGCTAACGCGACGCATTAGTGTAACAATGGACGGACACACACAGACACAAGTTGGGACAAGTTGGGAAAACCAAAATATTACCTCTCCGAGTCATGAGGTCTACTACTACAAACTTATTTACCTAGATATGGAATTATTTCTCTTTTTTCAAGTAAAAATTTACGAAATATTGAAGCAGTATTCCAAGCATAGCGAATAATACAGTAAAGCAGACGACATTTTACGTCCATTAAGGACAAATCTTGGACACATGGAAATCAGTCAATGGGGAAAAGATCAGGAAATGAAGTCTACGCTTCAGCTGTTTACCGTATATTCTGATAGCTACATTCACAACTGGTTTGCAGTGTAAACACTATCGTCTCGTCTCACCTCAACAATATTCTTAGTTTGCCAACATGAATGTTAATGTTGAATAAAACCAAAGCTAAATTGTAGCTAGACGCACTAACAGTCAATGCGCACCATAAAGAGAATAAAAAGTCTGTAGCTACTACCCGTTTACCATTAGCCCTTTTACTATTCTAATTGCCACCATGATCTTTTCTTCTATTTTAAAATCTTAACCTGACTATTTAATAGTGTATTTAACTTTCGGCTCATTCTGAACCGTTGATGTCTCTTCTTTTCAGACACGAAAATCAAAGCCCAAAGTTTTCTTCACCTCAGGCCTCAATTATTTACTCTTTGTTTCACTAAGCCTATTGCGGATGATACTTCATATACCCGCCGGAGTCTAGGTCTTAGTTTTCTTCATGAAATCACTAAACCAAGGATTATTCTATATACAGATGTAGTATAGCTTAAGTAATATATAGGCTCTCGAAGTTGGGGACGCAAGCTAGATGGGGTGTTTCTTCTTCCCCCCCTTGCTTTGGCCTCCCGCTCGCGTTTTTAACTTCACACACGCTAGCTTGGGTCCTCATCGATGCGGAGTATCACACCTCCTCGGTGGTGAGAGCTGGTTAACCACTACGTTGTGTGGGCTAAGCGGATACGCGCCCTTCCCAAGCCAAGGTGTTGAGGCATCGTGCCGAGGGCTGCATGGTACTGGGGAAGTAAAACTACGGTATCGCTAACGATCCCCTCGGGGCACCGGGCGACACCCCGTTGTATCTAGCCTTCCACCCGGGTGGGGGACTACCGGGTGGTGACCTTTTACTTGCCCCCTTACTCGTGGGATTCCCATGGATAAATCTAATAAAAACAACTCTAACACTACCAAACCTACGGTCCAGGGGTCTGCTCAAGGCAGAACCCACACTGATACCACTTTACAAGGGCTTGTATCCAGCGATACTCGTGCCGATTTATCGGTGCGTGTGTCTGGCAAGCCCTCGAATCGTACCGTGCGTCGTCGTCTCAAACGACGGATTGCTCGGCAAAAGGTCAAATCGGGGTCTGAAACGGTCTCCACCCCCGCTGGGGGTGCGATGGCTCGTGACAACCCAATGAAGAGGCCCAGAGCGGAGGATTCAACTCCCTCACCAAGTACCTCGCAGGTGGCGTCGGAAAAGGCTAAGTCCTATAGTGACGCCGCCAGCTCGGAAAAGATGGCCATTGTCAAAAAGGGCTATCCGACGGCGGTCATCACGGAGGAAGACGTGGGCCCAATTCAGAAGGCGATTCTAAGGGCGCTGGATGGGATACCTTCGGGGAGCCCTCTACCGCGCCTTGCGAACTTTAGCCTGACGACCGGGGCCCTAGTATACTCCTGTGAGGATTCGTTCACTGGGCAATGGTTGAAGGACAACTTAGCCTACTCGGTGGTGGGGGATGCGGTGCTCTCAGTAATGAGAGCTAGCGAACTCCCTAAGCCGTTTAAGGTAATGTTCCGCACCAAGGACCAGATCACCAAGGAGCCGGCGGTGCTGTTTCGGCGCCTAAAGGCCCTTAATGCAGGTTTTGCCACTGAACGCTGGAAATGTATCCGGACGTACGTGGACAGGGCCGTACGGTACTGGGTACTGCTCATTGATGGCTCCTCATTGGAAGCCATTAAGAATGCTGATTTCGTGGGCTATACTGGAGTGGACAAGGGTTCCTTCAAACTCCTTCAGAACACGGAAACCACTAAAACCACTGTAGCCGAGTCTGCGGCGGGGGGTGGGACTAGCGAGATGGGGGATCTCGCGGAGGAGCTCTCTGGTGTCGCTCTAGGCACAGAGGGGGAGGGGGGGTGGCTCATTCGGAAGTCTGTTCTTCCATGGATGAGTCCACCCTACTGGAAGAATCGGATGGGACCCTTCGGGGTTCAGCCGATGAGCGTTCTAGTGGTCCTGGTGAGGGAGAGGATCTTGGGACTGGGAGCTCGCCTGTCGGGGGGGGGAGGTGCCATTAGCCCTCTCGGGACCGATGAGGTGTAGCTAGGTCCCTTCTGAACCCCTCTCTTAGGGACCATGGGGACGCTACGTGCAATTCAAATCAATTTGCACCATAGTAAGGCGGCCTCTGCGGTACTCTGCAGGAGGTTTGCTATAGAGGGTCTTGATCTGGCCCTCATACAAGAACCGTGGATTTGCCATGGCAAAATCCTCGGTCTTGACGCGGCGGGGTCACTATTTTATAGCCTTACTGCTGCTAGACCTAGGGCGTGTATTCTGGTTCGGAGGGATCTTTGTTGTATCTCTCTACCACTGTACACGTCCCAGGACACGGCGGCCGTGAAGCTAGTCCTGGCCACTGGGCATGCCAAGTTGACTATCACGGCTGCCTCTGCATACTCTGCCCACGACGCGGACTCTCTCCCGACAATTGAGGTGATCAATTTGGTCAATCAATGTGAAAAGAGAGGGGACAAACTAATCATTGGCTGCGATGCCAATGCTCATCACATCACGTGGGGCAGCTCTGACTGCAACAAGAGGGGTGATGATTTACTAGAATATTTAGTTGGTTGTAAACTCTATATACTTAATCAAAACAATGAACCTACTTTTGTTACTTCAAATAGAAGGGAGGTCATTGACCTCACGCTAGCCACAGAAAACCTCGTGTCTTCCGTGTCTAACTGGCATGTGTCAAATGAACCGTCTCTGTCGGATCATAGGCACATCTGCTTTACTGTCGCGATTACTTCTGTCCCGGCGGGGACGGAGATACGCAACCCAAAACGGACTAATTGGGCCGGCTATAGGGAAGACCTAATCCTACGCTACGGAGGGGGTCACACTCTTAAACTTACTTCACCTAAGGATCTTGATCGGGCTGCTGGTGATTTACAGTGCTCCATCATGGAGTCGTTCCACCGGAACTGCCCACTTAAGACCGTCAACCGCTCGAGGCTTGTCCCTTGGTGGAACGCGGATCTCAGCCGGCTTCGTAAATACACGCGCAGGCTCTTTAACAAAGCCAAGCGCACGGGTGACTGGGCTGGATACAGGCAGTCCCTTAACACCTACAACAGGGCCATTAGAGCTGCTAAGAAGGACTCCTGGCGGACCTTCTGTGAGCAAATCTCCAATGTCCCTGCCACGGCTAGGGTCATGAAGATTCTAGCGCACGACAGCACACATCGACTTAATGCTATTAAGCTACGGGAGGGTGTGTACACTAAATCTGGGGCTGAGACTCTCAAGCACATGCTGGAGGTCCATTTTCCTGATTCTACTTTTATCAATCCAACAAACCCTGACTCTCTCTACCCTGTCCTGCACAGGGCTAAGAGGGAAGACTGGCTTGTAGCCAGACAGGTTGTCACGATTCACAAGCTTCGGTGGGCTGTCAGCTGTTTTGAGCCCTACAAGTCTCCGGGACCCGATGGGGTCTTCCCTCTGCTTTTGCAGGAGGGCTTAGACCACATCGCCTCTCCGCTATGCAAGATCTACAGACTTTGCATTGCTCTCGGTCACATACCTCGTGACTGGAAACGCTCTAGGGTCATCTTTATAACCAAGCCCGGGAAGGCTTCCTATCTCGAGGCGAAAGCATTTAGACCCATATGCCTGACCTCCTTCTTCCTCAAAATTCTGGAGAAGTTGGTGGACAGGTACATCAGAGACGAGGTACTTTCGGTAACTCCTCTCTCTTCTTCACAATTTGCCCACCAAAAAGGCAAATCCACTGAGACGGCCCTTCACGGCCTTACGAATTGCCTGGATAGGGCATTCGAGTTTCAGGAAATTTCACTGGCTGTCTTCCTCGATATCGAGGGGGCCTTTGACAAGGTCTCTAGCTCGGTTATTACTGAAGCTGTTGAGAGATTTGGCATCAGCGCCACTCTTGGCCGCTGGATCAAGTCCATGCTTACCGACCGCGAGGTGTCGGCGTCCCTCCTTGGGGACTCTCTAGGGGTGACTACCAGCAGGGGCTGCCCTCAGGGTGGAGTGCTCTCCCCCCTGTTGTGGTGCCTGGTGGTGGACGAACTCCTGGGGAGGCTCGGGGGTGCTGGGGGCTGTTGCTGCTTCGGGTATGCGGACGATGTAGCGATAGTCTTTACGGGGAAGTTCCCGGATACTGTCACCGCGCTTATGAGATCTGCTCTCTCTAGCGTGGAGCATTGGTGTCAGGCGGTTAACCTCACCGTTAATCCTGATAAAACTGTCCTTGTTCCTTTTACAAGGAAGAATACTAAGGATCTGTTCAATGATATCTCTTTCTTTGGCCAGGTCCTGACAAAGTCCTACGAGGTGAAATACCTGGGGGTGACTTTTGATTGTAGACTCACATGGAAGCCGCATCTTGATCGGTGTATTAAGAAGGCCAAGATGCTCTTCTGGAGGACCAGGAGCTCTGTCGGCCAGACTTGGGGCCTCAACCCCAAGGCTGTACACTGGCTCTATACTGGGATCATCAGACCCATACTATCTTACGGGGCACTTGTCTGGTGGACAAGGGTCCGGCTTAAGACGGTGCAGGCTGCCCTGCGCAAGCTTCAAAGGCTTGCCTGCATTGGTGTTACGGGGGCCATGAGATCGACCCCAACTGCTTCCCTGGAGGTGCTCCTTGACATGCTTCCTCTTCATCTCTTCATTGAGGAGGAGGCTGTCATGGGAGCCTACAGGCTCAACATTAGTGGCTGTTGGGTTCCAAGACTTTGGGATTACAGCCATACGAAGCTCTTTCGGGAGTACGCCGCACTTGAGCCGTCGCTTACGATGTGCTCTGACAAAACCGTTACCAGTTTTGATTTCACTAAGCCATTCAGCATCCACTTCCCCAGTCGGGCAGAGTGGACTAACCTGCTGCCTCTTGGCACTGGGGGTGAAACCATTTGGTTCACCGATGGCTCCAAGACTGATTCCGGCGCTGGCGCCGGCTATTACTGTCAAACCACAAGGGTCGGCTTTTCTGCTTGCCTGGGCACCTTCGCTAGTGTGTTCCAGGCTGAAATTGCCGCGATCTGTTATTGCGCAGATTACTGTATAAACAAAGGGTATACCGGACGGACTGTGAGAATTTATTCTGACAGTCAGGCTGCCCTGAACGCTCTGAACCAGTGTCAGATTACTTCTCAACTGGTGCGTAGCTGCCTCGACCTGCTAGCGCGACTGGCATCCTGCAACAGGGTTCTGCTGTACTGGGTGCCAGGGCATAGCGGATATTATGGCAATGAGCAAGCCGATGGATTTGCGAAAAGGGGTGCGGAGGCCAAGCTCTTGGGGCCGGAGCCGGCCGTCCCCATCCCCTACAGGCACGTCAAACGGTGTCTGCATGACAGGTTGACTGTCATACAAAATCAGCTCTGGCACAGCATGGAGGGCCAGAGACAGACAAAGTTGTTTGTCGATGGTCCCTGCAGGTCTCGTGCTAGGGACCTAATTTCGCTCGGCAGATGGGATATTAGGCTGGCCACCGGTCTTTTGACCGGGCATTGCCGGCTTAATAGGCACCTCCATCTGATGGGTTTTGCCGACGACCCTCTCTGTAGGTCGTGTCAGGAGAAGGAAGAAACATCCGCCCACGTACTTTGCCAGTGCGACTACTTCGCCTCGCTTAGATTAGAATATTTTGATTCACACACCCTGGAACCCTCGAGGGTCTCCTCTCTCACGGTGGAGCGAATTCTTCGCTACGCTGCAGCTACAGGCCTATTCAAGGCCTGATTACGAGGATGCACAATATGCCTTTGGCATCGGTGCTAGGGCGCGTACCCTCCTCATCAACAATAATAATAATAAGTAATATATAAACAGCCATTTCAAATAACAATATTAAAAAAATCTTTGGAATATCAAAATGAAACAGAGCTTTAAAGCTACAAAAGTACTAAATGCATCATAATTACGAAAAATATTTCCACATATTCACTTTATATTTTGGAAAAAGGGAATATTAAGGTTCTGTATGATTTCTTAACACATCAACACAAGGCTAACTGCTAACGCGACGCACTAGTGTAACAATGGACGAACACACAGAGACAAAAACATAGACTGCTTTTTAACTCTTTCCGTATTAATTTTGAGTTGAGAAACAAGATTATCTTTAATATTTAAATAAATATAATTATTTTTAATTATTTTAATATTCAATAATTAACATTAATAATAGTTAAATCGTTTAAAATAAAGTTATACCTATTATCATCTCAAACTTTGCTAATATTGACGTTTAAAGTGAAGGGTACCCCTCATGCCCGCTTTCTTCAAATTTTGGGGTATATATACGATTCGTTTCCATTATAATAGTAAGGAGAAAGCGCAATTGCGAAAACCTTTGGTGGCGATCCCACCTTAGGGAGGCTAGACGTTTCTCGTAGCCCTAGCTGATCGCCGCGTATATCCTAAAACCAAACGATGATAATGGAGTAGAAGCCAATGAGACAGATTGGTGTCTATGTGGAATAGACGGAAGACCAGTAGATGGTGGTGTTAGAAGCCAGAATGTACAGACTGGTGTCCAAGTGGGATGGACGAAGACCAGAAGATGGCGGTGATTAGAAGCCAGTAAGTACAGACTGGTGTCCGTGTGGGATGGACAAAGACCAGAAGATGGTGGTGTAAGAACTCAAGTAGAGGAGCCATTTCCGTGACTGTGAAAGCAGTTCGGAAATGGCGAACACGTTTGCTCTGATTTGGAAACTGCGAACGCGGTCACGTGGGTGTAACAACAGACACACACACAGACGGACACACACGATCGTTACAGAACCTCTCCGTGACTTACGTCACTCGGAGAGGTAAAAACCAAAATACTACCTCTCCGAGTCGGGGAAAAGACTAGTATACGACTCAATATAGAAATACAAGAGCAACATTTTTTCGCTTTGTTTTGTCTAACGAGGCTTAAGTCATTGAATAGTTTTCTCTAC
Source organism: Phalangium opilio (assembly GCF_054372755.1). NCBI lineage: Eukaryota > Metazoa > Arthropoda > Arachnida > Opiliones > Phalangiidae > Phalangium > Phalangium opilio. Next base: position 5,353,466 of record NW_028324167.1, read on the forward strand.
ATTGTCAAAATATATAATCATCCGCTAATCCTAGGTTTCAAATAATTATTTACAAAGAATATATAAGTTCTATGTTAAATTTTATTTTCTGATGCATACCACTAACCCGATAACGATTAGCTCTTTCACTGATCTAATTGCTACCATGATGCTTTCTTCTATTATATAATCTTAATCTGATTATTTAAACGTGTATTTAACTTTCGGCTCACTCTGAACCGTTAATGTCCCTTCTTTACAGACACGATAATCAAAACCCAAAGTTTACTCCACCTCAGATCTCAATTATTTACTCTTTGGTTCACTAAGCCTATTGCGGATCAAACTTGTTTTACCCAACAGAATCCAGGCCTTAGATTTCTTCTTGAAATAACTAAACCAAGGAATATTCTATATACAGATGTAGTATAGCTTAAGTAACATATAAACAGCCATTTCAAATAGTAATATTAAAAAACATCCTTGGAATATCAAAATGAAACAGAGCTTTAAAGCTACAAAAGTACTAAATGCATCGTAATTACGAAAAAGATTTCCACATATTCACTTATATTATGGAAAAAGTGAATATTAAGGTTCTGTAGGATTTCTCAACACATAAAAACAAAGCGAGCTGCTAACTCGGCGCACTAGTGTGACAACGGACAGACACACACAGACAAAAAATAGACTGCTTTTTAACTCTTTCCGTATTAATTTGGAATTGAGAAAAGAGATTATCTTAAATATTAAAATAAATATAATTAATATTTAATATTTTCTTCGTTAGTTGTTCGCCTTATTGAGCGTTACATCGTTTTAAAAAAGAATAATTAAACAACCTTGAGAGACTTGACTAATATTGACCTTTGAATTGAAGGATATGACTGTTGTTTCGCCTTACTAAAATAGGTAGTATATAAAGGATTCGAATCGCAGCTGTAGATAAGAACATCGCAATTGCGTGAACCTTGGAGGAAGACCCCTCCATTGGAAGGCTAGACGTTTCTCGTAACCCTAGCCGATCGCCGCGTACGTCTTAACCTTAAGGATGATGGTGGTGTTAGAAGCCAGGTGTACAGACTGGTGTCCATGTGGGATGGACAAAAACAAAGACCAGAAGATGGTGGTGTTAGAAGCCAGGTGTACAGACTGGTGTCCATGTGGGATGGACAAAAACAAAGACCAGAAGATGGTGGTGTTAGAAGCCAGGTGTACAGACTGGTGTCCATGTGGGATGGACAATGACCAGAAGATGGTGGTGGTTAGAAGCCAGTAAGTACAGACTGGTGTCCATGTGGAAAGGACAAAGACGAGAAGGTGGTGGTGTTTAGAAGCCAGTAAGTACAGACTGGTGTCCATGTGGAATGGGCGAAAGACTAGAAGATGGTGGTGTTTAGAAGCTAGTAAGTTCAGACTGGTGTCCATGTGGGGTGGACAAATGAACAGAGTTGTTAGACAGGCAATGGAGTAATAGCCTGTAAGAGGAATACAATTTCCGGGACTGTAAATGCGGTCTGGAAATTGAATACACGTTTGCTCCGATTTGCAAACTGCGAACGCGGTCACGTGGGTGTAACAACGGACAGACAGACACACAGACACGTCGAAATTAGAACCTCTCCGTGACATACGTCACTCGAAGAGGTAAAAATTAGAATTATGTTTACAAAGGTCTTCTCAAATATGCGCCGCTACCCCAGTGATAGTGATAGTGAAAAGCTACTATACAGTGGTCTAGAGCTCCCTTCATTCTCCTATTTCCAAACAACCAATGAATCAAGAGACATTTGCAACGTCACAGTGTGAAAAACAAGTTGGGCGGTATTTCGCGGCTAGTTTGAATTTCAAAATATCTAACGTACTTTTCTTAATTTTAAACGTTTTAATTCGATATTTTTTTTGGCACACATAATTTTAGGCCCATTTTTTTTACCTAAAACTGCCCTCATCTTGTACTAGTCGGAAAACATTGAGAGTATCACTTTAAGGTCCTTTAGTATAGCTAATACAAAATATATCAACGCATTTGATATATTAATATCAAAAGATGTTCCTAGAATTTGGAAATGAAACAAAGCATTATAGCTACACAACTACTAAAAGATTCGTAATGCCGAAACATAATTACCATATTTTTACCTCTCCGAGTGACGTATGTCACGGAGAGGTTCTAAATTCGACGTGTCTGTCTGTCTGTCTGTCTGTCTGTCTGTCTGTCTGTCTGTCTGTCTGTCTGTCTGTCTGTCTGTCCGTTGTTATACCCACGTGACCGCGTTCGCAGTTTGCAGATCGGAGCAAACGTGTATTCAATTTCCAGACCGCATTTACAGTCCCGGAAATTGTATTCCACTTACAGGCTATAACTCCATTGTCTGTCTAACAACTGTTCATTTGTCCACCCCACATGGACACCAGTCTGAACTTTCTAGCTTCTAAACACCACCATCTTCTAGTCTTTCGCCCATTCCACATGGACACCAGTCTGTACACCTGGCTTCTAACACCACTATCTTCTGGTCTTTGTTTTTGTCCATCCCACATGGACACCAGTCTGTACACCTGGTTTCTAACACAACCATCTTCTGGTCTTTGTTTTTGTCCATCCCACATGGACACCAGTCTGTACACCTGGCTTCTAACACCACCAACATCCTTAAGGTTAAGACATACGCGGCGATCGGCTAGGGTTACGAGAAACGTCTAGCCTTCCAATGGAGGGGTCTTCCTCCAAGGTTCACGCAATTGCGATGTTCTTATCTACAGCCGCGATTCGAATCCCTTATATACTACCTATTTGAGTAAGTCGAAGCAACCGGCGTATGCTTCATTTCAAACGCCAATATTAGTCAAGTCTCTCTAGAATGTTTAATTGTTCTATATCAAAACGATGTAACGTTCAATAAGGCAAACAACTGACGAAGAAAATATTTAATATTAATTATATTTATTTTAATATTTAAGATAATCTTGTTTCTCATCTCAAAATTAATACGGAAAGAGTTAAAAAGCAGCTTATTTTTTTGTCTGTGTGTGTCCGTCCGTTGTTACACTAGTGCGTCGCGTTAGCAGTTAGCCTTGTGTTGATGTGTTAAGAAATCATACAGAACCTTAATATTCCCTTTTTACATAATATAAAGTGAATATGTGGAAGTATTTTTCGTAATTATGATGCATTTAGTAGTTTTGTAGCTTTAAAGCTCTGTTTCATTTTGATATTCCAAAGATTTTTTTTAATATTGTTATTTGAAATGGCTGTTTATATATTACTTAAGCTATACGACATCTGTATATAGAATAATCCTTGGTTTAGTGACTTCATGAAGAAACCTAAGACCTAGACTCCGGCGGGTAAAACAAGTATTATCCGCAATAGGCTTAGTGAAACAAAGTGTAAATTATTGAGGCCTGAAGTGAAGTAAACTTTTGGCTTTGATTTTCGTGTCTGAAATGAAGAGACATTAACGGTTCAGAGTGAGCCGAAAGTTAAATACACTCTTAAATAATCAGGTAAAGATTTTATAATAGAAGAAAAGATTATGGTGGCAATTAGATTAGTAAAAGGGCTAGTGGTAAACGAGTAGCTACAGACTTTTTATTCTCTTTACGGTGCGCTATGACTATTAGTGCGTCTGGGTATAATTTAGCTTTGGTGTTATTTAACGTTAACATTCGTGTTGGCAAACTAAGAATATTGTTGAGGTGAGACGAGACGATTGTGTTTACACTGAAAACCAGTTGTGAATGTAGCTACCAGAATATAGGGTAAACAGCTGAAGCGTAGACTTCATTTCCTGTTCTTTTCCCCATTGACTGATTTCCATGTGTCCAAGATTTATCCTTATTGGATGTAAAATGTCGTCTACTTTACTGTTTGCTATGTTTGGAATACTACTTCAATATTTCGTAAATTTTTACTTCAAAAAAGTGAAATAACTCCATATCTGGGTAAATAAGTTTGTAGTAGTAGACCTCTTGACTCGGAGAGGTAATATTTTGGTTTTCCCAACTTGTCATTTAATAATTTGCAAAGAAAGAAAATATTATGGTTTTGTTAGAGTTATTTTCATGCCAGCACAATGTAAAAACAAGAAGGGAGTATGAACCAAGGAGTAGAGACTGCACGCTTTTAAAAAATTATAAATATTATCGCTTCGTCTTATGCTTTGCATGAAAACAATTCTTTAAATAAGTGTATCCCACTATAGCTTTCGTTGTTGATTTTTTTAATTATAAAAACCAATCGTCTCTATCCTAAGTCAACTACTCTACTCTGTTTTTGTTAATTTTTCGTGTCAACAATGTCATTACTCGTCCCTTACAAACATTGAATAGAGTTCCCATGATTTGCATTTTAATGGGAACACGTCTGTCTTAATTACTCTCTTCATATTAACTATGACAAGATATGATAGTGACAAGAGGAAACGATGGAGTGGGAACGTTTTTATTGGTCAATATTACATGACGTCACCCCGTTCTTGAAAAAGAACCCTCTCTAAAATATTTTAGACACGAAGTCCGGTTTGAACGAGGCGGTGGGGGGGGGGAATATTTTTCTAGAACTAGTCGGAAAACAGGCGGGGGGTTGGAAAAAATTTCCATACTGAAGACGGCCAGGGTATAAACCGTTACATCTCAGTACTTTGAGAGGGGTTATAGACTTCTGATATCAGTAAATTAAAGCATAGCGCGGCTCCAGTGGATCCCCTACAAGGGGACTTTCCTCCTGAACTCCGGGTTTCGCTTGGCAAAGGCTAGTGGGCGGGATTTATACACGCACGTACAAATCCCGCCTACAAATGCCTCTAGCTTCGCCAAGCCAAAACTGGAGTTCGCAAGGAAATTCAACTTGTAGGAGATCCACTGGAGTCGCCGTAACAGATAAACTGCGTTTTCGGGAAACCTCTCTTCAGGGAAAAGTGGTTATGAGGACCCACTGCTATTATGGGATCCGCTCATACGGGAACTGCTTATACGAGGGCTTCCCCTTAAATACTTAGCAATTGGTACATTATGTTACTCAAAATATAAACGAACGTAATTCGAAACATATTGATAATATATTTTACTATTTAAACGAGAACCATAAATATCCAGTATCCGATAATAGAAATAATGGAAATTAAATATTTTAAAATATGAAATGTTCCATTCAATAACTTATGATAATATTAAATTAAGTTTTCAATGCGTTGAAGAATTTTAATCGTATCAATAGTTTTCATTTTAAACTATTATCAATGGAACAACCATCAGCATGGTAGGTCATGTTTGGTTAACTTTGTATCTTCCATATTCAATAGCACTATATCGGTCTATAGGATAAAGCAAACCCTTTTGCTAAATAATAGTAAAATTGCTTGAAAGGTGCGGACCAGGCAGGGTACGGGCGTTATTAAGCAAGAAACACTTTTTGCATTATTGACCGCCATTTTTTTAATGCAGCTCGATCTCTAAAAGTGTTCTTTTACACGTTCCTGCTTTTTAAGAGTGACAGAGTGACCTTCGTGGAAAACTAGTTTCAGCTATAAAGCGGTTTAATCGGAGCTTGATGATGCTAATGTGGATCTTAACTAAGCAAACAGAGCGTGACGTTCACATAACGAACAATTACACGCAATAAATATCATAGTAGCAGTAAGTATGACCCTTTCAATAGAAGGTTACTTTCCAATATCTAGGACTGTTCACGAGCTCGTGCCAGCTGGCTCGATTAATTAACGAACGACCTTTTTTAAGGTCGAGTCGAGTCGACAGAAATCGAGCCACTACAACTCGAGAGCTTAGTCACTGAAATAGTGCTTTCCATTTAGTCTTTCTTCTCTCCACCAATATGCGTTGTATTTTTACATGAAATAAAGCGTGGGGAAATTTGCATTCTCTCGCCTCTAACCGTGAGCATAAAACGATTTGTTCACTTTTTAACGAGCGGGTTTTACTGAACCACTACATTCCTAAACATGGGATAGCATTTCCAGTCGTTCTCAAGTCTTTCATTGGTAGTAACAATTTTTGTTATACATTTACATGCTAACCGAGCCAGCTCGGCTCGAGTCGAGCCGCCGTTTTTCAACCTGACCCGGGCAGCTTTTAAAAAGCATGCTCAGCTCGACCCGTGAACAGCCCTACCAACTGCCCATCTTATACTATATATGAGAGTTTTGCGTGACAGTGCAACTCTAAAGCTATGTTACTCTTTGGTGTTAATAACTGTTGGTTCTGTTTTGCAATTGGTCATTTCTACGAAAGATTTAACAATGGAATCATGCTTAGTCTTGTTACGTTACTTATGGTTCAACTACGCGTCTTAGAAATGAGTTTGGGGACTTTTTGAGGCTTTTATTGTGTGTACGTTCAAAGTGGAAAACGGATTCCCATATCTTCAGTAGAAAGGATGTCTTCAGAAAAACTGTACTGCAATTGATAGTTTCAACAGGTAAAAATCTAATTTTCTCAAAAGTGTAGACACAATTCTATTAAAGAATCCTAACAATTAGACTAATTTAAAGGGAGGGTGAAGTAGAAAATCAAGTGATTTTTTATCGATTCTTCTAGCAATTTTAAGACCTGTCTGCATAGTGAAACATTCAGGAAATACAGACTCCGAATAATTTTAAAATTCAAATTAGGTTCAGATTTTAAGGATAAATTTAAACAAGGACTGCCGACCAATCGCGTAACGCCCTGCCATTTTGTTAGCAAAATTCACGTGGCACGCTTCATGTCTGGCGCCACGATTGTCACGTCGTGTGCCTAATTTTATCAAATCACGTGATAAATTTCATTCAACTCGGAACGTGCCACGAGAGTTTTGTTAACAAAAAGGCAGGGCATTACGCGATTGGTCAGATGTCCTTGCTTAAAATTATCCTTAAAATCTGAACCTAATTTGAATTTTAAAATCATTCGGAAGTATTTCCTGAATGTTTCACAATGCAGACTGTTCTTCAAATTGGTAGAAGAATCGATAAAAAATCACTTGATTTTCCACTTCACCCTCTCTTTAATTAAGTTGGGAATAAATTTGACTGAACCGGATTTGTTTCCCAAATGTTTAAGTGTAGAAATTTACTATTATTTTATTTAGAGCACTTTTCAAGACAAAATTAATTCGAAATGATTGTTAGTGCACCATACAGTTTGGCAAGTTAAAGACAAATAATAATTACTTTTCTATGATAATTCGTAATGCTTTCCACGTTTTAGGACGTCGAAAAAATCTCACTTTATTGTGTCAATTACGCGAACGATAGGTACTCAATTTCGAGTGAATTTCATAAATATTAAAATTCTGATTCATGGTTTTTCGAAAGTATTTTTTCAAAATGAGTACAGCTATCTTCATGGAGTTCTTAAATGGTTATATTTAAATTAAAACTTTAACACGGGAGCTCTCAGACCGTGGTCCCTCTTCTTCCGTTCACAATGATTAACTTTCTTTAGCAGTACTCATTTTAAAATTAGAACAAGTCGGGAAAACCAAAATATTACCTCTCCGTGTCGAGAAGATTATATAACCTTAAGTATCCAATGAAAACGTCGACCTTTTGCCCTCATCCTTTCCCGCG